>NC_064545.1:0-1200000 GCF_023856365.1 Brienomyrus brachyistius
CCCAGCTATAGCACCGGCCTATACCGTTTCTCCACGTCTCCAGGCACCGCCCCCCACATCCTGTCACCCCCAAAGATGCACCTGCCCTCATTAGGGGGCGGGGCTTCTGGCGGACCCAATGGGTTGCAGGCGTCCCCTGGCCCATCGCTCAAAAAGGTCACAGGTGGGTGAGATATCAGCCAATCCCCATGCAGAATTCCAAAAAGCTCTTCAGCTGAAGTTCTGAAGTTTACCTTTTTTTTGGGGGTGGGGGACTGGAGTTGAGAAATTGTTTAAAAAGGCAGGATTCATACACACAGAGCACTTGAACTGCTTTCGTCCACATGTTCATGTTTGGATAACCCCTTTAACATCAGACACACAAAAAATCAGTCAATCCTATACCAATATACTGTTAGTGGGGCTGTAGTTCACTAACATAATTCTGTTGTGGCAATTAGTTTAGCTTGAAGTGGCACGTTTCTTGGATTAACATTTATTTGGTTTATTCCCAACTGGTGTGTTTTTTTTTCTTTCTCAAAATGCGTCTTCTCTAATTCAGTCATAGAGCTGAGGAATCTGTTTTGTTGTAAAAGCCTGCCCCCTCTTGGACTGACTCGAAAAGTGCAGCTATTGTTCCCTCCCAGTTCCAGTGCGTCTTTAGGGTCAGCACCTTTAATGACTTTAACTTACAGGAAGCCGGCTCAGGAAGCCCAGTGGTCCTCTAGCCCCCAGCCGGGTCATTAATTCTCTGAGCCCCTCGCTGTCCAGCTGTGTTTCACATCGGGTTCAGCCTCCGTTTTAATTTCCTCCAGATGCGGAATTGGTCGTCCTGGTGTTTGATTAGCGATAGGTCGAGCAGGTCTTCGTTTCATATGGGTACTTTGAGGCCCTGATCTCCATTTACTTTTGTATATATCATATAAATTCAGGTCTTAGTTTGCAGTCAACCTAATGAAATTTTTTTTCTACACCTTGTAATTGTCTTCTGACTCCCCCCTTTGGAAGAACAGTTACATTGTCTCTCTTTCATTAATACCATCAAAACCTTTCATACCCGTTTTTACTAGAATTGTTCAGTGACGTAACTGAGTTAATGGGGAAAATATAACTTGCGTCTCAATATCTAACTGGTTGCAGAAATTGAAATTAAAACAGATTTTTGTCACGTGAAGCATTAAAATGAGTAAGATACCCGTGACTATAATTGAATGCATTGTTGCTTTGGTGGAACATGACAATGATTGTATGGCGTGGGCCCTCGCTCGCCCCCCCGACCAGACGAGGCGCCCCTGTCCATGCTTCCCCGGCCGGCTGCCCGTCGCCATGGCCCTCAGCCAGCAGCACTTGGCACGCGCCTCTACTCTGGAGCAGCTGCGTGACAAGCTGGAGACCGGTGACGGGCCGGAGCGCAAGATGGTGCGGCTGGCGGAGGAGCAGCAGCGGCTCATGCAGCAGGCGCTGCAGCACAACCTGCTGGCCATGGCGTCGCAGGTGCCCATGGGGCTGCAGCTCAGCGCCACCAGCCGTGGTGAGATCCCCCCTCCCCGCCCCCCCACCATGCATCTCCTGCTCCTGGTCTGTCCCTGCGTGCTCATATTGTCACCCCCCGTTCCATTTCAGAAGACAAGCAGGACCTGGCGCTGAGCATCACCTCCACCGGAGCTGCCAGCATCAGTGTGTCTGTGGAGGTCAATGGCACGCTTTACTCCGGTAATACCTCAGGCTGCCTGCAGATGGCAGCAAGGACACCACGGGCCTTTTAGCCTCATTATTCTCGAATACAATGAATATAACTAACACTCAAATCTATTGGCAGCACTGTACTTGAGTGGTTGCTGAACAGCAGCTTAGTCATCCTAAATTGACCTACAGTACTGTGCAATTCTTAAGGTAGCTTAAGTCTTAGAAAATGTTTAAATGATCTTCGTTTTGGTGTAAAACTATGATGTTATGCCTGTCAAAGTGTTTTTTTCTGAGCAATTGTGCACGTACCACCCAGATAAATAGCTTTTAAACATTTCTTTTGACTGCCTAAGACTTTTGCACGGTATTACATATGTGTTGTATTGCCGAACCATGATACTATACTATAAAACTGAATATTGTCAGTGTTAACTGCCCCCTGCTATGTCATGACATCACATATGTGTTAAATGCAGGGGACACATTTCGTTGTGTACTGGGGTGTGTCGTCACTGACCACCGATCACTAAATAAATATCTTCCTCTAACAGGAATGCTGTTTGCCCAGAGGTCTGCGGCAGCTATGAACACATCAGCAGCAGCAGCGCCCCCTGCTGGTCCTGCCGGGGCTTTCGGAATCCTCTCCTCTGCTCACAGCCCCAGCCTCTCCTCTGCATCCTCCTCCTCCTCCAAGGGGCCCAGTTCTGCTGAGCCCTCTGCTAGTGGTTCTCCGTAGCTACGGGCAGCCCGGTCAGCTGACCCTTGGCTGAGGTACAGCGCCACCCAGCTGGGAAGCCACGCATTTCTCTAAATGATCAACTGAATTTATGGGATCGGAACTGTTGCACAACAAATACCTCATTGCCCCTGTCAGCATAGTCTTGGCCGTACCTCTGGACATCAGGCACTATACTTGCTTGCATACACCAACAAAGAATCAAACACACAGATACTCCACACACACACGTACGCAAGACACTCTAAAAAGCTCACTACAGCTGAAAGTAAACACTCACTGTACAGCCAAAATTGACGACAGGTACTCATAACTTGAAGTTTTATTTAGTTTTGCCATTTATTTCCTTTGAATATACTATTTTAACACACGTTTGTCCGCTTTACCTCAAATAAGAGTGTTTTAATCTAATACTCCTTCTATACTATACCTCAGGGACAGTGATACACCTGTGTTTAAATAACAGGGTTACTTTTATATTTAATTACTCTTATATCAGCAAAATATAATCCTTGGCCAGTACCGTACAGAATAATGGCTCAGGACTTTTT
This sequence comes from Brienomyrus brachyistius, assembly GCF_023856365.1. Lineage (NCBI taxonomy): Eukaryota > Metazoa > Chordata > Actinopteri > Osteoglossiformes > Mormyridae > Brienomyrus > Brienomyrus brachyistius. Next base: position 2,953 of record NC_064545.1, read on the forward strand.
AACCTTGAAACAAAGGGACTCTGACTGAGAGTGGTTGTTTAATTATATAATTGAAAATGGGTCTTTGCTCTTTACGCTCTGCCCTTCATCTACCCCTTAAGTGCTCATAATCTCTAAGCAGAAGCACCGATGCTTCCAGTTGTAGAGTTTAGTCAGGTAGAGCCCCTAATTTCTCAGTTGTCCTAGTGTTTCGAGAACCTCTAATGAAGAAGAACTGGTGTGAATCTGCAGGCAGTGCTCTAGGTAGCTGTGTTATGAAAAGCTCTGCTCACTGGAGTTTCAAGATGCAGTACCGTACTGCACCTAATATAAGCTCCCTGTCAGCGATTACTGGGGAAATACTAATGAATCTTGTCAGTGCTGTTTTAAAGGAACAGAAAGCTTCACGTTTAGTCAGATGTTTTACACAAACATACCAAATCACCGTGGAATGCCAGGTTGACAAGGGCCTAGTAGGAAGGGTTAGACACCCGTCCATATGATGTCATGCCCGTTTAACCTTCCTTGCATCCATCCATCCATCTGTCCCTTCCTGTAGCGTCTGTCAATCATCATGAATAGGGTGGAGGAATGCCTAAAATGGTGCCAATGCGTTTTTACGCCGCGTATAAGAAATGTGAGGAAAAACATCTCAGTCAAAGTATCTCAAGTTCAAGACAGGATCTTCGTCTCGTGGTGGGACCAGGGATTTGTGTGTGTGACCGTTTATACATTTCTGACCTCAGGTTTGCCTTTCCATATTGGTAAAGGTGGTGTCTCAGGAATTACCGACCTGTCTCCATGGACTCACTGTTTTCAGGGAAAAAAAAAAGATTTTTAAAAAAATAATGCACAGCTGGATAAGACCATGCAAAGAAATACCTCTGGCAGTCTGACACATCGCTTCTGCTGACTATCCTGGACATTTGAAAGACCAGCAGCGGACATGTTCCTCAGGAATGTGCCCCTATCAATGTGAGATGTTACACAAATGAAACGTCTGGTTCTGCAGCAGCCTGGTGGAGCTCAATCCTCCACTTTTTGATGTCATCTTCAGACTATTGTGTAACTGAATACCAAAGACCAGTCCATTTAAAAAAAAAAAAGTTTTATCCCTGGGGTCTGCTGCCCGCCCCCCCACCCTGCATGATATCACTTGGTGTCATCGTTTGGGACAATGCAGTTTATGCAGATGCAGTGGACTTAAAGCTCGACGTTATGCAGTAGCTCAGCTTGCTGCCTTGCATGGTCAATTTTTTTTTTCTCAGTGTTTCCCTTCTGGTGTCATTTGATGTCAGTGTGCATTTTATTAGCTGTTATAATTTTGTGTGTGTGTGTTGTAGTTTTGTGCAGCTGTGTGGTTTTCCGGAGTTGGTGCTTAGCATGACTGGGGGGGGGGGGGGTTCTGCCCCTAGTGTTTGGACAGATGGTTCCCACTGAGCACATCAAACTGCCGAGAGGCTACATTTTGCAAACCCGATAAGGCTGCTGCTCTTTCTCTGGTGATGCTGTTACTCAGAGTCGTATTTACTGAACTGGCCTGTAACCTCCACATGCAGGTCAGCAAGATGCTAAGTAAGGCTGAGTGTGTGTCTGTAGTTTTCACCTGTTGAGATTCATTCAGCATAAAGTAGGTTTCAGGATGACATAGACCCACCTCGCTGGGCTTGAATGTCGCAAAAGTATTGCCGTGTGTGTGCTTGTGTAGTATCCCGCTTTTTTTTTGTCTCTCTCAATAATGGAGAGAACTGACCTGCCCACCTACCTCAGTACAGAAAACTGGAGTTATTGTTTTTAGGGACAATATGGCCATTTTGTGGGTTATAGTTAAATGAAGTTGTTCCGTGGGCAGTGTACTACAAGGAGAGCCGCACCGTCTCTAGGAAAGACAATGGTACCGCCATGGCTAATTATATGGGTATGTGTTCTCTTGCTTTCTGTGTTTCTTCTTGGTAAGGCGATATTGCTCAGGTAACCATGATGGTAACATTCTGCAAACGTTTTCTACATGGTTTGCTTGGATTTTATAATTTTTTTTTAAAGGTAAATATACCATGATATATGTATAGCAGTTACATATGCAAATGCTTGAATACCTCACCGAATACCTCATATCAAACATTTCATATGTGCGACGCTCCAGTGAAAAGTCTGGAGTTGGTGCATGTGTCTCTCTTTATCATTATTACTATCTCTGTAATAAGCCAAATAACAAACACACATGGATGCTTGTGAAACTGGTTTGTGCCGATTTGTAAAGTGTATTTAAAAGTGCAGCACTTTCCCCAAAGGTTATTTTTTAACACACTCAGTTTTGTTCACATTACTAATGTGAGGACGTCATTCTCAGGGCTTAACATGTATGTCATAAAGTAACTTTTTATCTTACTGCAGTGTTACGTTTTTTTTTTCCTCCTTTTCCCTCTCTCTCTCTCTCTCTCTCTCTCTCTCTCTCTCTCTCTCATCTCTCTCTCTCTCTCTCTCTCTCTCTCTCTCTCTCTCTCTCTCTCTCCTCTCTCTCTCTCTCTCTCTCTCTCTCTCTCTCTCTCTCTCTCTCTCTCTCTCTCTCTCTCTCTCTCTCTCTCTCTCTCTCTCTCTCTCTCTCTCTCTCTCTCTCTCTCTCTCTCTCTCTCTCTCTGCCAATTTGAATCCCCAACCAGCAAGGTACCACTGAGGTACCCTGAGTAAGCCACTGCCCCCAGGAACTGCTTCCCAGGTGCTAAATAATAGCTGCCCACTACTGTGTCACAATGTTACATATGGATTAATTGCAGTGGGTGCATTTTGCTGTTGTGTACTTCTGTACTGTGGTGTGTCAACAATAGCAATCGGTTTCACTTCACTGTTGCCTTCAGATTTGGGATTAGGGATATTGTTCATCAGAATGCTTCAGATTCCCGACGCCTATATCTTTCGGTAAGACTGTCGACTGTTTATAACTGTCACCGATGTTCACCAGGTATGAGTCCCCAGGTCGCATTAGTCAATAGGATGTCCTATTTATACCTTCCCAAAATGCCCCAAAGGGGTGTGCAAATCAGATTCAGAATACTTTATTAATCCTGTGGGGGGGTTTTGGTTTCATAAAGGAGTATGACGAGAGCAAGGAGTTAAGTAAACGTACAATAACAAATGTATAAAAATAGCTGTAAAAAATTAATTAAAATAAATAGTAGATTAACTACGAACAAGCTATATCATGTACCATTGTTTTGCACAGTTGTAATTGTATAATAAAAATAACCGTGCCGTATAATGATCACTGACCACTGTGGAATGACTGTGAAATATCCTGTAGGTAGCTTTTAAAAAGGGAGGAAGAAGCCGGAGCCGTCATCTGGTGTGACAGTTACGCTTTTAGGCTGCAAGCAATCCTGCGGTAAATCTATATTATTCCATTACAAACCTAAAATTAGCTACATGAAAAGCACTGGGGCTGTTTGCAAACCCTAGATCAGGGGTGTCAAGCTCAAGTCCTGGGGGGCCAGAGCCCTGTGTACCTTAATTCTTTCCCTATTCTACTACAAATGATTCAGCGCAAAGGCTGTGTTAAATGAGGGGAAACCGAAACCACTGCAGGGTTCCGGCCCCCCAGGACTGGAGTTTGACATCCCTGCCCTAGAGCCTCTTTGCAAGGTAATAAAACTATCACAAGTATGTAAATGTGTGTCTATGTGTGTGCAGACTTGTCTTTACTTGAGAATCTTTTGCCAGCAAACTGACCAAACCATGATGATTTACCCTGGCAACCTTCCCATTACAGACAGGATCTAGAGGTCTTGTGGGGACATGGAGCTCAAAGTGAGGCTGAGGAGGTAGAGCAGCAGGTATGTTGGGGCCAGACCTTGGACCTTGCTCTCTATGGACAACTTGTACTCCACAACGACCTTTGTGTAGCTTGTCTCTGAGGCGTTGCAGCGGTAGGTCCCAGCCATACTGGGATCCATAGCCTCGATGAGCAGCAGACACTGGCCGTCCGTGACGTGGCTCTTGACTGTGCTTCCATTGTGGTACCAGGTGTAAGTGGCATGGGTGGACGGCACGGAACATCTCAAAAAGTGTGACGTGTGTTGTTTAACTTTCTGAGGAATGCTGGGTATTACTGTGGAAGAGGAGGAGAAGAATGGCAAGTGTAATAATTAGTATCTAGACCAGTAGATCGTTACCTTGTGCTTGATAATAGCAGGGGTCTCCAACTACATTTACAGTGAGAGATACTTCTACAAAGAAAATCGGGGAAGATACGCGTTTGATACACAATTTTATCAACCGCAGGGGTAACGACATAAACATTTTATCTCATTTATGAAGTGTGTGTGTTTATACGGACACACACTGATTAGACTTTATATATACCATACATGTTGGTGAACCTTGTATCACTGCATGGACGCTCAGCACGATACAATTCAATACATTTACGGTTTATTACTTTGCAAAGGTAGTGCAGGTAGAGCTGGACAATCTACTGATCGGTCGCGATCGTCGTATTGGTCACCCATGGTCTACATGAATAGTTCTAAACATTCGTTATCTTTGCACATGTACCTTTTTCTATACCCATCTAGTATGTTAAAGTTCCTGGTAATTATTTGTTACGTCAATGAAGTGCATTATTACTGTATAGCTACAGCCCATCCGAACAGCACACAAACATGGTTCCGTTGTCCTCACCGTACTGTTGTGTGCATAGCTGAGGATTTCCATGTTTCACATCCTGTATCGCTGAGCTGTTTGGGAAGCAAAAAAACAATGGAGGACTATGTGATAAAGAGGCCTATTCATGAGTCCTCATATTGCAAATGTGTAATGGGCTGAGAGTATCATGACCCTAAAACTGGGAACACAGACATGGGGCGTGGACATCAAAATGGGGTCAGAATGGGACCAGAGATGTGTGTGTGTGTAGGTGGGTGAGTATAACAAAGCCACCCTATGAATCTGAATAAATGAGTGAGTGAATGAATGAATGAATTCATTCACCCAACCCCCCCTAAAATGCTTATTCAGGGTTGGGTTGTGGGAGCAACAGCCTAAGCAGGGATGCCCAGATCTCCCCCTACTTCGCCACCTCCTCTGGGGGTGATACCAAGGTTGTCCTAGGCCAGTCAAGAGAGATTCTCTCTCCAGCATGTCCTGGGTCTGCCCCGGTGTCGTCTCCAAATTGGACATTCAGGAGGCATCCATAATAGATGCCCGAACCACTTCAACTGGCCCCTTTCGATGCAGAAGAGCAGCGGCTCTGCTTTGAGCCCCTGCCAAATGTCCGAGCTCCTCACCCTATCTCTAAGTCTGAGCCCAGACACCCTGTGAGGTAAACTCATTTCTGCTGCTTGTATTCACCATCTCATTCTTTCAGTCCCCAATCCAAAGCTTGTGGCCATAGATGGTAGGAATGTAGACTGACTGGCGAATCCATACTTTTACGTTCTGACTCAGTCACAGCCTTCCAGATTTCACTGTCATTACCCACATGAGCGTTAAAGTCCCCCAGTAGAACAGTGGAACTGAAGCCCTTTAACCAAAAACTACTGAATGAGTGCTGGTATCGAAAAGCCTTAAATTTTCACTTATGCTGCACTATAATAAAATCTTTTTCCATCTCACCCTCCATCCATTTCTCCATAACTGCTCTTTCAGTGCAGTACCACAGTGATCACTGACTCTTTTTGCTATTATTTCAAAAGTGAAATTTTAATCTTAGCTGCCAATGTATCGATAAACTACAATCTGATTTTACTTGTGGTGTTCTTACTAATGCCTAGTGGTTCTTCTGTGAGGATGCTATTGTGATGTCCTAAAACATATTTTCATTGTTAATTATGAGACTGGCTATAGTGTAACCTTAATTAAATTTAACATGCCTTGCCTTATAAGAACAGAATTTATTGCAAAGAGCCATTCTGCTGTGAGATAAAGGAAGAAGACAATGCCTCTTAATGCTGGACCATTGCCAGGAATTGGGCTCCAGGGGCTTGGTGGTAATTTCTGGTGAACATCCTAGGAATTGTACTAGCATTCAAAACATCTTTTTGACTTCACTGAAACAATAAAGCCTTTATGCAATCCGAACTGTGGCTTTTGTATTTTGTTTTTTGTATTAAATTTCAAGGATAAACTGCATTTTGACAAGGTGTCACCTTCCTACATTATTTTTGGTTACAATTCATGTACAGTCACGTACCACATAACATTTCAGTCAACGGACGGCATTTATGACAATGATCCCATAAGATTATAATAAGAGATTAAACATTCCTATCGCTTAGTCTCATCGTAGCTGTTGTAATCTTATCGCGCCAAGCATTACTCATATGTTTGTGATAATATTGGTGTAAACAAACCTATTGTGCTGCCAGTTGTACACAAGGATAGCACAATTATGTACAGTACATAGTACTGAATAATAACTATGATAGTGGTTTGTATATTTACTATACTGTACTTTTAAATCGTTATTTAGGCTACCGCACATAGCCTGGGTGTGCAGTGGGCTATATAATCTAGGTTTGTGTAAGTATACTCTATGATGTACACGCAACAACAAAATCACCTAACAATTCATTTCTCACAACATATTGGTTTTGCTAAGCAATGCATGACTATATAATACCTACTTAAGCCAGGCTCATTTCTGAGTGTACTATTACAGAAAATGTTCTGCATAGTGGGTTTGCGCTCTTGGGTTTCTCCATTGGGTTGGCCGGTGGTGGGTTTGGTGCTCAAGTCACCGTAAAGATTTGCAAAACAGTTGCAAAACAGTGGGACTCTTTTCTACTCTCTGTGGGAGTAGCTCTGCCGCAACCACCCCCAGGAAAGCTGCATACTTTATGAATGGGATCATCCATGGAGGTGTCGAAACTGCTGGAGAGCCAATGGAACTGGCGTGGTGCTGAGGCGTCACCCGCTGCATGGTAGCGCTCTGGTCCTAATCTGAGGCGGCCAATTTGGATAGGCGTCTCTCTGGCATGATGACCATCTTCCTCTGCTGTCAGAGGAGCTTTGTAAACGCCCCAGACCGGAATGGCCAGATCTCTAGGTGAGTACACCTGCTTTTGGTCTGGTCGGTCTCATGGCTGCCCTCCTCGGGGAGTAGCTGTTCCTGGGAAAGGTGTCATCCCAACTGACTGGAAGACTGTTCTTCTTGTCCCTATCTAGAAAGTGAAGGGTGATCACCTGGATTGCAGCAACTACTGGGAGGCAGCACTGGTCTCAGTGCCGGGTAAGGTCTTTACTAGGGTCATCCTTAGCAGCATCTGTGGTCACTTGCTCACTGACCAGTGACTGTAGCAGTCTGGTTCTACATTTAAAAAGTTTACCATTTACCACTTCCTGGCACTGAGGGTTTTCACAATCGCAAATACCAGTTTCTTTGCAGCATTTGTCAATTTTTGTAAACCATTCAGCTCAGTTGGGATCTTGGCCAGCCTGTACTCTGTTGCTGTTAGTGCTGTGCAGAGAGGACATAGAACCTCTGCATTTTTTCCCAGTAGATTCTGGGGTTTGTCAGGAGTGAGCAATACAGTACTTTGAAAGCATTTCAAAGTTGAACTGTATTTTGAGAGTCAATAAAATTCAGTAAATAGCAATGTTTTCAGTTTTATTACCTCATCCACATAATTACCATCTAATTGACATTTATGTATTTATCTGCCTGAAACATAAAGAAAATGAAAAAAAAAATCTGTTATAATGACCATACTCTTATAGTGTTCAATTTCACCCAGACAGATGTGATCACTATAAGCATTTCCCACTGTACCCTAAACCCTCCAGGTCCTTCTTAAAACTTCACCACTGTGTGAGAGGTTACGTGTAGACCTGAAGACTATGGGCTATACCTGGTGACTGGTGCACAGTGAGTTCCATTCCATCCGCAGTAGGGGTCCCGGGCCATAACACAGTCCTCACACCATAGTCCATAGGCCTGGCAGCTGCGCAGGTCGAGCTCTACAACCTCGCTGCTGGAGCTCACGTAGAGCATCTTCTGCAAGGCCAACACCAATACTGTCAGGATGCGACTCATGACTGCTAAGGGTAAGAGGACGCCTCTGAAACTCTGTGAGTGGAACTGTGACATGCTGCTGGCTACACAGATGCCCATGTTAACCTACCCACTGTGAGTTTGGAATCCTCATTTCCTCCATTAGCGACATAGGAAAGTTAATCTTCACCATCACACTCCTTTTCTAGTAATATAATGTTATTAGGGTATTTCTCAGGTTAGCCTTTAAAAAGAAAATATTTCTGACTGATTATATGCAGGGTTTATTAATTAAGTACGTGGCTTAAAACAGCCATTGAGATACGCGGAATGCGATTGTTATTAGCCAGCACACGATCAGCGAGTGATCTGGTGAAATCCGTTTTTGTGCCCCCTTATTCAGAACGTTGACCGGGGGGGGGGGGGGGGGGGGGGATGGTGATGCATCTCACCGTATGTGGCTGCAGCAGAACGTTGCGGATATGGCAGCGGCTGGCAAAGGGCCGCAGTTCAGCAATAAGGAAGGCGTGGTCGGCCTGCTCCAGCACCTTGTGTACCCTGCCGCTCCCTGAGTGCAGACAGTTAGACGCTTGTTACCACAAATCCTGCTCCTTCAATATAATATAGACACATGGCGTTTCATGGCTGGCAGGCCACGTTTCAGCATTTTATAGCACCATTCAAGAAAATAATACCGCCATAAATGTACAGTGTTTTTACAATCCAAAGCTGTAAAATGAGTTTAATTATTCACCCCAAAAAAGCTCCTTACTGGAAAGTGAAGAGCGAATTCTGGTGCATCGCTAGCTTTAATGCCCCCCCCCCCAAAGACATTCCTATTTTTGAGTCCCCTGTAGACAGTAAGAGAGTCACTGGGGATGCCAGTGATGAATGTTTTGCGAGCATTTCATTGGGAACAGGTGCCTGTATCCTACATTACTGATGTTAGCTTGGTCAATAAGTGGTACAATTAAGGTCTTACATCCCTGTACTAATATTTTATGAGCTTGCATGCTGTTTCTTTTATTGTCATTGGTGCTGACTGCAATAAGATTCTCACCCAGCGTAAGCAGTATCACGTGGTAGGAGGCACCCAGGCTGGTGTTCACTCTGTCTACTCGGATGTCTTTGTACTGATGATGATGACTGACAACAATGGGGTCGCTGTTATTCACTGGCCTGACCCAGTCTTTCATCTCAGGATGGTCTTTTACCAATCTAAGGACATCAAGAGGAAGTTTCGTGCTGTCGACAACGCACTGCCATCGAGACAATGGATAAAAAATGCATTCAAGATTAGCATTTGGCAGTTTGACCACACTTGACCAGAAACAGTAGTGAAACATTTAGGCTCCAAGCTCACTGTAACCTTGTACTGGACGAGTGTTTTGGATAGCGAGATGAAACTCGAATACACGAATATGGCAAAAATATCACTGGGGTCTGGACTATAACATTTGACTTGCATCGGACAGTAAATTCTTGACATTTGTCTTTAACATGCACCGAAAGGTAAAGCAAGTCAGGGTAATTCTACTTCAAACTCCACAGTAGCCACAACAAAAGGAAAACAATGGAACAAAGTCAGAGTGTTATTTTACCGTTCCGGGCCGTGGGTGTGGAACAGTGTCCGTGTATCCCTTGAATGGGGAATTTGTGAAGACGTAGTCAATGTCACCCATGGTGAAGACGCATACCGCTGTGGTGCCCCTGTGAGGAGCAGTGTGGTCAGCGGGCTCCAGTCCAGGGTTTTGAGTTAATACAGAATGACATCAGGGAAAAGGCTTATTATTATAAAGTGTGATGTTTTTTTGGTGAGGTAAAATACAGTTTGTTTTGTATTTCATTACATGGTAAGTCTTTCAAAGGGACTTTGTTCTCTGTCAATACATTTCCGAGGATTGTTCATTTAGACTAAATGTAACTGGCATCGCTTTTCTCTTCTGATATGCAAAGTCCCTCATGACCTTGAAGAAACACCTTGAAGACCCATCTCTTGTAAGAACATCTCAGGTAGCCTCATCACCAACTCAATCTCTTTGTTGATTGTTCTGTTACAATGGTTGCAGCCAGCAGTACTGAATGCTTACTTGTATTTTGCACAGATATCATTCCTTTTCAGTCTTTTGTTCACAGATTTAATTCTACCAGATTTTCTTGGCATTATTTGTATAATTTTTCGGACATTCTAAGCAGTAACCTTACAGGTCCCTTTTTTCAATACTTTCTTGCACTCATTTCTGGTCTCTCTGCAAGCGTAGACTACGACGCTTCTACCTGTTGGTTCTCTGACGACTGTATGTTTATTATGAATGAACTGCTTTGTCTGTATGTTGCTCTGGGATATATTTCAGGCGTCTGCCTGATTAATAAATGTAAATGTCGTGTCTCACCACAAATAAGTTACAGAAAATGATGTTGCAGAAGTATGAACTTCCGCTTGGGCTGATACAAGAGCATGCCAGAGAGCATGTCCTATGCAAACGAGTTACGGGATAAATAAAACGTTCACTTCCGATAAACCACGAGGCCATGGGCGATAATTTAGACTGCACCACAGCCAACACACTCATAGTTTGCACTGAAAGGTCACTGGATCACTTCAAATTAGATCTGACCTTTCTTCTGAAGCCTATTTCATATTTGATGGTTAACTTATAATGGCATGCTTATATTCACTTTCAATTGGGAACTACTGAGTCTATAAGGTCCATTCATATAGTATTAACAGCAGAGTTCGGTAATTCAGGTCCAGAGAGTAAAAGTCTAGACCGGGATTTTGTTTCAACCAACCAGTTGAGCATAAAAAGTCACAGTGATAGAGTACTCAACTGGTTCGTTGAAACAAAATCCCAGTCTGGACTTTTACTCTCTGGACCTGAAATACCTAACTCTGATTAACAGAGAAAAGAAGTGGTCCTTCCTGTTTCTGTTACAAGAAATCAATGGCTAGTTAATACTTGGTGAGTTTATGTGACTTCCATGACTACAGCATTTTCCTCTTAACACAGTATTTGGCCGCTTGATAGACTGAAGTCCATCCATCCATTTTCTATACCTGCTTGTCCTATGTAGGGTTAGGAGGAGATTCAAACCCTGCTCCCAGAGGTGTGAGGCAACAGTAATGTGCTGTGTTCTTGTTTGTCTGTTGTTTTTCTGCGATACCTTACCAGCCATTGGAGAAGAGGCCATACACCATGCTGTCTTTCCAGTTGTCCTGCTCTAGGACCGCGACATCCAGCAGCCGGTTGAAGTACAGCTTCTTCTCAGCGATGCCGCAGGACAGCAGGGCGCTAAGGTGGGACGTCCAGCTCCTCTGAAAAAATGATTTGGGCCCGCCCAAATCTGCCTGACAGCACAAAGCGGGCTGTCATGTCCGGCAATATAGTTCTTGTGCTTGGTTTAACCCCTTCAAAGACGTTTATAAACTCAGTGGATCTAAAACAAGCCAGTATGTTATAGATCACAGCCTTGCCCATTAGTGAGGGCCGTTTTCAACCTCAAGTGCACAGAAACATTTATCTTCAGGATCCTAATTAATTAATTTTAGTCTCTAGCTTTCTATCCTATGGTGGGTAATCATGTGCCCTCAAGTCAGTGTCCTCAAAAGCCACACAACCACTGATACCGCACACTCATCATGGTCCTCCACATAGTTTTGCTTACCTGGCATACTTGGGTGACAAGGGGCACCCACAGATCAGCCTCCCTGTGCTGGTCTGCATTCCTCTGGACCAGGAAGGCGTAGATCCGGTCCTGAATCTTGTTAGGTCTGGGACTTGCAACCAGGGCCACATAATTCTGCTCTGAACAAAGCAAATAGGAATAAAAAGCTTTGAAATCAGGCAACCGGCATCAGTCAACTTAGGAAAAAAGCCAGCAAGCCACAAGATAAATATAGTTTTTCAGTGAATTATGTCGTTATCTCTGAACTATTTTTGATGCTGGACTGGGTTGAAAAGGCCTTGCTGATACCAGCTCTTGCTTGGCTTCCTTTCATGTCCTTGTCCTAAGATGTCATTGCATGTCCTATGTCCTTGTCCTAAGATGTCATTGCATGTCCTATGTCCTTGTCCTAAGATGTCATTGCATGTCCTATGTCCTTGTCCTAAGATGTCATTGCATGTCCTATGTCCTTGTCCTAAGATGTCATTGCATGTCCTATGTCCTTGTCCTAAGATGTCATTGCATGTCCTAAGAACCTCCACAGCTTCATTACGGTTAAAACTTAAATATCCTTAACTCCTTAAACATAGTGAAGTCAAAATACAGTTTTTTGTTCCACCTTGGTTTTTGCAAAGAAACTTACACATGTTAGTAATGGGCAGAGGATGTTTAAAGCTATTTCAGTTCAATTAGATTGTTTGTTTTTATATAATGCCTTTCACAACGGAATCACCCCAAGGTACTTGACAAAGGTTTTCTCTGAGCAGGTCTGTGTAAGTCAAAAGTCGATACCGATAACTGATCATTTGATTCAGAAATGAGCAGGGAAAAGACTGATGAACAGAGGAAGAGTACATCCCCCATCTCCACCCTCCCAACTCACCTGTCACATTGTCACTTGGCCATATGCTGGCTTGATGCCCAAAATGCCTGCGGATGCCCACATGATTGCCCCCTTTGACCCTGTTGGCAGTCGTGTACAGCTCCTCCCCTGCAGGTGATACGAGGAAAAGGTGCTTTGACCTCTCCAGCTCCATCTCAGGTATGTGTTAATAGCGCTCCATTCTTACTGACTCACCAAGATAGAGAGATGGTGCATGCTCATGTACAGAAACCGGGCTCACTGCTCTTGCCGGGAGACATTCGTTGCAAAAACCAGTCTCTCTGGACTATGTCAAAGAAAACGCCAAGTTAACAGTTCACCTATTTTCATTGAAATGGTTAAAAAAAACGCTATGCTAACTTTTGCGTACCACACTGCAACACACTGGAGTAATCCCATTGGTCCCACAGATGAAGAGTGCGCTTCCATTCTTGTGCTCATGAAGCAGAGTGATGTCATAGTCACACGAGCTCTGGAAATATCCAAACACATTTGTGTTTTCATTTATTCTCTACTACCTGTAAGAAAAGGGTGCTGGGTAAAGTGTTTTCTGTTTATTAAATCAAAGCATTTTCATATAACCAGACAGGGTCCTCTAATTTGCAAAAATGTTAGGCGATGAAAGTGGCTGTAATCAACTCACTGTGTTTCTTGAACAAGAATTGGAGCAGCTATTTCTGAATACCAGCGTCTGCAAATATCCATAAAAGAGCACAATGTACTGCATGCTATCACACAATATATTTATTTTAGTTGAGGAAACCTACCCCACACGCCACACAAGAGCTAACTGTGATGTATTTACTCAGTGTCCAGTTGTATTAGACACACTTTTAATTAGGCACTCGTTTTGCCCCCAGAGCTGCTGTGAGCACAGACGGGTTCTGCATTCCAAGTCGCTTTTCTGCACACCACTGTTGTACTGAGCTGTTATTTTTTGCATCTGTGGCCTTCCTGTTAGCTTTATCGTATCCGGCCTGGACACTTTAATCGTCTTCCTACACCACCAGTGTTTTCGCCACAAACGTTGCCACCAGCTTGCGTTTCTTTAGTGTGTTTGTCACACCATTCTTGGTAAAGTCTAGACCATCATATCTAGTCCGTGTGGCCGTTTGTAAGATGCTGCAACCATCACGTCGGGCACCAGCCATTATGCCATGTTGTATGTATTCAGTTACAGCCACATGATCCTCTGTTTGCCGGATCAAGCTGTGTGCAGGAGCGAGCAGGTTTACTTGATGCTAAAACTGCATATAACGATTTTTTTTCCCAGTTACTACTGCTAGGGCTTTAACCAGGGACTCTGCCCAACTCTGATATCTGATCGCTTTGAACTAAAGTTTCTTCTAAAGAAATTAATTTAAATAACACATCAGTACTGCTTAGGGTCGGGGCACTTGGTTCTGGTGTATAGCGAATAGGGGCATTTTGACGACCAAGCCCATACTGTCAGCCTACCTCATTCTGGGAGCAATTTTCCCGGAAGTCCAAGTAGAACAGTCTGCCACCAACTCCAGCATACACAGTGCGGGGTTTGGGGCCCTGAAGGAGCTCCATGCGAGTGGAGTTCTGCGTTCCCAGTAACACGCACTTCCTGGCTACACAGTCTGATAATACAAGAGAGCAGGTGTAATGATGAGATAAGCCAGCAATACCCTGCATTACAGAGATGCATGGCTGTTTGGCCGAGTTTCATGTAACGAAATAGCCCCCACTGTCGCAGCCACCCCCACCCCCAGACACACATCCTGCAAATAGCAAGGGAGAGTGCTGTGTATTTTGAGTTCTTGAAACAGCAATGGTGACAAGTACGCAGAATCTACCAGCCTTAATCATTTTTAGTCTTCCTGACACTATTAATCACACTGTTAATCATAAAAGTTTACTATTCTATCTGTGGAATGTACAAAAGGCTTCCCAATAGCTCATAGCATAACAGCTCAAGGAAGAAAGGAAGGAAGGAAGAAAGAGCAAATAAATAAGAATAAATAATTAAGAAGATATCCATATTCCAAACCGCTTATCCTACTGGGTCGCAGGGGGTCCGGAGCCTATCCCGGAAGCAATGGGCACAAGGCAGGGAACAACCCAGGATGGAGGGCCAGCCCATCGCAGGGCACACTCACACATCAGTCACTCACACATGCACACCTATAGGCAATTTAGTAACTCCAATTAGCCTCAGCATGTCTTTGGACTGTGGGGGGAAACCGGAGTACCCGGAGGAAACCCCACGACGACATGGGGAGAACATGCAAACTCCGCACACATGTAACCCAGGCGGAGACTGAAACCCGGGTCCCAGAGGTGTGAGGCAACAGTGCTAACCACTGCACCACCATGCCGCCCCCTTAAGAAGATATATAACCAAATTTATATTTTTATTTCCATTTATGTTATGACATCAGCATTAATTTATCACAGAACTGCACTGTTTAACAATGGTACAAGCCTCTGCACACCCCTTAAATCGAGTTGCACGTTCCAGTGATAGATGTATTGAAATTGTATGTAATGTGTGTATTCTGTGTCTAGATTGTGTTTCACTGGCAATTTGGGTGTCGTTAGACAAACATTAAAACTTTTGGATCCGGGTATGACGACTATAACGCTGCATTATGCAGTGATTCAACAAATATTCGTCACGTAATGCGGTTTTATGCCGTGACACATTGTAACTAAAGTAGTTCGTTACCTCATTGATCCGAACCAGTTATTATGGCAAGTAACTTGTCACATACGAGGGTAACGTCTCTTGTGTCAGATTTAAAAAATGCATTAATGCAAAATTAAAAGCAATCCCGCAAAAACAAACGTCCCTTAGCAAAAAGTAGTATACTTGAAGTTCATCTTATTAAGTGTGCTTGAGTATAAGTATAGCAAGTATACTACGGACCATGTACTTGTACTACAAAGTATACCAATTTAATACTACTTCGGACTTTATAAGGTCATTTTAATTTTACAAAGGTATACTTTCAAGTATACAAGTACACTCATCTATATACTACAAGTGTACTAGGTATGTACTTCTAGTCCACATTTTAGTTTATTGAAGTATACTTGAAGTATATTTTTATGAACTTAGAATTACTGAAACTAACAAATATTTTTTTTTGCTATTTTACTTGTTTACTTGTTATACTGTATTTTACATGCCTCACGTAACACTAAGTATTAGTACTTTGTGGCAGAAAGAAGTAAGGTATACTAAAGTATAAACTTTAGGATTAAAGTATAAGTTAAGTATTAACGCACTTAGTCTTAGACTTTTCTTTATACTTATCAGTATGTCAAGTATACTTCACACTACTATTCTTAAGTATATAAAAAAGTATATAAAAAGTAAACAAAAAGTATACTCCCTCAGTTTTAGTATAAAATAAACATACTCGTAGTACACTTGAATAAACTACTTTTTGCTAAGGGGTATTACGGCAAAATTAAAATCCCACAAACCGAAAGCTAGACTGCCTGTATAACATGGCTTACATAGAGTTTATTAGGCGGGTTTTCCGGAGACGCAATAAAACGGGAGGACGCCGGCAGGTGGCTTTTAAATACTGGAGAAACCCAGGAAAACGGGAGCGTTGGCAGGAATGACGTTAATACAGAGGCAGGTGAGGCACACGGATATGAAATTTTAAAAAATCGGCTACACTGAAAACCAGGGAAGAGCCAGAGAACATAATGCTTTAATGGCGATTCATTACAGCATGAAACCAGCAGTGCTTCTGTTAAAGATACATAAAATTGCAAATATAAAAATCATCACGGGGGCGGCATGGTGGCGCAGTGGTTAGCACTGTTGCCTCACACCTCTGGTACCTGGGTTCGAATCTCCGCCTGGGTCACATGTGTGTGGAGTTTGCATGTTCTCCCCATGTCGTCGTGGGGTTTCCTCCGGGTACTCCGGTTTCCCCCCACAGTCCAAAAACATGCTGAGGCTAATTGGAGTTGCAAAATTGCCCATAGGTGTGTATGTGTGAGTGAATGGTGTGTGAGTGTGCCCTGCGATGGGCTGGCCCCCCATCCTGGGTTGTTCCCAGCCTCGTGCCCATTGCTTCCGGGATAGGCTCCGGACCCCCCGCGACCCAATAGGATAAGCGGTTTGGACAATGGATGGATGGAAAATCATCACTTGGTTATTTGGAGTTAAATACTTGAAAATCATTTCTAAACCCTAGTTTAACATCGAGCTGGACTTTGGGTTGTGTGTTGGGTTTTGTGATTTTCCGATTCCAGTCACAGCGAGTCTTTGTTAATTCTGCGATATCAAAGCAATAATCAAGTAAACTGAAGCCTATTGTTTCAGTCACAATGCATGAATTGCCAGTTATTGCAAGTAAAACTGTGAAAGAATTGCGTTTGTATAGTCACATCAGTCAATTGAGAATGTAAACGAATGTTTTCCCATTTTTCAGTAGCATACTAACTGGAATAAAATTGGCGGACTGTCAAAGCCAAGCTAGCACGTGAACTCACAACAGGAGACGTGTCATTTTGCATTTTCACAATTTATCGGCTGCAGTAATTGAATAACCAAGTTGTGCATGTGACTTCACAACCAAACACGAATTTGTGAATTTGGGGTTTCCGTGTTTTTGTTTGATAGAGTAAACAAAGAGATTTGTGATGCCTGGCGAGTATTGAACCCACAGCTAATCTTACGAAACACGTGTTCTAAAATACACTTTCATTGCCGTCCAGTATCCCCATTCGCCGAGGTTGTGGCGTTTATACCTAATATAATTAGTAACGCATTCTGAAAATTTATTAAGCGATTGGCGGAGTCATTTTTTTCTTTCTTACCCCACATAAAAGTACAATCTACTTTACGGACCACTGAAATGTACAATTTTTGAAATACAATTTTCTTTAGTTTTAAATTCATATATAATTTATTTTGCTGCCATTGCAATAGTGGTAACACTAAAATGTAATAATGACCTTTATGATTTCTTACCTTTCTCCGTAATTATCACTCTGGGATGATGATGATGCTCATGCCCGACAGCAACATCCAAATGAAAAGCCATTTCAAATATTAGCCATAAAGAAATAGTCATACCGATACGGTTTTCTGAAACACTTGAACTAATACTTTTTACGTATAACATTTTCTGCTTTAATTTTTTTTTTTTAATTTATATTCACCTAAAACGTTTTTTGAGAAATTTTAACGGCATTGCAATATTGTGAAAGCTTGACAATTAAGATAGATAGACAGACAGACAGACAGCCCTGTATATACCGTACAGTTGGCAAACTAATGTCGGTGGCACTTGCTGCAGTCGACGCCCATAAACCTTTCGACACGCCTCTTTTTTCACTTCTCTATTTACAGTACATACGCTGTAAGACACGGGAACGTTACAATTCCTAGGGCCCCTGAATAACAGGAGGCTTAAAAAATTTGGAAAGTAGTCTGAACTTGGGGGCTCAATATAATATGCCTTCATGGGGCCCAAAAATCTCTAGCAACGCCCCTGATTCTCTTGATAAAGCCCTTTTTTTGCATGATCAGAAAGACCATTATGAAGTATATATATATGGTTGGTTCATGAGTTCTGCTACAAGTGTGCAGTGGGTTAGGAACTCAAAGCAGAGGTGATTTCGGTGCTGAGGACGGAGGCAAGCCACCAGTCATACTGCTCAAATGACGGTATCAAAGAAGCGTTCAAAGCCGTGTTTCCTGACTCGGAGCTTGGACATTAATATGTGGGAAAAGACAAAACCAGATGTGTGGCTAAATTTGTATTGGCCCCGTATGTTAAAAATGAGCTTATCGCTGAAGTCAACACAAGCAGCGTGTTTATGATCATGTTAGCCGGGACCCTGAACCAGACAATGAGCAGGCAGCTGGAGCTCTATGAGCGTTATTGGTTAAATGGTTGTGTTCATTCGACATACTATGGATTACAGTGCATGGGCCATGCAACGGCACGAGAGCTACTTCAGCATGTCAAATCAAGCTTACTATCAGTCGATCTATTTGTTAAATTACCTGTTATATGAATTCATTTAAAAAGTGTTTTTTATACGCAGACATGTCTGTGATTAATATGTGTGAATGTGTATATGCAGTGTGTGTGTGTGTATATATATATATATATATATATATATATATATATATATATATATATATATATATATATATAGGCCTGGCCCCTCCCCCAGGGGGGCAGGCCTGGGGGAGGGGCCCTGTGGAGCCTGGCCAGACCCAGCCTGTATGGAATTATGTTGTGAAGGACATTGTAAAAGCATGTTGATTTGGTTTGTATACACATCTGTCATTTTTTTTTCTTTTAGAGTTTTGTTTCCACTGATATTGAATTTTATGAGAGTATTGTAATAATAAATATTATCCATCCATCCATTTTCCAAACCGCTTATCCTACTGGGTCGCGGGGGGTCCGGAGCCTATAATAAATATTATTTGGGAGAGAAATAAAAATTTTCCTATCATTTTCACATCAAACACATTTGGACCATGTTATTGCCATTTTATTTTAGTGTTCATTTTAACTGACATCAGTCTATTTGGAAAGAATTACAGTTTTGTGTGTATTTCCATTAGAGATTTGCTCTTAAATTTAATTTCAAGTGGTATTACAAAGGACTTAAATTAAAATTGTTCATATCAGTAGGTTCCCTTTAAAATGGTTTAGGTCTCACGGTAACTGATATATATCTCAGTCGTATTATCCTCATTGTCAAAAAATCACAAAGAAACCCATCTTTACTTCATAAATCATTACAGAGCCTGGCTTGGTGAATTTGTCGTGAGCACGTGCCTGGCCTTCGGCAAATGTCCATCCAGCTGTCCCTACGCTTAGCCCCGCTTACTGTATGTGCACCCTACAGAATATACTAATACTTTTTCGTAAGACCATCAGTACGCACAGTGAAGGATTTTAAAAACCAAACGTAATGCATATTAACATAATTTTAAATAATATTATATGGTAGACAGTCACTGAATGAGATGGACATCTGTAATTAACTCCGACATGTCTTTCATTATCGCCTGGTGAACTCCTGGTTTGGGCATCACACAGCTTCCTGGACACCCGGATGTGCCGTAGACGACTGGAAAGTCTGAATTGCACAAAGTACAATGTGCAAAACAAAGCGTGTCTCTAACTAGCTTCCAGTGTGCATACATTTTTAACGATATTATGGGAAAAAATGCATAATACTGGAAATGTACCAATCGGCTTCTCCATCTGGCCTGTTTGTGAGATGCACGTTGGCGACACGACACAGGTGATTTTACCGGGGGTGCAATTGCGCCCCCTCGTGGCCAACTGAAATGCTATTTGAACATAAGATCTATAAAACTAAATTATATTGTAAAATTATATTTGAATGTATGGGCTGTGTTAATCATATCCACGTGTAATAATAATTTAAATGTAAACGTATTTACATTTTTTATTTTTATTTTTACAAATGTATTTATTTGGATGAATTACTAGTTGAGCTCTCATCTTGCATTCCCTAGGGGGAAAACCTAGAGTCGCCTATGTGGCACCATTTAAGCTCACGTTTCCAACTCAATGACAGCATGCACATTGGGCTTTGGTACAGGACTTAATACCGTCTTTAAATCTGATTGGCCGTTTGTCCTCAGACCTAATTATTTGATAATGCTGCATCGGTATAGTCTGAACCTAAGAACTTCACTTTAGTCTTGCTTAGAGCCCATTTTATGTTGAGCTGTTTGTTCCTGCGGTTCTGGCTCCCCCTGCTGGTCCAATATTGCACCACTCAGCACTGCCCTTTGTAGGCGCCCCTTCTCCCGAAGAAGCTCCTGTTCCTCTGTGTTTTGGCTCTGTATTGTTTCTAAAACATTCTGTTGCAAAGGAAACAACATGTTTAGGCACAATATGAATTTTAAGCTAAAACAAAGAAGCAACAGGCGACTGGGTCGTTAAAGTTCTTAAAACTAAGAGTTGTCTATAAATGTAAATATAGTTCTGTTCTACTATCTTGCTGTTGTATGTTTTAACTTTACTTGAATTACTCCAGTAAATCATCTGGTTACATGTATGGTGCTGAATCAAAGTGACAGTTAATCAAGAAAATAGTACAAGAAAACATTTCTTGATAAGAACAGTTAAACGGTGTATTAGAAACCCCCTTTATTGCCTGGTTTGGGTGTTATGCTGTTTCTTGGACCGAGATGCCTGGGTGAACGTAAAGTAGCCCCAGGCAACACCTGGTGCTCGAGTTCAGGTGAGTGTTCTGCGTTTCTGGGTCATACCTTGATTAGCTTCGATTTCGTAGCCCGGTCCTGTAGTGATCGACTTTCTCTCCGCTTCCGTGCCGATGTGTCGTTCACCCATCCCAGCTGCTCCCTCTCCCGGAACAGACTTTTCAGCTGGAAAGCAGATCCAGATCACAATCAGGAGCCGCACGAGATCAAAGTGCTCTGTAGGACACACTGTATTGTTTTGCGCAGGATCCTAACAAGGTGTAATTTTGTAAATGTCCTTGTGTCGCAATGGTCAGATCAGCAAATGACCCAGTACCGTTCATCTTCTACCTGCTTATCCTGGTCTGGGTCACAAGGATAACGTTATAGTTCATTATTAATTCATACCGCTGTCACAGTAGCCAAAGGCTGATGACATCATAAGCCCCTTTAATGTGTGACATCATTTAAATAAGAACTTTTTGTTGCTATCCATCGTTAATGCTTTGGGGACACAGAGGCGCCAGGTGGCTTGCATGTCATATAGTTGTAAAGGTATAGTTTCTGGAGTGAAATCACCAAGTGTACAGTTCTCAGGTTTACAGCAGCCTTGTGGGGTTTGAGCCTGCGGCCGTTTGACCTTCAGCGAGCCCCTTTAACCGCTCCGCCACCTGCTGTTTCTACCTGCTCAGTGACCAGCCGCATCTGGTTGTCATGGTCGATGTACTTCGGCCGGATCTCCCTCCTGATATCGGGGGATCCGCTCCGTCTTCTGTCCTGTGAAGAAGAGAGGGTGCTGAGTGAGATGGGACCCCCCCCCCCCCCCCCCCCAGAGCAGAAATTCTGACCCCAACATACCTGTTGCAGTCCCTGCACTGCCAGGTCCCCCTCTGGCGGCAAATGCACAGTTCCTGTGTCGCTCTCTGTAACTATATACGTTAACAATTTTGCTGAATCCAGCTGGGTTCATTTTAAGACCATCACAGTGCAGTGATTCTGTTATTTTTGTGTTTGCCTGTAATAATGCGCCGAATTCGCTTTTGCACTCCACCTTAGTAAGTGGCTCTGGGTGACAGTAGCTGCTAACTGAAGGAGAGGCAGCATGCAATAACTGCAGCCGGCTTTTTATACATCCACTAGAGGGGGTTAGCAGTAGCTTTGCTGCCTGCATCTCACCTGATCCTGTAGACTCTAGCTTGGAGCAATTGGTACGTCCCACACTTCCAGCCCTCTGCATCTGCTCCTTCAGTTCTGCCACCTGCAGCACATAAAGTGTAAGCGAGAGCACTCAGCATCACTTTGGGTGTTAGAGCCAGACCTCTCCTGGATTAATCAGAGCAAGGAGAGTGGAGATCAACCCATGTTTCGGGGAGGGGGGAGTTGGTACCTTTAACTCCAGGGAGGTGATCTGGCTCTGGGATTCTGCCTGCTCTGTATCTCTCAGTCTTTCGAGATTCTTCAAAGCTTGTTCCCTGTCAAACAGAGGCATACACACCTTTTCAAAACAACACTGAGCAAAGCTTCAGTGTATATCCTCTTCTCCATATAATCTAGACCTAATCTAGTTTCCTGCCTTCAGATTTCAGCCTGCAGGGTGTTAGTCACAAGTCAATATCCCTAAGCAGCATAGTAAGTCTGTGACATGACAGTCTACAGTAGAGAGGAGGACATGAAGGCTTCATACTTCTCCTCTAGCTTGTGCTCCTGCTCTGTCAGCTGCTGTTCCAATCTGTGCACCTCCCTACTTTTCTGGGACACCTGGAAGGAGACATGATGCTTACAGGGGCCGAAATGAGGCTGCTGGGACGTTTCTGTGCCACTGAGGTCACCCACCTGCCCCCCTGGTGACAGCAACTCTCCCTGCTGCTCCTCCACGTCCCCAACTTGCAACCGTGGCACGTTCCATACTTCCTGTATTTCCTCCTGAACTTGGCTCAGCTCTCCATCCACCTCCTCCAGGGAGGTCTAGGAGGACACAGGCCCAGAGACACTGGGGTCACCAGACTACTACCATAAAGACAGTCCTTATGCATCATCATATACAAACGACAACATCACAAACATGGAAATAATTGGAACAGCCAAGATTCTGATAATGAGCATAAAAACAGTGACTTGACTCCTCTGAGCACTTCCTGACGTGCCATGGTGATTTGCGACGTTAAATGAAAACACTTCTTCTGTCTCTCAGGCTACAAATTCAGTCCATGTGATTTCAGATTCTATTGACCTAAAGGAGAAACAAATCAGGATGGTTTGCCTTTTATTCAAGGACGAAAGATGAAATCTGAAGACTTGCCTCCCTTAAGGTCTGGACCGGTTCCTGGAGGTTTGAGGGGGATTCTGGCGCCCGTGTGGCAGTGGACCACTGCGCCTGCTCCATGGGAGGACTGGAAGAACTGGAAAAGACAGATAATATGAAAAACAGAGTTGCTGCCCCTCCAGCGATCCCTTCACATGGACACTATTCAAGGTAAATCGCTGTCATGACACACATGCCACCTAATATCCTGTGTTGCCTGAGATGGATTCCAGGCCCACAACCCTGATCAGGGAAAGTGGAAATAGATGTGCCACCAAGCCTGCATTGTTTCTGTTAAGCCTGTACATCACCATCTCAGATGCCCACTAAACATCTTCAGACTCTGAGGGAGGAACCTGTTTAGACGTGAATCTCCATACCCTGGCGTATGGTTCACAGACCATCAAAAGCTCGAAAGCATCAGGCACTTACTCCGTCTCTGTTCCTTTCTCCTGCATCTGAACAGCTGCATCATCTGCAGACCAAAAAAAAAATGAAAAGCTGCAAAGCTACGGAAACAGTGATATTTCCCAACCGGAGTTGACGTTTTAATGGCCGTTGACTCATGAGTTGACTTATAACTTCCTTTTGTGTTGATGCAGAATCTGAACTAAACTAATTTTAATCCAGAGTAAAACACAGTCTCGGCTTTATTGCATCAATCACAAAGGCAAATTAACAGAAGTCCTACTAAGTTTACAAGGCAATATGAATTAGTTTTTCCCTTATGGTTTAAACACACAAAACATCTGTTGGCAATTCTAGCCATTATGTGAAACTGTCAGTTATTGAGGACTGAATATTGTTAAACTGACATAAATTTAGGCCCTAGTCATTCTAAAGTTTGGTAAAGCCGGCCTGTATACTGTGATGTGGCCCAGCTATGTGAATTTAATATCTGGCAGCAATGAATTATACCAGAGTCTAAATAGCTAGATCTGCTATCTCCCTATGGATCGGGAGTCCTGGCTTCTCTTCCTTCCAAACATATCATGAATGAGTCCTATCCAAGTCTTCCAAGTGCAGCCCTTCGGTCCAAATTTCCTGGCCTGAGGTGACACAGCTTTCGTTTCTGCCCCCCACCCATGATCTCACCTTTCAGGTAAAGCTGAAATATCTCTTGATGCACAAACCACTGGTTTTGATTATAAACATCTCCCACTTTCTGTCAAAAGCAAAGTGCATTTGCTTTGCGTTCCTGCTTTCTACACCCGGGGTCTCCACATGGCAAGCCAGGTCGGTGCTCCAACACTCGGATGCAGGAACCCGCAGCCAGTGGGCACTCACTTTGAGAGGAGTATCTGTAAGTCCTTCCCTCTGAGGTAGCTGGAGGAGAAGCTATGACGAATAAAGGCTCAATCAGAGGCCACACGAAGCCAGCACCTCCTGCAAAGGATGGCCCAGGCCTTCATTAACTCAAACTATACATTATGCATCTTTGCACTATACGCATACGTACAATACAATACAAAAAACGACAATTTGATACACTTTGATTCAATACGATTTGATTCAAATACAACTAAATTCAGTTCAACTGGATATGACTTAGATCAGTGGTTCTCAACCTTTTTTGCACCGCGACCCAATTTTTACCAGGCCAGCTCAGTCACGACCCTGTATCAGGTTTAATTAACACTATGATCAAGAACACAGTACTAATCAATGCCTACTGCATAAATCTGATTGGACGTGTGGGTGAATTTTAAATTAAGCATCTGTGGTTTGGCGTTTTCGATTGGTTGAGTGTATTCATAAGTATTTGCAGACCCAAGACCTGTTTATAGGTTAATTTTAGGACTAAGGCTGGGAAATCTGATCATAGATCAGAAAGGAGCTTGTAGTTTTTTTTTTCCTTTTTTTCCAAAACAAGTCACTATTTATTTTTGCACTGCAAGAACCATCCAAAGCTCTGTGGTAACTGATGTTGATAATAAGATCTTAACATGAAAAAATATTACTGTTGTATGCAGTAATTGTGATGTGACGGATGAATCGATCTGAAACAGCTTTATCGTTTTTGGCCAATTTCCTTCTGAATTCCAGCCACATTGGGAGTTTTGAATTGGATCTGTCTACTGGCACCGCGTCAGCTTCGTAGTTGGATGACTGGCTTTGAACACGTGTAAGTCAGATGTAGAAGGCAGACCCCCCCACCCCCATTTTTGTCAGGGAAACACTGGCCTGACAATCCAGACACCTAATAATTACCTCCAAGCTCTCCAATCACAGGTTACTCTAGCACACTTATTCTGATTGGTCGGAGGGGTACGGTAGATGTCATTCTGTTGTCATTAGTATATATTTTACCTTTGAGCGATACAGTTCTGATCTTTGTAGTGAGAACTTACCCAGGTGTCTCACCCCCTGACCAGTCTCGGTAGAATCAGAATCACTCTCTCTAAAGGCAATCAGAGTCACCATGATACAAACTTACTGCAGTCACAATCTATGAAGAGGAATATATTGCATTATCTCTTGAATTTTGTCATAACTTTCACCCAGACTGAAGCTAAATCACAGTGTCAGCTCCATGCACAAGTTTTAAATTCATCCAAAGGATAACAGCGTCTTGAATAGTGAGTGTTACTGCAGATGACATTTATACAAAACAACAGGTCTAGACCAAGGCTGTCCTATAAAGTCTTATAATCTCCCAAAACTTCTTTTCCATTTAAGTTTAATACTGCTGGGGTCGTAAACACTAGTGTGGGTGACACGATCACATTACTGCACACATCGCCCACTCACGATTTTGGATTTCTCTTCTGAAATAATGGCTCACATTTGGGTCTAGTTTCCATGCAGTTAATGGCCCGACAGCGCGGAAACATGAGAGGAATCTGAATGCAATTACTCTAGTATTATGAAACATGTTACGAAACCAGGCGGAGTGTAGGAATCTCTAGCTCCCGACTCACATTGGGTATCTCAGCAAAAACGCACCCGTCCGTCCCTCCAATGGCCCCTGAAAGCAAGCAGAAGGGAAGAAAAAAGTCGCCGCGCTGAGAGATGATCCGTTATGAAGGACATGGATGATGTGAATCTACCACAAACATTTTGTCGCTCGTTGGAATTGGAGGCAGGGAGGGGGTGGCATTAATAAGGGGGGACTTTAAACCTGGGAGGATTCCCATTACTCATGCCTGCATGGAAATGACGGCGGCTGATAAACAGGAAGTGACACTTCTAAGCATTTTACTGTTTCCTGTTTACCGCGCCACACGTGGGGCTTAATGCCGTTGATTAATCGTCCTCCCCACCCTCACCGCTCAGCAGGGAGTTAATTAGCCTGTAGATATTATTTAATCAGTCTCATTTTGTCTTTGTAAGTAAAGTTAAGTGGCACACCACCATAGAGTGAAGACCTGCGGCTCCTTTATCGTTATTGCTGTTTATCGTTATTGCTTTATCTCATTCTTGGTCTTTTTTTTTTAACCTGGCAGGCTGCTAACAGCTGATTGCTAAAGAATATTTTTGTACAGTATTGATGGATTAATATATCAGTCTGTGTGTCCGTCTGGTGTAATCATGCACTCCTTTGCTGTGTGAGGGATGCTGCACTATCTGAGCATGATTGGGAATTTGTGCTACTTCCTTACGCTGGTTCCCGTCAGTCTTTGCAAAAGCTTCCGGTTTCTGCTCCTTTCAAGCTCCAGCTGCCGTCTGCAGGCATCCAGCTCCACCCTGCCTGGAGCGCCACCTTCCCCCTGGTGGATACACGGGGAATCACATGCAGGTAGCCGGCCGGTACAGCTACAGAGGATGTTGGCTCATGTCTGGTATTTGCATACATCACAACTGAAATGGTGCCTAAAACATCTATGAGGTACAAATTCCTGTTCTACCTTACTTTGACCATGCTGAGTTCTGCTTCTGCTTCTGCCTTCTGCCACGACAGGGTTTGAATCTCCTTCCTGTAAGCCGCACAGGAGCAAAAATAGGCACCCGTACTGCGCAGGCCTGTCTTTGGAGAATTAAAATTCTCCAAAACAGTGGCGAAATCAACAAAGTTTTGCAGTGTTCAGGGTGCAGGTGCCCCTAAGCACTAATTTACATGTTAGGAACTTCGCAGCTTAAACGTCAGCCACTCACTGGTTACTCTCTGCCTCGCTCTGAAGTTTCTCCACCTCCGCAGCCAGCTGTGCCAGCTCCTTTTTCAACTAAAACAGGACAGACAACACCGTCCGTGTGAAATGCATGTGCAGAATGACAGCCGAGACCCCAGGTACCCAAAACCCGCTTGCAGCCCCTATCACAGAATTTTTTTTTTTACAAAACCTCATTCTTCAGGCAGACTGTTCAAACATTAAGCCCTTCGCTCATCTCTTAACCGGGTCGTACCGTGTCTGCAGGGTGATGGCAGTGGTGTTGTTGCTCCTTGGCGCCCTCTAGCGCTTCCTGGGAGGCCTGCAATGCCTTAACCACCTCACTCCACCTCCCCTTCCACTGTGACCCCACTCGACGCAGGTTCTCCAGCTCTTCTGCCATCTCTGCGTCAATCCGCTTATGCTCCTCCCCCTTCCTCCGGAGCTCCGCCTCCTTGTCCAGAATTCTGGCATCCAGGCTTTGACACTGACTCAGCAGCTCCTTATTTTCTTGGTGAAGAGCATTGCAGGATTTCCTGTTTACAAAGTGACAACGCAGCATGTCTCAGGATTTCTGCTCATGGAATATCTTCACCTTATAGGCTATAAATAAACCACAGTACCTGGAAAAAATCTGGAATTGTTACCTATAAAAAAGACAGAGTCTGGCCTTGTTTCTGTTTTAATGCAAAACAATGTGACTCATACAATACCAGTTATGAGTCACTGCGCTCCCACAAATAATTATATAGCTAATGGGCTTTACAGAGGCTCTACAAAAAGTTCTGGCAGTGATCAGTCCCCTTAGAAATCCCAAGGGCACTAACCTCCCTACTCATCCCAAAATGAAATGTATAAATCCTTGGTAATGCATGATCTCCTTGCCTAATCCGTCGTCTCTGCTTTGCTCTCATGCCAGGCGACATGATAAAACTTGACGCGATACAAAATGAAAAGTTAATGGAATTCAGATGCGCATACGACAGGGAGGTTACGCTGGGGACATGCTTTGGAAGTCTGGACGCGCAGCCTGCAGCTGGAGAGGTGAGTGCAGGAGCACCGGCGCTGTCAGCGTCGGCGCAGCTGCGGCAGATGCCGGTGTTTACCTATCTCGCAATGTCTCTGCAGACGGACCGGAGAAGCAGCCCTTGTTGTGGCCATATGCTCTCTGCCGTCTGCGCAGCTGCAGAATTACAGAGACGGGACTCCGTCAAAGACTTAAGCGATGATTAAATGAGTTCTCAGTCAAATCGGGAACAATGATGCTGGGAAAATGATGCGCTGTCCCATATTGCAAAATAAATCCATCACCACCACTTTCTCTCTGCTTCTCCTGTTAAGAGTCTCAATGGCAGCCAGCCCAGCAGGTCAGACCGGGCATCTTATTCCACGGCCCTCGGACTCCAGCTCATTTTGAGTCATCCCTAGACATTCCCAAGCCCTGAGATATAATCTCTCCGGCTGGTTTCAGGTCAGCCTTGGGGCCCCTGGCCAATGGGACAAGCTCAGAAAAGCTCTCTTTAAAGATGGCATCCTTATATATCCCCGAGCGACTCCCCCCCCCCAGGCTGATTCCTCTCGATCTCGCCCCGTCATGGAGAGTGAACCCGGTAATGCTGTGGAGAAGCTGGATTTGCACTGGGAGCATGTCCCTTCGGTCATTACCCACAGCAAAATAAATTGTCAGCTAAATTGAAACTTGGAAAATTATTTATAGTTGAGGGCAGCATACTTATCCGAAACAAGGCTCCCCGTCAGGACAGTTCTATCAAATACACACACATTTTTTGTGCCACTGACATCTGCTGCACTAGTCAGACTGAAATAGTTTTTATGTTTTTTCCACACTTCTGGGTTTCTTTGGGTCTTACCACACATTTCCCCAGACCACTACCTCACAGACTCTGTGCATATTCCTACTAGTCTGGCATTTTCTGTTAACCCCAGCAAACAGATATTGCATAACAGTTTGTCTGTCCTCCTTCATCCGTCCTCCTCCCAGCACACTAAATCAGTCCTCTGGGACCCACAGATAGTCCATGTTTTTGCTCCCTCTTATCTCCCTTCAGGGAGCAAAAATGTGGACTGCCTAGCAGGCAGCTGGGGAGGAACAAAAACATGGACTGTCTGGGGGGTCCCTGAGGAGCGGGTTGGGAAACACTGCCCTAAGTGATCTAACCAGGGACCATCAAATTAAAATAGACCAGAGTGGCTAACAATGCATGATCACATTAGCAACTAAGAATTAAATTCTGGGAGACTTTAATATTGAAATATTTCTAGGTGGTGTCGGGGTCGGGGCCATGGGGGCACTGGCTTCAGCTGATTGGCCCCCATAGTGCCCTCTCCCTGTCGTCATCAACTCAACACATATCATTGGCTAATTTCAATTTATGATCATCTACCACAGCTGTATGGGTTCCAGGGGAGTGTAGAGCCCCAGGCTGCACAGCCAGGCTCTGACCTGAGCTCCTCACACCTCCCTCTCAGTGCTGTCACTTCCTGGCCCCCCTGCCGGGCAGCAGCTTGCAGTGCCCCCATCTGGCTGGCCAGCTGCGATTTCTCCTTCTCCAGGGCTGCGATCCGATCTGTGTGGAGCGGCCTCTCCGCTTCCAGCTCCCGCAACCTCGCTGACTCCACTTGCAGCCTCCGTCTCTCCTCTGCGAGCTCCACCATCAGACCCTCCTTCAGCTTGCAGGTGAAACATAGAATATCATCATATTCATTGCGCTAATGTATAAATGTTTACGGAAATTGATTTATTGACCACTCCTGAGATGACCTAGTCCACAATTTTATTAGGTCATGGGAGCATTTTCATTGGGTCCTAGAGGGTTCGGTTAAAAACATAATTTTGATTTTAATTTCTGATCTTGGGCTTATTTTTGAAGGGCCGCCTTTCTGATGAAGGCACTGTGCTACTGTTACTGAACCATGTTCTACTTACTATTTATTGTTAAATAAATTAGGTTAAAAATTTGGGCCATGACTTAATGACTAAGGGTTGCAAGACTAAAGCAGCAGAGAACTGCTGACTTAATGAATATTTAACTCACAGTTACATATGGATATTCTAGGTATAATCTGGTTCTTCTGTGGGATTAACACAGGGGTCTCCAACTCCAGTCCTGGAGAGCTACTATCCAGTAGGTTTTCTATCTTACCTGGCTTCTGATGAACCACAACAGTTCTCAGGTAAATACCAGAAGCCAGGTAAGATAGAAAACCTACTGGATAGTAGCTCTCCAGGACTGGAGTTGGAGACCCCTGGTTTAACGTGATGGTCCCACGGTTGTAGTGGGCATGATGACCTCCTGTTTTTGCCACATCAGCTGGAGCTCCTGGCCCACCTGCTCATTCCTCCGCAGCTCCTCCTGCATCTGCGCCGCCTCCTCCTCCTTGCGCTTGGCCTGGGCCCTGGCGTCCGCTAGATCTCTGTGGAGCTCACCAAGCTCGCCACTGAAGGCCTCCCTGCTCTTCTGGGCACTGTCCAGCTGCAGCTCCAGGCTCTGCGCCCGCCAGTGGAGTTCAGCCTTCTCCTGCATCGACGTAGCAGCGTTGTGCCGCATGAAAGTGCGCGCTGTGCAACAGCATTACTGCACGTCCGTCTCATGGATTGGGCTTTGCTGTTGTGCCTTTGAATAATTCCTGCATCCTAAAATTGCTTCACAAACATATCTTACCGCATAAATGTCTATAAACTAGGGCATAGGAGTTTGACATTGGGGGTGGGACACAACTTAATAACTCGAATGTAAAGGTCTATTTTTTAGGTGGCCAAAATAAATACTAGGGGGTACACGTCCCCCCCAATTCCCCCTGGTTCCTACTCCCTGGGCTATTAAATACAGTTGTACTGCAATAACACTTCAAATTTTTATTGTAAGTAAGTTGTACATGTAGTAAATGGTACAGTAGTTTAGGCAGGTTCCAGCCAGCAGTGCTGTGGGGGAGACGCCCTGAATGTTTGAGGGGCCCAGACGTGGACAGGAGCCTTGCAGCATGCCAGTAGTCTGGGGGTTGGGTTCCAAGGTAATGTTTTGTCAAAGGACCGAGGATTAAATGATGCAAATTAATAATGCACCTGTAGGAGGCGATCCTTGTCAGCCAAGGCCTCTGATAGCTTCACCTTATGGTCCTCCACAGTGTCCTCCAGCCTGACCACCTTGGAGGACAGCAGGTCTCTCTCCTGGAGGAGTTAAAACAGCAGAGAATGTCGTGTGGTGTGGTGCTGACTGAGAGCTGAAGGTCAAAGGTCATGTCTCCCTGAGGCCTCCACTCACCAGGCCGGCCTGGGCCAGCTGACCACGGGCCTCACTCAGCTGGTCCTGGAGCTTGATCTGGGCCTGTTCTGAATTGCTTAGCCTCCGGTTCAAGCCCTCCATCTCAGTCAGAGCTGCCAGTCGGCTCTGCGTGGGACAGAATGCATGTGGTTTTACTCAGAAAGCCTGCATCAAGCAGGCTGTAAATGTAGATCATTCAGGTAATTCATTCAGATCTGGTTTGTCTCCTCAGATCGTTGATGCTGATGGTTAAGGAAATGGGTTTGTGCTCAGCAGTAATGAATCTACATAACTCAGGCACGTAGTCAGGTAGTAAAAATATGAATCTGAATCACCCTTGAAATTTGCTTTCCAGGAATGGTGACCCCCCTCCCCCCCCCCCCCCCCCGCCCCCTCCAGTGATGGAGGTGGAACCCTCACCTTGTTGGCAAAATATACTGAGGATTGCTGGACCTCCCACAAAATTTATTTCTGGGTATGGACCTGGCATTACTATGCATATTGGTGGCTCTGTTAAAATTACCCCCCAAGTTCGATTTCTAGTTTTTACGGGTATCTCGTTAGAATGACTTTTACCGGTGTATCTTCCAAACAGAGACATCATTTCAGTTGGCTACAGAATACCTTGGCCAAAGCTGTGCCAGCACGACGTGAAAAACATGACACTGAGAGAGATGATGACATCACTTATGTCTTTCTGGAATGCTTATGCGATATTCCGTCCCAGTTCCAGCTCAATTGAGTGTTTTGGTTTGAAATTACAAGGTGGCACCAGTGTTATCCATCTGCTGATTTCTCCATGGAGATTTTGGGTGTTTTCTGATAGAAAATTCGGAGGGAAAATTCCCAAGCCCTGAGATATAACACTGGCCTTAAATACCTTGAGTTATTTTCAAATATCTAATAGTCCAATTTGGTCAGTCGGGAGTCTAGCTTTGTGGCCAAGGTCATTCAGGAACCTGGTTTCCCCATCAACACTAATAAAGACGTCTTTACTGTAAATCCATTTGCAGGCCGTATAGACAGCACCTACTCCCACAGTGTCCATTTGATTATATGTGTACTATTCAGGATGACAAATGTTGCTCGTAACCTCCAGTGAGGCTTGTAATAATTCAGCATTCATTTGACTGTCAGTGACGTGATTTGTCCAAGCCACACTTCATCTTGTGTTTTCGGCCACACTCCACTGCTCCTTCACTGTTCTGGAGCTGCAACGGGGGGGTACTAACCCTGTCTTTATGGGAGAACTGCAACAGGAAACCATGTCCTGGTCTGTTCAAACTCCAGTGGGACACTGACCTCCTCAGATAGGCGAACCTGCCGGAGGGCTGTCTCCCGTTCTTCCTCCAAAGCCGCCACCTTCCCCTGAAGCTTTCTCAGGGCCGGTCTCGCCTCCTTCAGCTCTTTCTCGGCCTGCTGCTGCTTTCCCTGTGGACGAAACCAGAGACGATCTGGTTTCACCAAGGCACGGTATGGTTAATGTACATGCTGGAAGAGGTGTTGGTGTGGCCAGCAGGTGGTCTTTGTGGATCACAGTGCCCCAATGCAGTGATGGGGACACTGTGCTGTAAAAGTAGTGCTGTCCTTTGGATGAAACGTAGAACCAAGGTCCTGAATCTCTGAGGTCATGAAAGATCCCTGGTCATGCTTCTAAGGAGTAGGGGTGGTACTGTGATGTCTTGGCTAAATTGCCCAGTGTGGCCCTATCAGATCTGACCTCATAATCACCCCATATATCTAGCTGGTGAGTTCTCTCCTGCCCCTTCAACACCTTAGCTACTGTATGGTGAGCATACTGGTGCAGAATGGCTGCCGTCGCATCATCCAGGTGACACACAGTGGTGGTGGGGAAAATGGCTCTCTGTTGGTTCTGTAAAGCGCTTTGGGTGTCTTGAAAAGTGCTATATAAATGCAACTTTCATTCATTCATTAATTCCCTTTCCTCTTTTTGCATCCCTTTCCTGCCTTATACTTCCTGTCTGTTGGAGTAATTTGTAAGCACATTACCAGCAGAAAACATTGAAGGTTTGATAACAGATAAATGCCAGAAGAAAAATTATTTAGTTCTTGTCGTTCCTAGAAACTGACGCCCGTCCTATTAGGGCAAAAGACTGAATTGAAAGGATAATATACAGTTAGTCTGATAATTTGTCACTCATACATAGATGTCTTCCTGCACTGTGGGCACAGATCGGCTGAGGAGGACAGTCTTCTCCCTCTCCAGAGTCATCCTCATCTTCATCATATCTAGCTCCAGTTGCTGGACCCTTCAGTGCATGACCCATCCAAAGACAGAAAGAGACAGAGATAAACTTCTGGTCACTACCACACTCACGACATATGTGACGATATTGATGGGAACATACTGCGGCAACATATGAATATTTATGTGGTCAGTGAAACTAAAATGATATAGCCTGAAAAGTCTGATTACACCGTTCAGGCTTCATATTCAGTTGCATGATGTTGAGTATGTCAAGTATGATGGCAAACTCACTTCTCCTGAAGATCTTTATGTCGAGGGCTGTCCTCAACATGACTTGGCTTTGCTGTGTCCTTCTCTTGCTCCAGGGCACTCAGTGCCTCCGCCAGCTGCTGTGACAGGGGCAGATGAATGTCAGTGTGCTACGGGTGACATGCTGGCTCAGTAATTAGCATGTTAGCCTCATGCTAGTATGCCAGTGTGTGTGGAATTTCCATGTTTCTGCTGTTTGTATGGGTTTCCTTATGCAATCGCTCTCTGACATGCAGTATTTGGGAACTGGTATCTCTGTGTTCCCACAGCATGTGAGTCTGTGTGCTGGACTGGAATCACATCCAGGTTGTTTGCTGCATTGCCTGACATTGGCTTCCGGTTCTATGACCCTGTACCATGTAAATGTTGTGGAAGATGGCTGCATGCTTTGACAGCTCCATATGTTGATGCTAAGTTTGTAGAGATGTAAACAGTAGAAGTGTATGGCTGCTGCCTGATGGATCCTCAAGCACAAATGTTCTGAGGGCAGAAGGAAGTATTATTGGTTCTGAGAGATAACTAATTAGATTGTAGAAGAGGTGGGACCAAGACATTTGACTGGTTGATCCCGCCTCCTCTAGTTGCTTGGACCCACCCCCTATACAATCTGATTGGTTATCTCTCTGAACCAATTATTTTTCTTTCCGTTCTCAGAACATTTTTGTGTAAGTAAACCTCACATGAGCCAAGCACAGGCTGAGGGAGGCGATGACAGTCACCTTGTGTCTGAGTTCCAGCAGCTGTGTGCTGGACTGGCAGTGTTGCAGCTGCACTTCCCTGGGCCCTAGCAGCTCCGTCTGGCTGTCTAGACGCCCATGAGTCCCACACAGCCTCTGCCCAGTTGTCTCCCTCCAAGTCCCACTCTTACACAGCGGGGACCACAGGTCTGCCCTCGGAGAGGGGCATAGGGTCCGCACGGCGCCCTCCGGTCCCAGGCGGGACAGGGACTGCCAGCGTTTCATTCCTGTGGAGATGTCAGGACTTGCCACACACTCCCTGTATGGAGAGCTGAAACACATCGCATTGATGATACGCTAAATTTATATATTCAGGAATATGCAGTAGTGCACGTCCTACTCGGTTGGTGATGGGGGTCATGTAACTTTCTCAACCTGACTATTCACCTGAGGCAGAGTGACCACTAGCTAATTTCCTGGTGTTCATGCTCACTGAGCATACTGACCTATGTGAGCAGTGGTTAACTGAGTAGACTGAGCGATGGCTGATGGACCACACTGACCTGCCGCTGCGGGTGGAGAAGGTCCCAGACCCTGAATGAGCTCCATCTATGCTCCATGCTGAGGACTGACAGAACATGACCACCAGTTAGCACTATGGTCAGGTTAAGGCGCACCAAAGATAACCAGCCTGATAATTAATCACAGTATGTCGTATTTTGGTTGAGTTTCCTTTCTATCGCTCCCACGATGCTAAACGCGCTGTTTTCTGTTCTCTATTTCCTGCCCTGGTGCTCTTGTCTCACCTGAGCTTTGATGTCCCACATATCTGGGTGGGTTGGGGACAGCAGACTGGGGGCTCTACCAGGCGGGTCGTACCCCCCCGGGGGCCGTCCCAGCTCACTTCTCCAGCCGCTTCCACTGCGCTCCCCATGTGGGGGCAGCTGGGCCATGTGTGGGCCGAGATGACAGTGCTCTTGGTACTGTGGGGGTGGGGGATAGGTGTGTCAGCCCGGAACAAAGACACCCATTCGTCACAGGGACACCCTCACTCCCACACTGGTCTGTAGAATGTTCCGGAGCGGAACGGCTTGCTCCCTGCCTGCTCAAAATGTTTCTTTCACTGCTATGAGGACTGTCACACCACACCCAGGAGAAGATAAATTTCCACTCAGTTGTTCCGTCGAATGCTAAGCAGGCCGAAGTCAATCCCACCACTTGATATGGCGTCTTATCAAATGGTGCCTAAGACCCTGTGAAATTAAATGCTGCGATATCAAGCGATATGTCAGAGGAGGAGCCCGTGTAGGAGAGGCTATGAGAAGTACCACTTGGTGCTTGCTGTAGCTGCAACAACCACAGCAAAATTAACTCCACTGGCATGAATCTCTGGAATGGCTGTGATAACAGCAGCAAAATCAAAGGTTATGCCTGAGATCACAGATCTGTCAGGTGCATAGCTAAGAGTAGAGTCGTTCTGACGTACATCAGATTCACCAAAGGACCCATTGGTTTCAGGGTACAATGAACAATTCTGAACGATGAACAATTAGTGAACAATTCTGAAAATACCAACAGGTGTGCATTAAGCTCGAAGTTAGTAAATGAATATCTCACGAGTGTAAAGTCTTCTCCGTACCTTATTAGTGTGTCTTTTTCCGTCTCGTCGCAGGTGACCAGAGAAACGACGCTCTCTGCACACTCCACTACGCTGCTCTGATTTGGAAAGAAGCTATTGAGAGTGCAGCCAGGCAGCTGGTGTCCGTGGCAACCGGCATAAACAAGACCTAGGAACATGGAGGGTAATGTTAATCACTCTGTCGGCTTACCGCGGGAACAGCAGATCAACAGGAACCCCACACGGGGCAGCCAGTCTGTGGTGAAGATCCCTGGTCCATCTCGTGCCCACGCAGCCCCAGTGCTGCAGTAGGTGTGTAAACACTGTGGCACATGGCTGAATCCATCATCTGTGTCATTAAGTGGTCACATCATCCGTATCATTAGTTGGTCACTTTTGCTTCATTACCTCCTACTGCGATTACTACTCCTGTTATTTTTAACCATCCTATTTCCAATCTGTTCTGATCAATGACACACTTCACACATGCCCCCCATTGCAGTCCCCCTCCCCTCAAATCCGAACTTTATAGTAACTCTGCCATTTACCAGCACTTTTTATACTTTATGCTCATTGTTTATCTATGATTTTTATTTATTTATTTATTTATTTATAATTTATTCCAACATGCCACATATGTACTCTCCTGCTTCCGTTATTACCCATAGTAATTACTGCATCGGTGTTTACTTCTATATTGTGCGTCAATGTTTTTAATGTTTTTTCCTCTCTGTTTTTGTCCTGTCTATCTATGCACTATGCAGTAAGTCAGCTCGTGAACATTTTTTCCCTGCTAGATATTCTATGGTAGATTGTAAGTGGTATTATTGCGAAGTGGAAGTGGTCAGGAACAACAGAAACTCAGCCTCAAAGCGCCAGACAACATAAAGTAACAGAGCAGGGCTGCCGAGTGCTGAGGCATACAGTGCGTACAGTGACGGTCACCAGTGCTTTGTTGACTCGGTAGCTGCAGAGTTCCACACTTCCTCTGGCACTAACCCCAGCACAAAAACTGCAGCGGGAGCTTCATGGAAAGGGCTTCCATGGCCGAGCAGCTGCACAGAAGCCTCACATCACCAAGCTCAATGCCAAGCGTCAGAGTGGTGTAAAGCACACTGCCCCTGGACAATGGAGCAGTGGAAATGTGTTCTCTGCAGTGACAAAATCATGCTTCTCTGTCTGGCAGTCTGATGGACGCATCTCAGTTTGGTGAATGCAAGGAGAACATTACCTACATTGTGCCAACTGTAAAGTTTGATGGAGGAGGGATAATGGTATGGGGTTGTTTTCAGGGGCTGGGCCCCTTAGTTCCAGTGAAGGGAACTCTTACTGCTTCAGTATGCCAAGATATTTTGGATAATTCTATGTTTCCTTTGTGGGAACAGTTTGGGGAAGGCCCTCTTCTGTTCCAGCATGACTGTGCCCCAGTGCACAAAGCAAAGTCCATAAAGACATGGTTGGGTGAGTTTGGTGTGGAAGAACTTGACTGGCCCACACAGAACCTTGACCTCAACCCCTCTGAACATCTTTGGGATGAAATAGAACAGAGATTGTGAGCCAGGCCTTCACGTACAAAATCAGTGCCTGGCCTCACAAACCACTGGATGAAAGGGCAAAAATTCCAACAGACACACTCCCAAATCTTGTGGAAAGGCTTCCCAAAAGAGTGGCAGCCGTTATAGCTGCAAAGGGGAGACCAACTCCATTTTGATGCCAGTAGATTGTGTGTGAGTATGTGCAACACCACGGCCCAGGAAACGTTATTTCGCATCACCGTATGCAGTATATGCAGTATATGCAGTATATGCAGTGTATGCAGTGTACTTAAAATGGTTGGTGTGACAATGAAGCTATACTTGACCTGACATCTGTAAAACATACAGTATATACAGCTATAGCACGACAACAATATAGATTACAGATGAAATGTGTCAATTCATATTGGTGATATTTCTTGTGTGACTCTAGGTCCTTCTAAAGGCTTCATACGTTCCCAACCCTTGCCAGTCGTGCGTCTTGATGTTTTCTGTAGATCATGCATCTGTGGAGACGGATCTTCTGAGGGCTCCACCGCACATATGGGGGGGGGGGTGGGGGGGTGGGTGGTTTGTTTTCTGGTTTCACATAAACCCTTAATGTCTCCCAGTCAGCCAGAGTCTCATGGCAGAAGCTGGGGAAATCTCATCTGAGGAGGATTCTAGCATCTAATTAATAGATAGATGATTGAGACGGGGCCAGCAGTGAGGAGGGGTTAGCATTAAGGCTATGAGCTGAGAAGTCAGCTGAGTGAGATTGTTAGCTTAGCTGTAGCCCGAGGACATCCCCTGGAAGTCTCTTATCTGATTCTATGGCCTGTCCAGTTCACAGTACTCTGGTCAGCAATGGCCCACAGCTCTCCGTCAGACTCGGCACTCAGACCCAGCGATAAATGCCAGTAAATCACCATGAGTTTCACAAAGGCCTCTAGCCACAACTGGAACTTATAGGCTAAACCATAGCATAGCGCGTAACAGCCTCATAAACCACTTCAGGAAGGAACAGCTAACCTTAGTGGAATCATTGCAAGTAAAACTGGAAAACGTGAGGTGCCATTAAATATTCCTGTATTACAAAGTACAGTATTACAAAGATAATTCCGTTTCACAGCTTTTGTGCTCTGAATTTAGTAAACATTTTTGTGTCGCACTTGTCTTTGGTCCTCAACTTTGGATGGCTTCTACAGTTTAAGCAGAATTAACACAATTAACATTGTAGGGCTGCCATCTGGCGTGACACTCACACTTTCAGACTCTTATGGCAAATCTATATTATTCCGTTATAAATACAAAATTAGTTACATCGAAAGCCTTGGGGTAGTTTGCAAACCCTACAGACTATTCACAAGGTAATAATACTGTTACATGCATTTGAATGTGTTTGCAGACTTGAAAATTGAAAATCTCACACCAGCCAGCTGATCAAAGTTGACAGCCCTGATATTGTAGTAGATATGGATCGGTCTGGTGTGTAATATATTCTATCTCAGCCTTGTCCACTTAAACATCATGGCACAATTTTTAATTTGGAAAGTTTAATTAAAAGTATTTTCAAAGTATTTGGATTCCACCGAATGCAGACACTGGTACAGTTAAAGTGTTTTCTATCAGTGGCACATTTTGTCAAAGCATCTATAACAAGGAGGACTTCTCTCAGAAAATCCAAAAAACGTGCTGCTCTTGTTCTACAGTCTTGGTCTTTTTCTATATTTATGGATCCCACAGGAGGCCATAGTCTAGGTACAGTGGAGGGGTTATATGGTCGAGCGTTAAACACTAAGCGATTTAAGTGATGGGGCATTTGTTCAAAGAGTAGGAACGAACATTTAATTATTACGACCCTGTAGGGTGAAGTCTTTGGGAATAAGTTTCTGAAATAACTCTTATAAAAAGAGACGTTTACAGAAGAGATTTGTTTTGTGTATAGCAAATAAAGCACTGCGTCGCGTGGTAGTGAGACACAGATATTCTAACAATCGGTCCTTTCCGTAGATCCATGAAATATATTTTCACTGTGGTATGAAACAAAGGAGAAAATAACTAGATTTTTCTCTGTGTTGGGGGAAGTGGAGATTAAAAACATGCGTCGGCGGCGTAGTAGCAGTCAAAACGCCGTGTAACCCTTAACCCAGACTCACATACTGATCATTAACTCACAGTAACTCCGCAGCGGCCATTTATTCCCCATTTGTAGCTCGCGAATCAATAAATAAACGAATCAATCACGTAGATTTACTTTTATTATTTATTACTCTAGACCCAGGAACATTTATATTTTCAACCGAACTTGTCTTTCGGTTTTTATATTGATTACGATACCATTTAATACATGAAACTGGCAATCGCGTTTTGGTGGTGGGATGACGGAAATAATGTGCCAATTACAGTGTTATGATTTCCAGACACCTTTGAGTCTAAAAACGTGAGATCTTTATTTTATTTGTACATAGCCAACTTTTGTACATTTAATTTGCGTTTCCTACATAATGCAGGTGAATGGCGCCGGCTGAATGTACACGTGATCTAAGTTTTATAACTCGTTCTTGCTTTTTACGATCTTTACGATACCATGTCCACCGACGGCATGCGTTATTGATGACAGGTAATACTTTGTAATTTGACAGAAGTCGTTAACTTCTGCATTGGAAAATCATTTCCCTCTGTTGTAACAGTTGATTTTAAAGAAAATGTTGGGGGAAAGTTTTTTTACAAAGAGATTAATTAGCCTACTTTGTGGTTTTAACGGTATTATGTTCCTTTTTGCTTTATCGCTTCATTTCTTAATCACTTTCTAAAGTTGAGTAATATGTGGG
Organism: Brienomyrus brachyistius; assembly: GCF_023856365.1. NCBI lineage: Eukaryota > Metazoa > Chordata > Actinopteri > Osteoglossiformes > Mormyridae > Brienomyrus > Brienomyrus brachyistius. The sequence continues at coordinate 43,499 of NC_064545.1, forward strand.
TGGAGAGAAAGAAAAAAGTCCATTAAATTGACTTCTGTCAAAAAAGTGAAACCACATTTCTTGGAATGTTAAGCTGGACAGATCTGAAAGTTTCACTCGGAGCTGTAGTGGTGAAGGAAAGATAAGCAGGGTTGGGTGTTTTAAGACTGGAGCAGAGGATGCGGGGATATTTTACACTCACGCTCATTTTTTGCTGTACGCAAGTGCTGCATACTGACAAGGACGACCTGAGGATTAGTGAACGAAACCGCTCTAAGCACTAGTGAGAGCTTCTAGATATGCACAATTATATATACGATCCCATACTTATTAGATAAGGAACGATTACAGACACAGATAACGGCACTCATAGTCTTTTTATTGTAGGTTTAAAAGCAAAATGGAGCGCCCGAGCTGCGTGTGTTCTAGTTTAGTGTTACGGTGACTTCAACCAGTATTTACAGGTAAAATAGGGGAAAGTTACAACAGGGATGCAGCATAATAAAAACATACTAGGCAAAATGTGTAATATAAAGATTTTACGGTTTTCTATAATCTACGTGATTTTGATGCCGAGCTGTATTAATGTTGCTGCTGTCAGAATCTGGGATAAAATGGAGCGTGAGAGGTAAGTTTAAATTCCCAGCGTGATTTTGGTGAATTACGAATTGCTCCATGTTTTGTGCGAATATTTTTGTTATTCGGAGAAAAAAAGCTCTAATTCAGAGAAGCTGAACATGACGAATTTAAGAAGAATGTATTTAACGCCTCATGTCCCTTCGAAGTGGAAAAGATACAACTTAGATTTTATTTACACCTTTATTGTACGAATATAGGCCTATTATATATATATATATATATATATATATATATATATATATATATATATATATATATATATATATATATATATATATATATATATATATATATATATAGTCTAATAGCCTATTTAACAGCAGCATTATCAATTTTTCGCCACAAATGCCGGCCTTAGGTATTAAACATTTTTGCCAAATGTGGTGTGATTTGTGGCTAAATTTATAATATCTAAGCTAACGAGAGAAGGTTTATAAATTCAAAACCAGCATCCAAGACTTTCATTCGCTTTCCACCTGTTTTGAAATCTTGAAATGGATGTTTTCGCTGCACATTACCCCAGGGCTGTATTTCAGTAACGTTTGTAATCGTGCCCCTCCAGACCGCCCGCGTAGGGCGACCGGTCCGTCCGCTCTTGTTCTCCTGTCCGCTGTGCTTCCCCGTCGCTCCTGGTCTGTGGTTATGGTTTTCATCGCTCCACCGTCTCGATCATGTCAGTTCCAAGCTGGAAGTTAAATATTGCATTATCCTATTTTCAATAACTCCATCCGTCACGTTCTTATTTTACACTTTGCGGTACATCGAGACGTTTTAATTTACAGTCGTTCTTTCGGACGCAGTTAATGCAAAAACTAATATTAATATTAGAAAAAAATTGCTTGTTGGCAGACCACTGAAAAGGAGCATATAGATAAATACAAATCACAAACAACTGGCGACATTTTATAATAACATTAATAGGTTCTTTATAGCCATGGTTCGCTATTACACCTGCCGGGGGGTAGTGGAGTGAAGTGATGCAGTCGGTACACTGGAAAACACTTACAACTATACGAGACTTTTAAAAAGCATTTCAATTCGAAATCCAAATTCGAATACAACTTCTTTTTAAATGTTTCTACAATGAGTAAGAGTGACATGATGTAAAAATTCAATTGACTGCATCTTAATATGTGCTGAGACATAATAGTAGACTTGAAACATATATGGTTATATATATAAAACAATATTAGGACTGGGGAAGGAGCCTTGCATCCATGCCGGCCATATACTGTAGGTGACACCTGCATGCACTTAAAGGCTATCTATGTTTTATTGCTGTCCTGCGCCAATTCTGGTACATAGATATCTATCTATGATTAGATATGTGCAACCATTCAATATTTATCTTTATTTGATATATGACTGTTGTGGTATTGTTTTACGTAAAATGTGTAAACCCATTGTACATTTCCAAATGTATGCCTTAGATTGCAAACTTTAATAACTTACATTTAAAGAGCCTACATTACGGTGATGATGTACAATCTTATGGGAGCTTCACCCTGACTGTGACACCGACACCTTCACCTGTAAGCCTTGTGTCCTGTTAATTGATGGAAATGGAAAGGGCCTTAAGGGGAAGAGGAGAACGTGTTATGTAATACACACATTTTTTTGTTACATTGACTTAAAAGTGGGTTCTTTCTTTTGAGATTATTTGAGATTGAAGTTGTGTAGTACTCAGCAATTTACTAGGCAACATAGATAAAACACAATAAAATATGAAGAAAAATATCTTTTATTCTCCACAAACTTACCAATGTCTTACTGGATGACTGGATCACCGCCCTTTCAGTTCCCAAACCTCTCCTCAGGGGAACCTCGGCCATCCTATGCATTTGGTAAATTTCACCACCAGCTCAATTATTAATGAAACAAATTAATTAAATAACTTGATTAGCCAAACGAAGTGGGGTGGGTGGTCGAGTCAAACAATACTTGGGTGTGTTGGATGGTTGCTGATTTTACGTCACCAAAAAAGATCATTTAAACATCATTTCTTTGACTGCCTACGTCTTTTGCACAGTACTTTGTATCCAATCGATTTGTCCATTTCTTTTATTTTGCCACAAAGGGATGAGTGTCCAGAGAACAAAATAGTGACAGCGGAGTATCCGTGCCATGGACCGAATGGCCAGACCCTCACCTGTTTTCGGTAAGACGCCATTGTGGTTCATTGCAATTGGTCGTTTAGTTCCGGGTCAAACTAATTTGAATGTATTTTAATTGAGTTTGTGGCATGCCTTCACATGTGATTTCTGCAATTAAATCGCACAGGCTCTCTCATGCCTGTTGTACCCTTTTGTGTGGGACGTTCATGCTCGTATGCCAGCAATGAATGCAGTTCAAAGTGATGACAGTGGCCGAGAACGCTTTGTCATCGCGGGGACTTTGGCTGTTTGATAGTCAGAGTGCTCCACGGTGTCCTCTCCCTCAAGCCTTGACCTAGGGGTCATGGTACAGCAGCTGGGAAGGTGACAAGTGAAGACCTATGACATGGATTGCGGGTTTCCTTCCTCTTACTGGTAGTTCGTTTTTGGGGAGGGTGGGGGGAAGCTGTCCTCGCCATCCTCATTTCCTGCTGAGTCCATGGTGCCTGCATGCCGTTCCAAGAAAAACAGCTCGATATTTTCCGTCTGGCTCCCCTGCTTTGTGTGGGTCGAACAGTCCTCACCTCAGATGAGCCTCTCCTCACCGTCAATGGCAGGGAAAAGCGTATGAGGATAAGACGAGAGAATCCGACCTGGGGACCCGCGATGGTAACTCTTTTCAGCTGTGTTTGTAAAAGGCATTTGCTGCACCAACACTCACACATGAACTCCCTCCTCACGATCGTCGCTGCTTAGGCTCGCTTGTGCTTTCTTGAAACCATCCCCACAGCTCTTTACTCAATGGCAGGGATATTGAGAAATGCTCAAGAGAGCGGCTTGGCCCGTGCAGTGCCACATCAGAAGCGAGGCAGTAAATTAATACAAAAGTCATACAGTGGTTTGCTGAGATTAGCTGGCAAATCCAGAGATGAGTGTTTTTGTGGTTTGGCCTGCAGATATGTGAATCCTCCAGTAACTTGAATTGTGTCTTGAGTCACTGTTGTGTTTTTTGTTTCACCACATGCGGTTACTCCAAAGAAAAAGAAGCATGGCCATAGAAGGCTATTTTATAGAAAACCTGAGACATCTCCTGGGGTTTATCACCTCGTTTGACCTCCTAGCAGCTACTGTTCAATAGTGTGCAGGCTGAAACCCCACAATGGGATTCCATGTCGCTTCAGCCTCAGCCTCACCTGTTTGGTTATCGTAAAGAGTGCAGCAATTCCTCTGGTCTCTGGTGCCACCCCCCCCCCCCCCCCCCCAGTGTATACCCCAAGGGACGTCGTGATGCAAGGCAGATGAGCCCATTGTCGAAACGTCTCCTTGGTCCTTGACTCTTCCTTGGCCCCGATTCATTTTTGATAAAGATGAGAAAGCTTGTGTTTTTTTGGACTGTCAGTTTTTTTTGTAGTACAGTGACACCGGGGCACCCCAAAGGAGAATGAAGTATTTCAGGAATGGTGAGAGGCCCCCCCCCCCGCCCCCCCTTAAGCTAGGCAGCTCTGAATTTCCAAACCAAAACATGCGGGCTCTAGTGTGCAGCTTGGCTGGAGCGGAGTTGCAAATCTTGCTGCTCTCCCCCTGAGACGGCAGAAATGTTCCTCAGAAAATGTTTTTCAGCATCATTTCCAAGACTCTAAGATTTTCCGAAATCTTAAAATGGTTGTTCCCCCCCCCCCCCCCCTCATATGCCGGATTCCTGTCCTCGTGGATTCCCAGTTGGGGGCCCTCACATGATGCTTTGTTCTTGGAGAAGCATGGAGAATTGTGTATTACCTTTTTTATTTATTTACTTTAAATTTTGAAGATGATGTTTGTGGCCTTGTGTGTGTGGGTGTGTGTGTGTGTGTGTGTGTGCTTGCGTGTGCTTGCGTGCGTGCATGCGCGTGTACTTGCTGGAGGTGTTGCTGAATTTGGCATCTATCACGCAAATTACATATCTCTCCCCTGACGTGAATTAATCCAAAATCACTCTAGGATGTGTGTATTGACTGTAAACTGGGCAGAACGTTCGATAATATTTACATTATTCGCTGTGTGTTCCAGATTATATTACTTACTGTGTGTTCTAGCCACAGGCCAGAGTTTGGCCTGGAATGTTTATGTGCTTATGTATGATTTAGTAAAGCTGTATGTCAGGTGACATCTTTTTTTAGTTACCCAGGGGTGTTTACGGTGGGTCGGTGCTGTGTTTGAGGCCTGCGTGTGTTTTCAGGTTCGTGCTGCCCAGAGGCAGTGAGGTGAGCCGCACAGCGAAGTGGGACACCTGTGAAATGCCTGCCTTACTCCAGTGTGCCGACCGCTGCTTTCGCCTGCCGCGGCGTAACATTAGGCCATCTGCCGGTGCAGCTGCTGCCTGCTAATATCAGTGATGAGGCTTACAGGGCGCCGGCGGGGGCTCAACTAGTTTATCTAATTGTTTGCTTGTTCAGCCTTTTAAAGTGAGGCTTCATCAAGCCGTTTTTACAGATGCTTTTGTCACCCATGCGTTTTCCGTGAACCGTCTCTCACAGGGACAGCTAGAGAGAGTAGCAAGGAGCCTGTTCGGCCTCTGGTGGGGGCGGGGCGCGGGGGGTGTGGTTTACACCAACAGCCACACCTCCCATTCACGGGGCAGACACAGGCTGTTCCAAGTCTCTGGCATTCACATTGGTATCTGCTTCCTCCCCCTCGCTCTTGAGGGTGGGGGGGGGGGGGGGGGGGGGGGTTCCTGGTACGAGTCTCGGAGCGGGATTGTGGAAGAGGGAGGGAAATGGAACAGCTTGATAATGCTGCACCGCATGAGGCGGCCAGCGAAAGACCAGCGAAGGAAAGATAGAGAGACGGTGAGAACTAGGGATGTGTATCTGCATCTGTGCGGCGACGATCAACGATCAGATACGTTAAAGATACATGAAGCTGCCACTATTGCGATATGATATGATTCACCCCTATTGTGATGCAGTGCGATTCGACACAGTTTGATTCAACAAAATGCGAGTCAACACAATATGCAAATATGTCGCTTTGCAATTCCTTATGATACAGATACAAAAACACATTAGAGTGGGGAAACAACCAAAATATGAAATAAGTACAAAATTATTGGTCACCTCTACTAATAACTATATATTCATAAATTGTATGTTACTGATGCAAAGTTAAAAGCAATACATCCTGAATTCATTCCTAATTGCGGCGATCACATCATATAGTTTTATGCTGGTGTACCAATCTTCCCACCCCTAGTGAGAACAGGTGGGATTACAGCCTCTAAATTGGTTCTTCTTCTGCACATGCTCAGTGGGCAGTTCCAGGGGTGGGCGATCCCAAGACTGGGGAGTTTATGGCAAGAGGCAGGGATCGTAGAATCACTGGGCAATGGGCAGGGAGAGCTGGTTGGGGGAGAAGCGGCTTCCACAGCATGATGACATGCCAGGTATTTTACCCATTGGGAAGCAGAGGAATGTTTGAGCTAATGAAACCAACAGCACAATCTTAAAAAAAAAAAGCTTTAAATGTATTGTGGGGGGGGGTGTTTGTGCAGTTCTCACTGCGATTGAATCAATCTGATAAACCGGGAACAAAAAAGGGGGAAAATATACAGGAAACAAATCCCCAAAATACAAAGGGGGGGGGGGGGCTTTGATGTCATTGGTCATGCTGTGGCAAAGGCAATGGGAACCAGATGCACAAGATTCAGTTTTATAATGTATAGCTAAGGGCATTATTTAATATCGGGGGCATTCAGGCCGCAGGGCTGAGGGTAACTGAGGGCTTTTGTTAGCCAGGGGCATTATTTAATGTCAGGGGGCATTCAGGCTGTAGGGCTGAGGGTAACTGAGGGCTTTTGTTAGCCAGGGGCATTATTTAATGTCAGGGGGCATTCAGGCTGTAGGGCTGAGGGTAAATGAGGGCTTTTGTTATCCAGGGGCATTATTTAATGTCAGGGGGCATTCAGGCTGCAGGGCTGAGGGTAAATGAGGGCTTTAGCTAGGCAGGGGCATTAAGAATACAGCGGATTAAGGCAGAAGAGCCTTCAAATGAGGCGTTTCGCCGACAAGGCGTCAGGTACCCAAGGGGTGCCAAGGCCTTCAGGGTGCTCAGGCACACGAGCTTTCAGAGTGCTCAGGCACGCGGGCTTTCAGGGTGCTCAGGCACGCGGGCTTTCAGAGTGCTCAGGCACGCGGGCTTTCTGAGTGTTCAGGCACGCGGGCTTTCCGAGTGCTCAGGCACGCGGGATATCAGAGTGCTCAGACACGCGGGCTTTCTGAGTGTTCAGACACACGGGCTTTCAGAGTGCTCGGGCACGCGGGCTTTCAGAGTGCTCAGGCACGCGGGCTTTCAGAGTGCTCAGGCACGCGGGCTTTCAGAGTGCTCAGGCACGCGGGCTTTCAGAGTGCTCGGGCACACGAGCTTTCAGAGTGCTCAGGCACGCGGGCTTTCAGAGTGCTCAGGCACGCGGGCTTTCAGAGTGCTCAGGCATGCGGGCTTTCTGAGTGTTCAGGCACGCGGGCTTTCCGAGTGCTCAGGCACGCGGGATATCAGAGTGCTCAGACACGCGGGCTTTCTGAGTGTTCAGACACACGGGCTTTCAGAGTGCTCGGGCACGCGGGCTTTCAGAGTGCTCAGGCACGCGGGCTTTCAGAGTGCTCAGGCACGCGGGCTTTCAGAGTGCTCAGGCACGCGGGCTTTCAGAGTGCTCGGGCACACGAGCTTTCAGAGTGCTCGGGCACACGAGCTTTCAGAGTGCTCAGGCACGCGGGCTTTCAGAGTGCTCAGGCACGCGGGCTTTCAGAGTGCTCAGGCATGCGGGCTTTCTGAGTGTTCAGGCACGCGGGCTTTCCGAGTGCTCAGGCACGCGGGATATCAGAGTGCTCAGACACGCGGGCTTTCTGAGTGTTCAGACACACGGGCTTTCAGAGTGCTCGGGCACGCGGGCTTTCAGAGTGCTCAGGCACGCGGGCTTTTAGAGTGTTCAGGCACGCGGGCTTTCAGAGTGCTCAGGCACGCGGGCTTTCAGAGTGTTCAGGCACACGGGCTTTCAGAGTGCTCAGTCACGCGGGCTTTCAGAGTGTTCAGGCACGCGGGCTTTCTGAGTGTTCAGGCACACGGACTTTCAGAGTGCTCAGGCACGCGGGCTTTCAGAGTGCTCAGACACACGGGCTTTCTGAGTGCTCAGGCACGCAGGCTTTCAGAGTGTTCAGGCACGCGGGCTTTCAGAGTGTTCAGGCATGCAGGCTTTCTGAGTGCTCAGGCCCACTTTTACATTGGATAATTTGGAGTCACAAATGCGAGTGAACATGCTTCCTTTGCGATATTATCATTAAGAAAAACTGTTAGAAAACATTTTTGGACACTGAAAGTAAATTAAATAAGACTACTAAATTAAAAACTACATGAAAATGATAAATATTTCTTCCGAAACTAACTGAAATAAAAACAAGCATCAAATACTTTTTGTTACCATTTTCAAATATCGCTTAGTAATGATTTGTTTATCTTTAATCTTCAATCCTTACCATTAATTAAACCTGGAACATGTTTTGCCCATTTTGAGGACACTAGTGCATAATTTGCACTGTGTATTTAGGCAGGATTCTCTAAAGATCAGACACATAAAATATGTCTAACTTTTGGTCTATCCCTAGCAATAAAATTACTAAAACATGAACTGAAACTAAAATATAAAATACAGCCTCTCCTCAGGTTATGATGGGGTTGTGTTCCGATAAACCTGTCGCAAGGGATAAATATTATAAGGTCAAAATGCATTTTAATACAGAACCTAACACACATCATAGCCTAGCCTACCTTAAACATGCTTAGAATACTTACATTAGCCTACAGTTGGGCAAAATCATTAACACAAAGCCTATTTTATAATAAAGTGTTGAATATCTCATGCAATTTACTGAATAATGTACTGAAACCTGAAACACATTTACCCATCGTAAAGTCGAAATATCATAACAAGGACCATCGTACCTGTGGGAGAGGGACAGCCAGTCCTGTGACATTTAGATAGAATCCTGCACCAATCAGGCTTCAGCAAGTCCTCCACTGTCAAGCAGTCGGCTCATTTCATAGCTGGTTCAATGCCTGTAGCCGTTCACACCATGAAGCATTTCAAGTTTGTGTTTTTAGGTAAGTTAAAATTTGCACAAGTTTTTGCTTAAACAGTTGGCCTTTGTTTCTTTGAAATAAAATGAATCTGAGTGATTTTCTTCATTACTTTCCTCTTTCCAGAATAGTTTCATGAGATTGATAGACTGTTGATAGTAATATAATGACAAACAGCTGTTAGCAAAATAAATTTTAGGTTTTAATCTTTAATCAGCATGTTGTTTGAAGTTCGGGGAACCGGATAGGCCAGGTTTCTTGTTCTTGTTTAAACAAAAAAAGAAAAAATGTGCCGAAGATGGAAGGAACGGGGATTAAATTTCCCCCTGAAATAGAGGGTGACATTTCAGCTGAATCACTTTCAGGCTTTGGGCCTGGAGCACTTCCCATTGTGTCAGACTATTACCTATGGGTGCAGAGGTGGAAACCTCAGTGACATTTGAAGGAAAACATTCCTTAGGAAGGACTGCTGCAGTTCATTTCCTCCTCTGGACATAGAATAGTGATACTTTGTTTATCCTCATGGGGAAATTCTCTTTGTTGCTTTTTTCACCATAGAGGTGAGAGCAAGCTTGGAGGTCACAGTGAAGGATCAGCCACCTTGCGGTGCCCAGGGAGCTGGGGGTTAAGGGCCTTCCTCAAGGGCCCACAGACGTGACGATTATGCCGAGGCTCAGATGGGCAACCTCCCGATCAAAGGCACAAAGGTTTAGTCTGCTGAGCCGCAACATATGTTCCTCAGCAGTATGAGAAAGTGTGACACAGTAGCTGAAAATGACCTTGAAATGTGTTCCTTCACTCTCTTTCTGATCAAAAACAAAGAGAATCTGGGCGATCCGTGTCTCTGTTGGCAGATGAGGAGCATATCCCAGCAGGCATTGCAAAGGTCAAGTGTCAGAAAGCATGGGTCAGCAGCATGGGATGGCGTGACCTTAGTCTGGCTGCTGTAACATCAGGGGAAGCACCTGCAGCAAACAGGAGGGCCAACGGGGGTGTGGCCTGCGGGGGATGGCCAAAAGAGGAAGAGAGGCAGGGGAGTCAGAAAGGGCTTGTGTGGACAGGCCACAAAACTGGGTCCATTCAGTTTCAAGGAAACAAGATTTGGAAACTTCGTTTCAGTTACCTTTTGAATTCAGTTTACCTGTTTCCCCTTCTGCTGGTTATATAATATTCTTCAGAGAAAACACTGAATACCATCATAGCCATTCGTTGAGTGTCATCAACTCTTCTGTCAGGGTTTGGAAGATCAAGCTTGCCCGATGTCCTTGGTTTCTGACACCAGAGTTTGGGTCCAATAAGTTGTTTTTCTTTGCATTAGGCTCTATTCAAGGTCTTTCTATTCAAGGTCTTTCTATTCAAGGTCTTTCTCTCAGTGTGGAGGTTAAATATGAAGCCGTTTAGCAGTAGTATCGATCCATGCATCCATCTTGCATGATCATCACTGTGACTTTGCATCACTGTGACTCCAGTGTTTGATTCCTGTTCTTTTCCTTGTGTGAGGAGTTTGATGTTCCCTGTGTTGCTATGGGTTTCCTCTAGGACCCCCCACAGCCCAAAGACAAGCTCTGGGTGAACTAATACCAATAAATTGCTCTGAAAGTGACAAATGATGGATAAGCATCCAGCCAAACATATTTCTAGCTAGCAGCTTCAGACTCATTGATAAGATGATGTAGAAAATGCTTGCATTTTCTTTTCCATGATACTTTTATAAAAATTGTGGATTCATTTTTCCTTTTACATCCACCCATTCATCCATTCTTCTCCACTTATCCAGGTCTGGGTTGCGGGGACAGCAGTCTAAGTAAAGATGCATAGACCTCCCTCTCCCCAGCGACCTCCTCTGTAAGAATACTAAGGCATTTGCAGTCTAGCCAAGAGGTGTAATCTCTCCAACATGTCCTTGGTCTGCCTCGGGGCCTCCTCCTGGTTGCACATGCCTGCAGCACCTCCCCAGGGAGGCGTCCAGGAGGCATCCTAGCCAGATGTTCGAACCACCTCAGCTGGCTCCCTTTGATGTGTTGGAGCAGCGACTCTACTTTCAGTCCCTCCGAAGGCCAGATCTCCTCACCCTATCTGTAAGGCTGAGCCCAGACACCCTGTGAAGGACATCGCTTGTATCACCCAAAGTTTGTGACCACAGGTGAGAGTAGGAACATAAAACCACTGGTAAATCGATAGCTTTGTCTTTCAGCTCCTCTCGCTCTTCACCACGACAGGATGGAACAACACCCACATAATTGCTGACGCTGACCCGATCCGCTGCCAATCTCACCCTCGTCATTCTTCTCTCACTTGTAAACAAGACCCAGAGATACTTAATCTCCTTTGCTTGAGGCAGTAACACACCCCCAGCCTGAAGGAGGCGATCCGACTCAGAGGTACTGATCACCAGTGCAGGCTGGAGGTCACAGCTTGATGAGACCAACAGGACCGAAAAGCAGAGACATGATCCTGAGGTCTCGGAACCAAACAAGGGGCAGCCCTGTCGGAGTCCAACACCCACTGGGACCAAGTCTGAGTATCAGCAATACCAGCATTATAACCAGCCCAGCACCCCCCACAGGACTATCTGTGAAGCATCATCTTGAATTGACATATCCTTAGTTGACTATGCAGTCTTTTGGATTAGGAGCTACAATGCATGCATGTCCTTTCTTTGTCTGTTCCTGGCATACATGAAGGAGAATTTTATCATCAGCAGCGAAATACAGTAAAGGATGGGGGAGCCTGCCCCCCACCCCCCATGGGGGCCTCCCACTAAAACATGTAATCTAGCCTGTAAGGAGATCTGACCACTGGATCATGTCTCAGATTTTCATCCAGTACTTTCTGGGCTCCTGCTCTGCTTACCTTGGACATACTGCCGTTAAACCCCCCACTCCACTTTACCCCCGGCAGGTTGCTGTAGCAAGGAGACAAAGGACGGTCACCTGGGTCTAGAGAGACTGCCGTGCTGGTGCGGGCAGTGCCAAAGACCCATATGGTTGTGATAACACAACCTAGTCTATAGCAACAAAAACAAAGCCTGGTTTGAAGAAGCTTGTTGTGTGAAAACAAACGACAGGAATTGGGCCAGCGATATAATTCATCACTTTATCACTTCCAGAGCAATGATGTAGGGGAACAGACAAATAAATGAAAAACAACACTTACTTTTCTTGCCCTGCTTCAATAGAGGACTGGTAGGTTATCAACAGAATTACATGCCGTTCTCACCTCAGAGGTCAGAAGTCGCCTTCAAAGCCTTCAACCCCAGATTTACCCGAGCAACATCTGAGCACCAAGGAGTTTGGGCTTTGAGTGCCAGGAGTGAAATTGCTCTTGTACCCTTAAGAAGAATCGATTGTGTGTGTGAATCACTCTGGTCCTGCTGGGTTCCTTACACACCTGTTCCTTATTAGAGCCATGCTGCATGGAGAGAGAGATAGAGAGAGAGAAGGAGAGAGCGAGAGAGAGAGGGAGGGGGAGAGGGAGGGAGATGGATGGTTGATCGTGAAGCAGCTTTAACCTGCATTACACCGTAAACCACTGCAGCAGAACAACTGGTCTCACCTTCGAGCCAGTCGGAAAAAGAACCATGCTTTTTGTTACCGAAGCGCGTGGCAAACTTATACAAACATTACTAGTTTATTCAATGAATGCCTTCAGAACTTTTTTTTTTCCCAAATCCCATGACTAATGTAGCTTTCCTGGTTGACTTTTAATAATCTGCTCAAGCTTCACGCCTGAGTGGTTCGCTTGGCCAATGCTGAACGCTGATTGACAGCCTTTGTCTTTGTTTCAGGAGGAAATGCTGTGAAGGGTACAGGTTTGTGATGGGCCAGTGCATACCCGAAAGTAGGTAAACAAATACAGCGGATTTGAAATGCACCATATTGATCAAAGCAGTGAGCTTATCTCTCAAGGTAGACACAGAAGCATGTGATCTCAATGGATAAAGGAGCTCAGCTTTTCGTAAAGTACAGAAAAGCAGTATATTGTAGATTTACAGAGCAAAAAAAAAACACTTGAAATCCAGTGTGGTTATATGATCCATTACCACAAGAGGGCAGTAAAGCAGCCAAAGGTTGTGGGTGAAGATCTGAGAATAATTTTGCAGTTTGGACAGTCTCTAAAGAGCTGCACGCAGGTAACCAGTGTCTGACCGTGCATTCGCCCCAGGTGTGGATGTGTGCGCAGGGTCTCCCTGTGAGCAGCAGTGCACAGACAACTTTGGACGCGTGATCTGCACCTGCTACCCAGGGTTCCGCTTCGACAGGGAGAGACATCGCCGCCACCAGCACCCGTACTGCCTTGGTCAGTCTTCCTCCAGTGCCCCTCAACTAGCTCTTTGTGTTCACAGCAGTGTATTATATACTGGGGACATGAATGATTCGCCATTGCCCTGGATATCAGACACAGCCAATCACCAGTCAGTTTAACTGCCATTGGTTATTCCGTCACTTCCTGGCAAGGCAGTGGAGGAGAGAATACAGGAAGGTTATGATGTGGGGGAGGCTGCCTTTGTGGTGTTAAATCCCCTCTCCTGGTTCTTTGTGCAAGGCTCTTAATCTCCCAGAATGCTTCAGGGGTGCTGGCTAAATGGCCTGATCCTGTGGTTAGATCCCAGGTTTCACTCTCAGCTGTATATATACACTATGCAGACAAAGGTACTGGGAGACCTGGCCATTATACCTACAGGAACTTTTATGACTCCCCATTCTAAATCCACAGGCAGCAATATTTAGTTGGTCCCCCCTTTGCAGCTATAACTGCTGCCACTCTCCTGGGAAGCCTTTCCACAAGATTTTGGAGTGTGTTTGAGGGAATTTTTGCCCATTCATCCAGAGGAGCTGCATACCAAGACTTGCGTATAATATGCGTACCAAGATATTTTGGCCAATTCCACGCTTCTAACTTTGTGGGAACAGTTTGGGGAAGGTCCTCTTCTGTTCCAGCATGACTGTGCCCCAGTGCACAAACAAGGTCCATAAAGACATTGGGTGAGTTTGGTGTGAAAGAACTTGATTGACCTTCACAGAGCCCTGACCTCAACCCCATCAAACACCTTTAGGATGAACCTAAATGGAGATTGTGAGCCAGGCCTTCACGTCCAACATCAGTGCCTGACCTCACAAATGCTCTTCTGGATGAAAGGGTAAAAATTCCCACAGACACACTCCCAAATCTTGTGGAAAGGCTTCTCAGAAGAAGGGGGGGGGGCTAACTCCATATTGATGCCTATGGATTTAGAGTGAGATGTCATACGCAGGTGTATGTATGTTTATGTGTTAAAGGAGTGCATGATGCGATATGCAACAAGAAGCATTCCAATGCACCTGTACTTGTGCAAGCTGCAAATAATGCATCGTCCCGTTCATGTATTCCTCAAATCCCTGCGCATTTTAGGCCCGACTCTGTTTGTTACCCCCAGTATGTCCCGGCACTGTGGAGCAGGTATTTGTAAAACGGCAGCCAAGTCACCTGACCCAGTCTGTCTCTCTGGCACAGACGTGGACGAGTGCGAGGAGTCTGGCGGCACCGTGTGTGAGCAGGCCTGTGAAAACACGCCAGGCAGCTTCCAGTGCCGCTGCAGCAGTGGGTACACCCTGGGCCCCGACCAGCGCTCCTGCATGCCTAGCCACACCTGTGAGCCCCACACCCGCCCACACGCGCCACAGCCTGCCTGCTTACCTGGCTCCTTATTTGTGCGGGACACTATATTTGTGTGTGTCTTTTTTTTTTTTTTTTTCCTCTGCACGTAAAGGAGTGTGTCTCACGCTTCCCTTCTGTGTGCGTGTGCGTGGATTTGGCGCCCAGTGAGCTCCCCGGGGAAGTCCGAGAGGCTGATGACGAGCGGCTCCTGCTCGCTGACCTGCCAGGACGTGGCCGGCATGAAAGAGAGCCTGGCCGAGCTCAGGCTGAAGCTCAGCGACTCCGCATCCAGTGGGCAGGTGTGGCCACCCGCACTCTGCATTTACACATGACTCCCACAAGGGGGCGTGTGGGACAGCTCAGGCTGTGAAAACAGGTTATATGCTATTGGTCTTTCACACAGGGATACAGGTCCTTTTGTCCTAATCCTTAATAATTATGAATAAAAAGAGAATATAGATGCTAAAAAAAAACATGGCTTTATTTGGGCAGTGTGTGACTCAGCAGGGTAGGACACTGCTTGTGAGCAGAAAGTCAACAATTCAAATCCCTCAGTTAACAGAGTGATTTCACCGTTCAGACACTGAACAAGACCCTTAACCCCCCCCCGGTGTTTGAGGGACTTACTAGTCCTGCTTTGTCAAAAATGTATTTTGCTTTGGGTGGAAGCAACTGTTAACTAATTTAAAAATAAGCGGTATGAAGCTCACATGTGTCTGGTGCTGTTAGACAGGGGGTGGGCGTCTCAGGGCAGGAATGAACTGTATCAGTGTGTCTGTTTGTTCAAGATGCTCCCACCTGGCCAGGGCAGTGCTGACAAACTGCCCCACAGACAGAAAGAGCCCAACATCTCTGCCCTCCGCGGACCCCCTGGCCCCCCTGGCACCCACGGTGTGTGCATCCGGCTTGCGTATGCTCCCTTTGCATGTGCGTAAACCTCAGACACAAAGGTCCCTGCTGCTCTGACCTTACTCTTGGGGTCTCAGGGGTACAGGGTCAACCTGGGGAGAAAGGGGAACCAGGAGCCAGAGGCCTCCCTGGCCCTCAGGGGCCACGTGGAAGCATGGGCCCCATGGGACCAACGCCAAATCTGGATCACATCAAGAGAGGCCGCAGGGGCCCGGTGGTGAGACTCCCACAGAGTCCTCGTCTTCTGTCTTTACAGATAACATTAATATACTCTCTAGTCAGTTTAATCATCCAGAAAGGTGTAAAGTGCTGTTGATTCTCAGCCCTCATATGGATACCAAGGTGTCCAGTCATCTGCATTCATTGCTCTCCTTCTCTGACCTCTTCTTTTTGTCCTTGTAGGGGCCTACTGGTGCTCCAGGAAGAGATGGACAGAAGGTAACTGGACTTTCCCTCGTTGATTACTTGGGTTGGTGAGCTCTGATATTTCTCTTATTGTGAGATGGGATGTGTGAATTGCACATGCCCAGATGTTTGAAGACGGGCCTTTGTGGGCTGGTTCCCAGCTGATTCAGGGTGCCTTGTCCTATAAACAGAGCATGGCTTCTGAATTCCACATGTGTTTTTACCGATGTTGTCTTTGTCCCAAACACAGGGAGACAGGGGTTCCCCTGGACCGCCTGGGCCAGCGGTAAGAGCAACCAGAACCTCTTTTTGCTGTGACGCCGTAATGGGCTTCTCCGTAATGGGCTGACTCACCACTGGCCGTATCATCTCCCCCCCCCAGGGTCCACCAGGCTCTTTTGACTTCCTTCTCTTGGTGATGGCAGACATCCGCAATGACCTCATCGAGCTACAGGAGCAGGTGTTTGGGAGGCGCCGAGACATCATTCTGGACACAGAACCTCCGGAGAACAACTCTGGTCTTGAAGAGTGGGAGTCGGGTCAAGAGGAGCTCATGCACAACTCTTGACATTGGGGGTCAAGTAAATCCCGAGTACCCTGAACAGAAGGCCAAAGTGACTTTTTGTCCCTTATACATTACCTCTGTGAATGGATTATGGTCCAGTATTGATGATTTTAAATGCTTATGATAAGAGGACCTTTTGCACTAGTTTATCATTGCCAGGTCACAGAGAGAGACTATAGAGGAACAATAACGGACCCTTTGCCGTCTTTGGTAACCACATATGAACAAGGACCAGCTAAACGTTCTATTGCCACGTGAGCCGAGCCGTATGTCTGTATCCCACCATTAGGAATTCTGGGGCATTTTTCGCTGATCTGTATGAACACCCTGGCACTGCGCATCTGGCCCAAGTCTTGGATAATGCCCTTGTAATGCGACATTAACACTCTATTTCTGCATTATTATATATGTAAAGTCCATTACTGTGGCTCAGGAAGACTGGATTACAGTATTTTCACAGAAATAAGAAGCAGCGTTATAATCCTTCATTTGTATTTGCCTTTTTTGCATATAATGCGTGCCTCTTTGTTATCATTATTATTATTATTATTATTATTATTATTATTAAGGTGCCATTCCGTGAGCTTATCCATAGCACTGGCTGTCACTGCACCTGGGTTTTTTCTCTGTTACATTTGGCCATAAATAAAGCATCACAGCTGGCTTCTCCCCAGAAACAAATGGGATGGCTTAAAAGGGTCAGTGGACACGTACTGAGACAGTGTCCCTCAGAGGGCATCCTGCTTCGACCCATGGAGGACGCCGTGTCTTTATCTAATGACGTTTGCATTTCCCTGTTTTGTTTTTCCTTTCTTATATTCCTCTTAATGTGAGCACAGCCAAAGTGGAAATAGACCGTGACAAATCACAGCATCTGCTAATCAAAAAATGATAAGTACTGCCAAACATGTAAATAGTTTCAAATTTGCTAATAAAATGAAGACGCTAAATAAATATGTGGAAGACCATCTGTTTGACCTGGACCAGGGATACAGTTTGTTTACATGCAGAAAGTGAATCAGATTCCCTCGAATACATTATTGTGGCACCAAACAGTTTCTAGATTGTACTTCCATTTTGAGAGTTTGGTGTCAGAGTCTGTAACAGACCCCCCCCCCCCCCCCCCCCCCGGTCTTGATGTGTCCCATGCTGGTTGGTGTGAGGATTGTTTACGGAACTTACAGTCTCCAGACTGACTCTATTGGGTCAATTTATAGTCGTAGCTTTAGAAAATTCTGACTCTCCTCCCATTTTCCTGAATTCACATAAAGCCAGGCCATATATGTGCCTCCCACCAGCAAAATTGTATGGATCTCAGGAAGTGTCGAGTGTCGTAGATCATGTCCAAATCCACAGCAAAAGCGTGTCTGTTTGAACCACATACCAGGGAATCACTGTCGAAATATATGATCAAGATAATAAAAATTTTAAGTAAATTTCAGGCTAAGAAACAGATCAGGGATCTTATCAGAGAATCAGTAGTGCATGTTGATTCTAAAGTTACCTTTTAAGCCAGGTTTATGTTTCTGACACACAGCAGTGCCCATATCACGCCACTGGAAGCACATGTTGCACCAGAGTAATTTCTGCCTGATCACTCATCATACCATACTGCCCCACATGTGCCACATTCAGTAGTAGCAGGAAGTGAGTAAGGGGGTGATGCGTTCCAGTTGAGTAAGATCTAACCTCCCCTTTGTTGTTTATACTGGGTCAGTTTTTCCACTTTGCCTGTAGGTGTCAGCACAAAAGTAGTGAAATTTTACATTAGTCAACATACTATATAAATAGAGAAAGGCACAAGAAGCCCAGAATTTCAGCAGCAGGGGGCTATTATGCTAGATATGAGTATGACTGTTCCACTCCAGGGAGGTGTTTGGCTCAGCACAATGCATGCAGTGCTGTGCAAAAGTCTTTGGCAGCCAAAGGAAATGTTTAAAGCTATTTATCTAAGGTGCTAAATGTGTATTTCCACAGAACAAATAACACAATTTGACTTTAGAACATACTCAAATTAAGAGTGACACAAGAAATACTAACAGGAATTTCTTTTGTTCTTTAGAAATTCCCTGATATGTTGGATGGCTAGATGAACACTGCTTCAGGTCACAGACTTCGTAAGGCTACGTTCACACTGCCATGCTTAAGTGACTCAAATCGGATTTTTTTGCCTTAATGTGACACAGATCTGATCTTTTCAGGGCGGTGAGGACACGCAAATCTGACTTTTTGAAATCAGATTTGTGTCACTTTCATATGTGGTACTAAATCGGATACGTATCCGACTCGCGGCCATGCGACCTGAATGTGAACGCTCAGATCGGAATTCATGTGGCTTTTTGCTTATACGCATGCGCTGACATCATTAGCCTGCACCGGCTGATGCACCCACACATCTCTTGGTGCAGGAGTTCCAGCAATAACTGGGAAAACAGAAAAAGGTAGCCGCTTGGTTTTTTTTTATCCTTTTCGCCCTCCTCATGTACAGCTGATTCACTGTTTGTCGTCCTCCAGAACAAAGTGCGATATATGCGTGAGCTACCGATGCCTCCATTTTAATGCCATGAGTCGTCCCACAGATATGACGTTTTTTGTTGTTGGCGATGTAGTTGACTCGAGTAAAAACGTATCAATGTGCGCATGCGTGACCCTTTGAAGGACCGATGCGTTCTCATTAGTCAGATACTTGTAGTTATGAATGTGAACCGTTAAGATAGACAAATCCGATCTGAGCACAAAAATATCGGAATTGAACGATGTGGCTGGAATATTGATTAGCCATATAACTAATTAGCCATATCAGGTGTCCTCGTGTTCGAGTACAAAACATACATGGGTGTATTGGATGGTTGCTGAAAGTCCTTTTGTGACCTTAGGAGAAGTTTAGAAATGGCTAGGCTGACACACTCTCACAGACAAAATATCACAGATTTACATCAACATGAAGATCACTTAAACATCATCTTCTTTGACTGCCTAAGACTTTTGTAAAGTATACGCAGGTCAGCTAGGGCAGTGTGTTGCATGCAGATGTGACTCTAACCCCAGACCCTGGCTGATGCAGATGGACAAGCAGCTGCCATCAAAGGGCTGGGACAAAGGTCAAGGCTCTTTTTATTCTTCACCTGGTACCAGCCATGTTGACATCCACGTACAGCTTCGCTGAGCTGGCACTGAGATCTGTAAAACCCCATCATAAAGTCAAAATCAATCAACTAATAAATGAACCATAATCAAGTTATTCAAAGTATGAATAACTATTGTGTCTTAGTTTAAATTTAAATTTTAATTATGTAGTGTTTAATTCACAGTCATCCCATGAAAGGTTCACATAAAAGATATGGATTATAAAAGTCTGTCTCATATAATTGTTCAACAAAGCCATTTCATTTTATTAATCAAAAATCATTACAACAAGCTTGCAATAGGTTTGGATTTGAATTAACAAAACCAAATTTCAGATTTCTTTTGCATGTTATGTACGACTGCTGTTTAAATGGTTTTACAGATGTTATAACTTAGGGAGTTGGCTGTTTGCAGGGTAAAGGTTCAAACGTTTAACGCTAATTTAAATCAATCACTGCCAGTAGTCTGGTAGTCATCTGTAGGTCACCAGATCATCCTTAATTCACTATCCTCCATAACTCTGCTCTGATAAAAAGCGCTTCTCCACGACCAAGAGCAGCTGTTCACACATATCAGAGGTGGAAAGTTCAGGTTCAGAGAGTACAAATCCAGACCAAGATTTTGTTTCAACCAACCAACTGAATACTCTGTGAAAGTAACACTTTATACTCAACTGGTTAGTTGAAACAAAATCTTGGTCTGGATTTGTACTTCCTGAACCTGAACATGCCACCTCTGACACCTATGCACTCGAAACTCACTGTAAATACCAAAGAAATCATGACACCTCACACCAGTACTACAGTATTATAGCACATGGAGCATAGCATTATTGATAAAGTCGCAGGCTTATTTTAAGTATTGCACTGTTTTTAGTGGGGGGGCGGGTTTGTACTGCAGGTTTGCATAAAAAATATGGGTTGACCTCTGCCTTGCCTTTTCCAGTTACCCCTTTAGGGGTGCCAACTGGCAGAGGTTGTGTAAACTCACCTAGCCTGCGGGACTGAGGTTCCACGCTATGCTTTTTATACACAGAGTAGCGTGTTGTGATCCAGTAGTGTGGGACAGGAGAGAGAGAGAGTTTTTGGGGAAACTGCGTCGCCTCCGGTCACGGTGCCGCTCTGCTTGCGTGAGGAGATCTCCTTCATCTCCATAAATCTGAGCACTCCATCTGGCTTGTGGCAGGCGGCATTCTCAAGAAATCCTTTTTATCTTTATTTGCACCTATCACGTTATGTTAATTTAAATTTTTTTTAAACGTTTCACCGCTTCGCAATTATTCCGTTTTTGGTGTCATTTCATACAGGCCAACATTATTTTTTACTGTCAGTGATTAATCTGTATTTTAGTCTTTCACTTATATGGCAAAAATTAATTACTATTCCTATTAATAAAGGCGTATAATGAAACTTAGTATACTAGAGAAAATATTTTGTGAGTACTTTTACTTGTTCTATATTTTCCCCTTCGACATTTTCCATTTAACATCGATGTTTATAAGGACATAAGTGATTTCCATCTAACCAGATGTTTGCATTTTTGCACTTAAGGTACGGTACAATGGGCTTGTTTGGCATTTTCCTCATCCAGTACGCAAATAAGCGTTTACTACGGCTCATTTTCCCAAAATTAAAGAGCTTTTCACGTAGAATATATAACAGTCACCTGAATGATAAATCATACAGGATAAATCATAGATTCGCGTTACAACTAAACAATACGTTACATAAACTAATAATAAAATGTCTCCATAAAATAAGATGCACATTTATGCAGGTGTGAATTTCTGAATTCCACAAACACGCAGAAACGTGTTCTGCAACGGTAGTTAATCCATGACACCAGCGGTCCAATTAACTGTCATGTAAAACTGAAAAACAGGCACTTTTTTCTGTTTTGGAGACAAGCCACAAGAACCAGTCACCTTAATGTGGGAAGGGGAGGGGGGTGACTGAGAAAGATGACAACATTGGACTCTTCTTGCTTTTCATTAAGGAGGGGAGAAGGTCCCTCCTTTGACCAGTTACGTGCAGTTGTGCTGCTCTTGGTTGTTTTGACATGTTGAGATGTTACATGAAGAACACAGAGAAGTTCTGAAGAATGCCTTGGAGCCTGTGTTTCCTGCCTTTTCGGGAAAGTGTGCAGTAATTATGTCTTCAGGTTGGCATGTGAGATGTCTGCTTGTTGACAGTCACGAGTGGTTAACATCTCCGGGTTGAAGGGTTATGTGCTCTGTGACCGGAGTATTTTCATTAGAAGCATACATGGATGAAAAAGGTTCCTCATTGCACCTTGTTCATCACCCACACGCTGTCAGAAAAGAGGGTGCAGCCCTAGTACAGTGTTGTTCCCCAAGGTACAAACTACATTAATGTACCCCCATTCATTCATTCAGTCATTTTCTGTAACTGCTTGGTCTATTCAGGGTTGAGGGGGGTCCGGAACCTATTCCCGGAGGCTAATATACCCTCAAAGCTGCAAAAATGTTCCTCAGAGTGCGTTTCTGTAAAAGGTACCTTTACCTGCAGATAACCTGCAGGCCCTGGAGGGTTCAGCCTTAGTAATTGTGCCCTCAAGGTTAAATTTGGTACTTTTTTTCTGACTGCACCAGGACAAGAATCCTAATTGTGTCCACTGGCACAAACAGCCCTACCCACCTCTATCCTTCTTTAATCCTCACCGGCAAGATAACGAGGTGGAGGTGAGTGTCTGATATCATCACAGTCAAAACGACAGCAGGCGGCTGAGCGGTTGGTATTCAGGGAAATCTACAGCATTGCCTAAATTATGTGGCTGGGCCAGGCCTAATTTTCTTGGGGGGGAGGGGGGGGTGTGCCACTTTGGGTTGGGGGGGGTAACAGCAGCAAAGAAAAAATCGTTTTCAGCTACTAGATTCATATATCATTTACAAAGGGTGTAAAAAAAAAAGTTTAATTACATCTTGTATTCCCTCTTGCTCCTGCTTGTAGACCAAACCTAGTATTACATTCAAATCAAATCCACATAAGGAAATAGAATCTGCAAAATCTAGAAAAAAGCGGGGAAAAGGGTAAAGAAACTCGCTGAGAAAAGAAAAACTTAGTCTGATATGAAAAAGCAGTGATTGCTCCTTAAACTGCTCAAATATCAGAGACCGCCAAAGTGGAATCTCTGCTCTCTTCCTTTGTTGTCTGCCAGCTGGCTACACTGGCTGTGTTCTCCGCGTCGGCTTGAATGTACACAGCACTAACCAACTGTATATATACAAAAAATGAGTTTATAATCCTTGAGAGACATTTGTCAGGCTTGACTACTTGTAAAACACTTTTCGACTTGTTACAACCTGGACCGTTCACGCAATGTATAAAACTTCCATAGATGTTTTTTTAAGTGACTGTGATATTATCAACGGTGCAGTATTAAGTGCATTGCATTCGGAATATCCTGCCACTGGAAAAATGGCATGACCCTGGAATACGGCTTGGGAAATGTAATTAATGTACTGACTTACACTTTAAAGAAAATGTGCTATACCCATAAGTTAGTCAAACACTAGTTCGCCTGAACACAGGATTTATGATTGAGGGATGCTTTTTTTATTAATGTGCTGGTCTGTTATGAGGCATTTATAATATTTTTAGATATTTAGGACTCACAAATGCCTTTTCTGAAAAATAACAGAGATATTCATGTATAGTAATGTTTTGCCGTTTATAAATGCATCACAGTCCATTCTGAGTTGAATTTTTTTGTGATATTTCAATAATTTATTAAGTATAAATATGTTAACCTTCATGTGACTCATAGATTTTTACATGTTTTTCTATGTATGCAAATGCAGAGAGCCTGCAAGCGGCTACCCACCCCCACCCCCCCCCCCCCCCAAAATAAGTCTTCACAAACAGCAATATTGTATTGAAAAAGCTATCTAAGGTTTCTGTAGAAACAGGCAGTAAGTATCCACCCCACCCCCCCCGCTCATGAACACTGTTCATCTCTCACCACACACCTCACCGACACACACCCACACTGAGCTACACACACCCCTCCTGCACTCCTGCTTGGCTCCCGCGAGTTCTGACGAAAGGCTGATGTGCTGCCGTGAGAAGCTAGAGCTGCTGGGGGGGGTGGGGGGCACAGTCGCAGCAATTGCTTCCTGTGTGGCGGGAGGGTGGGCAGGCGGGCACTGAATGCGGCGGTGAAGGTGTGGAGCGCAGGTTCCGAGCCACAGACTGAGAGATAAGACGGCTTCTCTTCTTCTCCCTTCCATAGATCATGAGGAGAATCAGCCAGCAGGCAAAGCTACTGTCCAACGCCCACTGATACAGACATTCCAAAAAGAGAGGAAGCTGGGGTGAGACAGAGATATGTTCTCATTCACAAAAAGAAAACACCTTGAAGATTTACCCTCAGGTGACTGGGAGTGTCTTTGCAGCTTCTGTAAATAATATGGATTTCTCACATATGAGTAATATTTGAAAGTAGGACACAATGTTCACAGGATGGGAAAAAGACAATTGTTTTGCCAGTTGTTAAAAAAAATTCTGTCACTGTGATTAATGAGAGTCCCGATTGTAGTATTAGTGACATTTGAAGATTTGATGTGACCACACAAAAGAGCCAGAACGATGCTATCATAAAAAAAAACCACAATCTGACTGACATTCTCGTTCATCTCCTTTATTTCCATTACTTTATCCGTTTTATTGTTTTCTCCTTGTTTCCTAATCAGACATCTAGGCCGATTCTTCGGTTGGTATTTATGTCGCGTAATATCACCTTGGGACATCTGTGCCCAGTAGCAGAAATGTCCGCAGGTGATAACTAGCATGGCTGTACCCTGTCCTCACACAGAGGAAGTGAGATTAGCACTGCAGCTTGGGGAGTCTGATGGGTTTGCTGTAGACTACAGCACAGAACCAAGTGTCACGACTCTGGCCTGTGACTGTAATTAAGCAAAGCGTTACATTATTATAGCTGCTGAACCTTGACCTTTGTTGTTCATACCAGGAAGACAGACTCTGGGGCTGCAAAGCCGCAATGTGTATAAATACATCCGAGTGCAATGTGTATAAATAAACTTTTTAAGTGACAAGGTCCAAAAAGGTTACAATACGTCAAGAGCACTTGATTCAGTTATTTATAGCAAATCTGAAGCTCTGTATATAGATTTTAGATCTCCGATATTACCTATGGTCCAGCCTTATCACTCTCTTTCTTTCCGTCATCGTTCACACTTTGGCCAAGTCACTTTGAAGACATTTGTGTGTAAATGTACGACACTAATGTAATATTGATTGTTGGCTACCAAATAGAAGCTGCCTGGAGTGAGGTGATTATTGGTGTGAAAAGCAAAGTGCGCTAACATGGTCAGTCCCCACACACAATAACAATTACCTGTGCTTTAGCCCAGGTAAGCCTGTGCATTAAAGCAGCCCTGCCTCTTCAATGTCATCGTGGAACAGTGCCGAGGGAACCGGGAGAGTGATGTGTTCTGCTGATGGTTCCTCCTCTTGAGATGCTTACTGCCCCCAGGGTGAGGGCTGTGGTGGGTGCAAGGGGAACAACACTCTCCTCAGGGGACAGCAGTTTATTTAGTACAGGTGCCGTCCAGAAGAACTGCAGGGCAAGACGAGCCACATAAACACCGAGGTGGACCTTTCAGAGGCCTGCTCACACTTGCCGAAACATGTGCATGCTGATATAGAAACAGAATCACATATGTAAACACCCCCTCCTCTACACACACACACACACACACAGAACACCCTCCTATATATTTGCACAAACCGCAAACACTGGTAGGTGTACATGTATAGTAAACACAAATAAATAACTTGTGCATTTATATACAAACAGGAGAGAACGAGGAGGATAGCTCAGACAGAGGCATACCTACCAGAACCATCTAAATACCTCTTTAGTTTGGGTTAGCCCTAAAGGGACGATTTTCCACTTTTTCTTGTGTATAATGAAACTTTCTGAGGCTTGTTCCCTGCAGTTCATGGTGCCTCTACTTTGAACTCCCTTTGCCACAACCTGCCACACTTACACTATTTTCTAAACCCAAAGGATAAACCGGGTTCTGTCGCTGCTGTACGACGCTGCACAATTTGCCACCTGTCTGATCTGAACGTCCCTTCAATATGTGCGATGTGTTATTCTTCAGTCCAGCAACCACTGCACGCTTGTTGATGGTCAGTCACTGAAAGTTTGCACACATACCAAAGCTGGCTGCTCGCCAGCTGTATGACTGTTATATCTTCCTCATTTGTATGCCATTTGTATGTATTTTATGGGCAGTGTGTGGTTCAGTAGGGTTAGCCTCTGTGCATGTGATGGGAAGGTCGGCACTTCAAGCACATCTGTGGGTCCTTGAGCGAGACCCTTAACCACCAGCTCCCTGGGTGCTGCTATGGGTGACTGCCCTTCGTGATCAGCTTACTCTCACCTACAGAAAGCTGGGGGGGGGGGGGGGGGGCATAAAGAGAAATTCCCCACAGGGATCAATAAAAGTATCAATTGTTATTATAAAAGCATCTGCCAAATAAGTATATTTGGTGTGAGGATGTCGTTTTTGTGTGGAAATATAAGTCGGGCTGCAGAGTTCTCTGGTGATACATCAAAGGTGTTCTCCGTTGGTCCTCCAGGTGAATATGGTTTGCACGTGACACCATGGTACAGCACAAATCATTAACTTGTAGATCAGTGTCAGGCTGCTCAGACCACGTTTAGCCTATTGAAAATCTGGGACAGTGGCAATGGCGGGAAGGGTGACGCGCTACCCTTTTAAAACCTGTCACCCAACACGACTGCTCCGTTCCACCCTCTGTGCACACAGATATATTTGTTTGATCGATCTTTCTCCGCTCTGTTGCTGTCTGACTTCTCAAAAGGAAGGACCCTTGGTTTCTTTGTGCTAGATCGGCATGAGGTGACAGCAAGACGTGTCAGAAATGAGGCTGCCCGCACCCTACCGCTGTTTGCATAAGGAGCAGGACGAAGTTGTTCTGCAGAAAAGAGAGAAAAGGAAACACTGGGCGTTGTGGGCAGGCGTTCAAATCCAGAGCCAAGTCCCTCAGGAGAGATGATGTAATGCTCCCTTGCAGGCTGCTCATAGTTCAACGTCCCTCTGATCCCGTTTCCTATTCATGTTTACTATCTCCTTCCCACAGGTGAATCGAGGAGAAGGCATCCATCTTCTTTCTGCCATGGCTATCATAGTTATTTTAGAACGTCATGTAATGAGAGCCCAAAACGTAGGGCTATAGGATCTGAGGGGGGGCATGTACCCCCCAATATTTAACTTGGCTTCATTCCTTCCCTCGCCAATTACCATCCATCCATCCATTTTCCAAACCGCTTATCCTACTGGGTCGCAGGGGGTCCGGAGCCTATCCTGGAAGCAATGGGCATGAGGCAGGGAACAACCCAGGATGGGGGGCCAGCCCATCGCAGGGCACACTCACACACCATTCACACACACATTCACACCTACGGGCAATTTAGCAACTCCAATTAGCCTCAGCATGTTTTTGGACTGTGGGGGGAAACTGGAGTACCCGGAGGAAACCCCACGATGACATGGGGAGAACATGCATACTCCACACACATGTGACCCAGGCGGAGACTCGAACCCGGGTCCCAGAAGTGAGGGAACAGTGCTAACCACTGCACCACCATGCCACCCCCCTTGCCAATTACTTTGCATTTAAATTATAGAGTTTTAAATTATGGAGTTTTAAATTAAGTAAAGCTAAACTAACCATTGTATCCGTAAAAATAATAAAAGATTGAATGCAACATGTTCACAAAGAGTATATAGTTTAATGTCACAGGGCTACGGTGAGCATTAAGCACAAGTGGAGCAAATTCCAAGACCCAGGAACTTTAAAGGACAATTTACAGACACCAGTTCAACTAACCTGCATGATTTGTTTTTCTGTTCTGGGGGAACTGGGGTAACCAGAGGAAAGTCATGCAAACGGGGGAATATTCACAGTCCACACATTATGGTAGAGCAGATCCTGCAACCCGGAGGGTTAGAGGATATAACACCAAGCACTGGGCCACCGCACTGCCCGTTTTTATTGTGCAATCAAAGTGTTTGACAATGAAATATATAAATGTTTCGGCAGAGATGTAGGGCGATGGGAGTGGATCGTAAAAGTTACAGCAGGATCATTCATAAGCAGGTGCCTTAGAGAAACCCTTGGAGCCTTGGTCTGCTGCTGGTACCTGCACATGCGAGGAGCACCTGGCTTGTGCGGTGAGGGAGACAGGTGCCGCGCCATCGCGTGCTCAGCTCTCTCTTGCTTTCACACTCCTTTGACTTCCATTCATCTCGCACAACAGCAGAGATTCCTGGGGTGATGGGTGCTAAAAGCAAAGCTGCTATTTTGGGTAGCTTTTGTGTTTTTTTGGGTAGCTTTTGTGTTTTTAAGTTCTCGCCCGTCTTCTCCATCTCGATAGCGGCACAGGTGGCCCCCTTGGTCCCACTGTGTTTACGTGATCAGATGGCACGCTAAACTGAAAATTTCCTTAACTTTTTTGTTTCATCTTGCCGTTATTGAAAAAAAGTGCACCAAGACTTAAAAGCAAACTATTGAAATGTGGTTTTATTCGGGAAGCGAAGGAGTGAAAGAGGGATGTGCCATCTGTCTGGGGCCTGTGACATAGGAGTGAGTAAAGAAACAAATGGGGCAGGTATAAGGATCTAAGCAACTTTGACAGCGGCTATATTGTGATGGCTAGACAACTGGGTCAGATCATCTCCAAAACAGCAGGTCCTATGGAGTGTTCCTGGCATGCAGTGGTCAGTACCTACCAGTAGTCATCCAAGGAAAGCCAACCTGTGAAATGGGGACAGGGTCATGAGTGCCCAAGGCTCACTGATGCCTGTGGGGAGCGAAAGCTAACCCATCTAGGCTGATCCCACAGGAGAGCTACTGTAGCACAAATTGCTGGCTATGATAGAAAGGTGTCAGAACTCACAGTGCATTGCAGCTTGCTGTGTATGGGGCTTCACTGTCACAGACTGGTCAGAGTGTCCAAGCGGACCTCTGATCTTTGCTGAAAGTGCCTGTAATAGGCATATGAGCATCAGAACTGGACTATGGACCAATGGAAGGAGATCGCCTGGTCTGATGAGTCACATTTTCTGTTACATCATGTGGACGGCCGAGTACATGTGCATCATTTACCTGGAGAAGAGATGGCACCAAGATGCGCTATGGGAATAAGGTAAATTACAGTACACCTTCGAGACAGTGGTATTCCCCAATAGCAGTGACCTCATTCAGCAGGATCAATGCCCTGTCACACTGCAGAAACTGCTAATGTCTTGGTGACAGATACCACAGGACATCTTCAGGGTACATGCCTCAGTGGATCAGAGCAGCACGAGGTGGATCTACACAATTAGGCAGGTGTTATGGCAGATCGGAGAACATCTCAATTTCAAACGCTTATTGGCAGTTATTGTGTCCACACAGAAGTTAAAAATTTCTTTTCTTTTTTAATTTTGATTACATGAAACCTCCATGAAGTGACACAAGTCTTTTAGTCAGTAACTAAAAAATGTGGCATCCCCTTTTTACCACGTCCTCTGAACCTTTGCAGAATAGGCAATGTAATGCATTTCATGTGGAATACTTAGAATTCTTTATTTTTCTTTATTTTCAGTTCGTAATCTTTCAGTTTATGAAACTGTCAACAAATTGGTAACACTTTCCCAAATACTTAGTAATAGCTTAATTACCACTGAAGTACAAAATCATAAACAGAGTTGTTGCTTCAGATAAAAGCTGCATCCCGATTCATTAATGAACAAGCAATAGATCAGTATTTAATTCACTTGTGTTATTCACGCCTTGTTCCTTCAGCATAGTTCCCAAACTAAGGTTTACAGAATTAACGGATATAGTAACAAATATAGTAACTGCTGTTATAAAACATGCGTGACTATTCATTAATGATGAATCATCAGTATGTAACTAAGACTTAGTTTGAGGTTAATTAATGCATAAGTAATAATGTAATACTATATTATTTGTGCCCCGTCAGGTAAAGTATTTTGAACCAAATCAACCTTTAACCTTACATGTCCTTCCAGCGCCTCTCGCGGGGAACAGGGAAGGGAGGGATGGGAAGGGAGGTCTCGGTTAGCGCTCTCACGCAACCTGGCCAATCTTTAACCCGGGCGCCGCACGGTGCTGCACGCGATACTGCTTGACACTTTTATAGCTCTTCATTTAACCGACTCGCTGCAAAGCTGAAAACGTTACTGTAAACTAATTAATGCCTTAATGACGTTTGTAGATCACAGCTGACATTAACTTGCTTATAACATAACGGCGTTAATAAAGTTAAAATAAAATCTAATGTCTTCGTTAAAATGCGCCAAAAAGACATTCAGAGTACTAATACATGGATGATAGAAAATTAAATAATTGCTATGTATTCTGTGACTTCTAATGTGTCAGATTTATCAAACCGTCAAAAGCAAATGCTTTGATTAAAACACTTCGGGGCTAAAGATTTACCGCCCAGAAACACGCACCTTCGCACGCTAAGAACCTCCTTTGCAAGCTAAAAGCGAGTCTTACCTCAAGGACCATAAATTACATTTAAAAAGAAAAATATTTAATGACGCACGAAGTGTAGGCTACATTAATTCATCATCTTTCACGTAGATTGCCGTTCATACAAAAATTTCTTTTTTTTGGAAGATTTTGCAAATTTATGCAACGCTTAAACACAATGTATGCAGTTAAATCGCTACGTAAGTTATAATTTCGTTTATACGTTGACTTAATATACAATACCGCAGGCATACATTTTTGTAATATATTATGAATTAGTACAACATTACGAATAATATATAACATTTTATTTGCCCCAATAGGCCTATATTAAAACCGTATAATGACGTAGATATAGGCGACTTTAAAAAGAAATTAGTTATACATCCCTGAGTGTCCTGTCATATGCATGTAATTGTATTCATGGTGATTCATCCGTGCATTTTCTCTACCAGCTTTAATGTAATAATATCAGCTGGTTTCAGCGTTGATATGCATAACATCTGCACTTTAATATAAATTAATATAATATAAAACCATATCAATACTAAATGTGTGCATTATTTTAAATCAATATCACTGCGCGTAGTGGGTAACTAACATCAGTAATTTATTTTCAATGCCAGCGTGTGTGTGTGTGTGTGTGGATTAGGTTTATATTACGTTGTGGGGACCATTCTCAGGTCCCCACAAAGATCTATCACTGCAATCAAAAAGCTAAAAATGCCAAAATTCTCGAATTGTGTTTAATTACTTATGGTTAGGGCTGGCTGGGAGTTAAGGTTGTCCTGTCGGAATTAGAGGTTTCTGCATAGAAATGAATAGAGAGTCCCCACAAACATAATTACAATCCTATGCGTGTGTGCGTGTGTTTGTGTGAGCGCGCGCGCTTCTTCCGATGTTACTCCTTTCCTCTAATCTCGTTCTGGTCTGTGAATCCTGATATATTACGATCTCTTCAAACACTTGCTGATTTCATATGGAAATAGACAGTTACTTGCGTCACACAGACACTGGCCAATAGAGCCCCGGGGTCGCTGTATAAAAGAAACGTATATATAGTACTAGTTCATTTCATAAATAGAAACGGGAGGATTTAGATTATTTACTGCAAAACAACGTAAACCGACGGCAACTGCAGGTTCGCGTTTACCTATTGTAATTGAACGCCTACGATCACAGTACCAAGGTAATTATGATTGAATTCCATATATTGTCATTACAAAATAGATTTTTTTTGTCAGTTTGAAAAACTGTTATTTTGCAGCTGTTTTATTTGCCTAAAAAACGAATAAGAGCTGTAATTTCCATTGGTAATCTATATTTGTCTATTGTCTAAAAATAACTGAATGGGCTTAGCAAGTAAATGAAGTAATTTAAAGTTTTTCCCAAATATTTTGCACAACTGAAATAATTTTTCAGATTTCCAGTTAATACTCTGTCGATCGAGTTGCTCTCTGTACTTTCAATAATTAGTTCCTAAATAAAAAAAAAGTAAAAAAAAAAAAAAAAGTGCTTCTGGAAAAACGAGGCAACATCAGGAATACTTCACATTAATTTAGCGACCTATTTAAAGTCATATGTAAACCCCCCAAAACCGTGTTTCTTTGTAGGTCTGAATGCAACCCTTCCCTTAGGATGTCAGTTGCCCTTAAATGTAATTATCGCCTTTCATTCAGAAACCCCAGTCAGGACTTGAAAAGCAAGGGGGAGTGTTTTTAAACATTTGTTTTCAACTTCTCTTCAATGTCATTTCGTAATCTCTCTCTTCTGTTTTTTTAGGGGTGATACTCCAAGCCTCTTATATGAAAATGGCGCTAATGAATCTATCAATGGTGGGTTCCATCTCAGTGTCGGAAAGTTTGGTGGCTATGGCAACAATGTGCATTGTGTTCCTGATCTTTCGATTACTGCGGCCAAAAATCCCAGAGGGTCTTCAACAGCTGCCAGGACCCAAGCCGGTCCCCATAATTGGGAACGTGCTGGAGGTGGGGAGGAATCCTCACCTTAGCCTAACTGCCATGGCAGAGCGCTATGGTTCTGTCTACCGGATTCACATCGGCATGCGTCCTGTGGTGGTCCTCAGCGGGATCAAAACTTTGCGTCAGGCTCTCATCAGGCAAGGGGAGGATTTTGCCGGCCGGCCAGACCTGCACAGTTTCCGTCTCCTACTTGAAGGAAAGAGTTTGGCATTCAGCACTGATTTATCTGGAGTCTGGTATACCCGTCGAAAACTGGCCACTAGTGCCTTACGCTCATTTTCCATCGTAAAGGGCAGCAGCGCTGGCTACTCCTGTATGCTGGAAGAGCACATCTGTAAGGAGGGCGAGAACCTAGTCAAGCAGCTCAGCTCTGTCATGGAAGCAGAAGGCCACTTTGACCCATTCCGCTATATCGTGATTTCGGTTACCAACGTGATCTGTGGCATGTGCTTTGGCCGGCGGTACCACCATGACGACCAAGAACTGCTGAACTTGGTGAACATGAGTGATGAGGTTGGACGTGTACTGGGCAGCGGGAACCTGGCTGACTTCATCCCTTTCTTACGGTTCTTGCCTAATCATACTATGAAAGCCTTCCGGGAGATCAATGATCGCTTCACCACTTTTGTGCAAAAGATCGTCAGGGAGCACTACACCACCTTTAACAAGGTCTGTTTGGAAACATCTGTATTATGTACTTTGGAATAATCCAAAGTATTTTCCAAATAGTGCTTATTGTTCATCGATATTTTATCTTTTAGAAGAATATCCGTGACATCACAGATTCTCTCATCAATCACTGTGAGGACAGGAAGGTGGATGAAAACTCAAACATCCAAGTCTCTGATGAGAAGATTGTTGGCATTGTCAATGACCTCTTCGGTGCAGGTGAGTAGAGTCGTATTTTTCAACTGTGAAGACAGATGTGCTAAAAGTCAGCATCAGGTGTACATGCCAATATGTCTGAGATATATAAGTGCTTTCAAGAGTATTTAATTCATCATAACTAATTTCATTATTGCTTCTTCTTCCAGGATTTGATACCATAAGTACGGCACTGTCATGGGCTGTTGTGTACTTGGTTGCTTACCCTGAATTCCAAGAGAAACTCCATCAAGAACTGAGTGAGTCATATCTTGGCTAATTAGGGTATTTAACTTTCTTCGGCATTGAATGTTTTGATTGTTGAATTTGTCTGAATGCTTGCTGACACAGCAGTTACTCACTGACTCTTGGTGACTGGTTAATCACATTTGCATGCTCATCTTTGCAGGAGAGCGTGTTGGAATGGATCGTACTCCACGTCTCAGTGACAAGCCCAAGCTGCCGCTTCTGGAAGCCTTCATTATCGAGCTATTCCGCCACACATCCTTCCTGCCTTTCACCATCCCACACTGGTGAGTCAGGGGTACATTCTAATAATCCTGCTTCGATGACATTAATCAATGAATCTTTGGGTGTTAGACGACTAGAGGTATAAAGAGTGGTGATTGGACTGTTATTCAACATATTTTGGCTCCAGAAAAGCTGAAAGAGGTTGCTATCAATTGAACTGCTAAGAGTAACACCTTACAAGTAACTGTAAACTCTACTAGAAGGTTGCAAAATCTCAGACTCTAATTAATTTCCAGACACAAAAAAAGTTATAAGTCATAAATAACATGCTACTGTTCTCTTCACAGCACAACAAAAGACACAGCACTCAATGGGTTCTTCATCCCTAAGGACACATGCGTCTTCATCAATCAGTGGCAGGTCAACCACGACCCGTAAGTTCTACCGAATGTATATCCATCATGTTTAACACATTTACAGTCATGTGAAAAAGAAAGTACACCCCCTTTCAATTTTATCGTTTTATGTATCAGGACATAATTAAAAAAATCATCTGCTCCTTACGAGGTTCTAAAATAACTTAAATCTAACCTCAGGTGTTACACAACACACAACAGATTCCACCATGTATTTTTTTTATTTCAAAATGAAGCCAAAGTGGAGAAGCCATATGTGAAACCTAAGTACACCCCATGATTCAATAGCTAGTAGAATCATTTGAAGCAGTAACTTGAACTAATCATTTTCTGTCTTCTTGTTCGGTCTTTTACTAATTGTACTGTCATGAACTTTAACATTTAACATGCTCTCTGAGGTCTGTAGAGTGTGAGATGTATCTCTTGGGGTTTTTTGCAATTTCTCTGAGCGCTGCAAGGGTGATTTGCTGGGACGTTCATTCCTGGGAAGATTGGCAACTGTGTTGAATGTTTGCCACTTGTAAATAATCCTTCTCACTGTAGAATGATGGATTTCAAATTGTTTGGAAATGACTTAACCCTTCCCAGATTGATGGGCAATAATTGCGTCTCTCAGATCATAGCTGATGTCTTTCCTCCTAAACATTATGTTAACACACATCTGAATGCACCAGACCAGCAAGCTGCCAAAACCTCTGCTTTTTAGAGGTGGCCACACTTGATGATGAGCAATTAATCAAGTGCATTTGATTAGCAGCACCTGACTGCTACTTACCGTCTTCATTCCTATGAAAGCAATAAGGGTGTACTTAATTTTTCACACACTGCTTTTGTCATGTTATGCGTTGTTATTCATCTGAGGTGTTATATACTTAATTTTAAAACCTGCTAAGAACCAGATGATTTTTTAATATGTCCTGATACAATGATTTCTTTTTCACATGACTATATATAGCTTGATCTGTGACTCTGACCAGGATAAGTGGTTTTAGAGGATGGGTGGATGGATTGATGGGTTGTAGAAATGAATATAATAATCTGACAATCTTCTGGATATGAAGCCTATTCCTAAGCACTGCACCATTTATACCGAGTCTTGCAATGACGTAATATGAGCTGCTTTCTCCTTTCATTTATAGTACAATATGGAAAGAGCCCTTCTCCTTCTACCCAGAACGGTTCCTAAGTCCCGATGGAACAGAGGTCAATAAAGTCATGGCAGAGAAGGTCCAGCTGTTTGGTATGGGCAAACGTCGCTGCATTGGTGAGACTATCGGCCGCATTGAGGTCTTCCTCTTCTTGGCCATCCTGCTGCAGAGGCTGCAGTTCCACAAATTGCCTGGGCATCCGCTGGACATGACCCCTGAGTATGGCCTGACCATGAAGCATAAACGATGCCAGCTGGGTGCCAACCTGCGGGAGTAAGGGGTGGCAAAGCACTAGTATCCTACCCACAGAGTACATTTGTGAATACAAGTCCAATAATATGAGGACATGTCGTATTTTCTCCATTGCTCTCTTTATTCTGAACATGATAGAAAGTTGCTTGAATGTCTAAGAGGTACTGCAGATTTTTGACAGATGTACACCAATGTGTTTCCATTTTGTTAATCAGTAGACGTTTGTGAAATGTTTGTTTTTGCCAGTAAGTGATTAACGTGGGCAGTGACTGAAATGGAGACAAAGTGTGCTGTACTTTAGTAACCAGCACAAAATAAACAAATGCAGTTGTCGTGCCAGTTCATCACAAGACACAAGCACATTAGAGGCATCGTTTCACTTTGTTGCATGGGGCGAACATGCAAACTTCAATCACAAAGCAGGGCTGGGACTCAAATCTTCAGGCTTTGCAGTGTGACACAGCATGGCTTCTTACTGAGCTACAAAGCCACCCTATTCACAGCCAATCTGTTTTTTCATTGTCTTGCTTTGAAAATGTCTTCCTAATACACAGGTTTTTCCTTTGATGAGCAGCAATGAACATGTTGCTAAAACACATTTTTCTTGGTTCCAAACTGTATATATTAATACATTTTTTCTGCCTTGTAAGCTGTTCCAGAGAAATTAGTGTAAATTAGTAATACTGAAAGCATTATGATATGTCTGAAATTTATCCCAAAATGTGGTGTATGGTTTTTGTTTGTATATACATTTTACTACATTTTGACCGCAAAAAAATGTATTTTGTACTTAAATACTATAAGAAATATTAAATATTTTATGAAACATTGGGACTTGTTTAAAAGCGTCTTTCATTTCGACTACTGAAAATGGAAAACAGTGCGTTAAAATGCCACTGGATTAGTTTTGCACACATTTACAAAGACACTTTTAACTGGCAGAGAAGGTAAGTCATATCATCAGTCCTCATCCTGCTGGACCTGCCTCTGACACAATAAACCATCAGGTCTTCCTGTCCACTCCCTCTCACTGGGACTCCTGTGTAAAGATTCAGTCTTTCCTCCCAGGAACATCCTTCTGGATGTCACAGAGTGCAATGTTCTCCTACTTACTCCATGTAAGAACTTCCATTCACTCATTAAGACCTACATTTCAGCAGCTGGTGATTCCTTCCTTCCACAAAAACATTTCATTTTACATGTGTGGTCCTTCAATGGTGGAATGAACTACATATAGTCTTAAGAGCACCTCACAGCCTTCCAGAAATGCCTTGACTAAGGTATTCCCAGATCACATTAACATTTGCTCCTTGAACAAACTTCATCTCCTTCAACTGACCTTCGCTTCCTTGCTGTCTACTGTTGACTTGTTGCATTGAGGTGGTACGCTCGGTAGAAGCTCTGCTTTTGTCTACTTGCAATATACTGCTTACTAGATTTTTACAAGCTGTACTTGCCTTGACAGCAGCAGGTTTATTATATGGCTCACATGTGCACTGCTTTGAACAATAGTAACAGTGCCTGCTCAATAATAAAATAAATGTATGTATAATGCAGAAATATTAATGCAATGCTCTGTCTGGCCAAAGCATTGGCAATATAACATTAGACTCTCCAAGAGGAATGTAGAAAGAAAGATTGCACTGGAGACTAAGGATGACAATAAAAGTTTCTTCCAATATTTTAACTCCAAAAGAGCTCTAAAAGCTGAAATCACTCATTTGCTACTACTAGCAAATAGTAATTTGCCACAATTTAGAACTATTTATAGGGAAGAAGCAGTCAGCTGGTATTCTGTGTAAAATGGAGCGGCCAACACAGTAAGCGGATCTCAGTTCTATTGAGCTGTTATGGGAGCATCATGACCGAATGGTACATCAGACTAGCTCAACTTGTGGGAGATCCTTCAAGAAGTACGGGGTGAAATCTACCAGATTATCTCAACAAATTGACATTTAGAATGCTCAAGGTCTACAAGGTAGTAATTGCTGCAAATGGAGGACTCTTTGACAAAAGCCGAAATGTTATTTGAATTTAAAAAATATTTTTTCTAACTTTGTCAGTGACTATATTTCTTTTTTATTTAGCTATATTTACTATTCGAACTCATTCAATGTATGTTTTCATGGAAAATATACATATATAAATATATGTAATGAAGGTTCGTGAAAACTGAAATAACGTTAAGTGTCTTCCACAATCATACCGGCCGCTTAATCATGGAAATCTATATTTTAAACAGCAACTGGCGTTAGTCTCCACAGGACGGTCAGCAAGACGAAGTAGAGATTGGGCGCTCGCTTGCGAATGACGTCATCGCGCGACGTAGGAAATGAGGTAAGACGCGGACCGGCTTTCAGGAAGTAAAGCGTCGGTCTGCAATAGAAGTGCAACCTTACTTCCCTGGGAAAGTTATTTATCGGTACAAGTATTGGAAAGGAACCGAAATATTCGACTTGGAGCTGATATCGTTTTAGAGACCTTCGACTGCAGGTTCATAATATTTTATATTTATGAGTTTTGAAACACTAGTCTTGATTTCCAGGGGGCTAAAAATAGGTGTATGTGTTAACTGTAGATTTCAGTTCTGCTTTCGTGTGTATCACAAATGAAAATTAAGGAATAGCTGAATAGAAAGATACGTGAAAGATAAGTGGCTTTCGAGTTTGCGTCGCTTATGTTCTTTAGTTGCGAGGCAGAAATTGACCCGGAAAAGACCGTCGCATAAGTGTAAACACTGACTTTCACCGCGTACGCGATTCAGTTCATCCCTAAGGTGTATCTTCAGAGACGGATTTTGTTTCCCACCGTTAGCAATTAAAATGTCTTATGATTTCTCCTTAGGTGTAATTAATAATATGGCTGCAGACTGGCTGGGAAGTTTGGTGTCGATCAACTGTGGACCTACACTCGGTGTATACCAGGGAGAAGTGTCTGCGGTGGACCAGGGTAGTCAAACTATCTCATTGAGGCATCCTTTCCACAATGGCGTCAAGTGTCTGGTTCCTGAGGTCACTTTCAGGTGAATTGAATAAACACATCTAAATGTTCATCAGATCAACTCTGTATTAGTGGACAGGCCATGATTACTTTAGCTTGCATTTTGATGGCACAAGGTATGTTTAGATATTTATAATGCAACACTGAAAACAGTATGTCTCTTGCTAAGCAAATGCTATGCAGATACACTGTAATTATACAAATGTTTGTTTTTGTGTTGCTGGTGTTTTGTCGTGCAGCGCCATAGACATCAAGGATCTTAAGATTTTGGAGATCCGAAATGGCAGCCAGGGCGGCAGACTCAACCAGGTCAGTGTGGTTGATTTGGGCCCCCCATCTGCGGGAAACCAGGAGCAGGCCAGCGGCAGAGGCAGCGGGACCCCAGCTAGCAGTGCTCCAGTGGCAGTGCCACGTAAAACAGAACTGACGTTGCTGGAGGAGAGGAGCTCGCTGCCTCAGCCGCAGTGCTCCAAGAGTTATGGGGAGCGTCGCAGCGAGGCATTGGGGCAGGCCAAAGGCCCCCAACAGAGACGCAACTCCTGTGAGTACTTCTCCGTCCAGGTGTATTGCCATCAGCTATTATTGCAGGTGTCTGACATCCCAAATACTGTCTTCTCGGATCAGGTTTTTGGTGGGAAATAGCGTGTGGCAGCAGGACCACATTATGGGTATTAAGTGCCCCTGGGTCACAGCACACATGCAGTCTGATTTGTGGCTTTTGAAATTCAGAGCTTTATCTAACATAGGGAACATTTTCCAGTGTGTGGCATATTAAAAAATAGTATGCAGTCGGCAGTGAGAAGTCTCAGTACCTGTGATCAGAAGATTGTCGGTTCGAATCTTGGCTTTGCCAGAACAGTGACATGTACATGGGCCCTTGAGCAAAGCCCTTATCCCTCAGACCCAGGGACCCCTCATGTTGGTTAACTCTGTCCTGTGTCCCGGGGTCATGGAGAGCAAGACTGGGTGGGCGAAGAGAGGTGCTCCAGTGTACTGGTACTTGTGCAAGTGGAAAATAAAGCATTAATATGTATTAGTGAGATTTAATATTTAATATCTGCCTTAAAGAACATTTGTGAATGAGATTGGGGGGGGGGGGTGTAATGAGGGATGCCCAAATGCCAATATGGTTAATCTGGGTGGCAGGATGTACCAGTAAACCATTCAGTGTTTTTTGCATTGTGTTTTACTGGACTGTTCAGATTGGCCAGCTGCAGCCCTGGAAAAGCTAGGTGGGGGGATGTCACTCTTCCAAATGAGCTTAGCGGAGGTTTGCCCTGACTTGGCACATTGCTGTCCAACTCTGCCTTTATGACATACC
Organism: Brienomyrus brachyistius; assembly: GCF_023856365.1. Lineage (NCBI taxonomy): Eukaryota > Metazoa > Chordata > Actinopteri > Osteoglossiformes > Mormyridae > Brienomyrus > Brienomyrus brachyistius. The sequence continues at coordinate 82,970 of NC_064545.1, forward strand.
TGTGTATGATTCAGAGTGATAATCTTGCCCTTCTCCCCAACAATATCAGTCTAAAGAGGTTATTCCAGGGCATGTTTACATTCTCGCATGCCTTCCTTGTCCTCATTTAATCCCCCCCACGCTGCCTGCGTCTGGAATGCCGCCGTTCCTGCTGTTAGCTGGGAACAGTCAGACAGCTGTGTTTTTCCCAGTTTGCTGCTAACTGAGTATTAGTCAAGACTCCATAACTTAACAACACTGATGGGGGAAGCAGTGAGGTCTGTTATGCTATAACATGCTATGGCCAAAATTCAGTAATTTAAATATTTTCTTTCTCCTTATTTCTCGGTGTAAGATAGACGATCCATTCATTCTCAGCCGCAAACATTTAGTGTTGGGAAGTTGTGACATGCCGCTTTTATACGCCATCATCATCGTTCCTGCTCTTGCCCACAAACACAAACCACATTTCAGAAAGCTCTTCATTGTTTATTTCTTTGACGCACTTGTACGATTATGGTTTAGTGCAAATCTTGTAAATTATGTTTTATAGAGGCAAATGCTTTGAGCTGTTGTCATTGAGCTGTAAAGTCATCCAGCAATGCGTCTGTGATGTGCAAAATTATATATTGGCCTTTTGTTAGATATACTGGGGAATCCCAGTCCAAACTGACTACAGTACTTTTCCAGGTTCTGCTGGTGTCACTCGCGTGGGTATAATTATTAATGTTGCATAGAAATCTTTACAAAGTTGTTGGAAGATGGGTAAATGGAAAACACTGGTTTTTGCAGTCTGGCTAATTGATGACATTGTTACTGTTGTGTCCTTGGATAGTCAGTTTTCCCAGTACATCTGAAGTCATTTGTTTGTTTAGTCAGAACTGTGCTGCTCCCTTTGGAGACATTGTTGGCTTCCAGCCCCTTGGGAATTTCCAGATTTTTGTGGTGTCCACCTTAATTCTGCCACTATGTGTTGGTGACGTCCTGTCTTTGATCAGTGACAGTGAGAGGATTTAATATCATAACAAACTCCTCAGTAATTCTGAAGCATAATGTCCAGTTTGTGAGGTTCTAAAAACCTAGTCATTGGTTTTGGGTGTGTCTGTGTTTGGGGGGTTTTGTTTCTCCTTTGGTAGCTGAGATTGATTCACACAAAGGAAATGATCTGTCACAGATTAAAGCTTCACGTCTTACAGTAGGTACCGGCAGGTCAGCGCATTGACTGGAGAAATATTTAAAGATTGGGCTAGAATGCTTCAGATTCAAAATATCATTACCTTAAAGGACATTTGTGAGTTTTTGAGACCTTCTAAAAGGTTTAGTAGAAATGAAAGTGATATCCCACATGTCTGGTCAGGAGGTACTCCAGCTGCCATCTGTGAAAATCTGTGAAAGATAATGGGTTGAATTTCTTGGTGTCTTTTGTATTGTCAATATTCTGACTTAGTAAATCTAGCCTGGTACCTACTTAGAGTAGTGGCACAAAGAGATGTCTGAAAGAAGCCACCTGAATTCAGCTACAAACCTGGTAGTTCTCAGTCAGGAAGAGTCCAGAGTTTATGGAGTAGTAGTGTTGCAGATCTGTTTGCATACACGGTATTGGATGTGCTTAAGTTCTCTCCGTTAGGCTGTATCCTCTGATAGGGGAGTTCTGTCTCGGTTCTGCCTTCGGCGTGTCATACACCCTTTTAGAAGAACACAGTCCCTCATCTGCACATTGGCAGTGCAGAGCAGAGCGTTCATTGATAGCCCCTGTAGTGACCCTAACGCATCTCTGCCCACGCTAGCCCTGCTCTGATTGGATACTGCGTACTGTTACAACATTGCTCAGTATCTATTTTCCCTCTTGGATATGACCTTAGTCCTCCCTTCCCACCTTTGCACTAATTTTTTGTGTGTTTTTACATTTTCACATATGAGTATACATATAAATACTCATTTTCATTCATCTCTGCATGTTCAAAGAGAGAACTCATTCAGTTGTGAGTATAATAAAACCATGAAGTGCAAAAATAACACTGCTGAATAATATTTTATGGCCACAGATTTCCAGATTGAATGGCATGGTTTACATAAAGCTACTCAGGTTAGTGCTGACAGCAGGCAGGCAATGCTAACATAACTCTGGCCTTTTCCCCCTAGTCTGCTGATCAGTAACTTTCCACTCAGCCCCAGCACTGTCAGCGTTCTGGCGAGATATGTTAGCAAAACCGACAGGTGGGGCTTCACGCCGTTTTCGCAGGGCAACGTACGCCTCTTTTATGGGGCCTGGATTCAGAATCATTTTACTTGTAAACAGTGTGTGTATCAGGTGCATGCTGGGAAATAAAACAGTACAGCAAATCTGTTGGATGTCTGACAGAAGTCTGGCATGCTGAAAGATTTATGGGACGTTCATTTGCTTTTACTGCTAAAGATCTGCTTGCTTGCTCAAAGGGAAATGGTTGTTTGGAGAGAAACTCTTGCCCTTAGGCAGGGATCAGCATTCGTATTTTGTGCTGATGTTCTATGTTGTTTTTAGGCAGACTAAATCCTCCACAACTCCCTCCCCCCCCTTTCTTGTTAGGGTCTTCGAGTTGCAGGGGCCCAAGTCAGGCCACACCCAAGAAGAATGGGATGAAGAGCAGCGGCGGACCGGCAAAGAACAAAGACAGCGAGTGCTTTGGTGACGGCGTGGACGAAGGCCTCGGAACAGACTTTGACTTTGAGGGCAACCTGGCGCTGTTTGACAAAGCGGCCGTCTTCTCCCAGATCGACACGTCGGAGCGCCGTGCCGGCGGGCCCCGTTCCCGCGGGGGGCCTGGCGAGCGGACGCCATCCCGCTATCGCCACGACGAGAACATCCTAGAGGGAAAGCCTGTCATCTACCGGCAGATAACTGTGCCACAGCCGGGGGGAGTAGAGTACTGCACCGGTAAATATCCCCTTTGGTGCACAGGATGTTTATTTTCTTGGTTCATGCCATAATTATATACTGTGATTCCAAATCTGCTTAGTTTTAACGTGACACAGCTGTAGGGATTCAGTTTAAATCCTTGCTCTTGAGTAGTACAACAGGGGATTTGAACCAGTAGCTTCTCTTCCATTCTGTCTTCCGCCTCAGCTTCCCAGAAGCACATGGAAGCTACCGCAGGTTCCTGTCCTCTTCATTCATACCTGCGTCACATCATCGCTCTCATTCCGGTTCATAGGAACTGGGGGGCTTTGATACCCAGGGTTATGATCACACCTGTCCAGTAAGATTAATCTTTCCTCGGGTTTCCTTCATCGGATCTGAACCTGCAGCTTTTTGATTCGCTTTCGGCAGACAGCATGTTCTTTGCTGCTTCTGCAGTGCCTTCATTTTGAGCCCAGACTCTGAGTGTGAAAAAGCTTAAACCTTGCGATTTGGTGGTTCACTGAGTATGTTCTGCTGTCTCATTAGCCATGTGTTCCCAAAGCCCTTACATTTAATATGTATACATGTGCATCTGATTCAGTGTGTCCTTTGCCAAAATTTGGTCCCATTTAGGATCTGTCGGCATGATTTATAGCTGATTGACAGAGGTCCAAGTGAATTTATAGTAATAAAATAATAAAGCATGGGGTTTGTCTGATCAGGACCTGGCACGGAGTCTAATGAAATGGCATCGGCGGTCCCTGTGTGCCGGGCCTGATTAGATATGGCTGTCTCTGCTGTGATTATCGGCCATTCTCCTTTGTGGATAGTGTGGCCTTGAAAGGGGGACCTGTGGCGGTCCTCTTCCATACATACCAGCTGCAATTAGTGCAAGGCAACTAGCCCCCCCCCCCCCCCCTTATCTGCCGCCGATTGCATGACAGAGCAGTTTGTCACCTTATCTGTTGCCACGGTAGCGGATTTTTGAACAAGGATTAATCGAGGGATTTTCTCACGCACGGCGTGCCAATGGGGGCATCTGGAAGTCATGTGACATTCACCCTGTGTCACATGAGCGTGCAGCAGCATGTCAGGTTACTCCTGGCACATGTGATCGCAAGCACTCGGTCATAAATGGTATGGTTTTGTTTTACTTAATTTCAGAGATGTGCAAGAACTGCTATGTGCATTGACCTATATCGACTGGTTTAACCGTAGCACACCGAACATGTGGTCTGCTGCATGGGTCCCTGTAGTGCAGCGGTGCAAGTGCCTCCATGTCTTTCTCTGTGTCTCTGTTTGCTGGATACTGTAGACTCAGGGTTGGTGGTGCCCAGCGTGACGTACGACCTGCACAAGCGCCTGCTGTCCATGGCGGAGCGGAGCGGCCTCACGTTGGAGCGCCGCTTGGAGATGACTGGTGTGTGCGCCAGCCAGATGGCGCTGACGCTGCTGGGTGGGCCCAACCGGTGAGGGAGGGGCCGGCCGAGGGGCTCTGGTGGGATGGGTGTGGGGCACGGAGGCCAACGCTGATTGACTCCTGGTGTGTCCATTGAAAATGCCCTGGTAAATTAGAATCTCTGATCACTGGGACAGTGAGGGAGAGACGTGGACCAGATTTGAACTCGACTACGGGCAAATGATCGGGGGGGAGTTTTAGGATTTTCGTTCTTTGTGTGTATTGATCGTGTTAATTCGCTTTCATTTTCTAATACACCTCTGTGTAGTAGGCTATGACCCGGAATTCAGGTCCTGTAGCTTGTAGGCAAATAATTTGCACGGCTCAACTATGTGCAACAAGGGTTTGAGTATTGGGGGGGGGGGGTTCCTCTTTGCATAGACCACGACAGTCTAATAGAAAGTCTGGATACAGTTGTGGTGTGTCTGTAGGTCAGTATTGAGATGGGCTCCTTGTTCCTTGTAGGTTGACCCCCAAGAATGTGCACCAGCGCCCCACGGTGGCACTGCTGTGTGGCCCCCACGTGCAGGGTGCCCAGGGTGTCAGCTGTGGACGACATCTGGCCAACCACGAGGTGGAGGTCATCCTCTTCCTGCCCAACTTTGTCAAAATGATAGAGGCCATCACTAATGAGTTGACCCTCTTCAATAAAACGGGAGGCAAACAAGTGTCCAGCATCAAAGGTAACGTCAGTAAACACGCCCCACCTGCTTCGATACAGTATTTAATTGCTATCTTCCACAGAATATTTACCAAGACTAGACATGTTATTGCTACCTGGTTCACCTGAGGCCTTTGTACTTGGTGCTAGTGTTGTGGCAGATAAATGGTAAGCATGGTTTGGTTGTAAATTGTCGCCCTCTAGAGGTTGAGATTCGCGCTATGTGAGTGCATGTCTGTTCAGAGTTCTGAATCTGTGCTTTCTTCACAGACCTACCCGAGAGCCCAGTAGACCTGGTCATCAACTGCCTCGACTGTCATGAAAATGCCTTCCTCAGGGACCAGCCGTGGTACCGGGCTGCCGCAGACTGGGCCAACCAGAACCGAGCCCCTGTGTTGAGCATCGACCCGCCGGTGAGCGGGCAGGACCAAGCGGTGGAGGCCAAGTGGTCCCTCTGTCTGGGCCTGCCCCTGTCGCTGGCCGAGGGGGCAGGCCGGGTTTACCTATGTGACATTGGCCTGCCTCAGCAAATATTCCAGGAAGTCGGCATCAGTTATCACTCGCCGTTTGGCTGCAAGTTCGTCATTCCCCTGCACTCTTCATAGCAGGTCTCGTGACTGAACCAGGCCTGTAGGGTGTGACAATGGTTCATTTGGAGATTGTAGCTATGGATTTCACCAAATATACTCCACGACACTTGGGTAAAAGAATATCTAATGGGTTTTTGCCATTCAGTAGAGTAGAGGTCAGAACTCTCCCGCCCCCCTGAGATTTGTAGGGGTCTAGGATCCACGCATTTTAGACCTCTACTGGTGCTCTATTCTGCTAGAGACTAAGCTGGACCCAGTTTATGTCATGCTAATTATGGTCTAGGATTCATGTGGTCATGGAAATGAAGAAGGCATGGTCCTTTTGAGGTGGAGCCAACGTTGAGAGTTGAAGTCCCTGTTGTGTGAAGCCAGTCACAAGCCGTTGGAGAGCTTTGTGAAAACTATAAATGTGGAAGGAGGATGTTCTGCTGTTGTTCTACACAAAACATGTGGCTGTGTTTTTGAGTTTATATTTTGAAATGATTTATAGTGTTATTCTGGCTTTAAAAGGAAGGAATGTCTGATTTTGTAAGGCTTTCGATATCACTCTTCTGTCTGCTACGATTGCACTGTGAGCTGAAACCTGAGGCATTATCTGCCTTGTAATGACTGCCACCCAGCCTGTGTTTCACTCGTTTGAACTTTGCCTCCCACATTTTGGAAGATTTCTCTCCGCCGGCCAACATAAAGCAAAATCGAGACTGGTGATGGAAAGCAATGTCCTTCCAGGTTTTGCAAAAGTTAATTGCAGCACTGCTTCAATTCTGCCTTACAGTGGCTGACATGCAAACTGCACAGTGTGAGTTTCCAGTGAAAGCCCTACATCACTAGTTTATCGTTTATCGGTAGCTGCAGTCTCTGACCGTCAAAGTTGGAATAGATAGGAGTTATTTTGCAGGAATGCTGAATATACTCCCAAGCTAAATTGGGGCAGGGGTGCCATTTTTTTTAAATTTAATACTGTGCGGTTATTCTCAGCCTTAAATGTTTAAGTGATTTTTTTTTAACTAACATTTGTATCATTTTGTTTCTATCCTTTTTCATACATAATACAGTATTGTTTACTCAGGAAAAGCCACGGATTGCTTCCTTGCTGGAAAGGTTCTACTCCATTAATTAAAACTAGCATTTGTTTCATTACCACAGTGGTTTGCAGGTAAATCTGTCACTTTTGATCCCTGTTCCTTTCAGTTTACTTATTGACCCTTGTATTTGTCAAAAGGTTTATTGTCATCTGACATGTTTGTCCCCCTTTCTGGCTGCGCTGAAATGTTTCCCTTGGAATCATTTGCTTCTCTGGGTACAAACATTCGGTGTCTCTCTATCTGTCCATGTGGAACTGTTTGCCTTCCCTGTTCTCTGTCTCTTGTTTGTTCAGTTCTAATCTGAGGTCCGCAGGGCTAGTTTGTCAGTCAGGAGCAAAGTCGTTTGCAGCTGTTAAGTCATCGTTAGCAGTCTTCTCTGTTTGCCCATTCAATGACAGTGTCTGGATATTTTCTAGAGGAAATGACCCGTTTTTACTTTTTCCACAAGACACAGGGTACAGGGCCGATGCATTTGTCTTGTCTTTCTGGCTTACCAGTCTCACCCTGATTCAGTCAGGCTCTGATGTTACCATTGGTTTTCCCCATTATGAGTTTAGCATTTTGAAGCTACGGACATTTCATTAGTAGCTTGTTCTCAGGGCCTAATTATTCTGGATTGAAGTAATGGTCTCATGGCTCTGCGGCCTTGAAAGCATTTATTACTTGTAACACTCTGGTTTTAAACATGTTTATCAGCAAGACTGGTCTTTCAGGGTCTCTGCTGTTTATGCTCCGGTGAGAGGGCAGCAGCTGTGGATTCTGTACAAGAACCTTTTTGACAGGTGCTTCCTTTGTAGCACTGTATGTTGTTGGGAGTAAGAAAAGCAGAGCAGCCACAATTATTACTGAGAGCGAGTTAAACAGCAGGTACTGCAAAGAGCAACCATACACTTGATTAATATTCTGTGAATGTCGAGGCTTCATGGCTTTCATGCACTAAAAAATGTGGTCCTCCAGGGTTTGGTGAAATTCAGCTGTGCCATTTTTTTATCATTGCAGTTTTCACTTAAAGGTGATAATGATCAATTCATTTCCATGCTTTTTTGTTCATTTTAATGTATTTTTTGTGTAATTTTGGGGTCCCTTGTGAACTCAGTGATGGTGTAAGGGATGCTGTTTGCTGCAGGCCTTCCTGTAAAATGGAGGAAACATGTGAACTAAACTGTTAGTGAATAGATGTAGGGGGAGGGTCAACCAGTGTTACTGAACATTATAGAGCCTATGGTGGAGGTTTGAGTTGCAAATAAAGGAGTTCTGTTTCTGGAAAAGCTGATATTTGCATTCCTTGCTAGTATCCAAGTGCTTGTGTCTTGAATTGTCACTTTAGTGTCCGATCGGTGTGGGTACAAAAAACTGCCACTCCATGCACACTGACCACTAACTCTGGTGCTATGCAGTCTAGCATGTCTTTCATAAGAATAATAGCCAGACTCTGTCAGAGTAGGTTACTATACACATACATGTGACCTGTAATCACATGACTTGTATGCAACTGAGTATTGGCCACATAAGAGCAAAAAGAACCCAAAAAACTGAACCCAAATCCACAGTTTTATAATAGTGGTAGTGATTAATAATAAGGTACACAAGCAAGGTTGTCAGTGAAGCTAAAGTTCTTGTGAGAGAATTGTATGTGTAGACTTGTGTGCACTAATCACCCATAACATTAAAGCCAATGACAGGTAAAGTGATCATCTCATTGCAATGGCATCTGTTTCTTGAAGTTGATGTGTTGGAAGCAGGAAGAATAGGCAGGGATATGGATCTGAGCAACACTGACGACGACCAAATTGTTTCAGCTAGACAGGAAAGTCAGGGCATCTCCAAAAAGGCAAGCCTTGCGGGGCGTTCCTGGTCTGCAGTGGTCGGTACCTTCCACAAGTAGCCCACAGAAGGCCAGCCGGTGAACTGGCGATGGGCGCAAGGGCACCCAAGCCTCTTGGGGAGTGTAGACTAGCCCATCTGATCTGCATCCCACAAGAGAACTACTGTAGCATAAATTGCTGAAAAAAAAGTTCATGCTCTGTATGGGGCTGTGTAGCCTCAGACCAGTCAGAGTCTCCATGCTGACCCCTGTTCACTGCTAAAAGTGCCTACAATGGGCAAGTGAGTGTGCGAACTGGACCATGGAGCAATGCAAGAAAGTGGCTTGGTCTGATGAGTCATGTTTTCTGTTACATCATGTGGACAACCAGGTGTGTCATTTACCTGGGGAAGAGATGGTACCAGGATGCACTATGGGAAGAAGCAAACTGGCGGAGGCAGTGTGATGCTCTGGGCAATATTTTGCTGGGAAATCTTGAGTCCTGGCATTCATGTGGATGTCACTTTGACACGTACCGCCTACCTAAACATTGTTTTAGAGCAAATATACCCTTTCACAGCAATAGTACTCCTAAATGACAGTGGCCTCTTTCAGCAGGATGACGTGACCCACCACACTGCAAAAACTATGCAGGACTGGTTTGAGGAACATTAAAAAGAATCCAAGGAGTTGATTTGGCCTCTACATTTCCCAGATCTGAATACAAGCGAGCGTCTGTGGGATGTGCTGGACAAACACGTCCAATCGGAGGTCCCACCTCACAACATACATGGGTTAAAGGATGTTACTGCTAATGTCTTATCACAGGACACCTTCACATATCTTGTGGTGTCCATGCCTCGAGGGTCAGAGTTATTTTGGCAGCACAAGGGGGACCTATACAATACTAGGCAGATGGTTTTCATTTTACAGTAAATGTGCAAGATGTGTATGTGCTTGTCTGTCACACGATTGATTAAGGTGTTCCTCTGACAGTTATGCATGTTGTCAGACTGTGGCTGAAGAAATAAACACTTCTGGCTATTTGACATATACTTTGGAAAGCGTTGTTTTGTTCAAAGTGAACAATGGCGTGTAACCCGCTGAATTGACATTTAAGTCATGTTAATGCATACTAATTGTACGTAGCAGCCCTGTTTATCGCCTTTACTTTTACATGTTGATGCCTGTTTTTGTGTTGGACAGCTATCTTATTACTCTGTTTGCTTAACTGGAACACTAATAACCATATTCATTCTAAGATTGGAATATTTTAACTGATTCAGTACTTTTCCATCCTTGACATCTCGTGTCTATTGATGAATGCTTGTATTTACTCAAGGCATTGCAGACTTTTGTTAAATATTTCAATGTGTCACTGATTCCTAGCAAATTGCAATTTTGTATCATTTAGTGGGGGTATAAGATTTCTAATAATCAGAATTAGCAATAAAATGAACAAACTCATGATACAGATAACATATTTGAGCGTAAAATATACATAAAACCACCAGCTACAGTAGGGTTACAGTCGTTCTTTGCAGTCCCCCCCCCCCAAAAAAATGACTTGGATTGCCTCCACGCTGAGCAAGGTTAGTAAAGGTTACCCAAGGTTAACCAAAACATCCACGTCGCATCCCCTTTGTAGTGTATTCTCATCCTCAAAAGGGGGCGCTCGAACCTTGCATTTTCAGCCAGCGCACGCCTTCCCGGCTGCCATGACGGCGCGCAAGCGCAGTGTGATCCCCCGATCAAAACGGAGGGGGGGGGATTTCCTCTTGTAGGGCCTCCGTAAATTCAAGACAATCAGCGGGGGCGAACCGTTCGGGAAGCGTCCGGCTGCTGCCGCACATGTACTGGACCGCGTACGTGTAATTGTCCGGCGCCGTCTGCCAGCGTGAAGCCGCCCCGCAGCCGTCCGGCCGTCTGCGGATTCGCGGCGTTTTTTTTTTGTTTTTCGTCGGCGCTACTCGCTGCACACCTACTGTAAGCGAGCCGCCTCGAAATGCGGTAAGAGGACCAAGGCGGGAGGAAAGAAAGACAGAGAAAAACAGACGGAAGACGGATACCCAGCTCGACGCGTATATTCGCTCCTAAGCGCCGCGTCTTGGACTGTTTCTCGCCGCGAGTGAAATCGTTTTCACGTCCGTTCAAGGGAGAGGCGGACAGCGCTCCCCACCTTTACCAGCAGCTGAGACGTCGGCGAAAGGCTCGGCCGTTGGATGGAGTGACCGCCGCAAAGAACCGGCCCCAACGTCGTGTTTCCTAATTCGCTTCGCCGAGTCTCACTGTCCGCCAGACGACGCCGGCATCGCCGCTTCGATCAGAGACGAGGTACAGCGGCTGGCTGAGCTCCGCACGTCTTTGTGTGTCTCCGGGTTAGTGCCCTACGTGCTGCCTTCATATGAATTCACATTATATTACCCCAAGTTACTTGTGGTACCCCAAGGAAAATGGCCTTTTTGTAGGTAACTTCTCCCTGACAGCTATTCATGCAGCTGCCTCGCGAGTCAGTACATGACATGTGGATGTTAAACTGCTTTTTAAAGCGGGTGCAGACAGCCGACAGCCTCTGCATCCTGCCTCTAAAGCAAATGCAAGTAATGTATCTGCAGGCTGTGTTACTGTAACATTTGGATCGCCTCTTTTCTTCTAAGCTTTGCCTCAGCTTAAAAATGGCACAGAGCCACTGTAGCCCGAGTATTTTCTCCTTGTTTGAAAGGTGTGTCATTCGGGGATACGATGGATAACGTAGTCGCATCGTTGAAAGGACGTGTTTCGTGCGTTTTTGGTGTCCTGCAGGCCGTTTTGTGGGTTAATAAACAATTTGTGTTGTTATATTCATTCATGTATCGCTATCAATGTCTTACGGTTTAGTGCAGTACTCTTTGCGGTATAAGAAAAGCTGGCAGTGGATTGTTATCCATGTTTATATGTGAAGCGTTATTCCATACGTTAATTAAAACGTCAGATTTGATATGTAATGCAGAGGGGTCTTTTAGCTTGCTCAATCATTTGTGGCTTTGTTCTGCTTAGAGACTTTTTTCGAAGCTGGAGATGAAGAGGAAGTCATGAAACTTGACATTTCACTGGTATTTTCTCTCTACACTGCTGCCACTGAAAACGGAGTTATTCACATGTATATCCATAGTGTCACTACTGGGTTTTTCACCCCGAGAGCCCTCTAGCCATGGAAAAAAAAAAATCTCCACACTGATGGATATTTGGTCAAACTCAAAGCCAGCCATTGAGAACATGCTGCATTTCGAATGAGGTCCCATGGTTTACCAGCTGTTAGCTTGGACCATCTGAATGAACTGAGCATGTTTTTAGCATTGTTTTTTATTAGTGTATGAGGGTATCTGCAAAAGAAGGGTTTCTTAGATTAAGCTTTGAGGAGAAAATGTACATTTGGTTGTCATGCATAATGCGTGTGACATGATCGCTCTAGTATTAATAGACTAAAATGATTTGCAATCGTGCCTTGATCTTGCTGTTTTACTCAGCAGAGCTTCTGATTCAATTTCACTCCTACCTCACAGAGCAATGCATTTTAGCAGGAACATCTTTTAATTGCATCAGTTAAGGAAACTGTGTTCTCTCAATTAGGGCAGTCTTCTGACAATGATTTGTTCTATTTTTATACGTCCAACAGCCTTAAAAGGAAGGCTTATTTAATGTACATATTACTGTGGGAAAGTGCAGTGTGTAGCCAGCAGCTCTCAAACGTAGGCTTTTCTCCTAGGTTATCGAGTCATTTGACGGCTTGGAGTTATTCTTGTTTAGTAACGTGCAGGACAGTTTTCCTTAGCCTTGGCCAGGATGGAGCATGCATGCATCCTGATTGTGTGAATAAAAGAGCCGGTCTGGATGGCAGAGAGAGGGGTGTGGATTCCCGGGTCTGCCCGCTGGAGTGGGGTGGCACAGTCTGCTGCTGCCCTCTGTGTGTCAGTATGGCAGCTGTCTGGGCCCTCAGGATAGCCCCTGGCCTGCCGCCCCTCACCCGTGGAGCAGAATGAGAGCATTGTTGCTGATGTATGGAGCCCAGTGAAGTGGCGGAGGTCCATCTGAACGGCGGCTGGAGGAACAGGCTGCTTCCCAAGTTGTGTCACTGAGTTCTTGCCAGCACACGTGTGCCACGGTCTGGAGGAGAGGGAGGTTTTCTGAGCACACGACAGTGCTGTCCGTTGCTCATATGGGCTGGTGCATGCTTGGTTTTACTCCCAACAAGATGAGGCTGTTGAAGACTGGTGGGAAGGGGCTGTTAGCATATTTTGTGTGTGTGTGTGTGGGGGGGGTTGTTCTGAATATTCAGTGTCGTTTTGTCTCTTCTGGATGCTGAGACTGATTCAGACAAAGCAAGCTATCTGTCACAGATTAAAACTTAATTTCTTAGTCATGGCACAAAGCAGAGCCCAAAACAGGCAATGTGGATTAAGCGAAAAACCTTCCTTGTCAGGCAGAGTCCAGTGTTTATGGAGCATAAGTGTTGCAGTTCTTTTTTTTGTCTGAGCGGTATTACATGCCCTTAGTTGTTCTCGGTAATTAAAATACTCAGAAAATCGATTTTGGGCTTTCATGAACAGCTTCTGCCAGCTTATTCATAGAGTCACATGGAGCCTGATTTGCATTACACATGCATTACTTTTTTGGGGGAACCTTTTTGCATGTGACCTTATAAAAACCTCATAGCTGCCAAGGCAATGAATTTGAGAGGCTCAGCCAATCGGTCTCTGTCGCACTGGGGCTGCCACAGACTCACCTGGGCAGTCCACTGAGGGCGCTGCCTCCTCATGGTGGTCTGGGAAATCCGATGGAGCATGAAGTTCTGAATGAGGAAGTGGGCCACACATGCTCAGCAGGTGGAACAGCGGGCAGCTGCTTGGAAATGGCACGGGGCAAGGGGTGCTGATGCAGTGAGCACAGCTGGACCAGCCTGTGCTCAGCAGGAACAGCAAACGGGATGCTGTTTTTCTACCTCCATTTATACACAAGTCATTTCAGTAACCGTGTCTCTGTAACATGGGAGAGGTTGGTCTGTGACTGTAGCTAGAATGACAGGTTCAAAGGTGAAGGAGGAAGTGAAGCAGTCGCAGCTGTTTTGTGATTGGCCGTCAAATGAGCCTGACTTGTTTGTGTTGTTCTGGTCAAGTTAATATTCACCCAGTTTGCCTCAGGGCCGCATGGCACCGCAGCTCATTACATCTTCCAGCTGACGTTACCGTCAACAAGCATATCAGGGATTCAGTTTTCATTTTGTAGTACCATTTGCTTTAACTTATTCTGCCAATTTTTGTATTTTAGAGACTTCCTCTTTCATAAGAGAGCTTGGTTGGACCTGTCCTCTGTCTCACCACAGTGTTGCCCATATCTGCAGATGTGTGTTTGTAGGTTAGGCCCCTGAATTTCCCGCTGCTTCAGTTACTCGGCTGCGAAGTGCAGAGATGGCTCCCGTGTCCAGTTATTCAAATGCTGGGCTCTAGCCGTGCAAGTAAAGTTCTGTGTTTTGTGTAGCTGATTTGAATTAATGAGGGGTAGATAAATTACAGGCTCTGGCCACATAAGGTCACTTCCTCCTGCAGCCTAAGCCAAGCCGGGGTGGAGAGAGATGAACAAGACCTGCTTCCCCTCTATCTTCCTAGTACCGTCCGAGATGTGCCTTTGAAAGTGTTTGTAAGTGCTCTTATAAGTGAGTTTTAAATTAGAGCATGGTCGATATGCCCATGATTAAGAAATAAGCTATACATTGTGACTTACAGGCAAGTGGACAGCAGTTCCTTCCATTCTATTTTTGAATACCTGGCCTTGCCCCACCTCCCTTTTTAAAAAAAACCCTGTTTTGCTGTAGATGAGTGTGGTTGCCACATTTGAAGTGTCACTTTTTCGCTCTGCACTTTCACACAAACTTTTCCATTCTGTCTTTCTCTGTCCCCTCCTCTCCTGTGCAAGGGTTGCCTCTGATTATCTTGCGAGCGAGTATATTTTCTTTTGTCATTTGGGCAGGGCGTGGTGCCCTTCATAACCATCTTTAACATACAAAACAGTTTTATGTACAGTGCTTTTTAAGAACTCCGAAATAGCTCAAGTCTGATGCCCAATTATTAATTAATTATTGGCTGATTAATCAACTATTCTTACCTCTACCTTTTTTGCAGATGATGTACTGAAATCACAAGCACTTTATTGCCCCCTTACGCTCTGATACTGATTGTTACAACAGAGAAAGTCTGCATATTGACAGTGGAATCAATGCTGTGGGTGAAAGTGCATGAGGTGCCAGCAGGAACCCTGCATGCTTGCTTTAAGCTGTCTGGGTTAGGAGTCGAACAGGAAGAGCATTTAGCAGGTAAACGGGCACCTCTCAGTAGGCCTGCAGGTGTAGTTGTTGCATAGCCTTGGGATTTCCTTTTCTTCGAATCAGGTCTTCTATTCCGTTTCTCAGCCTTGGTTTACACAGCTGAATATGAAGGTGTGGGCACTAGATTCAAGGCAGGGCTGGTGTGGTATTTCAAATGGGGCATGGGGGGATGCAATCTGTAATGGACTACATTGTGACTCCCAGATGTTAATGGATAAATGGATGTGTGCAGACGGTGTAGCCACAGCAGCACACTCCACTTAGAGTGCATCCACAGTCCCTTAGGAGGAGTCTAGCATCCCCCCTTGTAGTCTGCCTCATCTCTTTTGCTCACCTCTTTGGTCTCTAATCAGGTAATGAAGCTCCCACAGGAGCCCTGGATACTCCACCCCCTCCCCACTTCCCTGCATGCCAGCCGCTTTTGCTCAGCCTGTAACTTACTGTATATTCCCTACCTCTCTCCGGTACCACCTTCCACTGCAATCAGTTTCATTAGCGCAGTGTTGCTATTAGCCATATGGCTGATTTGGATTCTTTCCCACCTGAACTTCGCTCCCTGCATTAGTGGGGGGGGGGGCTTTGTAACTGAGGGTCCCTGGCATGTTGAGCCTCTGAAATCATAAGCCCCTGTGTAGAGATGTATTCATCATTAACAAGTGCTGCCAGCAGGGCATGGGGTCATGTATTTGCACCATGCACCTGCAGGCCTGTCTGGCTTCCCTGGCAGCACATTACGGCCCGCCTCCTTTGCTCTTAACGAGGCAGCTTGTTTGACTCGTAACAAGGTCTGAGCCACACGTTTGGCTTGTGTTTGAGACGCCATGCTTTTCTGACGGAAGCGCGGTATGCCTCTGGTTCTCGACGGAGATGCTGTTCTGTGAATGCTTCACTTGTTCACCCACAATGCTGCCGTTGTCTTGACCCTGCGGCTCTATTTAAATCTGGTTTTTAGTTTGAGCTCCATGTTAAACTGAGACCTCGTTACATCTTTTGGGACGTAGCGAAACATTGTGGTGCTTTCCCTTTATCCCCATTTAGAAGCGAAATGTGCTTCCTAGCACTGCTGTAGCTTCTGCTCATATTTTTCCAAATATCTTTGTCGTTTCAAGGAAGCGTGAGAACTGAAGTTTCTGGTTTGTGTTTGTTGTGGATTTTGGGCATCACATGCTGTCCTGCCTGCTACTGTGGTTTGGGGACTGGGTGTTCCCCTTAACACTGGCCTGGGGCAGGTCAGGACCAGTGGGACTCATACTCCTTCCCTTCTCACGCCAGAGTGGATCAGTGACTGCAGTCCAGCTGTGTTCTTAAGAGATTCATCGTTGGGTCTCAGCAGCCCAAACACCTGGGCCTGCTTGGGCCAAGTTGGCCGAGGTGAGGGCGACCCCACCATCTGCATGGTGGGAAATGCTCTCAGAGCGGGAGGCTGTGTTGATGGAAACCTCTAGTGAAAAGGCAGCAGCTTTGAAGGCTAGGGCAAAGGACAACTCTGGAGGGAGGCAGGCAATGAGAGGGAGCCTGATCTGGGACAAGACAAAGACAAGCCTCAAATGAGTTGGGAACCACTTGTGGGCTTGTTATCTTGCAGAGCATACCCTGGCCTATCCAGAAACCATGTGTGATCCATTCTGTTAGCTGAGGCATGTTCAAATTCTAGATCTTTGTGCTCTGATTGCCTTTATGAATATTCAGTATGTTGATAGTATATGACTATAGGGATTAGCTGTATGACAAATAATCTGTCATATGTGTTTGGCATTCTAGATACTAATTCAGGCGAAAGTATTATGGCATGAATGGGAAAAGAAGAAAATGTATTGTCATTTCGCCCACCCCAAAGTCACCCTGAAGACGATGGTTGCTAGGTAACTAAATGATAAGATGATGTAATGCTGCAGGAAATGCGTTGTCATCTTCTTTGAAGGATGTTCCTGTCTTGGATAAAGCTGACAATCCATTGGTAGCCCCATGTTGAGCACCTGAAGATTATTCACCCAAAGAAAGCAGGGGAAATAATAGCAGTTTCAAGAACCGCATCTTGGCATCACTTCTTGAGAGTGTTGGCGCTGAGCTGTGCCAGGGGTTCGGGTCCCTAGTGTGAGGGGGCGGGAGGATGTGACAGATGAGCAGGAAGTGCTTCTCTCCGCCTCGCCACCTTCATGGCGGCCACTCCTGCTCCTTCAAACCCCTGTGATGCCTCGCCGGAAATGCTCATCCCCCCCTCGTTTCGATGGCTCTGGGTGATTTTGACAAAGATGGCTGACACTGTCAGCCTCTTTTTATTTCTTCACCATTCCTCGCTACTACTCTTGACAGGGATATTTTTTTTTCGGTTCAGATTTCATGAAGGATAATCCCCTCCTTTCGAAGCGTAGTGTGTTTTTGGATGTACTTTATCTTTGCTTTTGTTCACCGGTCACTTGCCTCTTGAGATGCTGTCTGTTCTCTCACTTGGTTGGTGTTCCTTTGACAGCTTGCGGCTGATAATTTTACATGCTTCTATTTCCTCTTCCTTCCTTAATGGAACGAGAATACACTTGGCTGCAATCTGCAACTGAATGGCCCGCCAGGCTCGTCACTTAGTTGGGCCACTCACTTTTTTGAGGCTTAATTAGGTTGTGTGACAGCTGTACTTGTATGGGCTTATGTGTCTTTGAATTAGGAAGTAGTGTGGGGAGGAGTTGCAGGTGTGAATGTGAACAACAGATTGACAGCACTGCAGAGGAGGGTGGGGACGATGGGGATGAGCAAGCAGTGGCCAATTTCTCTATGCCAAGTCGGCCCACGTGGGGTCAAATTTAGGTCAGATGCGTGCTTGATGATCCATGATGTGCAGCCGGCCAGCAAACCTGCCTGCCCTCTCCCCCGCCTCAGCTCTTGGTGTTAATGTCATGGTGCTACTCTACACCCCATGTAAAACCAGAAACAGCAGAGATGTAACTGTGGGCCCTTGCATCCTGTTTGTGCTTTTGCTAAAATTCTATGAACGGTCTGCAGCATTCTTAATCCGGGTATGCAAATCACCGTTCCTGTTGACTGAAAATGGCTTTTTTGTCAGTTTGTGGCAGAAAATCAGCAGCCTACTGAGTGTGATCAAGCGTCAAGGCCAGAAGAGGTGGCATGGAAGGGGCTTGGCTGAAGTATGTTACACAGGGATGGGTACAGAAAGGCCTTTATTAATGATGGAGTTTCCCCATTCAGATGTTAGTGGACTGCAGTGAGTGGACTGATATCATGCTCATGTCCTACTCATCGTTGTAACAATGTGCTGATGCTTATAACTGATACCACACGATGACATATCAGCAATATCATTAACGAGCAAAATATGCCGGATAAATTATCTGTGGTTTCAGAATTAATGACAAAATTCTAAGCATAGTGCAAACCGTGCTCTGCTAAACTGTCAAGAGGAGGTATGAATTCAGGTTCATATAAGACTAGTAAACATTTAAAAAGTAATACAAAAGAGACTATGACAAAATCGCTGTCAACAGCTACGCTGTGCTATAACCAAACATGTGACGATCCCTAGCACAGACAGAGGAAATATCAAATGATATACCTCGTGCAATGAAGATAACAAGCTATTTCCTAGTATCAGTTGGGCACTTGATACTTTCTGAGGTGGTACATAGTATAAAACTGCTTTTGGTTATAGAGTGACATGCTTTTATTTCATAATTAATCCACCTATTCCATCCTGACAAATCTTAATGCTGGCTGTTAAGTGGATCGTTTGTATATCGTTTTGTTCAGGTTTTCACCTTTTTTTTGTTGTTAAATAAATTATGCCCTGCTTGGTGCTGCAATGGGAGAGGATGTTTTCGTTTATCCAAATATTTTTAAGTTCAAATAAGGCATATTTTAAGACATCGCACTGCCCAAATGGGTATCGATATCCATGACACCAGAAAGCGAGCATCAGTACTCATACTTGGTGTTAACTAAATGGCACTGATGCCATTTTGTTAAACATAAAAGGAAACATAAAAATTTATTCTCACAAGACAAGAAATTAAAAAATTTTGCGTGTTCGCACTTTGGGACAAATTAAATGGAACAGAGACAGGCCACAGGGTTTGGATCTCTGTAGGGCATCACATCTCATTAGTTATTAATAAGGGATGCCCAGAATTTCACCTCACCCAGCACTTCATCTGCAATCCATTGTTGGTTGTGGCAAGACTGAAGAAACTTTAGTCCAGAAGAGGTAGAGACTAAATTGACTGACTGTCAAAAATACAGATGGCAGAAAATGTGACATCACGCTCACTAGCATATTTCCTCCTGCAAGCAGTGTCATTCTTATTGTTTCTGACTGCTGAGATGCCTTTGACAGCGGAGTGTAATTTCTTATTATGGATCTTAACTTATGGATCTTAAAGCCAAGCTTTCAGTGGATGCGTCAGAGCGTAACACATTTTTCCCAGGCATTCAAAGCTCTTACTGGAAAACATTTTACTGTACACGGCATTTCCCGGGATTCTTTAGGAGTGGATTAAGGTTGAACGATATTGGGGAGTTAAAAATTCACATTGCAATATTTGCAATACATATTGAGATTTTTATAATACAAGAGTTGAAAATTTACCCAAAATAAACTAATACTCAAATGGAACTATTAATAGTCTGTCAAATAATTTGGTGGTATGGTGCTAGTTGTGCCAACATTCACTAAGCACTGCTAAAATCATTTGTTTTTTCTCTATTGTCTCTGGAATCCAAAATATTACCATATGGCTGAAGACTGCCTTCTCGTGATAGGTTCTTGTTCGCTTTTGTTCTCTTCACTCAGTTTTGTAAAATTTCTTATACTACACTGTCTCAGTCCAACAGTAAGAACAAAAATGATAGTGATTGACAATGAACAATCATTAAAATGGCAAAACTAGCTAAGTTTTGTTTCCTATGACAGAGTAAAAATTGTGCAAACTATGGCTGCACAATATCACATTGCAGTATGTGAAATTTCTGTGAGTGATATTTCAATATTTATAAAACAAGGAGATTAAATTGCCCAAAAAAAATTCTATTTGGCCGTAGTTTAACCTACTAATAGTGTGTCATATAAGTTGGTGGTGTTGATGCGACTTGTCAACAGACACAGTGCAGTGCTGATAAATGTGAAAGTGATTATTTCTGAAATGATATATTGTGCAGCTCTGTTTTCAACCCAGTTGTCTATTGCAATCCTTGCAGTGTGACAATTGCATATGCATAACATGCTGTGTCGATTATTAAGATCGCACGTCATGCAGGCCAACTCGGCATCTTTTAACTAGTAGAATGATTGAATTAGTACAGTTAAATTGTCTGCCACCAAGACATATTTTGTTGTTAAGCTCTTCCATTGTATATTTGAATAATCAGAATGAACATTCAGGCTATTCATAAAAATGTTTTGTGTGTTAAAAAAAATAAATAGCACTTTCCCTGCATATAAAAAGCAAAGTGTTTTTTTTTTTTTTTTTTTTTTGAGTATCAAAAGTGTTCGAGTACAGTGTAGGGTATATTAACACATGTCATCAAATGAATACAGCAGAATATATTGTAAACAAATTGAATCGATTGTAAAAGACTAGTCCGTCTTCTGTCCAGGGGAGCTGTCTGAGATCAGGGCCTAGTCGCTGAAGCCTCTTTGGGTCTCTAACTGCCTGCTTCCCACCTGCAGTGCCCCAGCGTGCCAGCTGCAGAGGCCTGTAATGGCCGTGCTGGAGCCATGATTAATCATTTAGATGTACAGTGCAACGGAGGTGTCCTTGAGGGAGCTGTATAATTTGCGATGGCCCATGTGTAGAAATGTTCCGACGCCGCCACATGGACCTGCCCGTAACGTTTCAATTCCGGGTCGCTGTTCTTAAGGTTATTGTGCGTGAGTTGCTAAGCCGAGATATATATTTATACAAACTTTTGAATTCTACTGGTGCAGTCGAGGTTTTACATTTGGACCTGGGCAAAGTAACCACCCGTGGGGTGTTTTTCACATCGCACACTCACGCTGCTGTCTCTCTGGGATAATGAGGAGTGCCGGCTCCGGTCTTACCCAAACCCTCGGGTAAGAATTCTCAGCGCCTGTCCAGTCTTGCTGAACAGCTCAGCTGATGGCATTTTTTTTTGTTTCTTCCTATCTGCACACACCCTGACATGCAGACGCACCGGGCATTTCGCAACCTGAAGGAGAATGAAGCTATACCTGTTTTCGCTCTCAAAAGTCCAAGCTCCTTCCCAGAATGCTGAGTAGAATTCATCCAGGATGGAAAATCCTGAGAGTGCGGGGCCGTAAGTTTGCCTCTCTTTGGAAGTTTAGAGCGTTTCATGTTCATCCATTCGCTTACTTGTGCCCAGTCTCTTGAGTCTGTTTGCAAGGTTTGACCCCACACACCGAATCTTTGTGAACTCTGACACCGTTCTGGGTCAGTAATGGTTTGGCTGGGTTTATCATGCTGTTCTGGGGTTGGGGCTGGTGGGAGAACTGGCAGACCCAGACCTGTCTCAATGCTTGTGTGGTTCTTTAAGATAACGGGACCTGTGACACCTCCCTCACTGCACCCGTTTTGTAATCCAGCCAACCTGAGCAGCGACGGTCAGTGGGTCCGCAGTCACTTCATGTTATATGTTTACCTTTGCATAACCAAGCACTTTTCTTTACCCTTGCATTGTTATTAGTGTTTTGTACCGCAGCATGGTTCATGAAGTCATTACTTTAATTTGCCTAAACCAGCAAACCTTTTGATTCCCAGGCCGGTAACTGCTGTGCTATCTTTGGCCCAGGTGTCCTGGTCTGTGTCATTGTTTGTTGACATCCTGATGTTCCTTCTTTTGCCACCAGGTGTGCTTGTGCTGGGCCTGCAGTAAAGATCAAAGGCAGTGTTGTCTTTTTGCTTGGCTCACTCTGCTGAAGCCTTCAAGTATTCTGATTTATTATTGTGTACCATTTCCCAGAGCAAAAATTATACACATTGGTAGATGTGTGCAGGCTCTGGGAGAGTGTGGATTTCAAATATCAGGGTATAAAACAATCAGTAGAGGGCAAAGGCCTGATCAGGATGGTTGATGCAACACCGTCTTCTTGCTGATTTTGTCTTTCAGCAAATTGCAATGCCCTGCAGCGTGCACACAAACGCATGTATTGGTACCTTTGCAGGCATGATACGTCTGCAACTTCAAGGAGCAATGATGAGACCAGTCAAAATAATTATTTCAAATGCATAAAAGGCTTCTTAATGTGTTGCCCAGCTAGGCATTGATGGTTTCTCAATGTGCTGTAAAATGTTAATATCACATGCAAAAACAGGTGAAAATCTGTGTGTTCTTTTGGTTTCGCTTCAGGCTTTCGTTGGATGGCGTCTCATGTATGTCCATTGTTAACTCCCTTTTTTAAATGGATCATTTTACTTTTTTGTGTTATTTTGTTTCTGCTCAAAGAGATGACATTGATGCATGGTGAGAGCACAAGACTTTCTCTGATGCATATGAAGGTGTGTTTGTGTTAGCTGAGCTGTTCAAATGTGCTGCCATCTTGACGAGCAAGCACCGAAACAGCAGCGGAATTTAATACAAAACCCAGTGCTGACAAATTTAAACAATCCATTGTCACCTTGGTATAACTGTGGAATTGGGCTGATGATGTGTGCGTTGACGTGATTAGCTCTCAGGCCATACCATACCCACGTGAAGACTTTTCTCTTCAAAGCCTGTCTTAATGTATTGACGACTGCCAGTTATATGAGTGAATCTCAGAGTTTGTAACTGGATTATTGTCTTGATGTTTGAGTGAGTCGTGCAGCCCCTGACTTCAGTTGCGATGCACCAGTGAGGTTTTCCGTCCCTTGTGCTCAGACATCAGAGGTGTGCGAGCATGCTCTTGAGATCTGAGCACGTGGAGACATTCATGAGGGCGCATGCCTCACAGACTGCTGTGAGAGCTTCTTTACCATCGAACCCCATGGCCGAGGCGGCAGTAGCACCGGCTCTCTCTCCACCTTGGCTGTTTCAAAGCGCCCCACCCTCCCATGGAATGTATGCTCCTTATTGCATGAAGCCAATGTTCCCAACGCCATCCCCGTCTCTCCCTGGGCCTTCGACGGATGTCAACATGAGATTAAAAATGTACAAATATTCACTCAAATTACGTGCTTGTCCCTTCAGGACTGCATCTCAGCTTAGAATCGGTCACGGAGGTGAGCTGTGGGTATTGGGTAGTGGAGTGGGTGTGGCCAGCGCTGATTTGGCAGGGTCTGATCATCTCCCCCTGTTGTGTATATGGAAATGAGCCTGAGGATGAGGAGCTAATTATCCCCCCACCCCACCCTGTCAGCCTGCAGCTCCCTCCACACAGGCTGAGAGATTATCCCCAAACACTCTCTTTTGTGAGGAAAGCCACCTCATATACCCCCTTTGCACTCCTCTGGTGGGGGCTCGGGGCGGTCCCATGAAGTAGATCCCAGTGGCGGTGTGGGGGCGTGGTGCAGCCCAGCGAGTCCCGGCAGGGTCGCAGGGTCACCGCATGTTGAGCGGGTGCACAAAGGATGCACTTTGTCCACAATATGAAAAGGGGCTCCAGCCCAGCGAACAGCCCTGGTATGTCCTCAGCCTCCCGAAGTCCCAGTGCAGCAGTCAGCTGGAATCCTATTAAAAACCTCGCCTGAGAATGAAATTCACGAGTCCTCTGGTTATATATAAATTCAACTGCTCCAATGCTTGTTTTTGAGGTTTTTGTTTTTGGGTTTCATTGAACATGAATAGATACAGCCGAATGTACGGTGAGTTCTGATTTGGCTTGAGCGCTTGGCAGCGATTCCGCTCATCACGGGGGTTTAGTTGCCGTTGCAGATGCAGAGCGCACACAATATGCTAGGTCATGGAGTCACTCCCCTGTGCAGTGATGTCATCCTCCCGTGGCCAGTGTGATGAGGCACTCCCCAAACTCCACTCCACTGGCTAGCAAACAGCAAGCTCCATAGCGTGTGTGTTGTTCGGCAGTCCTGTCCTGATGTAGGCAGGAATGTTTATAGGGCTGTTGTAGCGCTAGGCAAGTTATGACCAGTGCGCTCTCACCTATATGCTCCCGTTTCCTCCAGCGTAACTACAGATAATTTTCCTGCCCATGCCTCTGTTCCCGGAGAATGGGTTATGATCACATGTCAAAGGTAGGGGCAGTGGGTCCAGACTCTGCTCCACCCACCGGAATAGTGATAGTCCAATTGTCACTTTAGGGATAGATTGTTTGTTTTGTTTTTTTTTCCATCTTTTTTCCCCTCCCCCTCGTCTTGAAGTGCCTGCGTCCTGGAACCACCCAATGCCTCCCTCTGCTCAGCATTACTGAGTGTTTCATCAGCGATCTCTCAATCCCCCTTCGTGTCGGCTCGGCACTGGAGCCCGCAAGGCCCCCCAGTGTGCCCTCAGGAATCCTCTCTCTCCTGCACCCTGCCTCGTGTCGTCTCTGGCGTATTTTTAAACCATAGCCATCAGATTAGCTGCCTCTGTCTTTTGTGGCAACAGGCGCGAAGACTGACGTGTGAAAAAGCGCCCTTCCGACTACCCGGTAGTGCTGAAAAAGCACGGGGAGGAAGAGAATCCTGTGTCTGTGCATCTCGCATGAGTGCATAAGTGCTGCATTCTGTCTGCACTATTGAAGCTCTCCCCGTGCCACTTGTTGGCTTTACTTAGCATCTATAGCTCTATGCTGTCTGTCTTTTTGAATAGCGGTAAGATAGCGGAAGTTTCTGTTTATCCTTAGGTTGGTGTGACTTGTCTTAGGAACTCCTGTTAGTTCTTTTTCTATAGCTCTTCCCCATTGCCTCATGATGGAGAAGAGTAGTGCATGTGCCTCCCTGGCTGCAGCTCGGTCACACTCCCCTCCTGGGATTCGCTGGTGAGCCCTGGGGAAAGATACTGAGCCGACTGTGATTCGGAGTTCGAGCCTGAAGGCTCCCTCTTCTGTTGCCGCCGTGCCAAGCCGAATGAGGCACGAAAGTCTACATGAGATCTCCTGCATGTTCACAGGAGTCTGTTATGATCAGGATTGAAAGCATGCTAATCCTGAGCTTCGTGAGTAGCACCAGCTGTAGAGAATTAGCAGTGACAGCAACACTCGCATCCTCCAGCTCTGATCTCACACATTAGAGGATCAGTGGCAAAAAAGTGGAGAAAACGTATTTCTGATAGGAGTCCATGTTTCTTATGCAGGCGAGCCTTATATACCAGTATGCTCTTTGTTTATGTCACGCCGGAATGTGTTTGAGAGCTTTAAACGCGTGACGCTACGCATGACATACTCCAGAAAACAGGCCCGATACGCCAATTAGTCCCTAACCTGGCCATTTAGAGCACATTTGTTCTCTGTGTCATTTCCTGTTTTGTTTTGCTGGCTGACCATATTTAGACCTGTAATCCATATTTGTGTGACTTACACATTCTTGTAATATTGCTGGCTTGGTTTGCATCCTGATGCCTCCAGTTGTGCCCTTTATAGAACACTGACATTTTCTTTTTCATGTATGTGTTCAGCTGTCTGTTCCTCCATCCCTCCCTGTGTGTCTGTGTCTGTATGTCTGTGTGAGTGAAACGCCAGTACTGGCTGGGTGTCCTGGGGTGGCTGGTGGACAGGCTCTGCTAAATGATGAAGGGGATGCTCGCTTGCATATAGTTAACCTTAACTTATTATTGAAACACAAAAGCGAATATTTAAAAATAACTATTGTATCATTTTGCAAATCTTGCAAATGTTGGTGATGCGACATGCTTGGTGGGGAAGGTGCAGGCCCAGATGTGGCACAGTGGTTACTGCTGTGACAGCCACACTTCAGGTGTTCTGACCCAGCAGGGAGTGCAGTATGATGGGAAGGGGGTGGGTCATGGTGAATGCAGTTTGAGGGTGTATGTGACTTAACAAAATAAAACTAAAGACTTGTTGTATGCCTGTGTCTTACAAGTATGTTATTTCTTAAATAAAAAATACCAAAGCAGTCGGATTCTTCCTCACTGCCCCATAAACATAAGAACGAGCTGGACATTCTTCTCCCTTCACAAACAAAAAAAGGAGCCTCTCTTGGAGTGCAACAGCTTACAGTAGTCACACATTAAACATTTCAATGTGCATAAAAGATGGACAAATACAACAGTTATAACAAGCGCAGCCGTGGCCGCAAGTTTTCAGAATTACACAAATATTAATTTTCACAGTCTGCTGCTGCAGTTTTTATGATGTCAATTTGCATATACTCCAGAATGTTCTGAAGAGTGATCTGCATCATTTCAGTGTTTCTCTCTTTAACACAGGTGAGAGGTTGGAGGTCACTCTGTCGTGATGATTGAGTTAGAAAAACAGACTGGATGCTCTAAAAGGAGGGTAGTGCTTGAAACCATTGTTCTTCCTGTTAACCATGGTTACCTGCAAGGAAACACGTGCAGTCAACATTGCTTTGCACACAAAGGTCTTCACAGGCAAGGATATTGCTGCTAATAAGATTGCACCCAAATAAACCATTTATCGGATTATCAAGTACTTCGAGAGAGGTTCAGTTGTTGTGAAGGCTTCAGGGCGTTCAGGAAAGTCCAGCAAGTGCCAAGACCATCTTCTAAAGTTAATTCAGTTAATTTTTTCATAAATAGGCCTTTTTATGTGGGATCGGGGCACCACCAGTGCAGAGCTCGCTCAGGAATGGCAGCAGGCAGGTGTGAGTGCATCTGCATGCATGGTGAGGCCCAGACTTTTGGATGATGGAGCCACTTCTCTCCAAGGGAAACATCAGGGACTGACAATAGGTACAGGGATTGGACTGCTGAGGTCTGGAGTAAAGTCATTTTCTCTGAATCCACTTTCTGACTGTTTGGGGCATCTGGAAAAAAAGATTGTCTGGAGAAGAAAAGGTGAAAAGGTGACATTTAAACACACTAAGAAGTTCCCAAGTATAGTGGACGAATTGAACCTGTGCTTTGGTGAGGGGTACAGTCACACTTATTTCACATGTCTGCAAAGAAGCTACATAGATGGAAGATGGAGACAGTTATTGCCCACTAACAGCCTCTAGCTTATAAGCAAGGTGGCATGAAGTGAGCGATGCTGTTACTTTTGTTTTAAACCAAACAATAGCGTCAAATGCCCAGATCTGACAGCCCTAGTATGCAAACGGGGGGGAACATACTTAACCTGGCGGGGCATCAGTCTTACCCTGATTTATAAAAGGGGGGGTGGGGTTAAAGATCATCGCATGTATGCAGACATAAGACATATGATACTGATGTAACTTACATTTTACCTTTCAGTTTAATAGCTAATAGTCATGTTTAGGCTAAAATCACAGACAAAATAAATATAAAGCTAACATCAACAACAAACTAATATCAGAATCTCTGCACTGAATGGAGTTTAATCAATTTGCGTGATTCAATGATAATGTTAAAACTGCGTTATAGGGAATTGCTGTTGGTTAATTCATAAATAGGTCTTTATTTCAAAGCAATAATATTTTTAAAAGGGAACGTTTTACAGTATTGATTTTAGTATTGAATGTTTTGCTATCAAGGTACCAAAGCTGGTGGTAGTACTGAAGTTAGAATTTTTTATTTTTTTTTTTATCAATACAATTCTAAGTGGCGTATCTTCCTGATGCTATGGAAAAGTTCTGGAACGGTGTGCCGTGCCTTTGTGTGTGCATGTATCTGCCCACCTGTCCATGCCCTGTGATGGGACTGGCAACTCTGTGCCTTAAATTTCGTTTTGCTACAACAAATGCTTTTTTTGAGAAGTTTCACTGGGGCTAACAATGAAATTCTGCATTGTTGCTGTGAAGGAAAGTGACAACTGGCTCTTTCATCTCTTCAAATTTATTGCTTCGGATCTCTGATGGTAGACGCTGAGATGTGGGGTGTAGGCTGTTTTGGTCCACGTTCTGTCTGTCCTGCTTAGTGTGTGTGTAGTAAATGAGAGGTCGGGCCAGAAGGGCCTTCTCCTTGCTGTTGTGCACCTTGCCGTCCGGCCCCCATTACCATTGCTGAGGTGGGTGTAGGAAGCACCGTAGCCCGGTTCCTCTTTTCTGATGTCCTTTTGCAGAGGCACCTCAGCTTCCTCCCACCCGCCCACGCACTGCTCGTAAGTGGTGCATGGCAGAGACGGAGTTACATGACCTCAGGCTGTACCAGTACTGCTAAATTGGGCCCTGATAGTTTGCATAGGGCTCTGCAGCAGTCTGCCATTAGACAGCTTCCTGTTTGCGTGCTGGCTTACAGGCGCTGCTCCCACAGCTGGGCGCCTTTTGCCTGCCCACCCGCTCCGCTCTGCAACTCGTCTGCTGTAACATCGTTATCTTCCCCTCCAGAATGGGGACAAGATGCGAGAGTCATGGTCAAAGGTGCATTGTGGTACATTCATCCTAGGCTCAGGTTACTGGTACTGGTCAGGCTCTAGGTTGGCGTGTCCATGTGCAGTTGATGTTGTTGCTGAGACTGAACGGCCTTGATGTGGCCGGACTCCATCTGCGGAGGGATCATATAGGTCTTAGTCCTCTTTTGGTCCACTTCCTGTCTGTGGCACTGGAAAATCTGCGTCAGCTGCTTCCTGTCTCTTTTTTTCTTTTTTTCTTCTTCAAATAAAAATAGTTACTTCCTGTTAAGTTTTCAGATATGACATGACCCCTGTGTGGCTGCAATTCGCACTGCCCTCCTACTGGGAGGCCGTAGCCCCGGAGAGAATCAGGAGGAGACCTTAAAAGCGGCAATCAGAGAGAGCATCACACTCCAGTGTCCAGGCATAATGCTGCATTTCGTGTGGACCCTAATTACGTCTGAGTGCTGCGGCCGAAGCCTCGCCGGAACGTTTCCTGGGGTTACTGCACGAATGACGTCGCATAGATGGCTGACGCCGCATTGAGCTGCTAGCTGGCAATGAGAGACACTTCACTTTGAACCAATGACTCTGGGTCTCCACCAAGATGACAATAAAACATTGAATTGCTGTATACCAGTTGGTTTCTGCACCAACTGGTCTAGAAATGAAATGAGCCTGCTGTTTTGGAGGGGAAATTTTGCGCGAAACGCTGTGCAGAATGTTGTCCTGTAACAGCATGGTTTTCCACTGGTCACAGGGTATGTGATGGTAGCGTCAGAAAGTGAGCTAATCACTGGTCTTGTTTCCCCACAGGTGCTTTTTCTCCAGTGCTGCCCCCCCACCTGTCTTGTCTGCTCCTGCTCCCTGGCTCTGATGGTACGAGCTTACCTGTGACACTCGAGAGTGGATATCTGCTACCCCCAGCCCCATCAGCATGTCTGGGGTCCAGGTGAGCGCTGCCTTTCCCTCTAGATAGATGCACCGTACGCCCTGACTAGACTGAATTGCTGGTGGCCAGTGTTGTGTGGGTGTTCTGATTTGGCTTTGTTTTTTTTTTTGGTGTCATGAAGCCTCACGTTCTCTGAGGGAACTGATATCCATCTTTACTTGGCATTTTGGCGTCTAAATGGCATGGCATTTGTACGTCTGAATTTCCTGTTGTTGTTCCATGAAGAAGCATACTGGAGCATTGAAAGTTTTAGAAGACACTCCACCCTTTTGCAGATCTTTTTGTTTTCAGCAGTTAAAAGGGGCTGTTTTGTCCATGAATAAGGACAAGGTCTTCGAGGAAAATTAGTTTCAGTCTGCCAAAAGTCAGTATGCGAGGTCCCTTTTCTCCACCCTATGTATATGTATTTGTGCTGTGGGGAAGCGAGCAACCTTCCTGTTGGATGTAAGGGCTGTGTCTGCCTGCTGTGAAACACAAAAGCAGATGTCGATGATTAAAACCATGCAGGGGCAGCGATGCCGCTCAGATGCCTGCCCTGCCGCCCTTTTCCTGATGCTGCCCGATTCCTTGTCCGAGCAGCGGCCTTGTCTAGACAGAGCACCGCTGTTAGTTACAGCTGACTGGCACTGAATCCGCCTGGGTTCGTTATCAGTTTACCCATCTGGTGCACGTGCTCGCCGAGCAGTGCCAAAGCTGCCATTGGCCAGCCCGGCCTGGTGGCCTGGCAGGACCCGGTGGAACAATACACTCCTTAGAGCGCCCTTCATGCCGCACTGTTATCACAGCCTCCACTTTGAATGCATTTGAATAGCATTTGTGTGAGCCTGCAGGTGCGAATGACCGTACACAGAGCTCCACCCCCTGCCTGCCGGCCTGCCTGCCAGACTGAGCGTTGGTTCGAGGGTGGTAGCTCGTGTGTTGACGAAGAACCTCCGTCCAGAAGTCTGTGGTTTGACGGTCAGCAGGTGTCCCGCTTGTAGCCCCAGTGAGAGATGTACTGGGGTTAAGCCAAAAAGAAGCAACTAATCAAAAAACTGTACACTTCCCCAGTGCCTCCTGCTGGTGTTTTCTTTGTCACCTTTGACCCCAGCTTGAGCTGTCTGTCTACACCCCCCAGACAGCATGGCCGGCCGGCACAGAGTGCGTCGCCAAGTACAACTTCCAGGGTGCCACAGACCAGGACCTGCCCTTCAGCAAGGGGGACGTCTTAACCATCATTGGAGTCACTAAGGTAACGAGCTGCTGTTGCCATGGAAACAGAAAGCCTGTTAATAGCTTGTTCGGCAAGCATGAGCTTAAATAAAGAAGTCTGATTTGTCAGGCTGTGTCAGCCAATTACAGCACTCGCTCATGCTCCGCTATTATGGTGTGTAATTTAAGCAGCTGACCATAACACAGTGAGCCGGGTGATACGGCGGGTTGCAGTTGTGCACTTTGTCGCGACTTGTGTTTCATTTAGGTCGCAAGTACAGCGGACCTCGGATGTGTTTTGGTGAAGCGCTTTAGAGTATCGATCCACTGGGTCCAGAGGTGCCTATTATAAGACTCGATTTGTTCTTCAGGATCCTAACTGGTACAAAGCCAAGAATCCAGTGGGCAGGGAGGGAACGATTCCTGCCAACTACGTCCAGAAACGGGAAGGCGTCAAGTCAGGGGGCAAGCTCAGCCTTATGCCGTAAGTGTGGAGAGGTGCTGTGGAGAGGTGCTGTGGAGAGTGCGTGTGTACGCGTGCATGCGTGCGTGCGTGCAAGACCTGATGGCTGAAGCCATTCCGGTGGTTTGGTGTGTCACTTTAGGCAACTCTGACTAGGCTGTTGTTGAATAGCTCCCATGACACATTTATCGCTAAACCATTGTTTGAGTGAATTTATTGGGGATACCCAGGGCAGTGATCCTCAGGGACACCCGAAACGGTCAACACTTGCTCCCTTCTGGCTCCTGGAGCAAAAATGTGCAAAAACCATCTGGGGGGGGGGGTCGGGGTCCCTAAGGATTGGATTGAGAAACACTGCTCTAGCATAGGCTGGTACCCTCAGGAGCCAGGAATACATCTCTGCTAGGACAGAGTGAGCATAGCACAGCCCCTGAAGAGCCCCCTCTGGTTGTTGGAAAATAGGCATTTAAAACGAAGTTTCCCCACCTTGTGTGTGTGTGTGTGTGTGTGTGTGTGTGTGTGTGTGTATATACACACACATACACACACACACACACACACACATATGTATGTATGTATGTATGTATGTATATATGTGTATATATATGAAGTGAAATGATTTTAGGAAGGAATTCTATCACAGGTGTGCTGTGCCGTGGTGTGTGTTTACAGAGATCGGATCAAGGCAGTATCCCTGTCAGTAAATGTAGCTTTGGCCCTTTCATCCATTTACTTTGACAACGGACTGCTGCGGCTGGTGACATTTTTGTCTGCAGGAGTCTGCCCCCTGGTGGCGGCGTCTGGCACACCAAGCAGCTGTGGGAAAATGGGACCTGGCTGGGGAAGCCTAGCCTTTCATTTTGACAAAAACATTTTAATGGAATTGCCATTTCAGTAGGGAGTTCCCGCTGTGGTAGGGGTTAAAGTTCCCTATGAATAATGTGGGTGGGATATTATTTTTGCTGCTGTTTTTTTGTACTTATTATTAATTAATAAAGATTAATTTCAATTTTTAAGCAAGGCAACGTTGGGGGGGAAAAAAGAAAAGAATGAATCTTGGATTATCCCTTTCTTTTTATTCGGCCTGAGTTTTGAGATTCTGACAGCCCCGTTACTGT
This sequence comes from Brienomyrus brachyistius, assembly GCF_023856365.1. Taxonomy (NCBI): domain Eukaryota; kingdom Metazoa; phylum Chordata; class Actinopteri; order Osteoglossiformes; family Mormyridae; genus Brienomyrus; species Brienomyrus brachyistius. The sequence goes on from NC_064545.1 coordinate 114,832, forward strand.
AAAAGAGAACAGAAACAGGTTGTAGGGATGAGCCAGCAGGCCAGGGGTCGGACTCTCTCTCTCTGCCCTTCGCCCTGTAGGCAGGCACCGGAAAGGGGCGGAGCTCCGACGGCTCTGCCCGGCGCCGCAGAGTGCTCCAGCACGGCTGCAGGCCGGCAGGCATTTCTGCAGCCTTCCTGTTGGCACGGCGGTTTTTGGGGCGCCGCTAGCTCTCTGCAGCACTTCCTGTTTTCGCATAGGTAACTCCCCTGCAGCAGCACAGGAGGCCACAGCCACAAGGTGAAACTTGAGGGAGCAGGATGTGAGTTGACTCAAGCATGCCCCCTGCCTGCCAGGGGGAAGAAGACATGCTGACCATATCTCGGATACTGCTTTTTTTTTTTCTTTCTTTCTTTGATGGAGAGAATCCTCACTAGGTGTGTTGTTATATTGGAGGATTAATTCATGGTTCTCAAGAAGCCTTTGACCCCTGTGAAACTGCTGTGAACATGTACAGTGTTTGAGGCAGCATACATTTCAACTGACTTGACGGTAATCCGATAGCGGTTGCAGTCTTGGGTAGCATTTGGCTTTTCGCCGTACTTGTGTTCGCATAAGTGCGCTTTCTGTCTCTCACCCTCCCATCTCTCCTTCCAGATGGTTCCATGGGAAGATCACCCGTGAGCAGGCTGAGCGCCTGCTGTACCCACCAGAGACGGGGCTTTTCCTGGTGCGTGAGAGCACCAATTACCCTGGGGACTACACGCTGTGCGTTAGCTGCGAGGGCAAGGTGGAGCACTATCGAATCATCTACCATGACGGCAAGCTCACCATCGACGAGGAGGAGTACTTCATCAACCTCATGCAGCTCGTGGAGGTGAGCAGGCTGGGCACAAGATACCTGAAACCCATCCCCCCCCTAATGAGGGGCCTATGTCTCCTCGTCTACATTAGTGGATGGAATTGAGGAATCACTAAGTGTGTGTGTCTGTCTGAATGTTCCCACAATGCAATAAATACCTGATATTTTGATGTTGTGGCGACCGTTTTTTGAATCCCCATAAGGGGAATCTTTTTTATAGAAATCTGTGACTGCAGTGAAAAAACTAAAAATTTGTATTTTGTTTGGTTAGAGCTGGGTAGGGGTAATCTTTGGGATTAGGGTTTTGGCCATAGAAATGAATGAATGGTCCCCTCAAAGGTAGGTAGGTGTGTGTGTGTGTGTGTGTGTGTGTGTGTGTGTGTGTGTGTGTGTGTGTGTGTGTGTGTGTGTGTGTGTGTGTGTGTGTGTGTGTGTGTGTGTGTGTGTGTGTGTGTGAGAGAGAGAGCGGCAGAGCATCACCGTCACTGAGACGTCATGCTATGTGACTGGAGTTTTGTGTAGCTAACCCTAACTGCACTTGGTTCAATCTATAAATAGTTTTATTTCATATAGCAGTGTAGTTTGAAAAGCTTTATGGTTGAAGGAAGATGAGAAATTTGGCTAAAGTGAAATAGTCAAACAGGAATACAGAATAAAAATGGGGAACTGTAGAATACAAATGTGATGAATGTTGATAAAATAATGGACTTGTTTCTTCAGAACGTCGACTGATTCTGTTCTTTGGCCCATAAAGGCCAAAAGATGTCTTCTTCAATGTCTATTAGTGTCATATGTTGTAGAATCATATTAATATCAGAGGATCTGAGCTCATAATGGTATTTAACTGACTAGGAAATCCTTCAAATATTCAGGTGCAAGAGTTTAGGGACTTGAGGAGGATTTTAAAGTCATTTCTAAATGAAAAGGGTAACCTGTGAAACTGTTTTAAAAATGAACTGTTGTGTGCTTTTAAATTTGGTTAGTAGATATGTGGAATTTTCTCTAAGTCACTTAAGGTTAATGTATCCTCAAAAAGATTACTATAGTGGTAGAGCCTGCTGGTCAAGAAGGGCATAATCCGGTAAAATGACAGTTTGGTGACATTACAAATGTGTCTCAGCACTGATCTCTGTTCTAACCCAAAGACTTTGTCCTGGAGAAAGATGTAATGCTAACATCCCCCACGGAACCTTTTGAACCAAAGAGAAGCATTTCAGGTTTTGACTGTTTAACATCTGTGTATTTATCTCAGATATACGGCATGTGATGGAGAGCTTCATCGGTCACAAACGAACAGGACCTTGGTAGAGCTTTGAGGCACACCATAAGTGATGTTTGGTGGTTATTCCTCAGTGGAACCAATCTGAACATGCATTACTGTCCCGAAATCTTAAGAAATCAGAGAAAATGTTTAAAAATGTTAATGTCCTTGTGATACCTATGCTTAATCTTTGTGTCAGCTTAGCTGTATCAAAGCCTCTCCTGAAGTCACTCTAGTATTTGCTGCAACCATCTAATATCAGACGCTCCTCTACTTACGAACTTTCTACTTACGAACTTTTGGGCTTACGAACGAAGAGGACTGTAAGTCCAAATTGTGTTCATTGGGCTCCCATTTCTTGTCCGCAACTTCTCAAAACTCGGGCCGAATAAAAAGAAAGGGATAATCCAAGATTCATTCTTTTCTTTTTTTCCCCCAACGTTGCCTTGCTTAAAAATTGCAATTAATCTTTATTTATATAGCATTGTTTTAATGACAGGGTTTACAAAATATTTTATAGGCTTTTTAAGTAAATGAAAATTAGCAGAGAAGAAATTATAATAAGTACCAAAAAAAAACAGCAGCAAAAATAATATCCCACCCACATTATTCATAGGGAACTTTAACCCCTACCACAGCGGGAACTCCCTACTGAAATGGCAATTCCATTAAAATGTTTTTGTCAAAATGAAAGGCTAGGCTTCCCCAGCCAGGTCCCATTTTCCCACAGCTGCTTGGTGTGCCAGACGCCGCCACCAGGGGGCAGACTCCTGCAGACAAAAATGTCACCAGCCGCAGCAGTCCGTTGTCAAAGTAAATGGATGAAAGGGCCAAAGCTACATTTACTGACAGGGATACTGCCTTGATCCGATCTCTGTAAACACACACCACAGCACACCTGTGATAGAATTCCTTCCTAAAATCATCTCACTTCAAATAAGTAAATAAACGTGTGCGTGTATTGTATTGTATTGTATTTTTATTTATATATATATACACACACATAGACATACAATACAATACACACACACAGGCGCTCCTCTACTCACGAACTTTCAAACATACAAACGAAGAGGAGCGTAAGTCCAAGTTGTGTTCCTTGGGCTCCCGTTTCCTGTCTGCAACATCAATTGTTTTTTCTGCGTACCAGTTCCGCCTAGTACGACTCCTGGCCGCTACTCCCGCCGCGCAGCAGGGTAGCGTGCGTACTCCCAGCATCCTATCTCTTTGTACTCGCGTATGCCCTTGAAATGATGATGAATAATGACTTAGACTTCAAGTTACGAACGGCTGTTCGGAACGTATCTCATTCGTAAGTAGAGGCGCGTCTGTACTCATATTTTTTGACTGCACTACTAGCACATCATCTTTGGCTAATCAATACCTCGTTGAATTATTTGATTGTTAATTGAGCTGGTGGTGAAATTTAATATATAACTTATGCCCCTGAGCAGAGGTTTGGGAACTGAAGCGGTGGTTCTTATTAGTTTTTATGTGTTATTGTTAATTTGCATATGGTCCACTGTTAAATTGTGTTTTTTGTTTGTTCAGTATAAACACAAACTTTCTGCTTGGCTAAATAGTTATAAACCTTTTCTTTGACTGCCCAAGGCTTTTGCAGAGTACTGTATGTCCTTTCCATGAGATATGACCTAATTTAGTTTAATGCAGCTCCCATTATGGCAGCCCATGTTGTACTCTATCCGAATATCATGATCAGTTGTGTCAAGGGCTGCAAGATCTAACAGTAGAACAGAGAACATGTAAGACTTTGACTGGAACAGTGAAAACCAGAGTGAAACCTCTTAAAATCACTGGTGAAAAAGGTTGAGTGGATCTTACTAACTAAATCATAGAAGCATCAAGATTTTACTTTTAGGAGTGTTTTGTTATGGTTGTCTACAGCAGGAGTCAAAATATTCCCAGGCATAAGGAATAGGCAATATTCTTTATATTTTTTGTAAATGCTGTAAAAACTGACTTGAAGGGATTTGGAAGAGGGTTTCAGGGCCAATTTGATGGCCTAAGATGATACATTATTATGTTTAACATAGTGCAGCCTGCTGAGTAGAAAGACCTAGTAACTTTGACAGTGTGGGAAATGGATATCAGTAAAAGCAGAAGGACCCTAAAATAGTTTTGTGAGGCAAAATTTTAGGAATCTTATCCCTGAAAAAAGAAGCTGCTACTTCACATTTAAATGTACTGAATACAGCAGTGAAGATTGGACCAGAGGAGTTTATAAGACCGTCAATAATATCACTGAGTTTGGTGAAATGACTTGGTGGCTCATTCAACAGCTGTGAGACCATAGTCCTGCTCTGTAGCTGAAAGGTTGGTGCAGTGGTCTTGTTTTCCCATGTCTGCTGTCACTTTGGTGGCTTTTCCTTGTTCCTCCACGGCAGTACTGGTTTAACTTTAACTGAAAAGTATTTCATGATAAGTGCAGGATTGATGAACCTTTAGATACCATTCGTATGACACAAAATCTTCAGTTGTTTCTGAATTAATGTTTCATTATAGTGCTGTACTCCAAATTCTGTTCATTATCTGTAAGAAAATATATACATACAGAATAATGATAAGCGAGTTTCAAATATAGGGGGTCTCAGTTTTAAGACTTTCGTAATAACTAAATCTGAACAATGGCCCATCTTATCAGTAGGTTTAGAAATATCTTAACTGATACAATAAAATGTCTGAAATTCATTAGCTTACAGAACTCAAATGCTTTGTTATTGTCAAGGTCTACATGGAGATTAAAATTGCGGCATATGACTCTTATAAAATGATCTTGTTTCTGGAGATAACTGAGGGGGAGTCGGCAGTAGGCATGTCAGGAGAGTCTCATTTCTTCCTAGCCAGCTTCTGGCTGCCTGTTCTGCTTCTCCCACTGGACCCTAACCTATCCTGAGACCCTGTCCCTCCTCTGTAATTCATTTTCTTGCGGCATTCTTTGCATTTTTCTGTTGACTTTGGACAGCCTGTCACAGATCCACACGGCCCTGGGGAGGATCTCCTAGCTGTCGGACGTGTCTCCTTTCGGCCAGCTGGTCCCGGCTTTGCGCTCCACCCAAACTCCAGTGGGAGAGCCGGATTACACTGCTTTCAGTCCATGCCTTTACCCGTGTGGTTTTTGAGCTGTACTGCTCTAATGCTGTGGGGAGCCTGGGGGGCTCATCGTACAGACCTAGGCCTCCATAATGGCAATGACACGTTCATCCCTCAGGATTCTCAGTATAGACAGCAGGTGGTGGCTGTGTAAGACTTCCAGGATGGGATTCCAGAAAGCATAATGCATTTTTACAGAACGTGACCCAAATCACTTGCTTAGGAATCCAGCTGTATAAATGTATGAGTATGTACAGCTGCAAACAGAGTAAGTCAGTCAGCATATGGGTTTCTTGCTAATAAAGAAGTCCAAATATATATGTGCATGAGGCATGATATTGCTGCTGGCTGTGCTGCTGTTCCCAGAACAGGTACTGAACAGGAAGTGGTGAAGAGGAAGTTTGGAGACCAGGTTCTAGATAATTTAACAAGAGAAGTTCTCAATACTCCTCACCCAATTCCCATATCTATGTGTATGTAGGATATGGGACAGATTGCTGCATGTCTTTTCAAAAATGCATTGGCATGGCTTCAATGAAAATCATTTGCCGTTTTTCTTACAGTATCTGCTTTTGTGATGTTCAGAATGTCAGTCTCCCTTAGGCTGCCCACTAATGCAGTGTAATATGTACTGCTCAGCCTGAAATAACAGCTGTTCATTTACGTGTAAACTACTTTCGATGCTATTAAATTCTAGTCCACTAGTGTAGGAGCTTCTGCTGTCTGCTGCAGTGGGGAGGAGACGGTACATTCCAGCAGTGCTCCAGCGAGCTCTTTTTTTTTTTTTTCCCTGCATCCTCTCCAAATGTACACAGTCCAATGACTCGGCCACTGCTGCCTCCCTGTGTCTGTCCACAGCATTACACCAAAGATGCTGACGGCCTCTGCACCCGCCTCATCAAGCCAAAGCTCATGGAGGGGACGGTAGCAGCCCAGGACGAGTTCTCTCGAAGTAAGACACTGTTGGCCGTTTATGCCCCTGCAGCCCCTGTCCTCTGGTCTTTGTCCCAGCACGCTTATTCCCCCTATCCTGCACTGGAGGGTCACCATCACCCCACTCTGCTTTTGCTGTTGAGGCAGTTTTAAAAGCATGATAATCCTGACGGTCAGTCCTGGCTCCTGAACCCCCTTGTGCCTCCCTGCAGGTGGCTGGGCTCTCAACCAAAAGGAGCTGAAGCTCTTACAGACCATCGGGAAAGGAGAATTTGGGGGTACGCATCTCAGCTGCCTGAGGCTGGTGCTGCTGGACTGTGTCACGAGGGTACGAGTGTATGCGCGCAGTCAGGACGGCACTGAGCGGCTCTCTCTCTCACTCCTCTTAGATGTGATGGTGGGAGACTACCGAGGGACCAAGGTGGCAGTAAAGTGCATCAAAAACGACGCGACAGCACAGGCCTTCATCGCCGAGGCCTCTGTCATGACGTGAGTTTGTTTTCTGACGAGGTGTTGTCCATTTCCATTATTGTTTTTCTTCATTTCATTGTTTGAAGAAGGAAAGCTGTCTACCGATTTTTGTCAGTTACCTTTATGCAGCAGCATCACATGCAAAGTTGGGACAGAGGCCGAGATGTGGCGGTGAGAGATGGCCGTGTTAACAGTGAGCTAACTATCACCGACTGCTCCTCCACCTTGCAGGCAGCTACGTCACAACAACCTGGTGCAGCTGCTGGGCGTGATCCTGGAGGATAACGGCCTTTTCATCGTGACGGAGTACATGGCCAAGGTGGGCAAGACTTCATCCTCTCTGTGTTCCACACGCCACCTACCAGGTCATGATTAGGTGCAGATTAAACTGTCCTTGAGGTGGTAATGGAAAGGCTGAGCTATAGCTGACTGGTGTCCCATCCATGGTGTCCCCTGTTTTGTACTCTGTGATAAACCCCTGATTGACCGTGACCCTGCGCTGGTCTGTCCTCAGGGCAGTTTGGTGGATTATCTGCGCTCGCGAGGTCGCACCGTGCTGGGAGGGGAATGCCTTCTCAAGTTCTCCCTGTGAGTGGTGCCGTTCTACTGCTCCTTTCTGATGTGCCGGCGCTATGTGCCTGTGGTCTGCCTCATCTCATAGCGCTCTCTCCCTCCATCCCCCAGGGACGTGTGCGAGGCTATGGAATACCTAGAGGCCAACAACTTTGTACACAGAGACTTGGCTGCCCGGAACGTGCTGGTGTCTGAGGACAACATTGCCAAGGTCAGTGACTTTGGCCTGACAAAGGAGGCGTCTTCCACGCAGGACACGGCCAAGCTGCCCGTGAAGTGGACATCACCGGAAGCCCTCAGGGAGAAGGTACATGGGCTCTTGGCATGTGTGTGTATCCATGTATCAGTATTTGTCCAGGTCTTGTGTTTCACTTTACCATGTAACTTCTCCCTCTCTACAAGCAGCAATTCTCCACCAAATCGGACGTGTGGAGCTATGGCATTTTGCTGTGGGAAATCTATTCCTTTGGGCGTGTGCCTTACCCCAGAATTGTGAGTACACCTGCCTGGTATCCTGGGCTTTTACTTCCTCCCTTGGAATTTTTCTTTATCCTTCCATAAGAGGGCAGCCTTGTTCTAGTAATCAGATGATCTGAAAGTTTGTCTCACTTTATTACACTAATGCAACATAGAATATGACTTACAAACAGTGTGTTTTGATGCACGTGCTTTGGGGTGTTTTTAGTCGCACATAGTTACTCACAAGCGAGTTGGTTATACAGTGGTATCCCTATTAGTGCCATCAAGATGTTGTTTATTAACTATGTCAAAGTTGCCTGTTATAGAGTAACCTGCAATGCAGTAAATTTCCAAGTTCACTCTTATTGCTACCCATAAATTCCCGTTAATTCCTGTGGAAAGTTTTGAACTGAAAATTCACAGAATTTTGCAACTCTGGTTGGAGCTGTTTCTTAGCTGGTCACTGCAGCAAAACTCCTTAGAGGGGGTGGATGTCAGCCAGGCCAGTCGGTGCTGATTCCCCGCTGGGTGCCTGCACAGCCTGTAATTTGTAAAATGAGCCGCTTTGGCAAGGCGCGAGAGTCAGTTTGCCACTTGTCTCTCCCCCTACTGCAGCCTTTGAAGGAGGTGGTGCCCCGGGTGGAGAAGGGCTACAAGATGGATGCCCCGGACGGCTGTCCGCTGGTGGTCTATGACATCATGAAGCAGTGCTGGACCCTGAACCCAGTGGAGCGGCCCAGCTTTCAGCTGCTGAGGGAGAAGCTGCAGCACATCATGTCCAAGGAGCTCTACCTGTGAGGAGGACAGGCCATGGGCTCCGGGGGGGTGGTGGGGGGGGGGGGGGGGGGGGGGCACATGAGGAGGCTGGTGAGGAGGCCTGCCTCCCTGGGGGGGTCCGCTCCTCGGATCCATACCAGCACTCTGGGACTGTAGACTCCCCCAAACCTCACGCTTACCCCAATTCAGTTGTAGACCAACCCACCCCCCATTATTGTTGTGTAGCGCATCTCGAGCCATCTTCCCCACCCTGTGCCTCCCCCCTCCGTTTCCCTCTTTCTTCTTCACCTTTTTTCTCTCTCTCACCCTATGGCAAGGATGAGGGTAAGGCTGGCCTTTTCTTTTACACCTTGTCGCTCCCGGAAACCCCACCCTCCCCGTTCCTTGTGTGGGGCCAGTCCTGGCAGTGCGTTTGCGTGTAAGGGAGGTGAGGCCTTGCTGTGTGCCCAAGTGCCTCCAAACCAGTCCCCGCCCTCCCCTTGGCCGTGCCCCCTACCACCACAGACTGTTTTTATTCCTTTTTTAAAAGTCGGTTTTTTTGTTTTTGTTTTTCTGCTTTTTACCCTCCCCCGGCTTGTGAGGCAGGCTTCTCTATAATCACATTTATCAAAATGGAAACCAGTCCTGAAATGGAGCGCCCATTCCACCACCCCTTTCCTTCGGGAATTCTGTACCGTGTGGAGGAGGACCAATTCCGAAACGGTAGATTCACAATACGTGGGTTTGTTTCGTAACGCAAATATATTTAATGGACGACAAAAATAAAATTGGGGGGAAAAAATACACCCAAAGGATTGCCGGAGCAACAAAAGTAAAATGTTCCAAGTGTACCTGTGAACACATAGAGAGCTGTGCATGCGGTGAGGCCTTGAAGTACTGTGCGTGCTATCAATGTTCATTGTTTATTATGCTGCCATGATAATGAATAAATCATTCCGTCTGACCAGTCTAAAGAAAATGACAAACGGGGGAAAAAAAAATACACAAACATTGAAAGTGTCTCTGTGTGATGTTTGACTCCAGGAGTGTTCCTTCCGGATGAAACCCTAACCCTAAATCCCCGAGTGTCAGCATAACAGGAAAGGCTTCCTGTTTAATAACCCTTAGCGTGAAAGCAAGTTCTCTGCTGTTTGTCGTGCTTTTACGTGGCCCTGAAAATGTAAATAACATGAGCGCACACACTCTGTTTATGTGGAACATCAGGGATTCACATCGTCCTGCGGAGTGGGGTCCTTCGTAAGGGTCTGAGTTCAGTTGGTTTTATTTATTTATTTTTTTTGGCACGCTTCCCACGAGGAAATGCAGTGGTGTGATTGAAATGTAGCCATGGTGTTACAGTGCAGTTACCGTGTGCAAGAATCATTTAGCCGGCAGTTTGAACAGCACGTCTTGCAGGCCCTCAGCTACAGGGCACCCATTTGTGGGATTACACTGGATACCGTGTCTCTTTCTTTCAAGCTCATTTCTAATCATCTCTTTGCCTGGTTTGATTCCATTGCCAGAGGTGGTGCTGGGTAATTAATTAATTAACATAATTCATTTTAAATGAGGGTACGTTTCTCAAAAGCTCCAAAGGAGTAAATCTTGTCTAAATGGGGTTGTGTAATCCACATCTTCTCTGTGCATCAGTGTTGGATTGAAAATGCTCTGAAGGTAGGGTTGCCATACTACTCATTAGACTTATGATATTTGCATGATATTAGGTGTTTTCATTGTTTTATTACACCCACAAAATGTCCTGGCTGCTGCGGTAGTGTGTCCTTTCCCAAGAGTGTGTTGGCATCTTGGCTTTCTGTTTAAACTGGCTTCTGGCTCTTGTTTGTCATACTCTCTGTCTGTCTAGTGTTTCTCAGTCTGATCCTCTGATGGGTTTGCTCCCTCCCAGCTCCCGCTAGGGTAGAGACTGCTAGGAAAGAGCAAAAACATGGACTGTTTGGGGGTCCCCGAGGACCAGATTGAGAAATACTGGTCTAATTTGTTGATGTGAAAGATCTGAGATTTCCATAGTCTCTCATGCACATCCATTACATGACAACACCTTGCTTCTGCAGAACCCCAACAGTTCTCAATGAGTGGAGCAGGTGGTAACCGCGCATTTCAAAATACCGAAGTGTAAGTGGCATCATCCCAGCAACCCCAAATCAAATTGGATTTCATCTACTTGGGCTGACGTGCCATTTTATCGCATGCTGCTAGTTTCTTATTGTACATTGGAACCAAGAACCTATTGTGGATCTTTTGCAACACAAGCTAAAGGGGAAAGCTGTCTCCAGCCACTTTGAAACCAGTCTGCTCTGGCCTACGCCAATAATTCCCAGCATTTACTCTGTCTAGTGCGTCGCAGTTTGTACATTTTCGCCCTTTATAAACAGAAGTTCAGTGATATTTTACAGTCCCCTTATGTTCTGACTCTGCTAATTGTTTTAGGTTGTACATGCTTCTGCTGGACAAGTATAGCTATGTTACAGTATAATCCCGTTTGTAGGGGACTCGCTTATAACGGAATATTGTCTATAACGGATGAGGTCTGCTGGTCCCAGCTGTGTGCATTTAGGAACATGCAGAAAAAGTGGACTCGCATATAATAGAATTTCATTTATAACAGACAAACAATTTGGTCCCCAGGGCCGCTTTTGGCTGTAGTTTTGTTTGGCTGTAACAGACATGCAGGCTCTGCCTACAAGGCACGTGGCCTGCCGGTGATATCCAGCGCGGATACGTAGTCGGGATTATTAATAGTCACACATCTGGTCAGGTAAAGCTGGATTACTACATGTACAATATGATCATCTATACCACAAGTGTGTCTGCTGGGGTGTGGCATGAGGAAGTGGTGTCCTGTAGTGGGTATAATGGACTTTGGATATAAAGGACTGTTTTGCCAGGTCCCTTCAAGTCCGTTATAATGGGATTTTACTGCAGTATGCATATTAGTCTCTATACATCAGTGCATGTGCACACTAGAGGGAGGTGAAAGGCCCAAATTTATTTCATTTACTTGAGATAATTTACACTGATAATGGTGATCAGGAGAATCTTCCTCTACAGGGGTACAGAGAAGTGTTTGTGCTTTGGAAACCATGGGCACCGTGATGTGTGTGTCGTATGCAGCTCTAAATCAGGCGAGGTGTTCTGTGCTTCTCCAGTGGCTCACCGTGTCTGTCTGCTGGTGTCGCTGTGGGACAAAGGACAGCACAACCCCATACTAAACACTCCCCCCTCCCCCAATGCCTTTTCCTGAATTGGTGTTTGTATTTCATACTCGTACGTAAATTGAGCCCTGTAATCTAAAAATATATGAACCGGTGGAACATCTCAAGGATTTAAAGAGGCATCCTGTGTTTCAAATTGTGTTAACGTTCAATAATCTAGCCAAGACACACTCCTTAAGTCAGGACCGTAGGCAGTGTACAGGGCAAACCACCTTCAGACGGCTTCCAGAAAATGTTCTATATCAGTATCCCCGTCAGCTGCGTTATAGATGGCAAATCTAGGGAATTTGAACCAGCAAATTTTGGTTTCTTCACCAGACACTCATTAGCTTAGCAAGCTAGCAATCTGCATGATTCCAAACAAGCCTTAGTCTCGGGTTCAAACTCATTTGGCGCCTAAAGACTATAAATGTCTTGTGTCTATGGTTCTGACCGGAATATGTTTGATGGTACCTTTTTCTTGATTAGCGGTCCCAGCCTTATTGGGACCTGGTACTGGCAGACCTGCTTTCAGGGCCCAGGGTTCAAACATGTCCCTCCATGCCGGGTTGCCATTTGCTGTGACGGGTCAGTCATGCCGCCTGCGCTGTATGTAGCATTTAATGTCATCAGGAAGGTCTGTCACATACACAAGTGTGAGGAGCAGAGCAGGAACACGTCAGACAGCTTAAGGGCCTGGTATCCGGAGCCACTGGCCAGAACATCAGTGTCTCACTCCCGGAATAAGAAAGGACGGAATGAAACCAGCCGCGGTTACATTAGTCTTCGATTTGTTTGTCCACTGTGCCAAGAGAAGCCTGGGGTCACTGTTGATTTTTGTCATGCTTTTCTCTCTGGTTTCCCACTCAGAGCTGGAGATGCAGAGAGATCTGGTCAGGAAGCAGCAGGAAGTTGTGCCCTCACCTGCTGTGATGTAATTCTGTCACTCTCTAAATAACCTGATTGGGGCCTGGGGCCATGACATAGCTTGAAATGGTACATTTGACTTTGGGAAATTCAAGGTTCCCCGGAACTGGAGGAAATGTATTTTCTGCTCCAGTTGTCAGGCTTTACTTTCCCTTCTCTTGTGATGTTTTGCCTGCTGGGCATCACCCACTGCCCACCACTAGGGGGTGCCATGTCGGCAGAGATTTCAGTGACAGTCTCCTGCTAGCTCTCTGTCACGTGGGCCTACACCCTTCTCTGTCCCCTTCTGTGCTCCTGTACCTATAACTGTAGATACAAACTGTTTATTGAAGACAGTATAATTTGGCCTCATCTCTCCATGTCCTCCTTCCTTTTTAGGTTTAACCCCAAGTCCAGTCTGTTGTAATCTGTAAGAATGTAAATACTATCCTGTTTAGCTGGATTGATCTTAATTATAAATCTGAATCTGACCAGTGGTAATTCCATGATCTGGCTTTTCTAATGTGTGAATCATTATGCATGTGAACCATTTAATTTTATAAATACTATTCAATCTAAGCTGTCCAATGTGGTCCAGATAGGTGTCAATGCCGACTGGCTGTCAAAACACCTCAGTCAGCAGATGCAGGTTTTGTGGGTGTTATCCGACACCCCCCATCCAAGTGTCAACCTTCATACCTGGCACAAGGATCTCCGTTTTCCCAGAGGAGCCGCGATCCCTAATAACGATCACAGTCATCACCATTTATTATCGAAAGCTGATGTTACTTCTGTGTGCTTTCTGCCCATGAGTCAAGAAATAGTTATATTATCGTTCTGTCTGTGGAAATTCTTAATTAAAAACACAGAAAGAAAACTTGATAATCATATCAAGTTTTTTTGTAAAAATTTGACGTGAATGAGAAATCAGAAGTTTCCTAAACTTCCAGTGTGTTTATGAAATATGGTTGTGTCACTCAGAGGCAGGTAAGGTATGTGGATGTTTTTACTAAGGCAGTGTGTCCAGGCTGTGTGTTGACACGGCCTTTCCTGATCCTCTGTGTGTCAGGTGGTATGTCTGCTCTCAGCCTCCCAGCAGACAGGTTACTCGCCTCCAAACTGGGTTGAGGAGAAAGCCGGAACGTGGTGATATTCAGAGATTACCTGTTTGTGGATGTATGCTGTAATATCACCATTTGGATTCACTACTTAACTGAAGGAATATGGGTTGAATTAATGAATGCCTGATAAAATGCCAAACCCAAATGTGTTCTGGGTGCCAGGAGAAAAGTCAAAACCACTTCTCCTTTATGCGTGTTTCTGAGCGTACCTGATGATTAATTAACAGAGCTCCACAAACATGCAGCTGTGAAGAAGAACGCATCGTGGTGTTAATCCTGAAGACATCACCAGAATCTCCTCCAAAACCTAGATCAATGACTTGGTGAAAAATAATAGTTTTTTTTTCTATGTCATTTCTATGCACTAAGGCTTAAGAGATTTGTTAGTGGAGTTAGACCGTTTGTGATGTCACAATGGAATTTGTGGGAAGCTTGTCATCAAGCCAGACATCTGTTTTCAGGGAACATTCTACCTGTTCCAAGCATTGCCGGGCTCCTGCTCCCATCCCCAATGCAAATCCAATCAATGATCTCTGATACCAATGGCTTGGCCATACCTCAGCCTGCCTTTCCCCTTTGACCCAGAGCAAACTCCATTCAGATGGATCTGCTCTGCCATGGTCCTGCTGAGAAATTCACCTATGGACTATAGCAAAAGAACGGCCGTCAGTCCGCATCTCAAGCTTGGATGTGATTTGAATGGGGTGTGGGGGGGGGTGAAAGTGAACAGTTTCTCTTGGGACGTCAACAGAGGTACGTCTACCTTTTTAATGTCTTGCTTGTGAAACAAATGACCTTGCTCTTGCCTTATCTCCAGACACCAAACATCAAGAAGAGAGTGAGGGAGGGGTCAGAAATTAAGGATAGTACATACTGCCAATGAGGCTCTTCAAGTCAACAAGAATAAAATGAATTACTACACAATGGAAAAGGATTCAAAATTTTAAATGATGGCAGAAAACGGCACTGTTTCTGATATTGTGTTCAACGTCCTCCGTTTCATAGCCCTTATCAGCAGGAAGGCATTGTTGACAGACTGACGAGTAGCTCTTCCCGTCACCCTTCCGCTGGGATCCATTAGAGCACCATCAACACTGCCAGGTGCTCTTCGATTCCCCTGCCATAATTGGGCCTTTCTTTGGCAGTACTCAGACCTTTGCAAACCCTGGTTTTAAACCCATCTCAAGATATTTTTGTGGACTCTAATTTTTCTCCATTGTAGTGGGGGTGGTAGATAGTCCTGCCACTTGTCATAAACTGTGCCAGCCCCCAGCCTGCTGTCCACATCTGCAGGCTTTGCTCACTCTTCTCGTCCTGTAATGGGCTTTCAGACCAGCTATCCAACTGTTCCCAGAATTACCCATGTTTGTGTACCTGCCTATTAGAGTATTGAGACGTATTTTTGCCGACGTAAGGCGCATGTTTGCCCATATGCTTCCGGTGTATTCGTATGCCAGCCTGTTTGTGCATGATCTTTGCATGTGAGATAATCTATGTATTTATCCATGTATTTTTTTTTCTTTTGTCTGTGTGCTTATGGTGAGCTACTTGAACTTTACCCCATGATTAATTCGACCTCATGGGAGTTTTACTTACAGAAAAACGTTCTGAGGGCAGAAGAAAAAAATGATTTGTTCCGAGAGATAACCGATCAAATTGTGGAGGAGGTGTGGCCAAGACATCTGATTGGCTGGTCCCAACTCCTTTAGTTGCTCAGACCCTCCTCCTCTACAATCTGATTGGTTCAGAGAGATAATCAATCATTTTTCCTTCTGCCCCCAGAACATTTTTGCATGGGTAAACCTCCCATGAACTGAATGCAATGCTCCCAGACTGAATATAATGGGAAAAAAATGCTTCATGAAGAATATGAGGCCCTTGGGAAAGGAGGGATGTGCACCTGTCATTGGATGGTTTTTCAATCTGCCAGCCTGCTTGGGTGTCTTATGCACACTTAAGCAATCAGGTAAATGTCGATGTTTATAAAGACGAAGGCTGCCTGGACGTCAAAAATCAAGCACACTTAAGTGAGGCTCTGCAATCAGCTCTGAAAAGTTACCAAGGGGGGCATGGACACCAATATTCATGCACCAGTGGATACTGTGACCCTAATACTGACTTTCGGGAGACTCGCACTCTGTGCCAGTTGAAGCCCATGTGCTGCCCTAGACAAGCCTCACTGCCGACACTGGGAACACCACCGCCCTAGGGTCAAAGACATTGGAAATATTGTCCCCCCCCTCTCAGATGGCAGTGGTGTAAATGATGGTCCTGGCTTTTCATTTTACTTGTACAAAGACTGAGATGAACTGCCTAAATCAAAATCAGTCCCTCCTTTCCCAACCAACAAACAAATATTTTAAAATACTGTAAATCATTACACCAGTTACTGTAAACGCTGAAGAAAATTTTAGCGTCCCACGTTATGTGTTTCTCTATTTGTCTCTTTCAAAGTGCAATCGCCTCGATCATTTCGCTTAGTCTAAACACGATTACACGATGGATTGTTCACAACGCAAATATTGCTTTCCTCAGTCCTAAGTCCCGTCTGCCTGTCAGAAACAGCAATACCAACTTTCATGCATCTAGCGTAACACTCAGGCTTTCGTATTCTCGCGCTCTGGCAAGAAATCTTATGACAAATGTATATTATTCCATCATAAACGCAAAAATATTGCTACATTAAAACCGTTGAGTTATTTTGCAAAATCTGCAGACTATAATACGACAAAACTGTTACATGCATGTTAATGCGTATGCAGATTTGTCTCGAATTGAAAATCTCACTCCAGCCAGCTGAGTGAAGTTGACAACCCTGCATATGGTATTGGATAGAGAGTCCAAATTGGAAAGAAAGGAGGGAAAAACGTTGAGTCAAATCTGCTTATTCCATCCCTCATCCAGTGAAGCCCCCCCGTCTGAAAGGAGCTGTCCGCCACAGACGGTGCTGAGCGCTCCCCTCCCCACCATCTCTAAGGCAGCATTGCATGGACAGTAATATCTGTTTCAACTTTCTTCTTCTTAATGGTGGTCTTTAATTAAATTAGCTCCAGAACGCGAAGATTTTCATTCCAAAAAAATTGGTAAAACACAGTGGTTTTGTACCTGTAACTAGAGGAGACTCTTGGAAAAGGATTATTATAAAATCCATTATAGTATGTCTTTTATAATAAAACACGTGGTGGGGGGACCGCTTAAAACACTAACTGGCGGCTTGGAGGAAGAAGAAATTGAAGGTGAGAAGTCTGAGGGTGCAGCGAAAGGAAGAACGGAGGAGGAGTACGAGGCGATCCAGCAGCAGATAGTGGATGAGAAGTAAGTGCGGGGTGTTTGCCGGGTCTCTGGCGATTTGCGGACAGTGACATGTGCAGTCGCTGGTTATATGCTCATACACCTCTTCGCAGATAAATGCTTGCTTTGCGCTCTACATTGGAACTATTATAGGCTACGCGTTTATGGGACTTCCGCTCCTTTTCACTGCTGGGTTTGTAGTAACATGAACAAAATCATTGTGCGAATATTAGTGTTATATCTCCTGTGGAGTGAGTTCACAGCGCTGCCTGTTGATTAATGTGATCCTAAGGTGTCTTTGAAAAGCGCTTATAAACAAAATGTATTACATTATTATTGTTATTTTGTTGTTGTTTTTTCAGTTATACTAAAATATGCGTTTCAGATAACTAGATCTATAATTAAGGTATGAAAAATACACCGATTTCTGATAAGACTGCCTTTTGGAATAGCAGGCGCAACTTATCGATCATTCCGGATCTTTTTCATTTCTTATCCAACTAAGTAATTTAGATATTGGTTGTAGTGCAGTAGTTTCCAGTACCTACTAACTTTAGAGTTTAGACTTTTAATTTTATTTGAATCGACTATTCAACCTTTCTATGTCGCGATAAGGCGCCCACATAAGTTGCCGCTTAAAATAAGATATACGGCGTAAAATTAGGTATGAGGTTAAATAAATAAGTAGATTAATAATAATAATAATAATAATAATAATAATAATAATAAAACGTCAGGGGCAGCCAGTTTCCCTTTGACTGGGACGGGGGCCCGGAGGTGACGCTCTCCTACAGCGCCACATGCGGCTAGGAGCGGTACTGTTCCCAAGCTCTAGCTCGTGGACAGTACCCAACCCCCTTGGCAAATTCTATTGTGGGAGAACCTCATTTTCCTCGGCGAACTTCATCGCATGGCATACTGTATACCCAACATGCTACACTGTGACAGTTCAATGGGGGTACATTTAAACGGTTCAGTTTTGAGGGGAAAAAAGCGAGTACCTTGGAGAGTGGCAGCTAACCCATAGAACAGTTTACTGTACATAACAAGCATTTAGCCTTGTTAGCGTGTGCTGCCAAGCCTAAACTTATTATTGTGCTGTTGCTTTATAGTGAGCCCTGATGGAGACCTGTTATATAGACACACTGTAACTGACATGAGGTAAAAATACCCAGAGGCGACTGGTAACCCTGCACCCCTTATCGTGATTGCACAAAAATGAGTGGAGTAACCACTGTCCACTCAGCAAAATTTAAAGATCATTTTCTATTCATGCAGTATTTATAAATCCTATTGAAATACCCATCAATTCAAGGATAAACATCTCAATTTCAGGATCAATATAAGTACAGTAGTTGTCCCCGACTGCCCTCTGCTGGTTGTGTATCGTTTGCGCATTTAAATAAATATGAAAGTGTAAGATCACTGGACAGAACACATTTAGTTCCTTATTCTGTTATTATGTATGAAAATTATGTTTTTAAAGTATCTCATTATATAGCAGCTAGACAAAGGAACACTTTACGGTTGTTTTGGGTGATAACTGTGGATCTCCCCTGACTATCTGGAATTTCAATCTCTGCAGCAAGATACTAACCAAAAGATGTAAATACTAGGAAGCTGCATCAACATTTTTTTACTTGAGAGATGAAACTGAACTAGTAAAAATGTCTTCCTTGCAAAGCAAGATAGAAAATGCAAAACAAAAAAGCACATGTGTATTTCGTATCAGTGACATATCTTCGGAGGATTACTCTTGATTCCACGTTCCGTTTCTCAACAGATATCGCTGCGTTTTATATGCAGATGATCCTGTATGACTAAAATGACTTGCAGAACCTGTGAGTATAATGTGTGTCCCCAGGAAGGAGCGGGAAGTCAACTTTGCGCAGAAGAAAGCAGAACGTGCCGCTGTTAGGACTCACTTCCGAGACAAATACAGGCTGACGCAGGTTAATGACGCATTTATCACTCTTTTGCATTTTCTTTATTTTCCCTGCAAATGCTGTGCAACTGCCCACAATTAGTTGCTTTTTGCATCTCTGCTTCCTTCCTTCTAGAATGATTTGGACGTGGCCCAGATCCAGGAGGGAGGGGAGGTGCAACTGCCCACTGATCTGGCCAAAATGATCGCCGAGGACAACCGAGAAGAGGAACACAAGCAGTCCATCATCGGCCAACTGAGCAACATCCAGAACATGGACCTGGACGAGCTGAAGGACAAGGCGCAGGCCAGCATAGAGGACCTCAAGCAGTGCGCAGAGAAGTGCTCTGTCATGTAATCCCACCCGAAAGACACCTGCACCATCATGTTCCCTGACCTGCATCCTGTAACAAATATCATGATCCTATTTTGCCGTTTAGCAGACTGTGATGTCTGAAATACCACCGTAATGCGTCTAAACTTCTCGTCTTTGTAAACTCTCTATGGCTGATTGTAGGACTGAGTGCTTTACATCAGGTCTTTACTGGGAATTTACCGTGTCACCTCACCTGCATTGGAGAAACGTCTGCACATACATCACTCATACGAAGTTGAACATATAGAGAATTTTAGCTGCTTTTAAAGTACTTATTTATATCACTTTGTGTATTCAGCCTGATTTGCCAAAGCATAAAATGAGTGTATATGTCATCCAAACGACTTCTGCGTGGTCTTTTTGTGTCCCCTGCATATCAACCCACCCTCCGCCCCTTAGATCCCACTCTATCTCCCCATTTTAGTAACGTTTTTGTGTTTTTAGTTGATGTGATATGTGCTTTGTGCTTGTGCCGCAGGATTAATACTGTTGTAATAGTTACGTGTTTGTTACTGTTTCATACATAGTACTTGCTCTGTCCATATTCAGAGTCAATTAAAAAAGGACATTTTTATTTGTAGTAGCCATTTCCATTATTGGAAGATGAAGAAGGAAGGATAATTTTGTGTTAGGAAAATGATTTACCACTAATCTGGGCCCTGAATAAATTTTGTGGGGGGCAGAACCAAAGAGGGAGATGGAGAAGCATAAATTTTCGATTTGTTTGTCATATTGTCATTTCACACTGAACTGTTGTTTTCGTACTTCCGTGATTTTCAATGGACTATAAAATCATGAAGCATTTAAAATAACGACGATTATTTGTTTCTACATTTTGATGATGTTATATTAAATATGAACACCAGGGGGCGGTACCACAGTAGCGTGACGATTTAGACATATTGCATACAGCATCAGCGTAGGAGTACAGAAATCGTGAGTCATTGACTGTCCGGTACTTGTTAAATCTGACATACAGTCACCCAACTGCCAGAGTGAGATTATGTCCCATGTTTCACAGAAGGGTGAAGGTTTGAATCTTAGTTTTGCAAACAGACAGACACCCTTAGTGTTGCTGTGTGTGTTTTTTTCATCAATTTCGGTGGTTAGAGGGATCAAGGTAGTTTCCATATCAATGGAAGAGGGCCTGTTTCCATTGGCAGTTTTCAAGTGCAGCATGAAAGGAAAGCGCTGTAAAATACATTGATGCTGAAGCCCTCCTCTATACGCTGGCTGCAAGGCGTGAACAATCTTTGGGTTCGAAAGACACTGGGCCAAAGCATGGCCAGTCCGACACAAAGGGGGGTAACAGGCCAGAAAATACTATTCTCTCCCATTCAGTCCTATCAATCAGAGCTTAAAAGCCCAACAGCATGGGGGGAGTGAGCGAGAGGGTAAAGTGCAAAGAGGGCAGTCGGGGTCGTGACGCACCACTCCTTTTTAAAATTTATTTTTGCAATTACCTCGCTGTAAGACGTTTTGCGCCTGGATTTATCGTTAAACAGAAACACATTTGCCTTCCTTTGGAGCGGAGAGGGTCCACATGCGAGCCTCTAGCTCTGTAATGCCGTCTGTTGCCTGTTATTCGGCCTCCTTGCGTTACTTTGGCACCAACATTTTATCTGACAAAAGGAGAGAATTTAAGGAGACCACACAGGCTGCGAGTTCTATTAAAAATATAAAATATGAACATTTTATCCTCTGTGACATGCAGATTGCCAAAAAAACCCATAGTTGCTATGGAAATGAATCCCACGTCTGACTCCTCAACGTCGGCCAATCCTCGGGCACCCCTATAAATGAGAGGGGGAGGAAAAACTTATCCCTTCTTTTTTCGGGGGGGGGGGGGGTGGATGACAGCAAGAGGCTTAACGAGGCGTGAAGCGTAACCGTGCAAGGGACAAAGGCGCAGGTAGGGGGAGAAATAGCGAAAGTTAGGAGCGGGAGAGAAAGTAGGGGGAGATGAAAAACAGAATGGAGAGAGATGGACGTGCCGCGGTGAGAAAATGCACAGTCCGAAACCCATAAAACCGAAACAAATCGGTGTTTTCTACTCATGACAGGGTACGGTGACGTGGACAATGCCGGATAGACTGAGAAGTTTTCTTTCTTTTTCGTTTTCTTTTTTAAGATGAAGTTCATCCCCGCTCTCCTTTTTTTGCCTGGGAGTCGTAGTGTTTGGATGAGGTGGAAATCCTGCACAGCACTACAGGGTTTTATCGTATCCTGACCGCCGGTGAGTTACACTCCTGCAACAAGCTCGTCTTTTGTGCTACAAACTGTCAAACCGTGCAACGCGCTGCAAGAGAGAAGCCCAATCTTACCCCCAGTATAAATGGGCTTGCTTTTTTTTCGCTTGTACTTTTAATATAAATGCAGGATGTCGCCAAGGTTATCGAAAAAGTTGTGGACGTGGGGATTTCTAAAGTGAAAGTTGGCTGTTCTGTGAAATAGCGCGGCTGCATCGGGGAAGGAAACATGACAAATTGGTTCTGCGCCCTGGCGATTTTCGGCTGGGTGCTGGTAGCCCTCGATGCCCATTATGTCTGTTGGCAGGCGCTTCTTCGGTGTCAGCAAGAAAAAGACTGCGAACTAGCCTACAACCAGTACCTAGCGGCATGTGAAGCTAATATTAGGGGGAATCGACGTCAATGTCCCAGTCACTGCATCAGTGCCTTGGTAAGACTAAATCAGACTCGCAACGGGCCAGATCTGGAAACATGTGACTGCGGCCAAGACATACAATGTAGGAGGGCGAAACGGGCGATCGAGCCTTGCCTTCCAAGAAGACATCCTGGAGACGCCTCGGGAATAGGATGCACCGAAGCCCGCCAGCGGTGTGAGGAAGAGTCCAACTGCAACTCCAAACTAACCGCCTACCTGTCCAACTGTGGCCAGTTATTCAATGGCAGGAGATGCACGACAAGGTGCAGGACCACAATCCAACAGATGCTCTTAATTCCCAGCGGGATGTTGCTGAACCGTTGCGTGTGCGACGGCGTGGAGAGACCTTTCTGCGAGGTGGTGAAGGACAACATGCGCAAACTCTGCTCTTTTGGGGATAAAGGCGTCTCCACGTCGTACGGGGAGATGGACGATGTGTACGAGGATGAGGACTATGAAATGAAGTCGGAGAGAGAGGACACGCAGTCCGATTCGGGGGTCCCTCTGTCCGGTGCCTCCAAGTTGCCTTCTTGCCTTATTTTGTTGCATTTGGCGATGTTAATATTCTACTGGTGCAGACATTTCTGAAATTGCATGGAGTAATACGGAAAACGTAGATGGAAGACGGCTTATTAAATTTGTGTGAATGGTACTTGATGATAAATATTTTGGAAATGGATTATCATATGAAACGAGGATATCCTTTTGCGTGTGTGTGGGGATTTGCATAGATCACAGTTGAGGACCGAATTGTCCCCGAAGTGTAGTAAAGCTTAAATTTCCCTATACATTCGGGGACATCTTTTGAGGTCAACATTTGGATAACCTAAATTTTCATAAAAACCTGTGAATACAATCAAAAAAAGTAAAAATGCCAAAAGTCTTGTATTTTGGTTGGTTACTTATATTAAAGCTTAGGGATGGATAGAGGTTACGGGTGTCGTGATTGGGATAAGGGTTTTTTCCCATATTAATGAATGGACGGTCCCCATTTAGATAGGTATACCAACATGTGTGTGTGTGTGGTAAAGTATGTTGTCGTACAGTGTGGAAAGTGGGTTTTAGCATATTCAGTCCATCGGACAACCTTCTATTACCCTGCATTAAGAAAAATAGTTACTTGAAGTGAATGTAACTCCTGTTCTTATTGGAACAAACATATAAATCACTGCGCACGTTGTTTCATTGTATGTGTTGCTCTTTTATATATGTTGTGTTTTGCTTAATCGTCTTATGTTGTCCTTGGGACTTTATTAGACTTTAGATAAACACGGGAGCGTTCCCCATTTCCGTTTGCTCTCCTCTTCATTCTAGCGCCCGTCCTTTGTGAGCATCTCACTTCAAATATTTGGGGTGAATCGCGAGAGAACAGGCGAGGTTCTGGGATCAAGTAGTTAAATTAACTGAAGTGCTCCTCCAGCAGTCGCCCACCCTTCCTCCATCTCTCCTACTTTCTTTAACAATTGACCCACTGCCCCTCCTTACTCTGCCTTTTCATCGTTTGGGGCCGCTGATTACCATGAGTGTTTAGTGAGATGTTTGCGTCGAGCTCCCTTTTCATTTACACAATGAAAGATATTTTAAATATATAAAAATATATAACTTGTTTTTATGAGTGTGGCTGAATTTGCCAAAACACGGAACATACTTAGCAATGACCAACATAAACTCGATGATTTTATAATGTAGCCTAGAGTTATGATTAAAGCGTTTAAAACAATAAACTAGCTAACCAACCAACTAACTCATTAAAAAATGAAACCCCCTACTCTAGTAAGGCTCGTGAATGGTCTCGTGCCCTGCCGACTTTGCTGTTAGTACAACTTTATCAGGCTAGCCCTTCGTTTAAAACTGCAATCAGCTCTTGATGGCTTATCTGCGCAATTTTTGCACTAAACTAAACATTGGCCAAAAAACGAAGGAACCCTCCATAACATGCGATGCTGATTTAAATCATCTTTAAAAGCACATAATGTGTGGTTCACTATTTCCATAAAGATGAACCAGACCCTGATTAGTGGTTTAATCAGCCCTGTGGATGACTGACAACACCATCATGGCAGCTAATTAACACCACAGCTAGCAAAAGGCCCGATTTCATTGTATTTACACGTCTTCGAAGTGAATTAAACCGCCTGGCTTGATTAGCCGCCATCCCCCCCACCCCCCAGTCTATGCTTGCAAAGCATATCTCACATGCTCTATAAATTTGCCCCCTTCACTGGTGAATGGTGAAAGAATGCAGAGTTATGGAGCTGACCCCCCCGGCTCGGCTCCAGGATGGATGACTGGAGCAACATCCATATGATTTAAGATTTTGGTTTTTCGAGACCGGATGCCTATAGGGGATCCCTACAACAAAATCTCCTTTATGCTACCATTTGAGCACCGACGCACTAAAATTACTGCCGTTTCGTTCGTCGCTGTTTTCCTACCCGTTCGTGAGTTACATAGCATACTTTTATCTGATCCGCATGGTTTGGCAACACCGACCTTGTTTTATGTATCGCAGTATTAGCGTTGTGATTTAGGAAGTTTTTTTCCTATTTGTATTATAGCACCAACTGGCGATAGAATGCCCCTAGCCAGCCAGATGCCAGATATATATCTTAAAAATTGTAAGAGATTAATGTGCGTGGTTAATGGGGGAAAACGCCATCGAAGCGGTGATTAGTTGTCAGTTTTTCCATTATTTGTGTATAAATACGCCCATCGCATTATTATTGCATCTGGTGAAATAGTAGTGTAGGCATACTTTGTTTATGGATACCAAGCCTTTAGTTTTATGTATTAATATTATAAAATTGCAGTTTGCTTTAAAGCAAACATGTTTTTGGATAGCTGAAGTAGTTCTCATTATGCACTTAAATATATAGCTGTGGGTTTCATTTGGAAATATTAACTATGCTGTACCAGTCGGTATACTGATAGGATTTACTGGTCTAAACTGGTTTGGAAACAAATGAATGTTTGCGTTTTACAACTGGTTTAGGTTATCCATCCGTTTAAAACTACGAGGAAATGGCTTCCTGGAGCTGGGGTTGACAAGAGTAAATTTCTGCCAGTCTGTGGTTTAGTGTGGAAAAGAAACTCTATTCGCAGTTGCCCGCAAATCCATGGGGGCGCTTTCTCACTGCGAGTACATGCTGGATAGGGACATACGGCGCTGGTCTGCTCGCTTTACCCTTTGCACTGACTTCCCTCGGTTTTGTTTTGCTGTAATGTGTAGGAATACACTGGGGTAGTAAACAGCGCCACATGTTTAGCGTTCTCCTGACTTTTTTTAAGCACTTTGCTGTAATATAACACCCAGTGTGGTACAGCCTTTAAGACGCTAGAGTCAGCAGAACCAAACATTTACTAAGTTGTCAGGTATCCAGCTAACCGTTTGCAGAAGCTGTTATTTTTTAATTGTTGCTTTCCATAGTTACACTCCAGTGAAACACGGCCACGCTTAGTCATAATAGTTATATCTAGCTGGATCTCACATTTCGTTCAGCAGTGGGGCTGTGAAGCATATTGACGCGAGTTGATTTAATTTTCTTTGGAAGAATAAAACATCTCAGATTGCTCTTATGGACCCTGAGACCTCTGCTCAGCTTCTGGGAACCGAGTCAAAAACAACATCAGCAGAGGACCCTGAAATACGGGGAGGGGGATTAACTGTACCCGCGCTGTGCAAGAACCCATTTTTAAAAAATTCATTTAGTCAAATGTTTTATTTCTTCCTGAAACCAACTGCAGATGAAGCACCACAGGAGAAGCCTGGATTCCTCTTCTTCTAGCACAATGTCCTATTCATGCTTACAGAATATCCCCAGGCTGAGTGATTGTGGTGTGTATCAGTGGGGGCTTGAGTAGGACCTTTATGGTTCTTCCAGGATTAACCCCCCCCCCCCCCCCCCCCCCCAACGTATAACTTTGCCTCTCAACCCAAATATCTTGGCCTCATTAATTGTATCAACATACCCAAAGAAGAGGGAACAGGAGAAGGGGATGCTGAAGAGCTCTTCATGGAATTGTGGTGAAACTGAGGCCAATTAAAATCCTGAGGGGAGGGGGCCCATGAGGGGGGTTGGGAGGATAATAGCACAGAGCCTCTCTTGTTTACATGCTATCTCGCAGTGCCTTCCCTCGCCTGGTTATGCTACCTGACAGACCCTTCCCACGAGCAGCTGGTAACTGACGTGAATGGAGGATCACTCCGAGGCTGTCGATTCAGCTCAGATCTCACACTGCCATTCAGGGTGTCCTCCTCAGGGCACTGCATGCCTGGGGGGCATGTTCTCACGACTATACCCCACTTGTGCACGCTACCTCTTTTGCCAGTCATGCTGAAGTTAACTGGCACAGATACTCAGTCTCGACCGTCACACTTGGGTCTCTGTCCCCTGTATCTCATCTCTAGCCACAGTGCAGCCCCTCCTCTGCTCATTCTGCCGGTTTCTCTTGGCCCCAGTGTTTCTAAGCAACCCTTTCGTTTAATTTTTTTTTTTCTTCAGTCCTTCAATTATGCCTTAGACCTGAAAAGGGTTGTACTCCACTCGCAAAACAAAACTGATAAACAAAAATGTTGATTAAAAGCCTGTAAAAATTAATAGCAAATTGCGGCCCTGAGACTTTAATTAATGTATTAATGAGCTGCAGCCATTGCCAAATCTTGAAGAGTGATCTCCTCTTTCTTTTGTTTATCACTCATATTACTTATCCATTGGTATTGGCACAGTATCAGTTTGTGTCCTCACTTAATAGCATTATCTTGCATACATATCTTCACTTTTTTATACACCGATACTGCATAATCTAACCCTAAATGCATCCCCAAGAAATGCATTGCCCCTCCCCCCTTTACAATCCCCAGTCAAAAATTCTGGACTCCTCTGCTGCTTCTACATTATATGTCCCAAATAATCTGTCATTGAGGATGTCATGCTGTCTTAATGAAACTGAATAGAATCGTTTTGGCTTCGAGAGGAGTGGCAGGGGTTAACGTGGGGGCAGGCCAGGAGGTCAGGGGCTTGGATTCGCTTCAGCCTGACAAGATTTACTCGTGGGACTGCACAGCGAGAGAGCAGAGGAAGGCGGCGGCCAAGCGCAGAGCGGGGACACGCGATTATGGCACCCCCGCTGAGAATGCCGAAAGATGAAGGGAAAGCTCTTAAATGAGTAAAGATGGTCCAAAGATGTGAAGCAGTGGCTTATATTTGACTGGTAGAGGTGAGCCAGACGTGTGAAGAATGGTACGAGAGTTGAATGACAAGCTCCTGTTTTACCAGAAACTGATACCACTTCACTGGTTCAAAGTTGTAAAACATAGTTTTCATCACGAGACAATTTGCAAAAGCGCAGTAAGCCAACGGCACACCTACTTAGCAATGATTTCACATGGAGCGCGAGTGAGAGGGACAGTGTTAGAAATCTGCTCTAAGCACAATTCACCCTTTTACTTGCTCATGTCTTTACCACCGTTTCTCAAAGCAACTCATTCCAGCTTCCAGTTGGGTCCTGCAGAACAAATAAAGAAGCCCACTGTTCTTTTTTATTAATCCATCCATCCATTTTTACCAGATGATGTCTCTGTATGTGTTTATTTTGTTATTCTCCACAAAGTAACACCACATACAAATTATAACACTACACAAGAACACTGGATTGCAGTGGCAGTAATCAGTATTGAAACAGAACCAAGAAAAACAGGCATCAGCGGTACCAAAACTTAACTGCACAACACAAACCAAAGATCGGCAAACGCGCACCCACCACCCCCCCCCCCCCCCCCAATCGCCCCGGCCCTGTTAACAAACCCAGCAGACCATCTTCCGCAGCATCTAAACCAATCACACAAAATCCCTCACTAACAGAAGCCTGTTGTTAACCACACTAGAGTTCCAGACTTGGTAGTATTATGCTAAAATATGATTGGTTGTACCAGTACTGGGAGTGGAGGATGGGTTGTGCAGATGAGGTCACCACATTAGAACTCAAATTCAATTAAAGCCCTTAAAGTGGCGGCGCCATCTGGTTCCCATACACACATGGCCCACGTCTGCCATAGAGTGTAGAATGAGATCATTATAAGGCATCTGAGTTTATTGAGATACCAATAAAAGATCACAGGTAAGGGGCTAAAAGCCTTCAGCATTAATGGCTCTCTCTAGCCATTGGTGTGACTTGCTCTGAATCTGCTGTGTGGCAAACTATATTGGTTAGTATGGTGAATACATAGAGTCTTTTTTTGCTGGTAGTGGAATCATTGTGTGGAATCACCACAATGGCCATGACACCACATTTATGTAAAAATAAAACCCAAACACAGAAATAGACCTTGGCCATGCTTCCCTTGGCCATCCTGGGTGGAAATGCAGTTAGTTTCCCAGACCTTCACCGGACAAGCTTTCTTCAAAACCCTTAGCTACTCACGTTGCCTGTAAATCTTTTAACTTTGCTTGTGTTTTGTAGCTCCTCTGAGAGGAGTATCTCAGACTGAAGGAGCGCTGGAGTGGCGTCGGCTCGCTGTGGGCCTAAGCCTGCCGAGGGGCGAACGACGACCTGAATGGGATTCTGGGTACTTACACAATCAAAGGCCTGTGTGGGGTGAAGCCAGATCTCGAGGGGCTTTAATCTGGCTGCTGTGCCGTGGCACAAACCCCTATTACTGCAGGCGGAGGAGCAGGCCGCTATTCAAACAGCACTCCGCTAGAAAGATAATAGTTTTCATTTGTTTCCAGCATAGAATAACACTGAGAAATGAACTGTGCGCCTGGGAATGGGAACCATATGGCAGGGCCTGCATACCACACACATGCATTGGCACATAGTTCATCCAGAGCTTAAACCCACATCTGGCTCCTGATTCTTTCTCCACCAGGGCCATCTTCCAGATGAGATCATGTGGAGCCAGAGCTAATAAAACCGCAGCCTGGCGCGAGGGGAGGCCTCTCTGTAGGGATGGGGAGGCAGACAGAGGCAGCCAGCCAGAGGGCCTCGGCCAGCCCCCCCCCCCTGCCTCTGACAGCCAGCTTTGGGAACACTTTCACTCAGCTCTTCCGTGATTGACATATGTGCCGCTTCAGTTCCTGGGGAGGAGGCTTGTCTGTTTGTAAGCTGTTTTCACAACGGCGCGCGTCTCCCGCCACACTGAGTCACCACTTTGGCAGCACAACATGCAGACGCGTCTGCGCTGACTGCCAGATGAAACGGGGATAAATAGCAACCGAGCCACAGTGGAATGTGACAGCAGTGGAGTGAATGGAACTGTGGGCAGAAAAAGCATGCTGTATCTGCTGTCTCTGCCGCTGAGCATTCTGGGTAGCCATCGACATTTAAAGAGAAAAGGGCCCCTTAAGCCTCTCTTACACAACCTCCTTGGCTTGTGAGACATCAAGCTATTGGTACAAACTACAGCAAACCCTTAGACTGCATCAAGCAGCCATACTGCCTGATATATTTATAATTGCAAACGTATTCGGGAGTTGGATTCCTTTGACTAATGATGTTATTGCCTTGGGAAGAAGGTAAAATTCATAACCCCTTGAGCTGTAGTTAAAGAGAAATCATGAAAGCCATTCAGGCAAATAACAGTATAAATGAAAATCTTAGGGTAAGATGTATTGCCTCAGTGAAATCGCATGGAATAATATAACAGGATATTAAACCTGGGGCCCTGCTTAGCTAGTTTGTCAGGCCAATATAATCAAAAACAAAGAAATACCTTTCCCTGTAGAGTGCGAGATCCCGTGATCTCTACTTAGAGCAAGCAGAGGGAGTTCCACCCACTTTGGGCTTTCCCAGAAGCCTGGATCCCGTCCCGCCTGGCCTGTCTGGCTCCACTGCTGCCTAAGTTTATGAGATGAAGTGGATTCCCAGGCAATTTGAACAGACTGCTATCTCATGGGAGCACCTACCTTTGGTAGTCAGTCCAGTCCCCCGTATTCTGAGTGTAGAACAGAGTTTGGGCTCGAGCGCTAGCTAAGTGCCCCCCAGTGGCCATCCGCATGGCATACTATCTAGTTTAAATAAAATCACTGAACAGAGAACTAAAGCCCCATAACGTATACAAATACTGCCCCCCCATGGTAAAACCTACCAGCTATAAGCAACTGTTTGGAATGTGTTAAATTTCACGTAACACGCTCCATTCACAAAGAATACATTAATATCTCTCCATCCCTGCATCCTTGTCCTAGTCATGGTCGCGGGCATATGTTCGTATCCAAATTATAAATCATTTCAATCAAAGATTCTCAGGCCTCTGTCTTGCTGATGTGGTTCTGTCACTGCAGATTTATTGTTGATTTACTGATTTATGTCAGTTATGTTTATTGTGTTAAGCAGCAATCGTTCGTTATAGGGAGACTTGGTACTTTAATGATGTGCCTGCACCTCATATCGATATATTAATATAAATTAGTCTGGGAAACACTTTCTCACTTTCAATTATCCTTCGATAATCTGAATTAACTGTTTTCTGCGCAATACATTTACGAAGCACTTTATACTGGTTGTACTGTAAAAAAAATACAACATTTCGTCTCGTTCTTTCATTACATTAAATATCCTCACTAATAAAGTACTTGCATATAAGTATTTTTAAACGTCTTACAGTTTTAAAAAATGGAATCTTCATTTTTGTACTTTTCAGAAGTTTTAAAAAAGTATAGGAAAATGGAGGAGAAATAATATAGTACTTTTGCTTACGATTTTATTTTCTTGCTATTTTAAGAACATGACACGCGAAATGCGGAACTACAGCGTGCGTGTCCGAATGTCGGGGGGATTATTTCGATGTCGCAACGAGCGAATCCGCTTTGAAATTGTTTACGAAAGAGACCGGTTTAGGAAGTGGAGCTTACAGTACTGATATTGAAGACAATTATCACAGCGGAAAAGCAAAAGCGCTTAACAGGCGCAGGATTTAACACTGAGGATGGAGGATGATGCAGAACTGTTTTATCGTCAGCTTCCGAAAGTGGTAATTTATCCGTTCTTGAATGAACATTTGAACTGTAACACTCTGTATTGCAAAAATACAATGGTATTATCTGGCAAGATAAGAAAATATTATTGGTAAAAGACATATCTTTCTTTCCCTGTTAGTCAACTCCAGTCGATGAAAATGAATGATAAGTTATTTAAATGGAGATGCTTTTCTCCCTCTGATGATTGCTGTCTGCTTTAATTTTTGTCTCTGTAGGAGCTCCATGCTCACCTCAATGGCTCTGTGAGTGTCGCAACTATGAAGCGTCTTATAGCCCGCAAACCGCATCTGAACATCGACCATAGTATGACTGCCATCCTGAAGGGCCAGCGGCGGACACTAGACGAGTGCGTACCCATGGCCTTGCGGAACAACACTCTTAAAACCCTGAGCAGAACTACTTATTTTTTATCTAAGCGCTTGCTTGATTACGATCATGTAATGGAATTTTCAAAGATAGACTCTGTTATATTTTACGTCCTGCCAGCAGAACTGTAAAGGTAATTTGTTTTACAGGTGCTTTCAGGTTTTTAAAGTGATTCATCAACTTATTGACACAGAAGAAGACCTCTTAATGGTATGGCAACTTAAATTTTTTAACGAAGAATCGTCAGTTACTTAAGTGTTTATTTTTACCCTGCTACGTTGCCCATGATGGTACCTTGAGGAACACAATAAATGTGCAGGTATTCAGGGATGTCTGTGTTTTTAGGTTACCAAATCAGTTATTCAGGAGTTTGCGGAAGATGGAGTTAGGTACCTGGAGCTGCGGAGTACGCCTCGGGCTGATGCAAACACTGGTATGCCCCCGTATAAGCAAATTAAAATGGGAATATTTTTCAAAGTAATGATGGCTAAATTGACACTTTTCATGAGCCGTTAGCTGTATTTTTTTTATCTCACTAGATGGTGCTGTCTATTCTAAAAAGAGTTCAAAACATGCCCAAAGCAAGCCAAGAGCACCAGTTACTGGGATCAACAAATACCACAAATATTCACTGCATGAATTGTTGGAGTTTAAATATTTCTCCCAATATCTGCATTAAACCTGTATGATTGTGATGAGGGACACATGATCATCTTGTGGGGCATCCTGTCCAGGGGTTCCCCAGCATCTACCAAAGAGATATGGGGGGGGGGGGTCTTGTGTATTTGCCTGACTAATCTAACATATGTCAAGTCAAGAGTATTGCCTTAAAACAACACTTTAAGTGACAGCCCACAACAGTCACTTTATAGTAAAATTTGTGACCCGTCGTCACGAAATAAGTCGCACTGGTAGAACTTCACCCATAAAACTGAGTTCGTGGCGACGGGTCACATTTAAGGTAGTTGCCCCCTACACCAGGAATGGTGTCTGGTATCCAACACTCTTCACATTAACAAAAGCTTTATTTTTTTATTAAGTTCTTTAAATCCTTTGTTTTGCAAGGTCTAACAAAGGGAAGGTATGTGGAATCCATCATTGAAGCCATCAGGCAGTGTAAGGAGGAGGACGTAGACACGGAGGTCAGGTAAGACTCCAGCTGTTTCTTCTAGAAGATGTTTTCGCATACAGGTAGGTGAGTACATGTCCAATTGTTCATGAAGGTTCCTGGTGGCAGTAGATCGAAGGAATGGGGCTGAGGTTGCCATGGAGACAGTGAAGCTTGCGGAGGATTACATGCTGGCCAGTGACGGTTTGGTTGTCGGCATGGACCTCAGTGGTGACCCAAATGTCAGTTGATCCTGTCCCAGTTTTCTTAGTTTGCACGGCCTTCGTTTCGCTTTCATAATGGTGATAAGTGTGATTTTTACGGGACATTTATTCCTTCTGAAGGTGGGTCATGGCAAAGACTTCCTGCCTGCCTTGCAGAAGGCCAAAAACTGTGGGCTGAAGTTGGCTCTGCACATGTCTGAGGTACTTTACTGCTACATCAGGCCAGGAGGGCAAGTCTTCCTGCAACAAGGCCTGACCACTCACTTTCAATAGTGCCACGTTATTGCAAAAAGTTGCTTTCCCTAAAGTAACATATTAAGCACCTAGAGCACACAGTCATCTATGCAACTTAAGCATAATTCCGATTATAATGAATACACAAAGTCAGACATTTCACTCTTTCTGTTGTCTTACCTGGAGTTATACTTAATCATTTCTCATCCATTTGAGGGTTCATTTCCAAAAAGCCTCATACTACTATGGAATAGAACAGAATATCTTTGTCATTTTACATGTGTAATGAAACTCTGTGTGTTTTCCCACCAATACTATATATTATAAAAATAAAATAATACGGGGGCGGCATGGTGGTGCAGTGGTTAGCACTGTTGCCTCACACCTCTGGGACCCGGGTTCGAGTCTCCGCCTGGGTCACATGTGTGCGGAGTTTGCATGTTCTCCCCATGTCGTCGTGGGGTTTCCTCCGGGTACTCCGGTTTCCCCCCACAGTCCAAAAACATGCTGAGGCTAATTGGAGTTGCTAAATTGCCCGTAGGTGTGCATGTGAGAGTGAATGGTGTGTGAGTGTGCCCTGCGATGGGCTGGCCCCCCTTCCTGGGTTGTTCCCTGCCTCGTGCCCATTGCTTCCGGGATAGGCTCCGGACCCCCTGCGACCCAGTAGGATAAGCGGTTTGGAAAATGGATGGATGGATGGATAAAATAATTCATTTAAAAATGTTAAATATAGACATACAGTTTAAAGCTAATCAAAATTTCAGTTGAACTACATTCTCATTCTAGTTCAGTTATCGTAATAATTGCTGTTTTCATAAGAGGCACGTCAGTTAAGTACATGTTTAAACTTTTAAACTTTATACAAAAAAAAGAGAAGCTCTGTTCCAGGTTCCCTCCCAGACGGAGGAGTCGGAGCTGCTGCTGACCCTCCCCCCTGACAGGATTGGCCATGGAACTTTCCTACACCCAGAAGTGGGCGGGTCTCAGAGTCTGGTGGACAGAGTCAGAGAAAAAAATATTCCTTTGGGTAAGAAATGACCACCTGTGCTCATGCTGGCCAATCACACTGAAGCATTAGACAGTGCATATGTCAAACCTTGATACAATCATATGGTGTTACTAAGTTTCTTTCAGTAAATGTGAAAATTACACTGTGAATCTTCTGTGAAACATATTTTTTGCTTATGATATGCTGAAATCTGCAGGCTTTTAATTTCAAAGTAATCATTTATAGGACCTGAGAGTTGCACTCAATGGCCACTATTAGGAAACCCCAGACAGAAGCAGATAGCTCCCAGTTTTTCCCCCTGAGGGTTTTTCAGGGTAGACAAGTTAGGATTTGCTGAATACTTTTCTGCGCACCGCACTTCCTGTTAGCTTTGACAAGTCTAGTTATTTTCCTCTGACCACTTACTGACGAGTTGCTTTTTCTCCCACAGAGCCGCCACTGACTGGATGTTTTTTTGCGTATCACACTATAATCCGTACACTCTAAACGCTGTACTGTGTTAAAATAGGAGGGGTTGTTTGTGAGATGCTGCAACCTGTTTTTGGCACTAATAATCGCACCACATTGACAGTTGTTTAGGTCATGCATAATAGCTGTTGTAATTCTTAGCCAAACATTTTATGACCCTCTTGACCCTCTCTGCTTGCTGTATATGTTCAGTTGCAGCCACCTGGGTTGATGTTTGGAAGGTCAGGCGGTTTGCATTAGCAAGCAGGTCGCCGAGTATATGAGCCTTTCTGAAGTCCACTGTACCCTTCAAATTAACAGTTTACCACATCCAGTATCTTAACCACAGTCCTCTGATCCTTTTCTTTTTCCTTTGCAGAGCTGTGCTTAACGTCCAATGTCAAGGGTCAGACTGTAGATTCCTACCAGAAGCATCACTTCCCATACTGGTATCAGCTGGGACATCCCTGCGTGCTCTGTGTGAGTTACGGAGTTGTCAGCGTCTTTGTGTTTCTCATATATGTATAAAAATTTGACTGAAACCCCGTCCCTCTAGACGGATGATAAGGGCGTGTTCAGCACCACCCTCTCCATGGAGTACCAGCTAGCGGCATCCACATTCGGCCTTGACCGCGAGGCAGTGTGGGCGCTCTCCCAGCAGGCCATTGGCTGCAGCTTCACCACAGACGCCGTCAAGCAGCGGCTGCAACAGAGGTGGGCGCTGCTCCTGCCTGATCTCTTCTCGAAATCCAGCTGCCTTCACCAAGAGCCCACGGTCCTTCACGCATGCTAACAGGGACTGAACTAGCATTTTTATTGGGCCACACCTTATGCATGGTAACCGTTATGACTTTTATATGTTTATTCATTGTCACTGCTCATGTTGCACTGGGAAAATGAGCCTATCACAATTAGGGAAAAAAGTTTAGCAAAGTAGCTCATTTGGCATCTGCTTTAATAAATAAGTCTGTCAGACTTGACGTGTTACAGCTTCTCTGTTTACCATGTTCAGAGTCACAAAAAAAGGGTTAGTAAGTAAATCTTTTATGTGAAAGAATTTCAAAGGTGTCTGCTGAAATACTCTGGTATAAACCTGTGTTAACCCAGTCCTGTCATTTAGAAACAAAAAAAAAAGCAGCTACACTGGGAAGATACAAATGTTTAGCACTATTCTCGAAGCGATGTAGCTTTCTACAAACTGTACTGCAAAAATCTCTTTGGTTAGCTCATCTCTGAATAGCAACATCTAAACTGAGGTAGGTTTCTCAAAAGCTCCCCTTTGCAACATATATAGGTGAAACAGTCCAGTTGCATGTTAACATTAGTAACTTGCGTAGTTGGTATCGCAAAGCAGGATTTCTTGCTTAGACTGAACTTGTCAGATTTAAAGGTACCCCAGTTTGAATGGAGGCCCATTGACCCATGTCAGGCTGATTATACAGACCTTCCTGCTCGACCAGTAAGTGGTTGTCTTACCCATTCTCCCATACTGTACCTTAATGGTAAAATATTTTGGTGCCTATTTGGTTCCATGTTACTGTTCGGAAGAGACATGACCACAAATGATCTGCCATTTGTTTATTTTGTACAAGGGTAAACAATATTTACCACTCAAGTACCACTGACCCTGCCCCCCCCCCTTGCTACAACAGCACTCACCACCCAAAAACATCCTCCCGCCAAGCTTCATTTCCATTACTGTACTGCCAACACAAACTATCACAGAACTGATCTACATCTGCATAGATACCAAAAGGAGATGCATGGCCATTGTTCAGAGAATTCACAACACAGAAGGCCAACGTGGTAACGCCACAGGCCCTTAGCACAGTGAGCTACTGGTCTACGTTTAACACATGTATGAGTCTGACAACAGGATCTGCACACACAATGAGTCTCCATCTTCCTGGAGCTTTAAAAAGCCATTCATCATTCCACCCATCTCAGTCTTTAAGATGCTAATGGAAGAAGTGCATCATGTGATTTTTGAATTTGAGACCATTGTACGATTTCATGGAAATCGGCTCTCGTTTCTTGTGTAACACAGTAGCTTGCATGGAGTCACATTAGCCATATAAACAAAATTATAGCATAAACTGGCTAGTACCAATCTGGAAGTTGGTGGTTGATGTGCTGGTCACTCCAGTTCACGTTTGTGTTCCTGCAGCTTTGCCCCTCTCCTCCATGGTAGCACAGTGGAAGCCGCGAGTTCCATCGGGCCCACGGGGCAGTCGTAGAACACCCAAGGGCAGTCCATCTGCGTTCTGGATCTTGCGCCCAAGCATGGGGCTGCCCACTGGGCTGCTCTCCTGGGAGGCAACTTGGCGTCGCCGCTGTACCCAGGGGCTACCCGAGGGAGTCAGGCTGCTGTCGGAGGAGTAGTCTGCCCTGCGCTGGCCAGACTCGGGGCTCAGTCGGCCCTCGCTGGCCAGAGGTGACTTGCAAGGGTGTGGAGACTTGCGTAGGGAACTTGGGCTGGCACGGGGACTTGACCAGGGGCTGGACCATGGGGACACTGCTGGGCTCAGGTGGTTGTTCTGGTGGTAGCAGGAACCCGCTGCTGGGGGGCTCAGTTTATTCTTCGGCTGGACTTTGCGGCTGAAGCGAGGGGAGGTGGGATTGCTTTCCGTTTCAGAGGAGCTACACGCAGAATCCTCTGCCTGATACTGCAGCTCCCGCACACGGCTGTTCAAGGAGCGGCTCTTTGACGTCCCATTGGCCTCCTGTGGTTTGTCCTTGGGCAGCTTCTTCTTGGGTGGCTTGGTACCAATCAGGATGACCTTCACGCCGAGTGGGCCAGCCACTCCATCCCCACAACCCATAGCCTCACTGGCTTTGATCGCGGCTTCCACCTCCTCGAACTCCACGATGGCGCACTCCTCAGTGCTGAGCTGCGTGTAGCGGCCACTCAGCTTCTTCAGGTCCACGGGCAGATCCTTCCCAGGCTTCAGCACCCGCACAGAAGCTATGGAGCCATACGCCCCAAAGGCCTTGAGCAGGAGCTCCATGAGATATTCTTGCTGCGTTGAACCAGCTCCCACTCCATCTCCCTCACCCGAGCTGCCCTGTAAGGCCAGGCCCAGCTCCGGCCAACGCTGCAGCTCACTAAGCAGCAGCATGCGGCTCGGCAGACTCTCGCTGGCAAACACGGGGACGGCAGAGCGCCGCCGCACCTTGCGCCCCTCCTCGTTCAGCTCCAGCACGG
The DNA here is from genome assembly GCF_023856365.1 of Brienomyrus brachyistius. Classification (NCBI taxonomy): domain Eukaryota; kingdom Metazoa; phylum Chordata; class Actinopteri; order Osteoglossiformes; family Mormyridae; genus Brienomyrus; species Brienomyrus brachyistius. The sequence continues at coordinate 152,302 of NC_064545.1, forward strand.
TGGACTGGCGCAGTGCGCAGGCTGTCGTCCGCCAGTCTCGAGTTAAGTGCTTCACCTGGCAATAATCAAAAGATCAGAGATCATTCAAGGCTCCAATTTGGTAATTTAAGTGCTCATTCCAGATTCATACCATTATTAAAAAGCTACTCAATGGCAAAAGTACATTAGATTTGCTTTAGGTTCCACCACTATTGTTGTACAAGATGTTCTAGCTTTTCCCCCCCATTGTGCCCAAATAATTCTGCTTCAGTCCCATGACAATGAGCCAAGACCACATTTTCACATACAATGTAGGCAGTACCAAGTTTAAAACCCTGGCACAGCTAAAGTTGGACTACAGAAATGCACTGATGTACATTAACTATTATGCAATTCTGTACCTTGGTACTGTAGACTTAGAACCCTAATTGGCCTGGGGGGGTTGAGGGATTCACCTATCATTTTGGGGCTGTGAATGGTTTGGGAACCCATGATGTAAATATGCAGACGCTGGGTACCTTCTTGAAGGATGTGAGCAACTTTATGCTAACATAGCCCAGCTTGTTCCGCCGGATGTGCTTGAGCAGGAAGGCGTCATGCTCGAGGTTCTCGTCGGACAGGTAGTACTCGATCTGGGCCACCAGCTTCTGGGAGAGCTCGGGGTGTGGTGGCTGCCAGCTCTCCTCCTCAGCTTCCCCACCACTTGTTCCTGCTCCGCTGAGTAAAAAGGACAGTTTCACCCATTGTATTTGTTACTCATGCCCACTGTTACAAAGCCAAGCTGTTGTATATATGCAACTGGACTAAAGTGTTTCTGTATTGGAACTGAAGAAATCTTCAGATGTTATTCAACGCAACTTGCAGCTACCAATCTCTGAAGATGGATTGGTGGAAAGTCAGGGCTACCAAAACTACTTGATATAAGTTGCAGTATCACTCCATTAGCATACCAGCAATTTGGTTACAAGCAGCAAAAAGAATCTAGTGTCACTGCAATCCTGACAGTCAACTCCCCAAACAGCACAGCATAAAGGGTGCTGCAATAGTGCCTGTCCATTAAGGAATTGCAGATACCTTACCGATAACTGCAGATAACTGATTGCAAGCTGTTTTTTTTTAATAAAAGTGCTCACGAATGAAAACTGGCATTGGTGAAGGTAACACCTCCAGGAGTAAATCAGGGAACGTTCCATTTTACCCGAATTCCATAATGAAAAACCAAAAGCCATTAGTAAGTGGAACAGCGGAGTTTTAGTGATCTCTGTCTAGGCTAATCGACTTTAAAGAATAACCCAAACATTCGTATGGTTAACTGCACAAAAGTAGTAAAGCAAAACACGTATGACGCTGGATCATATCGGCAACAGGTCTAGGTAAAGAAGCCGTTCCCGAATTGACACGCCGCTAGAATGACCTGCGTCAGTGACGCGAAGGTGACAATACAAGGGCGTGCTGGTGATATGACACGATATGAGGTCACGTCACATCTTCTTAATATTAAGGAATGTTACAATATAGCTCCATTAAAAACGTTTAGAAATGTAAACACGGATTTAAATATACTTGTAATAAAATTAGTTACCTTGATTTTTCCCGTCTTCCAGTGTCGTCTTCACTACAACTGCCACCGTAGAAATTCAGAGAGTTTGAAGGCATCTCCGTAGCGGGCTCCTCGTCTTCTGCTTCCTGGATGGCCACGGTTATGGTCACCTGGGTCCCGATCTCCTGTTGCTGTTGGTCCACCATGATCTCTTCAGCTAACGCCAGCTTAGTTGAATCCAGTGTTGCTTCAACGTGAGCTGCCAATGCCTTCGGAGCGCTCACGCTGGGAAATGACCGGTCTTCTTCCAGAATGTTTACTTCCTCCCCTTCAGAAATGTTGACAATGGGATCTATGGCCGCGTTGGTCACCGGTTCCCCAGTACCGTGGGTCTCAGGGGTGCGCAGCGCCCTACGCTGTTGGCACCAATGCCGGTGTAGAGCGAAGGGGAGCCCAGAGACGCGCGCCACGGCTTTCCACAGTTCCCAGACCCTGCCCCACTGCAGCCAGTGGAGCGACGAGGAAGAGCAGCCCTGAACAGAAGATGGGCTGATGTCTTGCGTTTGTACTTCCTGATGTGCGAGGAGAGTCCGCTGTCTGAGACGAGCCCTGGGATTGGGCCATAGCGTCTTTCCGCACGCATCCCCAACCCACCAGCAGAAACCGAGCTGAAGCCAGGGGGGAGGCAAAAGCAAGGAGAGGCAGCGGAGAAATGCTTTTATCAATGCGTTCATTTCTTACACGCTGTATTTGTGCTAAATGTTTACATTTATAAAGAAAAAGAACCACCACCTGACGTGTGTGTGTTTCCGATGAGAGACACGATTTTTTTTTACTGCAAGTGTTTAAAAACTGTCGGTAATCAGGGAAGGACGCTTTGCCAATTAGTAGGGTCAATCACTAATAGCTTTTTAGACTTCGGATAATTGGATAACAACCTCCTACGTGCATATCGAATGATTTTACAGTGTAGGTACTTTATCATAAATTGCTCATAGCACAAATTAATTGAATTTATAATCATGTGCATCGCAAGTCAGGGTAGTTTAAAATGATTTTCGGCGTGTGTTTTTTTTTTTTGGTCAGCTGCATTTTTAATGTTTCACTTTTAATATTTAGTAAGCATCCAATTTTTATCATTCTGAGCAGCCGCTATTTTAATGGTCTTTGTTGGTAAATCACACATCGCTGGTGCCTTTGTCCAAGCAAAGGCTGGTCCGTCGCCTCCTCCCCTTTGGCAGCAATCAGCCAGCCGACTGAGTGACTCACTCCCCGCACCGCAGGGCGCTGCCTTGGCGGCGCGCCGCATTGTGCTTGGCAGCGGACGCAGGAGCGCCTCTGCGCTGAGCCAGCAGCGGACGCCTGGGATGGACACGGTAATTCCCCTGTAGTCTCCCGAAAAAGGCCCGAGAGTGCTGTTTTTACGCCCTCGAGCTTACGATGTGGTGTGAGGTGTGCGAAAGCAGCACTTAGGGACGGCTCAGACGGTAATGACACATGCGAGGGGTGAGGACCTAGACATCTTCTGAAGGTTGACGCTGCACCTGAAGAAACCTGCACATGCATTGCCTCTGATTCAGCGTTTCTCCCTAGAAATGTGTCATCCCTTCACCTTATGTGTATAGTGTATATAATTCTCATCCAGTGACTTCCCATCTACTGCTTCGAAACAAACCTACACTTCGCACGTAATCATTTCCCTCCCCTAAAACAATGTCCCCTTTTGTACGCTGTGTATATAATACTCATCCAGCACCTTATGTATTTAAAGACATTTAATTTACACGTACTTGTATTCGTTGTGTATGTGTGAACACTAAATCAATTGTCTCATTACTTCCCCATCGAGATTATTTATTTATTTATTTATTTATTTATATATATATATATATATATATATATATATATATATATATATATATATAAATAAATAAACAAACAAATAACCCCTGCACTTCTAAAGGAAGTCAAAAGCGTGGTGATTTTCGTATTAGCCAGTTGTTATATTTTCATACTAGGAATTGTGTGTTTGGGAAGTTTTTAAATGGGGGAGAATATTTACGTTGGAGGGAAAGGGAGCATGCGTTGCATGAATATAAACTAGTAGAAACTATATTATACTTCATAAAATGGTCCTTTTACTCAAAATAAGGTAAGTATCAGTGTGTCGTGTGTACCGGCAAAATAGTTACACGTGAGAACGGTTTGCGGTAACAAACTCCTAACATTCTGGCGCTATTTTTCTTAGGGAAAAATTCACGATGTTTCCAGTATGTTTAATCTGTTGGTTTTGTGAAGGTAACCAAAGAAAATATATTGATTCAAAATTCATTTATCCAGAGTCAGTTCAATACTAAATTAGCATGTGATAGAAGGCTCACTATAAAGCTTGTTTGATTGCATTCATAGATTTTTATGAAACTGAGGTTATCCAAACTGAGGTTATCCAAATGGGGACCTCAAAAGATGTCCCCAAAAGTAGGGAGATTTCAGGTTTTACTACACTTTGGGGACAATTTGGTCCTCAAATGTGATCAATGTAAACACACAGAGAGAGAGACACACACACACACACACAGTCGTATAATCATTGAGGACCGCTCATTCATTTCTATGGGAAAAATGCTAATGCTAACTATGATAACCTTAACCCCTATGCAGCCCTAACCTTAACTATACATAACCAAACATAGAAATACAAGAATTTTGGCAATTTTAGTTTTTTGATTGCAGTCACAGATTTTTATGAAACTGAGTTTTTGCTTGTGTGGACCAAAGAAGTGGTCCCCACAATGATAAAATAACATTTTTATCTGTCTCTCTGTCTCACACGCACACAACATAACATAACATTCTGAGGGATAGCCAACATGGATTTAGGGGAAGTAGATCATTTTTAACTAATTTACTTGAGGACTTTGAGGAAGCTTAGATTGATCTACTTAGATTTCCAGAAGACCTTTGTTGTTGTCCCCTACAAATGGCTCTTGCTTAAGCTCAAAGCGGCAGGGATTTTAGGAACTATAGCAGCTTGGATCGAAAACTGGTTAACTGACAGGAAGCAACAAGTAGTTATTAGAGGCCCAATGCCACAGTTCATAGTGGGGTACCGCAGGGTTCACTTTTAGGACCACTATTGTTCCTAATTTACATTAATGATATTGACACGAATTCATACAGTAAACTGGTTAAATTTGCAGACGATACCAAGGTGGGTGGTGTAGCAGATATTGATCTAGCAGCATAGAGGCTACAACGGGATCTGGATTTAATTAGCGACTGGGCTGATACCTGGCAGATGAAATTTAATTTAGTTAAATGTAAGGTAATTCAATTTTATTTATATAATGCTTTTAACAACAGTCATTGTCACAAAGCACTTTATATTTAACCGGCCAGAACCCCACCAAGTAAGCCTGAGGCGACAGTGGCAAGGAAAAACTCCCTCTAGCAGGAAGAAACCTTGAGAGGAATCTAGGCTCGGAAGGGGACCCCATCCTCTTCTGGGTGACCGGGAGCATGAAACTGCATTTATATTGACATTCATTAAAGTTCATATAGTTATAAAGTCCCAGTTGGTGTCATGTAGTTATCTCCAGGAGTCCAGGTGCAGGTTCACACGGTGTAGAGTCGGCTCAGGATCAGCTCGGAAACGAGAAGATGGAGAAGAGTTATTGCCCTACACCTAACCTAACCTCCGGCAGGACTAAAGTAACTATGACAGTCTGGCTAAAAGAGAGACCTGGAAGGAAGCACAGACATGAGGGTTTCCAGGGGTTTTGGCGTCAAGCCAACCTACCGTCAATAGCTTAAGTTATCGGCGAGAGTGGCAGGACGACAGCACCAATCCCCCCTTTCCCCTTTAATCTCAAATGACTATGAATCTTCAGATTTCCCATTCACCGTAGAAAAGGGGATTTTACTATCCCAATGACTGGCTAAAAAGGTATATTTTAAGCCCTGACTTAAAAGCAGAGATTGTGTCTGAGTTCTGAACACTAATAGGAAGTTTATTCCATAGCCGTGGTGCTTTATGAGCAAATGCTCTTCCCCCAAAAGTAACGTTTTTTATTCTGGGTATGAATAGAAGACCTGCATCTTGTGATCTAAGTGTACGATTCGGAATGTAGTTGCAAATGAGGTCACTCACATACTGCAGTACAAGACCATTTACAGCTTTATAGGTTAAGAGCAGTATTTTGTAGTCGGCAAGAAATCTAACTGGCCATCCATGCAGGGAGCAGAAATATGAAGTACAGATATTTTATGGTTTCCACTGAAATAAAGGTAGCAAGAAACACACTGAGATCTATGTTGATACTTCCATGTCCCGCTCTCGCCAGTGTGGGGAAGCAAAAAAAAGGCCAATAGGATGTTGGGTTACATCTCTAGGCGTGTGGAGTTTAAGTCAAGGGAGGTGATGCTACGATTATGTAATTCCTTGGTAAGACCCCACCTTGAATATTGTGTGCAGGTTTGGTCACCATACCTTAAGAAGGACATTGCTGCCTTGGAAAAGGTGGAACGTAGGACTACGAGAATGATTCCTGGTCTTAGAGGAAGGTCTTATGAGGAGAGGTTAGCTGAGCTGAATCTGTTTAGCCTCAAGCAAAGGAGACTGAGGTGGGACATGATCCAAGTATATAAGATTCTAACAGGTCTGGATGCTGTTCAGCCAAATAGCTATTTCAATATTACTTTAAATATTAGAACTTGTGGCCATAAGTGGAAATTAGCGGGAGAACATTTTAAAACGAATTTGAGGAAGCACTTCTTTACACAGCATGTAGTTAGAGTATGGAATAGTCTTCCTGCTAGTGTATCGCAAGCTAAAACCCTGAGTTCCTTTAAATCAGAGCTAGATAAGATTTTAATAACTCTGAGCTATTGGTTAAGTTCTCCCCAAACGAGCTTGACGGGCCGAACTGAATACATCTCTGCAGCCATCTTTTAAAACCATTATCCGCTCTGTTCACTTGTGGCCCTTACCAGGTGAATACAGGCCGCAAGGTGAGAGCCAATTAATTGTTCATAGATAAATCAATTTGTAAAAAATATATAAATGCATTAACAATAAATTATCACACATTAACAAAAATACTGCATCAGTTTATATTGACTGCAGTACTTTTATTTATGACTGATCCGTATGACTCAAAGGGCAATAATCACGGTTGGCCAGTAGGGGGGAGCAAAGTACCTTCTTTTGAATTTTGATACCATGCAAATGAATTATTTGTGCAAATGAATATTTTTTTTACCTGCATGCTTAAAATGCATATATGTGTTAAAAGTTGCAAATTTCAAATCAGTTCTTTTGATCCTTTTACACCGAATTATTGTCTGTAATTTTTTTTTAAATTTAAATTCCAACAATCTCTTATGTACCGCAAGATCGAGCGCCCCCTGCTGGAAGAGTGAAATATCTACTCTTCTCCACCAAGCCAGAACCGTGTACTGTCTGATTAGACTCCAGGCTGACTCTGAACTATGGAAGATTTTTAGAGATGATTTTTATTCAATAATTAAATGTGTTCAATGAAATTTGTGATATGAGACAAGATGTTTGAAGTTGGAACATGTGCAAATGTGCTGGTATGCTGTTGCACCAGCATATTGTACTGTGCAAAAGTAACACAGTGTGTGTGGTTAAACACCAGAAACTATCAGGCTGCTGTTAACCTGCATGGTCCTTTGTCCCCTTCTCGGTATCCGATAAGGTGTGATGAGAAAACAGGGTTAGATTTCCCTCATCCTCAAACTGGGTTTAGTACAACACTACACAATTTTTTTCTGTGTGAGGAACTTATTTCACATTGAAGCTGAGCACATATGAAATGCAAAGTTGTGTTGACTGGGAGTTGCTTGTTTTTAAAAGCCATTGAAAAATGGAGATCAGTATAATTGTTGTCGTATGACTTTCAGCAGTGTTGAGAAAGTAAGGTGCGTTACCATCTGGCAGCCTCTCCTGTGGTGATCTGTGCTGCTCCACTATGTCCTGTTTTATGTTTACAGGTGTTAGTCAAATGCTGTACCTGTAATTCCCTACTATAACCCACAGAGGGCAGCAGACCGCATTGTAGACCATACTGTGAGCAACTGGCCCACAGTATGCCATGTTTGTATGCCATGTTACAGAACGAGTATTGTTGCATGGCACCCCCAAGATATGGGCTTTCAAATGCATGCCTGCCGGTGTGGAGTTTACATGTTGTCTCAGTACTAGGAATTTTCCATAAATGCTACATAATCACTGCCTTCTATTGGTTTTTTTCCCCTCCATTGGCTGGTGAGCTCTCGGTACATTACACAAGAAATGCCGAGCACCTGAATGTTGGTGGAAGACCTACTCGTGCAATTAAATCTTTGGGTGGGGAGGGGGGGGGGGTTCATTTGCTGACAGTGGTGCGTTTATCTGGGAGGGTGGAAATGAGCCCATGAAAAGCTCAGCAAAATAATTTCTCTGCAGGGCTGTCACTGATACGTCTGGTGGATGGCCGGCATGCCACAGAGCAGAGGTCACCTGCTTGGGCTGCAGTGTGACACATCGGATGGGTAACGTCTAACTGGGATTGGCCAGCGATTATGTGGGTTTAATACTGAGGTGGCAAGAGTCCCCTGGTCTGTCATAGTGCTGTACAGAGCTCTGGGGTGGGGTGAGGTGTTGGCACGGATACCCTGGCAGATTCAGGATTGCCCTGCTTGGCAAAATCTACTGATTGGACCTCCCTCCTCCACCACATTTTGGGGGGAGCACAGGGACAAGGGGGAGGGGGAAATCCATAGTTGACCGATACCTGCCTACAACTTGCACTGCTCACCCGCTGTTCCAACCACTAAGGCTCGGGGTGGGGGCCCCATTCTGGCGACCCTTCTCCCAGCAGGTGCTGCGCGGGGGCTGGGGTTAGCTGCGTAAGTGCTGTGCACTGGGCGCCAGTTGGCTGCTTCCTTGCTGCAGGCGCTTGGAGACCTTCGTCCCGCTGGGATTATTGGGACGGCGCTGCTGTACTTAGTGAAAATCCAAACATCTGCTCAGTGTCCCTGGCTATCTGGACTTCAGCTAAAGTGCATTTAAGATCCATCGACCTCCCCCCTCCCCTTAAACTGTTGTCGGCCTTATATATTATTGACATACGTCGTCCTGGTGTGTTATGGAGTCTTATGAGAAACTTGAGAGTTTGGAGATCAGAGGAACCACCAGAGATGTCTCCTGAGGGCTTTCCTACTTGATTGATCAGGGGTAAAGCTCATGTGGAACTCATTGCGCTTCAGAGGTCATGCAATGCAGAGTCATTTGGTGTGAGAGCCCTGCAGGTTATGGTCTGTGTGTGTGATCAGAAGGTCGTTAGTTCAAATCCTATAGCCAGCAGAGTGATGTCATCGTTGGGCCAGTGAGCAAGGCCATTAACCCCAGTTCCTGGGACACTGACTGATCCTACTGACTGATCATCATGGCTTTGGATAAAAGCATCTGCTGAACACACACATATATATAAGCAGAATATGCATAAACCTGCAAAATTGCAAGTATGTTGCTGAAATTTATGGGTGTTTGTATGTTGGGCTGCCGGGACCTTCCCACTGACCTTTTCTTGGCTTTTCCTTAGATGGTGGCCAGTCCCTTGAGTCGCTTTATTGGTTTGATAGCTTTGTCTTCTAGGCGCATATAATTATGCGTTTCCATCTGAACTTGTTCCGCAGATCTTTTATCGTCTGATGTCCTTGACCTGCCCATCATCTCTCACCACTTGTGGGTTTTTTTCCGGCCCTCAGTCCTTTGCTCCTCTGTCTAATTCAGCGTTCCCCAATCCGGTCCTCAGGGACCCCCAGACAGTCCACATTTTTGCTCCCTTCCAGCGGGAGCAAAAATGTGGACTCTCTGACAGGGAGCTGCGAAGTAGCAAAAACTTGGACTGGGGTCTGTGAGCCCCTGAGGACCGGTTTAGGAAACACTGGTCTAGTTAGCCTGTGGACTCTGTGCTTTCGTGGTTCCTGCTTCCATTCTGTTATTTGGTAAAACAGCATAATGGAGAAGCTGTTTGAATGTAGAGGAAGCCTCAGGCCTTTCAGCTTGATGAAGAGGGAAGGAGTGCAATACTCCCCTCAAGCAGGATGCCATTTCTGTTAAATGACGCAAAGCCCCTACTTTCCTGTCCAGCCTGTTAATTAGTAAAAGGCATCTATTATTAACATCCCCATCAGACAGTATTAGTGAAAGTGTACCGTTCCAGAGACAATGGCAGCATTTGGAGCGCCTTTAGCATCTCTGCGCACTGTCGCATACAGGCTGCATTTTATCAGTCGCAAGCAGAATAAAGAAGCATCTCGAATTTACTTTCCTCTCTCTGGCTTCTCTCTGGTTCTGCTGCCAAGTCCTCATTGTGAGGGTGAAGTGAGCACAGATGTCTTCAGGAACCTGTAAAAGGTTCAGCGTTTCATACTGAAAAGTGGCTTTTTTTGGGAAAAGCCCAGAAGTTTAATGTAAACGGAAAAGGGCTATTTTTCAACTGAAAACACAGGTGACTTTTTAGTGCGTCCCATCCGTGCCACAGAAGATATTCTCCTAGTTGAGCTGGGGGTGACTGGGACGCTGTAGATGAATTCTGGAGCAGTTGATGTGGACTTTTTATTCTGTGAGTAATTTGTGACTTCGGGCTGATTCATATTTCATGTGAAAACGGCTGCACTGTAATGGACCATCCAATGCCGAATGTTCTTACTTCTAGCGCCAATACATCAGTGTAGACCGTGTACTCTGACGTCAGGCCTGCGGGTGGCGCTGTAGAGCGAAGCTGCTTTTAAGTCATGTCTATGTATCGCGATATGGATGTTATAAGAATAAATCTGAATTTTGATAAAACTAACCATTTACTATATACTTAGAGTACCAAAAGCAGGATTATCGTCAGTGAAAAAATTTCCATAAACTGAAATAAAACAATGTACAAAAATAATCCTCTCCTGGAGCCGACACCTTATCGTGGTGGAGGGGTTTGCATGTTCCATTGATCCCAGGAGCTGAGGTGGTTAAAAAGCTTCTCAGTGGTCGGGCCCCGGGGCTGGATGAAATCCACTCGGACTTCCTTAAGGCTCTGGCTGCTGTGGGGCTGTCCTGGTTGACATGCATCTGCAGCATCGCGTGCACATCGGGGGCAGTGCCTCTGGACTGGCAGACCGAGGTGGTGGTGCCCCTATTTAAGAAGGGGGACCGGAGGATGTGCTCCAGCTATAGGGGGATCACACTCCTCAGCCTCCGGGTAATGTCTGTTCGGGGGTTCTGGAAAGGAGGCTCCATTGAATTGTCGAACCTCGGATTCAGGAGGAGCTGTGTGGTTTTCACCCTGGCCATGGAACAGTGGACCAGTTCTCTACTATCAGCAGCTATAAATATTAATTCCAAAACCCAATTGAAATTAAATAAAAACCAATGTCAAATTTATCAAAAGTACGTATTATTGGGCCTCTCGTGTAATTCTCTTGAACCACAGAAATAGCCGATGGCACTTAATCGTGACATTTTGTTATAGTTAGCATTTATCCCTAGAAATGAAATGACTAAAACATAAACTAAAATATATAACAGGCAAATAGATTTACATCTTTAAAATAAAAGACTAATGGAAACCACACTGAAAAAGAAACTAGGTTTAGAAAAAATAGAAAATTGTTGAAACTGCATTAAAAATTAAATCAAAAATCAAACATGCAAAAAGTATAGACAAGTACATGGTGTCATGCCCGGCTCGTCCGCTCCTCGTGTGTGCCACGCCCCCTGCCTTCCCACGTGTATTTCCCTGATTGTACCCCGCTGTATCTGATTACTTTGATTAGTGTTGTCTGGTTTTAAGTCCTGGTCTTACCTGTTAGCATTGTCTGTCATTGATGTTAGTCGGCGTGCCATGTTCCCGAGTCCTCGTCCTTCCAATATATCCCCGTTTGCCCTAAGTCTGCCTGCTTGCTTGCCTCTCCGCTCATCACCTTACCCGTGCGCCTCTACCGCCGACGTATATCGTGACAGAATGACAGACCACGCAAAGAAGCGGAGCAAGCAAATTCCGGAAGAACTGGTACTCCGTCTGGGAGCCTGCGCGTTGGCCAGGCTTTGGCCCTTGAGCGAGGAGGAGGTGGATGAATCCCTGCTACTGTGGCCATCCGAACCGGACGCCACGGAGTTGCCACCGCCGCTCGAGCGGAATTGCTTCCGGCCTGAGCGGGTGGCGAACAAAGGGGTCGCCACTGTAAGAGATGCCATCCCGCGAATCCCGCGGCGTCTTAAAGGGACCAAGCCCGTCTCATCTGTGCCGGCTCAGCTCGTCCCACCGCTTACGGCAGAGACACTCCGGCCAGAGGTAATCGCTCCAACCCCGACTCACATTACCCAGTTCTTCACCCTCCAGGGGTTATACTGGAGGGTGAGGGATGAACTGGCCGGGCAGATGTCGCCCGAAGCGGACCAGCTCGTGATGCAGCTAGAGGAGGGGTTCGCTGCGTTCACTCCTGCTTCCCCCCCGGAAGTCCTGGAGCAGCTCGCAGCGGATCTCCGAGGGCTGCTCCTGCTCCGGAGAGCGGTGGATCCCGCTCCAGAACGGCCGTCGCTGTCCTCGGACCCTGCTCCAGAGCAGCCGCTCGCGCGGCCGCCGCTGCCCGCGGACCCCGCTCCAGTACAGCCGCCTTCGCTGCCGCCGCCGCCTGTGCAGCCGCCCTTGCCGGCGGACCCCGCTCCCGTGCAGCCGCCCTTGCCGGCGGACCCCGCTCCCGTGCAGCCGCCATTGCCGGCGGACCCCGCTCCCGTGCAGCCGCCATTGCCGGCGGACCCCGCTCCCGTGCAGCCGCCTGCGCAGCCGCCTTCACTGCCTGCTGCAGCTCCCGGGCAGGCGCCCCCACTGCAGCAACCTGCAGCTCCCGGGCAGGCGCCCCCACTGCAGCAACCTGCAGCTCCCGGGCAGGCGCCCCCACTGCAGCAACCTGCAGTTCCCGGGCAGGCGCCCCCTCTGCAGCAACCTGCAGCTCCCGGGCAGGCGCCCCCTCTGCAGCAACCTGCAGCTCCCGGGCAGGCACCCCCTCTGCAGCAACCTGCAGCTCCCGGGCAGGCGCCCCCACTGCAGCCAGCTCCAGTTCCTGACCGCGCTCCAGTTCCTGACCGCGCTCCAGTTCCTGACCGCGCTCCAGTTCCTGCAAAGGCGCCCCCTCTGCAGCCGCCTGCTGCAGCTTCCGGGCAGGCGCCCCCACTGCAGCCAGCTCCAGTTCCTGACCGCGCTCCAGTTCCTGACCGCGCTCCAGTTCCTGCAAAGGCGCCCCCTCTGCAGCCGCCTGCTGCAGCTCCCGGGCAGGCGCCCCCTCTGCAGCCGCCTGCTGCAGCTCCCGGGCAGGCGCCCCCTCTGCAGCCGCCTGCTGCAGCTCCCGGGCAGGCGCCCCCTCTGCAGCCGCCTGCTGCAGCTCCTGTCCCTGACCGCGCTCCTGTCCCTGACCGCGCTCCTGTCCCTGACCGCCCTGCTGCAGCCGCTCCTGAGGTGCCCCCGCTGCAGTCCCCTGCAGTTCCCGGGCGAGCGCCCCCACAGCAATTGCCTGCAGCCCCAGTTCCTGATCTCGCCCCAGTTCCTGATCTCTCCCCAGTCCCTGATCTCGCCCCAGTTCCTGATCTCGCCGCAGCCGCTTCCGAGACGCTCCTGTCCCCGCCTGCTACAGCCGCTTCCGAGGCGCTCCCACTGCAGTCACCTGCAGTTCCAGGGCGAGCGCCCCCACGACGGTGGCTTGCAGCGCCTGGGCCGGCGCCCCCACTGCAGTGTCTTGCAGTTCCAGGGCGAGCGCCCCCACGACGGCGGCTTGCAGCGCCTGGGCCGGCGCCCCCACTGCAGCGTCCTGCAGTTCCAGGGCGAGCGCCCCCACGACGGTGGCTTGTAGCGCCCGGGCCGGCGCCCCCACTGCAGCGTCCTGCAGTTCCCGGGCGGGCGCCCCCACGACGGCGGCTTGCAACGCCCGTGCCGGTGCCCCCCCTGCAGCGTCCTGCAGTTCCCGGGCGGGCGCCCCCACGGCAGCGGCTTGCAGCACCTGGGCCGAGGTCCCCACTGCAGCGTTCTGCAGTTTCCGGGCTGATGCCCCCGCAGCCTGACCGTGTTCCTGTCCCGGCGCCCCGGCGGCCTGACCGTGTTCCTGTCCCGGCGCCCCGGCGGCCTGACCGTGTTCCTGTCCCGGCGCCCCCTCCGCCTGCCGCAGCTCCAGAGGCGCCCCCTCCGCCTGCCGCAGCTCCAGAGGCGCCCCCTCCGCCTGCAGCAGCTCCAGAGGCGCCCCCTCCGCCTGCAGCAGCTCCAGAGGCGCCCCCTCCGCCTGCAGCAGCTCCAGAGGCGCCCCCTCCGCCTGCAGCAGCTCCAGAGGCGCCCCCTCCGCCTGCAGCAGCTCCAGAGGCGCCCCCTCCGCCTGCAGCAGCTCCAGTCCCTGTCCTAGTCCCCGAGGTGGTCCTGGACAACTCCATCTTGGCTCCTCCCTCTTTGGAGGTGGAGGAGCTGGAATGGGACCCCTCGGGGACAGAACTTGTAACCCCTTGTCCCTCGCCCCGGCGACATCGACTCCGACCTAGGGTCAGCCTGTCTGTGTCCCGCAGGGGAAGGGGACACAGACGCAGGGCTGGGGTCCCGCCCGCCCTGCCCCCTGGCTCGCCCTCCCTCGCCTGCGCTCTGGCTCGGTTGGCGCCTGCGGGTCCTGGCCCTCCGGGTTGGGCGTCACCTGCGGGTTCCCCTCCGAGGCCTCGTCGCCCCGCCTTGCTCCCCTCTCCAGAGCCTGGTCGGTCGCCTGCGGGCTCCCCGACGGCGGCTCCGCGGTTGCCTGCGGGGCCCCTACCTCCGGCCCTCCCCCGGACGTCGTCGCCTGCTGCAGCTCCCCCCTCCTCCGGGCCTTCGCCGTGGGCCCCTCCTGCTCCCTCGTCCCCTTCCCCGGTGCTCCCTCCTGCTCCCTCCCTGGCCCCTCCGCAGGTCCCTCGCCCTGCCTCCTCGGCCCCTCCGAGGTCCCCTCCGGCTCCGGCCTCCCGGCCGCCTGCGGCCCCTCCGGCTGCCGCCCGTCGCCCGCTGGGTCTCCCTCGGGCTCCCCTTTGTTCCCCCTCCTTGTCTCCCTGTGCCCCTGCCTTTGTCCCGCCTGTCTCTGTCCCTTTGTTTTCTGCTCGTCCCTTCGTTCCGCCCGTCTCTGCTCCTCGTGTTCCTCCTGTCTTTGCTGCCCGTCCTCCTCTGTGCCCTCTGTTCACTCCTGGCCCTTGTGTCCCGCCGGTTCCTTCTGTGTCCCCTCTCTTTCTCTGTCGGTCCGTGTTCCCCGTCCTCTGTCAGGTTTTGTCCCTGGTCCTGTCTTTGTGCCTGTTCTGTCTCTCTGTTTAATTCCCGGTCTCTTGTTCTTGGTTTTGGGTTTTGTTTTTCAGGTCTTGGTCCCCTCGTCCCGTTCGTCGCCTCCTCCTGGGCGTGCCCGGTGAAGCGCGCCTTTGGGGGGGGGCTCTGTCATGCCCGGCTCGTCCGCTCCTCGTGTGTGCCACGCCCCCTGCCTTCCCACGTGTATTTCCCTGATTGTACCCCGCTGTATCTGATTACTTTGATTAGTCTTGTCTGGTTTTAAGTCCTGGTCTTACCTGTTAGCATTGTCTGTCATTGATGTTAGTCGGCGTGCCATGTTCCCGAGTCCTCGTCCTTCCAATAAATCCCCGTTTGCCCTAAGTCTGCCTGCTTGCTTGCCTCTCCGCTCATCACCTTACCCGTGCGCCTCTACCGCCGACGTATATCGTGACACATGGTGTTGCAGTAGAAATTGTAAATGTAATTGTAAACACGTTGCTTTGTATTTCCCCATTGAGGCGTGTATGTTTGCCCGTGTCTTGTGTGAACCGTGTACGATCCTGTTAAGGACTGCAATTAAAGAGAATGTTCTTCCCAGCAAGCAGGTCTCCTTTTTTTCTCCCTGCTGCTCGCGTGAAGCCTGGGTTTGCCGGGCACTGCAGTATTTATAATCCTGTAGTGAGGAATCATTTAAATGCCAGTGTTTCTAAACTTTCTCAGTCAACCATTTGTCAGATCTGCCATTTTTGTTATAATTTTAATCATAGTACGCAAACACCTTTTCTACCCTCTATCTTTGGTCTGACTACTTTCTGACTTTCTGCCACTTTTTCCCTGGTCAATGAACAAAATTTTGGGTTTCATTTGTACCCCGGAGTCGATCCTTTGCCTCTATGTTTCTACGTCACAATGGCCGTGTGCTGTGCGGCTGGCGTGCACACAAGACCTATGAACCAGTGTGTTTTCAATTTTTAAGTGTTTAAGTCCAAGGCAGATTCCATGACCTAAATTACATCACAATCGCTGTGCACTGTGCTGCTGTCATACATGCGAAATATGAACCAGACTTTAGAAGTATGAATCAGAACGTTGGTACACATCCTTTTCCATCCTGGAGCACTCATTTAAAAGCCATACAATGAGCAACAGAAATGTTGCTTCCACTAGTTCCTAGTGCCTTAATAGGAGCCACTATTTCTATATTAGTTTTTTTCCGGCCTTTGTGATGAATAGTAATGAACCGAAGCTGCATTGACTTTATGGAAGGTATGGGAGGCAAAGGTCCTGCCGCAGTGCTCTGCCATTGAGATGTGTGGTTCTGAAAACAGCTGCGGAATTCAGGGCCACTGAAGGCGGGTATAGTTTGGCTCTGATTGGCTGACTGTTAGTATGTGTCACATCAGCTTAGACTCGGCATCCAGGCCCACTCACTAAAGCACGACAGTTAAATTTATATTCTGCTGGGCTGACAAAAGAGCCATGGTCCAGACAGAGAGGGAAAGGAAAGACATGTGGGCGTGTGTTTTGCAAATGCATGTTCGTGGATATATATATATATATATATATACACACACACATACACACAATATGTTGTAGTCCTGAGTACTGATGGGTACTAGTGGCCCACGCAAGGCAGTGCTGGCTGTCGTCCCGGGCAAGCTGCAGGTTCATTGGCTGGATGTAGGTCAGCTGGGTTTTGGGTCTACAGGTAACATGGGAACCTTGATACGGGCGGCTTGCAAGTCGACGTGAGCCCAGGATTCGTCCGGCTGTGTGTTCTCACCTTTTAGCTCCTGGTGTTTATCTTCTGTGCTACTAGGAGGCGTGTAGTAATCCTGTTGAAACAGGACAGCATCACTCCCGTCAGCCAATGGGATGAGTGCAGGAGACGACCGGAAGCGGTTTGAATGGACGATGGTGTTGGAGAGTGATTCCACACCTACAGTGCTGCGTAGGGGACCTTCGAGGCCTCTGAATCTGACTGGGATGTGCCCCCCCCCCCCAAAAAAAAAAAGATGATATCTGTTAATATCTGTTACGGAAGGTGATGCAGATCTTTCCTGGGGGGTGGAAATCTGCTTCACTGTTTATTATCTGCTGTCCTGAAATTGTATTAAAGTCTCAAAGAAACGTGTTTAATAATAAGATAGTATTGGTCAGTGTTTTCCGATCCAGTCTGCGGGGACCCAGAGTCGGTCCATGTTTTTCATCCCTCCCAACTCCTAGGTCCCTGAGGACCAGATTGGGAAACAATACTATTGGTGATTGAGGTGGATCTTGATGTTTCCATTAAAGTGATCGTTTCATATCCCTGTGCGTAATACCTTTATGCCAAATGTCTTGCCTGGAATCGTGTCCTGTCTTTAATGGCCCTGGCAGGCTGTAACCAGGATGCACGTGGCGTACATAAATGCATTGATCTGGCCCTCGCTCTCCTCAGCATGTCTGTGATCGATAAAGGGGGCTGGGTTGCACACACTTGGGAGCATGCAGACGTCAGCTTGGACGGGTGGGGGTCTTTGTGTTAATTACAGCATGCATTTGAATGCATTTTGAATGTTGTGATATTGTTCATACCTGTCCTCATGCCACATTCAGGTAGCGGTTATCCTCCTGCTCCAAATGGTGGGGAGATCACCGCCATTCACACGTGTGGGCGTCTCCCCCTGGATTACCAGCCTTCATCCCGGCACTGGCCATCAGCATGCGCAGCGCTGCTCCTGCAGTCAGGATCTCCGCATTACCGTGCGGTTCGCCACCCGGTCTCTCCCCCCCCCCCCCCGCCCTTTCTATTCGCAGCAGCCTCGGCGGCCGGGCATGCGCGAGTCGGCGCTTGTGTTTCCCTGAGAGGCAGGCGGGCGGGCGGACAGCGAGAGAGCGAGCGAGGGGGATGCTGGGGGCTGCCGGCTGCCACGGCTGGGAAGGACTGACGCGCTGCCCGTCGCTCGCCTCCTGCCTGGCACTGCCCACCGCCGGAGTCGCGTCGCCCCCCCGCCAGCGGGCACCACACCAGGTAGGAGGGACAGGGGTCTCCATCCCCCTGCATAACGCATGGGGCGGGGGGGGGGGGCGAATCTCTGCATCGGATCCCAATCAGCATATTCTGCCCGGACGGCCGCTTTTTCCGGGAAACACATCCCAGCGGCGGAGGACGGATCCCGCTTCGTTGCCGTGATACGCGGCTTGTCGCTGCCTTGCTAGCTGTCAGCTGCGCGCGTGCATCTGCGTCTGCGTGCACAAAGGCTCGAAGTTCCCGCATCAGCATGCCAGACTGCAGCAGATAAAGCTGTATCGTGCTCGGCTGGGTGGAAATGTAGCATAAGGGCAGCAGACAATGTCAGCTCTGATCAAGGGCGACTGTCGCCTGCTGTAATTTTTATTTCATTCATCTGTCTCTCTCTCTCCTTTTCTGAGCTGTCCTTGGTAATCTGTTGGTTTCGTATAAGGAATGAGATTCCTGTTCATTTAGTGTGTGTCTCCATAATCATCTGTGGCCATTGCTCGCTGGGGACATGTGCATTACTACTCCTGCCGGTGTCCCTAGGTTGTCGGGGCGGGAGGGGAATTATGACTGAAGACATTTTGCCGTTACCACAAAGGGGAAGAGCTCCTGGAGCAGCTGAATTTGAGTGGTTTGCTGTTATAAAGTGGCATTAACTGCAGACAAAGTCTGCTCACAATGGCTTGTCTTTTAAAATCCTGGTTATTTTTCTTAACTAGCTTCAATTCCCTTCTTAGCTGCTTCTGGTTAGTATGTTTATGCATGTTAAAATGTCAGACTGCATGTGATTACACCTGTCCGGGCCAGGGTGGGGCTCTGCAGCTGTGTGTGTGTGTGTGTGTGTGTGTGTGTGTGTGTGTGTGTGTGTGTGTGTGTGTGTGTGTGGTCTCCATGATGCCCATCTCAGCCTCTGCTTTGGCCACTGCATCAGAGAGCATATAGCAAAGCCTCAGCCTGTGGTAGTCTATGATTTAGAGCCCCCCACCCCCCCATCTTAGCTGGGGGAGCACAGTGACCAAGAAGAGATGCACAGCTGGCCTGAGTTATTAGATGGGTAACTTTAAACAGTTTGTCAACAGGATGTATCAAGTGACGCCCTCTGAGAAGCGGAATATACCAGGAAGGGGCGGAGTTTGTGCCGTTCTTAAGCACACGGAGGCTCCGAAACAGCCGAACACATTCATACACTGATCTGAGGGAGGGATGAAGGCCTGGCACTCGAGTGCATCCTGCCTGCTGGTGGTTCCCTTCAGATGCAATATGAGTGCTGGGATGCAGATCTCGGCGTGTGGCTCGTAAGATCTCTCCAGCATGTGCTTCTAAAGGAGACTCGCAATCAGTACCTGGCCTCTGCTTTCCTTGCACCATCTCTGTAGGCGTGAGGCACAGACCTGCAGCCTGTTAAGATTATCACTCTGGTTTTACTCTTGTGATTTAAGACGACTAGCCAGGTGCTGTTTAAATGTACAATGTCTAGTATGAAGAGCAAAATGTTTTAATCAATTATCAGTATTTTCATTTGGTCAAATGGAAAATTATACAGGACGTATGACAATTATGAAAATTCCCATAATTTTCTGTAGTTTATAATATACATAGATCCAGAGTATGAGCTGAGAGGCATTGAACAGAGTGCAGGAAAAATCGAGATTTAATATTTCAGGCTGTGAAATTACTGGCACTGTGGCAGGATTTCAGAGGTGTGCGGTCTAAGGTGACCTGGGGAGATGAAATGTGTTGAGGGGAAAATAGAAATTCAAGGTGACAATGTATCAGAGCAAACCCAAATGCCGCTGCATCTCTGCTTGCTCCATTAGTAATTAAAAACATTTATATTAAAATGATAAATTCAGATTTTTAATTTCCTGGGACCGTGAACAGAAGCTGTGGTTAGAAAATGGAAGGATGGATGGATGGATGTCAGTGTGCTTTTCAGTGCTGAGCTGATTGGGCTAACGGTGCATGCAGTAAATGGTGTGATGAACTCGTGCACCTTTTGTTGCAGGAGGGGCACATGGCCTGTGTTCTACCACGGAAAGATGAGGAACGGAAGAGAGAGAGCCACAAGAACGCAGTGCACAAGGTACGCTCACTGGAAAGGCCTTTACCTCTTCATTTCCTACACTTTTGTTTATTCCTTCTCCTCAATATTCCAGGGAGGAATGGAGACTTGATCCTCTTTAGGAGAATACCCAGAAGATTCACCAAGACACTTTCAAATTTCAGGCTTTTTGGTCAGTAGGAACCACCCAGGAAAATGAGGGATTAGTTGGAGGGTTAAAATGTAAGAGTTTGGTGAGTCTTGGCTGTGATCGGCTGTGGCACGTTGGAGTTGGAACTGTGGGTGTCGGTCCACTGGCTGCAGTGACTTGGTCGCACGCGTCCATGACTGCATGAAGGAGAGCTTTCAATGGTCTGAACAAGCGCCTCCCAGCATCCTCAATGCGCAGCGTAGACCTTGTGTTAAACTATTTTGTGCTGTTACTGTAACTTCAGATAGTTTCCATGTTCCTTTTAATGCACTGTCGTTCTATGACATTCCTATGACGTGTTCTAAGGAAGGAAACTTACTGCCGGGTGTGATGATATATAGAAAAATGACTGCAATCTCTCTACCTCAGCTCCTACTCCTCCATGATTTAAGATCTCCTGAAACCACTTGGTCTTTTTTTTAATGGAGGGGGCGTTTTACTCTCTCTGCAGGTGGTGATGGTGGTGGGGGTGCTTTCAGGTGAATTACGAGTTTGCTAGGGTTTGACATATCGATGCTTAGTGGAGCTGTATGCCTGGGCTTGTGGCTGGGTGATTGTTATGGACCCGGTACACTGGGAGACCGCCCCGGTTTTAGCCTCGAAGTAGCCGAGCTGCCCCCTCGTTCCCGCTTCCTGAAGGTCGTCTGTCACTCGCCTCTTTAACATTTCATCTCTGGTGTGTTATGACGCCATGGTAAACATCAGCCGTGTCTCCTGTTAACCCAACCTGCAGGAGGGCTTCGTGGAGATGGATGCTCATGTATGCTAATTCAAGGAGTTTCTTTCCCAGAGTAGGTGTGTGAATTGTTCTGTTTAGGCCTGGTGTGTGTCTGTCCAATGTGTTTGACTGCAAGCGATTCTGCATTAGCACCAATGCAAGAGTGACATGCATTTACTTTTGTATCCCGATGCAATTTATTTCTTAATGTTTAATGAAGTGTATCTCTGCCTCTGCATTATCTTAATGATGCTGGATATATCGATATCGGTCCATATCTTGGCCGATTATTGCCAACCGATATTTAAACATTAGCAGTACCAGAGCTAAAGACACAACTAGTAAAATAATGGTGGTGACTGTATTGCATAGCAAACTGTCTTCAATAGTGGAGGACGTGGGATTTTGTCGGTTCATTCACAAAAGTACCGACCTGCAAAATGTATTTAACCTGTAGAGCCATTTTTTTCGATTTCCACAAAATAAAATCAGTTTAGCAAAAATATATTGGCTATCGGGGCGTCATGGTGGTGCAGTGGTTATCACTGTTGCCTCACACCTCTGGGATCCAGGTTCGAGTCTCCGCCTGGGTCACATGTGTGTGGAGTTTGCATGTTCTCCCCATGTCGTCGTGGGGTTTCCTCCGGGTACTCCGGTTTCCCCCCACAGTCCAAAAACATGCAGATGGCCCCCCATCCTGGTTTGTTTCGTGCCTCGTGCCCATTGCTTCCGGGATAGGCTCCGGACCCCCGCGACCCAGTAGGATAAGCGGTTTGGAAAATGGACGGATGGATGGATATTGGCTATCAGTATTGGTCAAAGTTTCAGTGCACCACTACATCGCCTGTTTTCCTCCAAATGAGACCTCTCGCATGAGCTTTAATCACATTCTTTAATGGGGGTGGGGTCCGTTCACCCAGTGTGTTTGAGAATATAAGCCAGATGGCCTATGTAAGGGTGTGTCCCATATGCTGAGGTGCGGGTCCCATGGCGTGACTTTTATGTCTGTCCCTGCCTGGGCTTGTGTGGAGCAGCATGCTCAGTTTTGGAGCTGCTTACATCACTGGATCACACTGGCACCCAGCAGGATGTGGGCACGCAGTGCCGCCTTGTCCACCACACAGCCTTCCTGGTGTGTCGGGCCGTCTCTATGCCAAAGAGCATCTACCCTGGTGTGAAGCGAACACCATCCGGCCGACCGGCCATCTCAGTGACAGCCGGCACTCCGCTATCGGTTTCTCTCTCAGGGGGCCGGAATGAACACTCCAGCAAGTTGCTCAGGCTCGTCACTATCCCTTCAGAGACGCTTCCCGGGTTAAACACGATGGGCCAGGCACGTGGTTACGACCCGTAGTGGCGTCTCTGAGCAGGACAGGTGGAAACCTTCGCATTGAGTCATACGCTGGCCTCCATGACAGGTAATGCTTGAACAACTGTGAAAAGTCTCCAGTTAAGGACTGCAGAAAATATTGCCGTGGGGACTACACAAGTTAAAGTACGTCGCTGTTGGCCGACACCATTACGAGCAAATACTTTGGCACTGTATACATCATCACCAGAGCTACACGGCGAGTAGGTATTTAAAGCGCCCTAGATACTTGTGTAGTGCCACGTTCGCAGTGCTCTCAAGTTTATGGGACAAGTGCGGACAGATTGTGGGAGGGGCCTGTTTGCCTCTGCAGGTGTGTGAGTTACGCGCAGCCGCTCCGTCGCCGCACCACTGGGTGCTAAAGCGGGAAACCTGCTGCGACTTTAATGCCTCGTGCAGTTTATGAACCTTATAGGTCACGCAGTAGTAACCATGTGATTTTGCGATAAAGTTACCATGGGAAATCTTTTTGGCCCTAACGGGGTAATGATGTGGATGGTGGCGGCATGTGTGCGTGTTTGTGTGTGTACATGTGTAACCCATGTGCTTTTGTGTGACCCGTGTCCTTCCAGGAGAAACGGCGTCAGGCCATCCGCAATGCGGCCCAGCAGTGGGAGGGCTTCAAGGCCTGCTTGGAGCTGCCAGCCCAATCCGGCTCCAGGGACGAGGGCAGCCCTGAGCACTGCCCACCCCAGCAGAACGACGGGCCGAGCCAGCAGCTCTCCCCAGACGAGCTGAAGTACGTGGGACCTGCAGGCCTGTAGCACGTTGGTTGGGATTGGGGCTTGGGCCCGGGGGGGGTTGGGGGGAAGGTCGGGTGACTGAGATTATTGGTTTCTCTCTGCAGGCTGACGTGTCCAGCTGGAGCCTCGGAGAGACCAGCTGGGGGCAGTGAGGCACGAATACGCACCAGTCGGCCCAGTAGCCCTCGGGATCCCAGGTACGAGGTCTGTGCACAGGGGCTGTAGCAGAATGCAGGTTCCATGTGGTAGATATGAGTCTCATATTATCGTTATTGCCTCATTAGCATACAAGAATACCGGGATACAGTCGGTAAGTTGAGGGACAGCCCATGATCACCAGTTCAAATCCCAGGGCCGCCAGACTGATGCCACTGGTGGGACCCTAAGCAAGGCCTTGAACAGCCAGCTCCAGGGGCACTGCACACTGCACACTGGCTGCCCCTGTGCAGTGACTCCACCAGCTGGAGAGGAAGATGAGTTCAACAAAAAGAGAATTTACTGAGCTGTACTTTCCAGGTTTCAACAGGGATGAATACAGTGTTGCTGTTCTATAATTTGTATTATTTTCTAACTGTGTGCGGATCCTTCAAGCACGCATCCCAGGTCACATTTAGCGAGGGGGTTCAACCACAGACCTTGGCTTTGTGGCTGGTGAAATTTGGGTAAAATATGTCCAGGAGATCAAGGAAACATAGCATCATATCACTGCTTTAGGCAGAGCGGTTAGCTGCTGTTATTTCCCCATTTGGTGTGCCCTTCACGCCTAACCCAGAGGTACAGGGAACCCTGCTGACTCCACTAGCCTCTAGGGTCACATACAGTGCAGCTTACAGTGTAGTGTGAAGTTAGGGTCACACGTCAAAACGCTCACTTCGTGTTAACATTCAGTCTGTACTTGCTAGTGTTTGTTGGTGGTCTCGACGGAAGTTTTCCAGTGGGGTTGGAATCGACACATTATTCCTGAGAGATGCAGGGGGCTGCATCTAATAGCTTTTCACCGTTCTGTTGCTGAAGTCAGCGTGCACTTCACTGGAAGTGCTTCAATCTGCCAGTATGCACAATTGGCCTGCTCTTCGTCTCACTGCGCTCTCAGGCTGTGGGCCCCAGGACTGCCACTGCATCTTTAATATCTTTAACGCTGTGTTTCCCTGTCCAGTTCTCGGGGATCCACAGGCGGTCCTCTTTTTTGCTTCCTCCGAGACCCCTGCAAGACAGTGCGCATTTTTGCTCCCGCCCAGCTCTGGCATTGCAGTGTGTCTCAATTGTTGCAGAGCTGCAGTTGGAGCCCCGCTTCAGAGTCTCTTTCGGGGAAAGTGAGAAGCTTATGAGTGTGGGGGATGCAGATTCAAATCCTAAATTCCACCCCTGATGCATGTAGAGCAGTGTTTCCGAATATGGTCCTTGGGAACCCACAGATGGTTCATATTTTTGAAGCTCCTGATGCATTATATCACACTTTGTGTTTTGTGAGGACAATGATGATCATCATATCAATCAATAGAGATATACAAAAAAACCTTTTTTCCATCTAACCTTAGATTATTTTTTTCCCATTATTCTTGGAATGAGAGAAATTGTGCACTGAACTGTAACCTGGTTTAGTGTGAAAACATCTGATTTATTTCAGGATTTCCATCCTTGTCATTTCATTTGTTACTTTTGAATGGATCAGTAAACGTAACTGATAAGCGCCTAGTTAATGATGGTGCTGATTGTGGCTTGACTGGCAGCTTTACATTGCAAAGGCAAACATATGAACTCATCTCTATTCAACACGATCAAACTGATGTCATCAGAAAGGAAGATGGACGTATGACACAATGGGCCTGCCGCTGACCTCTTAGTGCGCTGTGTTTGACTGGGAGTTGCTGGAGAAATGAGTTACATGTTGGTGTATAGCGAGTCTGTCAGGGTGAGCGTGACAGTTTGCGAGGATGAATGAGTTTCTGTGTGTGCGTTTGAGGTGTCCCAGCTGTGCTTCTGGGAAAAGGAATGCGAGCTGAAATTTGGTTCCCTGTGAGTGTGTGTTCTTTAGATTTCTTTGAGGTCGAGTATGTGCGTGTTATGCAAACAGGTGTTGCTCTCCATTGTGGGTCTGTCTCCAAAGTATCTGTTGAAGTTATGAAATGTTATGAAGACATTTTTTTCTTAGTAATGAAAAGCGTTTGAAATGTTTTCTTCGTATCTGTTTGTGTTGTGATTTCTGCAAAGACAAAAAAAAGTGTCACTGAGGGAACGTGTCTCCAAACTTTCCATAGGATGGGAGCATGTGTGAGAGCTAGTGCACACTCACTAACCCACTAAGGTGACCGGCGGGAAGAATATAAACCATTAAGGCATCAAAATGATGAATGTAGGAAGTTTGCGGGCTTGAAGAAGGAGAGGTCATTGTGAAACGTTAAATCTGGGAAATGTTTTAGTAATTGTACGGAGAAAACTAGCAGGAGTGAGTGTTTTAGGAAAAACAGACACTGCTGCAGTAGTGGGAAGGAACAGGGAGGTGGAAGATTTATGGCGAGTGTGAAGGAAATTGTTCCATCAACCTGTGTGAACTGAGCCATAGAGACCCACCAAAATTCAAGATTCAAGATCCTTTATTTGTCACCTACATGTTATGCAGTGAAATCTGTTACCTAAGTCACTCCTGGACTGTGCCGCAGAAAGAAGAGACAGTAATAAGGTATTTACATTAGAAATAACAATTAGTAGACTAAGGCAATCCTGGAAGAGAAATAAAATTAAAATATAACATTAAATTAAAAAGTATATACAAGAGATCAGGGCCTGGAATATGATGCATAAATGGAATAATAATTACATCTCAGAAGGCCTTGCCCACCAGGTCCCATAGGTGGGTCAATCTTGAAATATAGCCTTTGAAGACTCTTGAAATATAGAAAATTTGCAGCTCCTTGCAAAACGATTGAACCCCCCCCCCCTAAAATGATTTTCCTGCATTACATTTGATGCACATATTCGTCCAGTCCTTCTACAAAATATGTTTTACTGGTTCTGATTTATGTTTATTTTTGAGAAGACTGAACAGGCTGACTTTCTGTAATTTACCAAGCTTGGACAATCTCATAAAGCTGGGATTGTTATTGTAATCCGCTTTGTGTATGAACATAAGATTGATGTAGACTTAGTCCTCCGTTATGACTGGAGTGAGTTATCGTCACGCCGTCCGGCTGAAAGTGGACGCTGCATTCCAGGCAGGGCTCTATGGCAACATGGCAATCGGCCACCTCAGTGCCAATCCGCCGTGAGACTAGAGACAGACATGAGAGTCACTGACATGACATGGGCTGCTGGCTCCTCCCTTCTCTTGGCCTGTTTTGAAAGAATTGGACCTCTGAGACTGACATAGGGTACTCTCTGGTTAGAGGGTATAATGTTTGCTAGCCAGTGTTCAGGAAAGCTTTTCTGGCATGAAGAATAAAAGTATTATCTATAGAGATGACGTGCTCCTTATGTTTCTTTACAAAGCAAGGTTTTCCTTGTCAAGATGAATATTTTAGCCTGGATTAATTTTCTGCGATTTATGACGCTCTCAGCTCCCCCACCTAAATTTATTGCTGAAACGTGTCCCGCATTGGGGAGGAAAGTGTACAAGGATCAGACCGACAAACCATCTTAAAGTGAAGCAGGTGCACATGTCGCCTGGCTGCCCCACATTTAAACTTATTCTGCTTTTTCAAAATTGGGCCATTAAGTGTTTGGAGAAGCAAGGAATTTGAGCCCCCCTGGTGGGTTTTTAGAGGCAGTGTGTGTAAGACCATGTGGATTGCAGGATTTACTGTATACAGGTGCTGGGCAGAGAAATCGAATTTTTAGATGGGGAGTATTATTCCTGCCTCTTCGTAAGTATGGGGGAAAATCAGAGAGGATCCTGGGTGAGATTGTCTTAGTACTACATTTAGCCAGGAGGGAAACTATGTACTTCTTCCTATTGATTGTCTACAGGGGTTTTGGCAAGAATGTTTGGCAAATCAGAACTTTATTCATTCCAGGATATGGATGAGCAACATGGTTTGCCATGTTCCTCAAGGACCAAGGTAACAGCTGAAGATGTTAAAGATCAGCAACTTCCTCACCTTACCGGGAAACCTTACTTAGATATCAGGATGAAAAACAGTGTGGTGTTGAAAGGTGAATCCCTCAGGTCAGAAGTTCCTCAGTTTGCTACGGAAGAAGAGCTATGGATTCTTCAGAGTACGGCTGGTTTTTCCCAGTATGCATCGATGCCTCTGAAATGGACATTTGTGCTGCTAGAAAAGAAAATCCACAACTGCAAAGAAAGAATCACGGTTGAAACCTGGAATGTACAGAACATCAAGTAGGGACAGCTGGATGGGGAACAGAGGGCAATGGGTCACTTACAACTCAGCAGCTTAGGCATCCATGAATTTAACAACTGAAATAGGATACTTCTCAGTTGTCAACACACTGTCAGGAAATATAATTGACACTGGCTGTCATAGTCAGGAGGGACACTGGGCCTCTCTCACGATTGATCTTGTGTATCTTTACACCGAACATATTCATGAATTAAGGGGAAATCAGGAGCAGATCAGCAAATGGGCACTACTGATGATTTTGACCTCCTTGGTCACATCAGTGCCTTTAAAACTGGCCCTCGATTCCAAATCCAGGCCTTGTTTTCAGTTCTGCCAGGTAGTTAGTTTTATTAATTACTGATTGGCCAGAGACTTCACACCCGGCTCATGGGTAAAGCAAGGCTGGAAAATCAGCTTGGACCTTGAGGGCCGTGATTTGAATAGCCCTGGGTTACATGCTTCTATGTACATACTCTTCCTTTCTCATTTGCAGTTTTTATTGTTGTCATTAATGTTTATTGTCTTATTTTCTTGCTGCTTTTGTATTGTGACATACAGTAAGTTTTATAGTGTCTATGCATTCTGTTCATTTTTTTAAATAAAGTTACATTGCAAATGTGTGATTAGGGAGAGGAAAATCTGAATATGAAAATCTGATTTTCATATTTTGCTGGATTTGTCCCTGGCTGTATGTGATGCTGTATGTGATGATTGCAGGTCCCCAGAGGCAGGGGGCGCCAGTGTGCAGAGCTTGTCCCTGTCAGACAGCCACCTGGCCGAGCTGGATGGGGACACGCTCCGCCTGTTTGGACTGGGGGCTCTGGAGGCCCTGGAGCGGGGCTGGGGGGCTCAGACCGCTGGTGCTGTCACCGTCATTGCCTTCCGCTACATCCCCTTCGACGGCATCGCGCCTACACTGCCCCGCATCAGGGTGAAGTTCCCGAACCTGTCGGTGAGGTCGCGACCCATCATCCACTCGGACACCTCTACACTGGGGCACTGTTAGCCAGGGCTTGGTGGTGTTCCTTCACGATCCTCTTTGTGTTCCTGACAGCATCTGATCTTCTTCGAGACCAACATCAGCCGGTTGCCCCAGTTGGGTGCCCTGGCTCAGGTCCGGCGCCTGGAGCAGCTGACCATCCACCCCGACGGGAACCCGGTGGTGGACCTTGTTCTGTGGCGGCCCTTCGTCATCTTCCGCCTCAGCCACTTCAACCTGCAGAAGATCAACGGCCAGGAGGTTGGTTCCAGGTTGTTCATGACCCGCATTTTGGGGTGCCTCCCTTCGAGCGATGAGCGTGATGGGTTTGTGTGTGACAGGTGACCCTGGAGGACGTGATCACGGCGGAGAGACTCTTTGGAGCCCTGGGTCACGTCACTGGCACTGAAACCCCACACTATCGCCTGCTGCTGTTATTGGACGAGTCCAGGTGAGTCCAGTCTGTAGTGTGTGTGGCATGTGGACTCAGACAGAAATGCGACTTCCTCTGAATCGGAAGCCCGGTGGTGTTTGGCATCCTTCGATCGGCCTGATTGGTCCTGGTTCATGACCATGATTAAAAGCCAAACCCAAACAAGCAAAGTAAAATCACTGGTGGCACCTCATCTCTGCTGATGTACTATTAATATCTGTCTGTGTCTTTAAACATGTCCTCCTAGACTGCTGTTGCAACATAAGTTCAGCAAAATATGGAAGGACTCCACACCTGCCATTAATTTTATGGGGAACTTTTCTTGATCAGGAACTAGGCGTTGTTTTGCTGCTTTGAAATTGTTGTATTTTTTTTTATAATGATGTTGGGTTCAGAGTTCCCCTTGTCAGCAGGCTCATAACGTTCAGCTGAGAGCCATGCATGCTGTACTCGGTTCTGTGAGCTGTAATAGTTCTTAAGTGATTCATGCAGCACTTGGTTGACATGATCTAAGTTCATTCTTGAATGAGAGCCCCACGGAGGTCTGACAGCGACCAAAAACTTATTTTGGTCTGTTTCCCCGAAACACCAGATGAGTAGTTGTTAAGACATTGCTCCTGTAACATAAAGCTTTGTCTCAGCGTTCACTGTCACTAATTGTCATTATATACACACCATCATTAAAATATCAATGGAGAATTCTCTCATGCTGAGCGATAGTCAAAAGCCACACTATCAAGACATTTCTGGCTGTTCTAATACTTTATTCCCGAAGAATATTCGCAGCATACAAACCCAGGCTAGCTTTTCTGAGATGCGTCTCCAATTGTGTGTAACGCTTCTCCATATATGTGGATGTAAATCAGTCTCTCAGTGCTTCCCGCAAACCCCTCTCCTGTCTCGGTAAGAGGCAGGTTGATCCCATCAACTGCTCAGGCCCTTAGTTCAGGCCAAAAAGTACTTAAGCTTTCTGGCAGGAGTGTCTGGAGCAGGTCGGTGTAGCCCAGTATTCCAGGCAGATAATAGTGATGAATAGGATTTGAGAATCCAGAGCTGCATCCGCTTTGGATGTCCGCTTAGCTGAAAATGGTCATGCGGGTGTTTGCGAGCAAGACGGCAACAAAAGGTCAGTTTCGGAGTCGCGTTCCAGTTGGCGGTTTTGTTGGAAGCTTGACATGGGCATTTCAGAGCTCAGACAGAGCTGTCAGGATTCCGATAAAGGTTGTAATTGTTGGAGGCAGTATATGTCCAAGCTGTCTGTCTGAATCAGTGGATCTCTTAGGTGGTATTTTATAGATGAGCTTTTACTCTAATTGAATAACCCAAGATGGGGCATGAACCCATTGCAGCAAATATAAGTATGATATGATAAATTAATGACTACTGGTACTGAATCAGTATTTCTTTAAACACAAAAAAATATGGTGATGCTGCCATCGCCTGGCATCAGTAGAGAGTGTCATACAGCATGTCGCTAGACAGGGAACAGATCAAAACTTAGTCGGATGACTTCCGAATGTGCATTGCAGTCGCACCGCCATAAAGCTGAAATATCGTTCGTCTAATCATTGTAAACGGTATATCATTATGTTCTGTCTATCAATTTATTTTCAATGCTGTTCATTTCTTTATTTGTTTAGCTTTAGTTCTCTTCCAGAGCTTGAGAGATCTCCCACTATGTAATCCTCAGACATCATTTTCATGACATGTACACTGGTTTAGCTTTTAGTGAGAGCCTATTTGCCCATTCAGCATATAAGCCAACCTCATGTTTTATAGCGTTTTTGAAAATCTTTTTATGTTTTTTTGTCTGGTGGTACAGTGACGCAGCAGGGTTGTGGGTTCAAATCCCACTTCCACTGTAGTTTCCTGTGTGGGCTGTGACAGTTCCCCTGCCCCCCCCCCAGTCCAAAGACAGTTAGGTTAATGTGTGTCCCTAAATTGCTCTGTGTGATTGTGTGCATACCCTGTAACAGACTGGCTCCCCCTGCCTCGTTCTCTGTGCTTCCTGGTATTGGCTCCAGCTCCACTCCAATTCTGTTCTGGATAACCAGTTGGAGGATGAATGGACGTATGTTTTTCATAGTTCTTGTTCATTTGTTCATAGCTTGCTACATACACTGTGATACAAAATCCGGCTGCCTGCTCTTCTCCTCACAGGACACTGTTAGGGGCAGCTTGAACTTGTAAGAATGCAAAAATGTCTTGATATTGCACATAAGTCATCTCCCATTTAGTAGTGCAAACTCGTTTGCCTTATTTGGGAACTGAATGCTGTTTGATTGCGGTGCCTTGTGATGGGTTGGCGCCCCATCATGGGTTGTTCCTTGCTTTGCTCCCGTAGCCTCCAGGGTAGGCTCCAAACCCCCCCCCCCCCCGCGACCCTCAATAGGACAAGTGGTTTCAGACAATGAATGGATAGATGGATGCTGGTACATCCTCTCTCTGTCTTTTCCTGCACTGCACTTTTCCTCGGTCACTGGCTTATATTCTTTCCCATGATGCTCTGCAGAAAGCGTCAGCTGCAGTTCCTCTTAGATGGCCGCGGCCGCCGGGCTGGGCAGAGTCCCGAGGAGCTGCGTGATAATGGGAAACTGCTGGGAGAAGGTCTGAGCCGTTCGCTGTTCACCTACCCGAACCGCGACGCCGGCGTGGAGAACACAGAGGTGAGCATCACCCGCTGGAGGCCCGGCAGATCGATGATGGCTGACCAGCTCAGACCGCTGTTCCGCTGAGGGCTCATCTAAGTGCCGTAATGCCCAAAGAACTTAGATATCACGCTAATCAGCACATGCCAACCTGCCATTTTCTCCCCCGCCACAGGAGGGCGCCGTGGAGGCATTGGAGAGGGCCGAGGCCATCCAGCAATACCTACGCAGCTTGTTGCAAAGGGCGTTGGACACCAACACCAAGGGGGAGGCACTGAACAAGTTGTGGCC
Source organism: Brienomyrus brachyistius (assembly GCF_023856365.1). Taxonomy (NCBI): domain Eukaryota; kingdom Metazoa; phylum Chordata; class Actinopteri; order Osteoglossiformes; family Mormyridae; genus Brienomyrus; species Brienomyrus brachyistius. Next base: position 183,899 of record NC_064545.1, read on the forward strand.
CTCTGTGTTCGCGGAGATGGTGCGGGACTGTGTGCTGGACATGAGGGACCGGACAGCTTACTGTCACTCCTGCCTGAACAGGCTCTCCCAAGGCAAGAGAGCAGAGGCGCAGGGGGAAGGACTGTAACATCCACCCCCTCCCTGCCGCAATATGCCCTCTGCTCCACCACTCCCCAGTCTCCCGGCTCGCAGCACAATCAGAATGCCGAGCACTTTGCAAGTGGTGCTGAATACAGCATTCAGACATCTGCTCTCGTTTACTAACCTCCTAGTCTTGTTTTAACTGACTCCCAATGTCTGCGGAGGACTGCTGTGGAAATGCTGGCTCTTTAACTCTCGTTTAGGCTTCCTGTTGTGAATGCACAGCACCGTGCTTATGAACGGACACATTTTAGCTCATACTGGACACAGCTGCAATGATTATTAGTGTCTTCCCTTCCTCTTTGATACCGGTGCCGGCAGATGTGCCATGGTGTCTTGACCCGCCCTCAGAGGGCCCCCAAATCCCCGTCCTCCTAACACTCTGTCCTCTTTCTATGACCATTCATGACATCGGAGGTTGGGGACAGTATGTTACGGGTTAGTGTTATGGAGGTCATGAAAATATTAGGTTGTTGAAAATGAAACTAAATATTTTTTCAATACTGTATATCTGCATTTTTTGTTATAAAATATAAATTTAGAAAAACTCTAGTTTTACTAAAACTAGTCAAATCACTGAACAGCTGGTGTTTAGGTGTGTCCTGTTACTTCACTGCGAATTGTCTGATTGTGGCACAATGCTTCTGACTCCAGAGGGCACTCAAGTGGGCTTTGTCCACATACACTGTGACACCCCCCCCCAGATAGTCACTGACCTTCAGCTACCGACATTTGTCCAGCAAGAAAGGTCTTGGACGGCCTAGGCTACCTCCGAACAGTATGTGAGATGGGCACCCCATGCGCAGAGGGGTGGGGGCCAGGGAGTGCCTCAAAACAACGAATGAAAGTGCCCTCCCCATTGATATTACAATATGGTCCTTCCTATAACCCACAATCACTTAAAATCTCATGTAAATTTGCACCCCCCCCCCAGGCCAGCAATAAGTACCAGTTGGCTACGCCTCCATATTCGAGGATCCCTCCAGAAGTCTGTGTACATCACTAGGAGAGACATACAGATTTTGTTCATGTTTCTTGGTTTAATTGGCCCTAACCATTACTTTTTCAGTGTATTTTTAAAATGTAAGTATATGCATAAGCTTCTCCCCATGGAGTTTGCCCATACGCTGCCCACAAGGTGGTGGCCAGATTAATAGTGTTGTACTGCAGTGGGGATGTTGGAGCGTGCCTACCCCAGGAACAGAGAACTGTGGGTGCTCACCTTTGTGACAGGAAGGCTTCCGTAAGCCGTGCATGGGGTTCTGCTATTCCTCTGGCCTTGCTGCTTCTGCAATTCTTCCTCACACAGTAGGGGGCGCTGCCAGTCTGGGAAGATTTAGAGAATTGCCCAATTCTGTCAGCTAGCAACACAGCAAGTTGACAAGAAAACTAATGTAAATGACTTAAATTGCCACTCACTGGCTCACTGGGGAGTGTTTGTCACTGCGTTTCAGTCCAGTATGAGGAATAACGGCAGTTGCCCCTTTGTAAGCCCTGGCGGTATATCACTGCTACTGTTGTTAATACTGCTTCATCACGCTGCAGGTGACTGCCGTGAAGCCGAGAGGCCTGTTGCATGTCCTGACGCAGCCATCAGAATATGCCCGCCATAGTTACATAGTACTGCTTTAGCTATGGGTTATGAGCTTAAACAGCATTCCAGAAGAGCGCATCAACTAGCTATTTGTCACCTGATGATTTGTCACATGCTTTTTTTCTTTTGACTGTGAGGTGCTAATAAGATAAACAGGTAGAAGGTAATCCTGACTTCCCTTTCAACTACAGACCATCCCTTGCATGGCCTATAGGTGGCGCTGTGGTCCTGGCCGCAGGAGGGAACGCTTTAATATTTATAGGTGGAGGGCAATGGGTGTGCTATCGTCATGAAGCACAGAAGAGTCTGTTATACACAGACACCCACTAATCACAACTCTTGATGAAGACATTGTTTCCCTAATACTCAAAACTTCCCTGTAGTAGCAGAAGCCTTTGACTATGGCTGCCTCTGCAATCTGACTCTCCAATTATGATCTTTGGTCATATGAAGCTTGGTCATGTGACTTTAAGGCCTTTGATCATTTGATGCTTGGTCACCTGACTATAGTTCTAAATTAGCATTGCTCATTAAAAATCGATCTCTACTTCTAAAACCTACTCAACAGGAACTCCAGTGCAGTGTCTCACATTAGGAAAAACAGAGAGAAACGGGCTGCGTATGGTGACGTTAAACAGGACCCCACCTTCACCCCACCCGCTTTTGGATTTAGCTGTGCTTAAACATAAACAGAACTGAACCATGTTTGGATAATCATCCATCCATTCATCTTCCAAGTGCTTAGCACAGCAGATACCGGCACACACAACTGTTACTTTAAGGAAAACTTATCATACACTCATCTTCTGTACCTGCATAGGGTCACCCCCCCATCCCATTAATAACCCATCGCAGGGCACACACACACCATTCACACCTATAGGCGATGCGGTAACTCCAGTTCTCCCGCATGTTTTTGGACTGTGGGAGGAAACCAGAGAACCTGGAGGGGCCCCACGATGACAAGGGAGACGGAGACTCGGACCCTGGTCCTAGGGGCGTGAAGCAAATTTCCTACTGTCTATAATTTCGTACTGTACCACATTCAGCCATCGCTACAAAATGCGCTTCGCTGTGCAACATGATACAAGGTTAATGTTAGGAAACAGCCACGAGCAGCGTTTTATGTATCTGTTTTGGACTGAAGTGACACGTTCCCCTGAATGTGACTGCAGGACTTATTGGAAATGTTTGAAGATATAGTCCTGAAAACATTCAGGATGTTTGTGCTGCAGGTGGATAGTGTTGTTGCCATGCATGTTAATGTTAGCTGGGTCCTTGCTGCCACTCGGTCGCATCCAAAGAACTACACTTGAGTCCGTTTGGGATCCTGGTACTATTATGTGAATTGGTCATCTAGCTCTGGGATTCATTAGTACTATCTAATTGGGTTCAGTCTCCCATGACCTGCACTCAGTGACAGAGGGGTTAACTGGAAAATTAGTGGTTCCAAAGTTGGGGGAATACAGTTTGTGACTTAAATGCAGCGGCTTCTAACTGAAACCAAAAATATTAGCGGAGGATTCAGAGCTGCAGACTTTGATTCTCAGCTGAGCTGCGCTGCAGACGTCTCCCGTGCAGGCGGAGGAGTGCTGGCGGCGTGTTCAGTCAAGCATGGCGTTCATTTATCAAGTCAAATTAGGCAACTCCACTGGCCTAGTGGAACAAAGCACCTTGGCCCCCCAATAACCCTTTTCCTTTTGGGTGGGATTCTTTTTCTTTTGCTAACAGAGCGAGACTTTCAGGCAGCACTGCATGCCTGATGTGGAAAACAAGCTCGGTCTCCACGGTCTGGTACCTGGGGGGCTCCGCTCTGAATCGGACCGTCATTACTGCTTTTTTGGCACTGAAAACGCTCTCTTAGTAACCAAGGCTGGTGGCTGCTGAAGGCTGTCTCTACAAAGCACCTTCCTGGACGATCTGTAGAAGGAGGCGAAAATTTACATAGCAGCTACTTAAATATATAGATTTGCAAGGGCTATGAGAATGAGCAAGGCACCTGAAAGTCCTCATTAGGCTGGTTTTTAATTGGAATCGTATTTGAAGTAGTATTTACATAAACATAAAGGATTCCCTGTTTATTTTAAGTGAATTTTCGTTTGCCACCCATGGTTACTCAAGGTTTTTGTTGTCGTCTCTCCGAAAGCAGGATGGTGCCTAATAGTGTCTGTAACTGATTTGGCATCACCATGCTCCAGACCTGAAGGGACCCTCACCCCACTGCTTAGAGACCACATGGGTTTTTTTGAGGGAGTGGGTCGGGTTCAGGCTGTAAGAAAAAACCAGGCGGGAATCCAGCACCTGACCCGTATTTTTATCTTTCATCATGTTCGACTTTATATGTAGTTAGCGGGGGGAGTTCGGGTAATCAGAGGACGTTTGCGCTAATGTCTATTATGGGGTGTTACAGAAGAGTTAGCGTCATAGTGCATTTTGTCTTATCGATGCCTGTGTGAGATGTTAAGCCTGCTATAGTACTAGCTGCGTATTCCAATGTTGAAATAGCAGTCTGGAAAAACAGGAATGCAGGTAACCAAAAATTCAATCAAAATGTTTCCTTGAAAAACACAAGACTACCAATACTGTGTTTGTATATAATGACAAACAGCGACAGGGGGCGCAAAACGCTGTTTTCATCCTGGTGAAAGCGCGCTTCAGAACGTGCACCAGACGCGCGCCGGTACCCTTCATGTGCGCGTGACCAGCGTCTGCTTTGGATATAGGAATTATTTTGCAAGTGTGATTCCTCCTGGCAGTGGACTAAGTTTTAAGCAGTGTGCACTTCTAAAGGCATCTGGATTTCCAAGCGGAGCCGGCGCAGGTTCCCATCCCGCTTTTCAAGGGTTCGCTCTTCTAACTCAAGGTGTTTAAGAGGAAGACGCCAGGTCCGGACACTGGGTAAAATCGCACATCATCACTTCATTACTCTGCGTTTCGTGGCTAAATATTTTAAATGTAATGTTACAGTAATTCTGTAAAAAGTTTTTGAATACTTGTACAACAGTATACGTGGGCTATAATAAATCGTAATAATAATAATTAATTGTAGTAGGGCGATCAGTGCCATTAATACCACCAGTTTTTAGTCCTTGCAGTATCTTCCTTCATTTTATTTAGCGGATAGTTCTGTAATTTAGTAACTATGTACCTTTTAAATTTAGTAAATGTGCAGTAAAAAGTTGGGCATATTTATTTTGTTATTTATGTGACATGTATGTGATGTGTATCCGGAGGTTTTCCTTTATCTGGTATATTTATTTTTACATTAGTTCATTAGTTCATGGAGTTTTTTTTAGCACATTCAGCGCACATGAGCGCGCGTTTGATTAGTAACATTCTTTATGAAGACGGTCTCATCAGAATGATCGGTATGATGCTCCGTGGTGACAATAAGGTGTCACTTTTTCCAGCGAAGCACCCCGTCATACCATAAACGCCCTCCAGCACGTTCAGGTTTTAATCCCGCATCTTCAGGAACAAACCAGCACGGCTCTGCTGCCAGTTTGTCCCTGCAGCCGGTTCCTCAGCTGTCAGTACGCCAGGCTGAAAACAGTTTTTGTAGGAAAGTTGTAGGGCAAATAGCCGAGCAGCTTCGTAGTCTCTGCAAACTTGACTGAAATTCAAAGCTGAAACGAATTAGTTATACAGAAGCTATGCGGCCAAAATACGCGCTCGGGCTGCTTTTAACACGCTGCGCCTGTCCGCAAGCACCGTCTCTTGATGTTACACTATCTAGGGGCGTTTTCGTATATTTCATAATTTCTTGATGGGAGGAGGGAGGAAGTAATTGGTGCAGACTTTAATTCACGTTTATACGTGGAATGCACTGATTTCGTGCACTTGCGTGAATATCATGCTTTTGTAAGGATGTCCATTTGGGACTTAACGTCTACTTTGACGTCCCGTTTTAACACGTACATTATTCTTAAAACTACGTGTTAACGCGGCATATTTGAACGTCTTAAGACGTTTGAAATTGGGTGCTACCACTTTATCGGTTTTTGAGGGGAAGCCCTGCAGACAGTCATTGCAAGAAGAGAAAAATGTTTCTCTCTCACTAGATAATGAACTCAGGTAGCTGATTGACTGTCACTGATCCGTTTTTACAGTTTTTCCTTAGATTTGTTTAAAATACGTGGAAAAAAATAAACAACGCAATCATAGAATAATTATTTTGCATTTTTAAATAGTTTAATACTGCAACACCGGTACAATACATGCAAAAGTATGGCAAGGCGTTTTAACATTTAATCGATAGACTGGATATGTATTGCAGATATCTCTAATTCAATTCTTCAAAAAGAGCATTTCAGATATCCACAATGACATTCTTCCTATCTACAATTGTCATTTCAGATATCTAGAATGGCGATGCGACGTAGGCCTACATCCGGTAAAATATAAGCCAGCTAAATTATTGATGCAATTCATACTGTTGCTATGACAGTTCTCTATTAACTCCTTATTACAAATAAATTAATAACTACATACGTTTTAATAGAAAGTTAATAACTTGCACGGTAAAATATAAAACGGTCTTTGTTTCGTCCGCCTCTCGTTGCTGAATATATAGTTTTTGCTGTTAATACAGAACAGAAAGTGATCAGAATGATAAGTTTAGCTCAGCTGCACTGTTCAGCACAAATACAGACACCAGTGCAGTTAAATCAATATTAGCCGGATTTACCAGTTTTGCTCCAGTTTCATTTTTGATTTGGTCAGCCAGAGGGCGATCTGCTGACAGACAGACAGCTAGCTCAAGTGGCGTGTTGAGGGGCTGTCAGCTGTTCGCAGTCAGTGCATGGGACGGTCATTCATTCACAAAATGTATAATTTTGACCAAAGCACGTAAGTGGAACTCATCGCAAATGGAGCTGCTCATCGCTCCTCCAGCTCCCCCCACTCACAGCCGCTTCGCTCATTATCGCCCCCCTCTCGGGTCAATTTTAATCCCGCTCCAAGGAAATCGCTCAACACTGTCTCCAAAAACGAAAACAATCTGCATCATATTTTAATTTTAGCTTAAACTTTCAGCCTGGCATCAAAATAAATGAGCAGTCAAATCCACAATCAAGTATAAATGGTTTATTTCTGGGTCAGTCATGTTTCAGACACAGGGTGCAGCACCGAAAGTGATGAGGTAACGCTAATTGTGGATAGTCAGTGGACCCATTTTATGTTAAAACGGCGTCCTATCTACTCGTCAACAGATATACACAATGCAGTTGTAAATATTTGCAATTGCATTGTTCCTAGTCATAATTCTAGCTGTAGATATCTGCAAATTCATTTTTACTAGTCACAATATGAATAGTGGATATCTCTAATGACATTTTTACTGTTCACAATGTATTTTTGGATATTTAAAATTATATTTTTATATATTTCGAAGGTTTTTTTCCCTTTTGGATAACTGAAATTAAAATTATGACTAATAACCATTGGATTGTAGATATCGGGTAAGAATTCAATTGATGAACATTCTGGATATCTGAAATAGAATTCTGGAAATCTGAAATTGAAAGCCTAATAGACATGAATGGCAAAAGTGACGTAATTTCTCCTACGATGAATGTCATTGTTTATATCTGAAATGCTCTTTTTGACTAGGAAGAATTGAATTGGAGATATCTGCAATACATATCCAGTCTAGCGATTTAAATATGAAAACAGCCAGTTATACTTTGTAAAGATTTAAAGATATCTGTTCTGCCAGTTTATATAAGCCCGCGATTCACCCTTCCAACAAATGGACTGTGCCGAATACAACATCATAGTCACGTTTGACACGTAATACATATGTTGCCTCTATGTAATAACAACGTGGGACTCACATGGCTGAATGTAGAGACCACGCGACTACAACGTACAGGGCACGTACTGCATACGTATAGCCCCTACGTCAAAAGGGGTGTGTACGTTTATGCCAACCAATAGCTTAGATGCATTAAAGGTACAAACGTCTTAAGAGGTTCAAATTGGCTGCGTTAACACATATTTTTACTGTAAGACGTGTTAAGATGTCCGAACGGCTTAACATGTAAATAATGTACATGTTAAGACGTAATTTGTTTGACGTGTTGACACGGACGTCCAAGTAGACGTTAAGTCCCAAATGGCCTTCCGTACTTTTGTCCGTCGAGCGTCTTGCCAATTTCCGTCTTTGTCATACCATTTCAGCTTCACTCTCCTTTAACTTCCACAAAATGTCATCATTCTATCTGTACGTCACGGTCCTGCAAGTTGACTACACGTGCTGATGCTCCGCTCCATTTGAATTTGACAGATATGCGCGCTAAGTAATAGACATGTATTCACGGCATAGATGTTTTAACAGAATGGATTTATTTTAAGTACATTGTTGTGCCGGTGTGACTGGGATGTTTTCTGTTTATCGGTAGCTAGCTGATTTTCCAGTGATGATTATCTCTTTTGTGTTTTATAGACAAGCTGGGAGTTATGTTACATACCTGTGCTCAGACAATCAGGTAATGCAAATATCAAATAACACCATTAATTACTGCAATAGTGTGGTGTCACTATAGAAAATAAGTTAATGTGGGTGTCTTGTTAAATCTAGATTTTCCGTGATTTTGCTGGTGTTCTTCTGCTCCGAACCAGTGGACTTTCAGCACATATCAGAGCCAGAGCAAAGAGGGGTAAGTGTGGATCGCGATGCAGCATGTGACAATGCGGTCCTGGGATCCTGGTTCCTGCCCAGCTCCCATCTGCCTATATGGGCAACTCACACAAAGGGCTGCTCCAATCCCACTCCTCAGCTCAAACTGGGGGATCTGGGTTTCTCCAGGCCAGCAGGGTCACCCCTGTCAATAGTAGTAAAGCTAACATATCTCTAAACTTACTTAAAGAACCATTGAAGCAGCTTGTTGCTGTTCTTTTTGAAGTATTGATGCAGTCATGACTCAGTTTGTTTTTTTTTGCCAAACTATGCCTTAAAACAAACTGCAGTGATGAGGAATTACGGTCAGGCTAACATCCCTTGTGAAAGTCAGTGTGTAAATGACCTTCCGACATGCGAGACCTTAAATCTGACCTTAAAGGAGTGTGTGTGAAATGTGAAAGACATTGATAGACTGGATCAGTGGGGAGCTGAGATCTTCAGTTGTAGGCGATGGCATCAGATTGGTTGCTTAACCTCACCGCCAATACACCCACCCTGGGGGATAAATAGCCCTGGGCGCTGTGGGAGTTTTGACTCTAACCAATCCCAGGGCGTCCCATGTACTGTACTTGTCTCCATCTGGCGACACGCTGTCTTCCAGCTCCTGGAAAGGTCCCTCTGTCCGACAGTTTGACCCACGTTTGACCCTGCAGAGAGGAGCAGGGTTTCCAAGGCCTACTGGGGGATGGGGGTGTCTGAGAGTTCTCTGCATTGCCAGCTGGCCCGGGCTGACTGGCAGGAGGAGATGAGCCCCAGCTCTGTCTTCCCCTTCTGCTCCCTCCACTAAGCTCTTCCCCACACGCATCTATATGTCTGCAAAGCGGGATAAAAGCACAGGACCCGTCTTTACACAAACACAGGCTGAAGCCTGGGATCTGCTGGCTCTCGTCTGGCAGACAGCTGCCTACCAGCGTCTTTCTTGAGCTCATGGGTGGTTACTGAGACTGACTTTGTGAAGTGACCCTGTGTTATATAGTGTCCATAGGTACTGCAAGTCAGGGGTCTCCAACTCCGGTCCTGGAGAGCTACTATCCATCAGATTTTCTATCCTATCTGGCTTCTGATGAGCCACACCTGTTCCTGGTATTTGCCTGAGAGCAGGTGTGGCTCATCAGAAGCCAGGTATGATAGAAAACCGACTGGATAGTAGCTCTCCAGGACCAGAGTTGGAGACCCCTGCTGTTCGCTATGGGCAGTGCTGAAGGTATCTGACTATTTTGAGCATCTGTAGTCCTTGTCATTGACTAGAATTCATGGGTCTACAGGTCCAAAGGGAGACGGAGGCCCAGGTGGACACAGGTGTCCAGGATGGGCAGTTTCTCAGCCCCGGGGGGCAGTGGGGCTCCTGGAGTCCCTGGACTGCTTGCTCCCGCTCATGTGGTGGAGGGGTCCAGGAACAGACGCGGCCTTGCCTGCCCCCTTACACTCTCCCCAGGGTTCTCTCCCGCCCCCCACCTCCCAGTCACCCAGCTTCAGCCCCACAGCCATCGTTGCCCTCGCATAGCAATGTGGGACAGCGGTACCTTGGCGAGTTGAGGGCCCGGAAGCAAGACCCCCTGGCTGGACGCAGGTGAAGTAGCTTTTCAGCATATGGACTCCACTGCCCCACTCTCCCCCCAAACATGACACAATAGCACCTGACTCAACTCTTATCCAATTAATCATTATCATTTTATTTCTCACTGGGGGCGATTTAAATAGTGTGAGTGCCCTGCGATGGGGTGACACTCCATCATTGGTTTTTCTTTGCTTTGCACCTGTATCTTTGGGGATGAACCCCCCTCGACCCTCCATAGGACAAGTGGGTATAGAAAATGTAAGAATAGACATGACCGATTATATATTTATCTATACCAGAAGTCACTAGGAATTCAGTCCATGAAACAACAGCCATCTTAACATGAAAAAATAGTGTAGTGTAGCTATTAAATTATTTCTTCAGGGTCTGCTGGTCCAAATAAGGACTATCTTTTTTTTACCTAGTCTGTTTTCTTTCTGGATGTTTTTAAGAGGCTTTAAAAGTCCATGACAGCTTATTAATGGGAAAAACCAGTCAGAAAATAGCTACTAGTGATTTAAGTCAAGAGCAAGCTTGTATGGCCATAAATGATGCTAACAAATGCTTTTTTTGTCCTTTCAAACCTCCTCCCTCAGTCAGTGTTTACTCAAGTGAGGATATTGGCAAATGATGACAATTTTCTCCCCTTCCTCATATCTTCTAAAATTCCCAGTAACCGTTTTCTGAACCAATAAGGGCATGTGAATGTTTCCAGGAGACTGGGCGCTTCAAGAATCGCTCCTGGGAATTATGGGTATGGCAGGATGCCCTTCATCGTTCCCCTGAGAAAGCCCACCAGCCTGGAGACAGGGCCCCTAGCTCGGCGACAGGCTCCCAGGTTGGGTCAGGTGTCCCCAGCCAATCACATGGGCCCGCAGCAGAGCTACACGTACCGCGTGCCCCATTTCAGCTACGATGGTGGCCATCAGAGATCACTGGAGTTGGAGCCCAGCACAGACTCCTCCGCTAGGGTGCCCCTGTACCAGCCCCGTCAGGACCTGCATTCGGCTGCTCAGTCCTTCTGGGCTGGAACCTACAACCCTCTACCAGCCTCATCATGTGCTGGTGCCCAGAAGAATCACCGGCTCTGTAACTCCAGTGTAAGAGCACCATTCCACAGAGTGGAAAGTTCAGGTTCAGAAAGTACAAATCCAGACCAAGATATTGTTTCAACAAACCAGTTGAGTACTCTATGAAGGTGACTCTTTATACTCAACTGGTTGGTTGAAACAAAATCTTGGTCTGGAATTGTACATTGTGAACCTGAACTTTCCACCACTGCCATTCATGATCTCTGTGTCCCATTTACTGATGAGCTGTTTATGCAGGGGAAGGGGTGCAATTGTTTGCAGCAACAGGGGCTACTTGAGATGGGATGTGTTTCCATGGAGATGCCGCAAATACAGGCCTCTCTTGCCGACAGTCGCCAGGACAGGAATGATCTTGCAGAAAGTCTCCCCAGAGCTGACTGTATGAGTGAGAAACGCAAACTGACTTTCCCATAACATCACCTGCACTCTACAACAGCCAGCCACATCACTCCTATTTGCTCAAGCTTTTGTTTTCTTGTCTGCTATGTATTGTGGGTAATTTGTAAAGGGATAACCTTGACTCCCACGGGGGGATTGGGATGCAGAGTGCACCTCCTGCAGTTGAGAAAATAAGAGGGAGACAAAGTATGCAGAAGGAATACAAGAAGTTATTCTTAACGCCAGAGTTCAGGCCACACTGTAGGTCAGGGTCTCCTTGGGTTTATAGCTGTCTTCCTGTCCGTCTGCAGACCTGCCCACCGGCCAGCAGGGGCATTCGAGAGGTGCAGTGCTCTTCCTACAACAGTTTCCCGTTCATGGGCCGCCTCTACGAATGGGAGCCTTTCAATGAAGGTGAGTGTCACTCATAAACTTACCTCTACGCACCTCAAAGGCTATGCCTCTCACCCAATTATCTAAGTGCACTAATAATTACCTTTCAAGCCTACAATGGGAGTAATAAGGTTTGACAGCATTATTGGTTGTCCAAAACTGCATAAAAAATGCAGCAATGCATTCATCTGCAGATAAAAACACATCACACAGAAACAGACAGAGAGCTTGAACTTTAATATGCTAGTCTGAGACCTTGAATGACTCTTTTTTTTGTCAGGCAGGATGTAGTCAGCTTGCCTCACTGTGCACAAGGGTGGCTGTGCTCCCAGAGCGTGGGACCACATTGACTATGTAGATAAACAAAAACAAGTGAACATGCACCTGCAGTACCAGTCAAAAGTCTGGACGCTTCTACTGAAAATAATTTGTTTTGCAATAAGATAATGACCCTAAGCAGACCTAGATATTATTTAAGTACTGTATTAGCTTGTGAACAAGGAAAGAGATGGAGTACTGTGACAGATGACCTTGCCCCCACAGTCCCCCGACCTAAACCCTACAGAGCAGGTTTGGGATGAGTTGGATCAAAGAGTAAGAACAAATAGCCAACCTGTGCTCAGAATTTATGGAAACTCCTTCGGGATTGTTGAAGAAGCATTCCAGGTGGCTACATCTGGACGCTGGTTGACAGAATGCCAAGTCTGTGATGCTGTCATTGTAGCAAAAGGAGGCTGTTTTGAAGTTTGAGATATTGAGCACTTCTCTTGGTCATTTTGGTATTTGATGTGCATTACTTCATTGCCTCAAGGCCTTTTACTATAAGGTGAATAACAGCTGAAATAGAGAGACGTACAGAAGCAGACGTGTCCAGACTTTTGACTGCTACTGTAATCTTTTGGGGGGGGGGGGGGGTTGCTCCCTTTACTGCAAGATGCGGTTGGAAGGAGAGCCAGGAGCCTGGAGTCCCTCCATCTGCCGCCCGCAGCCTACCTATGAGCCACCTCTGATGACAGTGGGCCTTCTGCCCGAAGGCAGTGCGCCGTCGCACAGCTAAGCAGAAGTTAATCGGCCATGATCGGTGGCTGGCGTGAGGCGGGTTTACGAGGAGGCAGGTCAGGCTTTTGACGCCAGCCTGCCTTGAACCTGACAAGGCTTTGGCGTGGCTTTGAACTAACCCTGCCATCTGCCGCCAGTGGATCTCCTAAGTCCGCAGTGGGGAATGTGCTTCATCTGTGGCAGGTTCACGTGGTTTTGTTTTCCAGCACTGATACCAGCTTTGTATCAATAGCATCACTGTAAATCAGTATGATACAGTGTGTACTGTCCTTACTCAACATTTATTTATTTAATGACATTTTTTTTATCCTTTATTTTACCAGGAAGGTTCCATTGAGTATCTCTTCTTCCAGGAAGTCCTGGCCAAAATGGCAGCAAATGAGAAAAATAAGACTAAAGTTTCATATACATACACACAGAGATGATTAATATGAACACAAACTAAAACATATACAAATACTCAAATTCTCCAAAAATACATAGAATAAAATGAATTGATATGAAACAATGACACCGTTCTTTAAGCTCAGAGATTTTTAAACACATTCCGCTCATGTGGTGCATAAGAACAAAAGCCGGATTTGCTCAGTTCTGTGTGTGTGGTGGGAGGCTGAAGGAGAAGTTTAACTGATGAGCGGGTTCTGTATGCATTAGTGCGGAATGTCAGCAAACTACATATGTACTGAGGTAATTTGCCCATTAAAGCCTTTGCAATAAAAACCAGGCAATACAATTTTCCTTCTAAGTTGTAAGGATGTTTCCCTTGGTAGATCTAGAAAATGGGTTCTCAACCTTTTCATCCCATGACCCCCAAAATAACAGTAGCAGAGACTCTTGACCCCTATTTTGTCCCCCTTGGTAGATCGGGGGTGGGGGGGGTCTGTCCATCCTTGGTACATTTACATTAAATTAGATTTTAGCTCATTCAAGTAAGAAAGACTATTTCATATCCCGTAAATGATTATTCATCATGGGATTGTGGTAGGGTGACCACCTAACCCATGGCAGGTGGGACAGTATGAGTTACAGCAGGGTTTGTAAATTACCATTTCAAACATTTCAATTAAAAGGACCCGGATTAAACTTTAGCACTGACTTCCTGCTGTGTGTTGATTGGTCAGTCTCCTATAATCATGAGTGTGTCACTAATGTTGATGTGAAACAGCTCGAGGAGTCATTCAATCAAGGAAACAAACCACTAAAAACACAATTGAACTAATTAGCCAAGCACAGGAGCCATTCTGTTTTAAAGTAGTTTGTACAAACCTGAAGTAGCTCATAGTGTCCCCCCCCCCGACATGGATTAGGGGGTCGCCCTAGATTGTAGTGAGTCTGAAGCTTCTCCCAGGACTCCTTCGACATCATTCCAGTGGTTCACAGGACTCACAGACGGTCAGGAGAAAATAATACCACTTAATTAGGACTATCCAGAGTCTATGCAGATTCTTAAAGCTGGGAGCAGAATTCAAACCTGCAACCCCGGTTGTGAGGCTGCAGTGCTACCTCCTACAGTCTCTTAATGTCGTGTGCGTATGCTGTATGTTCATGTATTTGTCTTACCGGGTGGTTTTAAACCCAGTCTTTTATTTTTCATTATTTTCAGTTTAATCGGACAGGTTCACATTAAACATGATCCTCCAATTAACTTACCTGCGTCCCCCCCTCTCCCCCCGCTCCAGCTGCCCCACATCGTTAGTGTACGCGGGGCCCTGTTTGTTAGCCGCAGTCCGTTTCAGAGCCGTGCAGCCTCTTTGTACCTTTAGCCGGTTGTTAGAGTGCATATTGAGTTTCGTCTCCGTGCAGCCAATCAGCCGGTGTTCTGTCGAGTTTAGCTACTTTGTCGAGTTAGGCTACCGTAGTGCTAATTGATAACCCTAACCCATACCCTAAACCTAACCCCAAAAACCCCCCCTAAAACCCTAACCCCTAAAACCTAACCCTAATCCCAAGATGGTGGAACTGCTCATGTGCAGAAAGGCTCGATAGGTAGCTCAACTTGTCAGAACACCAGCACTTCTCCACCATGGACTCCACAGTCTGCGGTCCTTCATGTGCTGAGAGGCTGACGGTTTATGGCTCCCTTGGGTGGCCCTTCGGAGTTCCTGGAGGACGGAGAGTCAGTCACACCGTCACTTCTTCCCCGTGACCTGACCCTTACCTGTCACCTTCTCACATGAGGAGCTGTTTTTGTTGTTTTCTTGTTTTTCTGTCTGTTTCAGTCCCCGAGGATCATGTCCCTCAGCTGGGGAATCAGTCACTGCTTAGCTTGACTCTGAATTTGCAGATTTAGGGTAATCACACTATATCTAAAAATAAAAAAAAAGAAAAATTATTATATTGATGTCCTAAGATCAAACACAGTGTGTTACAGTACCAGTGTAAAGGAAGCTTATATTAATTTGTGGTTGGGGTTGTGAGAAACCAGAGCAATACTGCCCCCTTATGGTTATTATTGAAACCTATTTTGAAGTTTCATTGGAAAAAAGTATGAGAAAGTGTCTGAATTGTACCACTGTTGTTGGCTGTTGCAGTCCAGGGGGATCAGAGCTGTGAGCTGAACTGCCGGGCCGTCGGCTTCCGGTTCTATGTGCGGCAGTCTGACTCTGTCATCGACGGGACGCCATGCGGCCAGAGCAACCTGTCTGTCTGCGTGGCTGGGAAGTGTCAGGTAGGCCTGGGTCCACATTCGCGCCTTGGGTGTTGGGTTTCTGTTGAAGGATTGCTAGATTCAGGTCCTGATAGTCAAAATCCAGACCAAGATTTTGTTTCAACCATCCTGTTGAATATTCTATGAATGTGACTCTTTATTCTCAATGGCTTGGTAGAAACAAAATCATGGTCTGGGTTTTTACTTTGTGGACCTAAACTTTCCACCTCTGGTAATGACACTGTGCAGACCCATTGGTTTATGTCATGGTTTTTTATGTCCAGTAGAGGGCAGCAGAATACAATGATAATAAGAATTTAGTGAATCGTTTTTTTCCCCAGTGTCTCTCAACCCGATCCTTGGGGACAGTGTTGGCAGGAAGCTGAGAGGGACCAAAACCTTGAACTGCCTGGGTGTCCCAGTAATCCAGATTGAGAAACACTGTTTTAGCCAGAGCTCATTAAGTTACAGTTAGACAGCAATCCTGTAATTAGCAAAGCAGAGTTTTCAAATGCCCCACCTCTGATTTGCAATTTACTGTATCCCAATACAGCTGGAGCTTTTGAAAATGCTTTTGTGGGGTTTCTGTGTGTGTAGTTGGCTATCTGGACCATGCTGTTCGTCAGAATTTAGGAGCCCGTCATTGCTGTCCCCTGATTTGACTTTTTAATTGTTTTTATCTTTTTTTTTGCATTTGTATATTTATTACATTTTATAATTCCCACCTGTGACAAACCACAATCTGTAATACAGTGTGCTGAGATCTGTTAATATAGTACTCTGTGTTTGTCAGGCTTTGGCGCGTTCCAGGCATTGAAAGCCAAACCAAAAACGGGCAGGTATGGGGCTGTGGGAGCTGTAGGCCTGTAATGGGCTGTGTTACGCAGCCCAATGGGTCTTCCCAAAACCCCTGGAATCAGAAGGCATTTGGGTGACGGCCACTGACAGCCTGGAGATCTGTAGCCTCTGTGTTCCACACCCTGACCTTACAGGCCCTGATGCGTAATATATGCAGCAGCAATGTGCTGCTTCAGTGAGGTTCAGCGTTTCTGTCTTGCGGCCCCCCGCGTCCTAACTTTCCGTCGCCCTGAACTCCAGCCCGGTACCTTCCCCGTTCCCAGACTCGCCGTCTCTCATGCCGTGGATCCTGGCCGGCACCGTTTACGGAGCAGTTTTGCCGTTTCTCCGAATGCTCAGTGCAGAGGCTTGTTTGCGAGCTCAGAGCGTTTTAGACTCGAAGGTGATGGAGCAGGGAGAGACTGCAGAACGAGGTTCGAGGAGCAAAGTGAGATATGGGAAGAGCTGGCAGCTGTTCCCAGTGCGTCCAGTCGTAATTGTGTTTGGCATGTTGTTGGCCAGTTAGTTCATTAGACTTTATGAGGGTTTTTTGTCTGGTGGTAATATCATGTGAAAATGACTCTGAAGCATCACCTTCATTTGTGTTTCTATATTCACTGCATCGGTTAATCATTATTCAGTCAAAATACTTCATTTAAGACTTGTGGCTGTCATATGGTCATAATAATTGCTGGGATGTCTAAGCATGCGGGCAGTAGTGTCTCAGTTTGAGATTTTCCTGTTTGACCTTTGATCATTGACACGCTTTGATCATTGCTGTTTCAATGCAGTTTTTTTTTTTAACTGCAGGTAACTTTCTACGCTATTCTGCACAGAATGAACAAACAGTGCTCTGACCTGGGCAACACAATACCCGTGCCAGGGGAGAGCCCGCTGAGGACTGTTAGGGCCAGCAGGGGGCAGAACCACTCAGCTGCATCGCATGACAACCGTGAAAATAGGGGTTAGGGGGCATGAGCAGAGTCCCCAGCATGCCTTTGGAGTTCAAGCCGGGGAGACGAAAAAGATGTTACACTTGCTGCGAATGCAAATGGGTCCCTCTGGTTAGAATGTGTGAGTTTTAAAAAAACGATACTTACTATCGAGAGATGTAGTGTAGAACTTGCGGTAGAAAGAAAATATTCTGCTTTCGCCTTTAAAGGTGACTGTTGTCCTGTTAACACCGGCTGTGTGAGTGTCGCTTTTTCCTTAAGATGCACCTGCCTGTAGAGGCAGCAGTGAGTCCATTCGCTGTCACCGGACGGCATGTCACACCTGATTAAAGAGCAGGCCGGGCTGGGAGAATAAGCAGCGGCTGGACCGCGGCCAGAGGGCCCGGAACGAGCGCTTCCAGCTTTCATTAGGGCTTCACGGAGGCTCGCTGGGGCGGCGGGGCGGCCGGGTCTGGGCATTGTTCCGAAGCCGCCCCCCCCCCGGCCCTCCCCAGACGGGGTGTCGCGAAGCCCAGGCCAGCCTCCTGCCCGTCTGCGTCCTTCTGCTGTTCAAATCTGAGACGCCAGCTGCCTCCTGAAGCTGCTCGCTGGGCCGTTTGGTTGCCGGGATTCCAGAGATAGTTTTGGGGGGGCGGGGGGGTGTGGGGGTGCTGGCTGCTCATCCACATGTTCCAGAAGCTTGGGTAACCCTCTACTAAACTACTATCTCTTTCATAAAAGACAAAAGAGGAGGAGTCCCAGTGTCCCAGGGTGGCTCCTGCCTTTCAGCTAGAGCATATAAAGTGTGTGTGTATGTATGTGTGTATATATATATATATATATATATATATATATATATATATATATATATATATATACATTTTATTGTACATGTTATTGCGAAATGTCTATGGATAATATGTTAAATTACTGGAATCCATCCGAGTAATTGCACCTCATCATACAAGCTGGCCTAGGATTCTGCTTGCAGGGAAGTTTGGGTCGTAGGTAAATCTCAGGGCCGGTCGGCGGAACAAATCGTCTTCATCCGCTATGGAGTTGCTGACATACATAGGTGGTAATTCAGAGGAATTAAAAATTGGACCTTATTTTCTTAATGTCGTTCAGTATGGTACTGATTTAATAAATGGAGTGTTTAACAAGAGGAACGTCTTGGAAGCACCTCGCCTGAAAAAGCCACATGCCAGAGGGATGCATTTTTGCGCGTATGGTTGTGTGTGAGAATAGGTTATTAAATGAGTTGGTGGAGCAGCAATTCAGCGCTGGGTTACCACTGCATAGCACTGAACTGAAGGGTGTGAGAACATCAGAGAGATGTATCAGATATGGGATTGGTGGCTCTCACAATAACGTGGTTCTTATTGCGCAATTGCTGTACTGCGGGTACAGTATGCCTCTAAAAATCTGAGTAATGTTTTCCTTTCATCAGTTTTTTTCGCAGATGCTTTGAAAGTAAGTTTCAGTGAATAACTGGGTTTGTTTCAGATCCGTTCATTTGTGCTGCAAAATTCTGGGAATTTTCAAAGTTGGAAACTCGCCATAGGAATGAATGGAAATAAACTGGAAATTTGCAAAATTACATTTTAGTCTTTATCAGGGAACTTAAATGTGGCTTGAAAAAAAATCTTGACAGCACTAATAGTGATATCATTGTGTAACCAGGTGCTTCTGAATAATTATTTGCATGTAAAAACACCTCAAAATTAGCATCTGCATCAAAACGCACTGCAACATATTCTATGTTGTATTATTCAAGTTGGTTTTCTTTGCTGCACTGACAGCTTCCGCTGAGTTCAATATTTCCATAATTCTCTTGCTTGATTTCCCAAGTTTATGGAAAATTCCTGGAAATTTTCTGCCCCTTTGCAATCCTAATGTTCACACAGCGGAGTGTTTTGGGGGGAGGGGTAACCCAGCACTAGGTACCTGGCGGCTTACAGGCCACTGTCCAAACAAGAAGGTTTTACACAGTTTATGCGTTTAAGTCGTGAGATGTGCAAATGGCAGTAATAATTAGTGATGATGTTAATGCAGGCGGTCTCAATCATTATATTAAAACACAAACTAAGACGGCGGCCATTTCCTTGTCCAAGGTAATTTACTGTCCTCACCTCACACACAGTCCCCATGGCCACGCAAAGAGCCTTCCCTGCTTTTTTCTCTATATCATGCATCTCATATTCATAAATCTACTGCAGTGGTACTCGGCTGGGGATGGCGTCAGGGACCAGGGAGTTAACAATGTCTCTATAAATGAAAATTCCGTGGCAAATTCATTTTCCTCATTTTGTTGCCAATCAATATTGCAAAGAGAAGAATCCAAAGCCACGATACCATAAATGTAGATGGGGTCCTTTGTGTCTGTGTGATTATTTGGGTTCTTTAACCGAAATCATGGAAATCTCGGAGCGTGAGTGTGCCCTGCGTTTATGGGTGTGTGTGGCTGTGGGAGGGGGCTGGGTTTGTCCCGCCGTCATTTTTTGCACTCGCCGTCTGCCCTGGCCCTTAGCTGACACCTTCACCAGTAACCCCCTGTCCCTGTACCATGCCCCCCCCCCCCTTTCACCAGCTCCACAGCGTCGGACTCCTTCACAGCACCTTGACCCACCGTTCTGCATTTCGATTCTGTGTTTTTGGTGCTTGACCTCACTGTGGAACGTGGCAGGGGGGCGGCCCTGACCTCGGCTCTGCCACTTCCGCCGCTGCCGTCTGTTTTATCCATCCTCCGCACGTGTTAAATCAGATATGGGCGCCGAAATTTGACCTGTGTTGACTGCGGGGTGGGGTGACACTCTTTCCAAACCCACATTTTACCTCTTTCTGGCAATAAAGGTCAGATGGGGCCCTGGCATTGCGGTTTGGATGGGTGGGCTGGGGGGGGGGGGGGGGGGCGAGGCTATCGTAAATACACTGAATGGGGGGGGGGGACTTTGAGAACCTCTACCTATGGGGCAGGGGAAGGGCTCCCTTTTTACGAGGAGAGAGCAGCAGGCTGCCCCTATGGGCCTGTGGCCCCCAGCTTGGCCTGGCCGGTTAGAAGGAGACATACGCAGGGCCCGTAAAGTATCTTCCAGATGGGGGGGGGGGGTTTTATCCCTAAAACAGGGGCATGAAACCTCCTTCATGTTGCAAACAGCCCTGTGTTTTCAGTGTATAATTCTGCTTCCTGTTATTCTTTCAGCTTTCTGGGGTTGGTGATGCTGCCCGTGGAATCAGACAGAGATCTCGCAAAACCGTTTTCAGAATTCTGCGAGTTTTTGTCAGAGAAACATTACAAAAATAGAAACCTTAGAAACCGTGATCGGTCTACTTTTGAAATAATATAGGTATATATTTTTATGGCTTTGTAAGGAGAATGACAAGAACAAGCGTGACTGACTCAAGTGTCTGAGTCTCAAAGCAGCGCTGATCGCCCACCCATTTGCAAATAGCACTCTTCATATGATAACAATATGATGATCTGACGGTCGTTACTGGATCAGGATAACAAGTGAAAATGCCCCGTTTGACTCCCACAAACAAGAGCACATGTCTGGGTTCTGTTTACACTGACTGAGGAGCTGCTACCTTTTATCCTGTGATGTGAGAGTCTTCAGTGAGGAAATACAGTGAAGTGCATCTCGTCTATTCATGGATAACTGAATTCGGATGAGCAGTAACTTTGTAAATTACAAAATGTCACTTGTTTTCTAATTTTGATTGCTACCGTAATCAAAAACTAAAAATAAAGAAATATGGGCAAACGTTGGTATCTAGGTGCTTGTTCTTTTAGTGTGTTTCACTAACTTTATGAGACTTTTTTGTCAAGGCAGGTCAGACTACCTCTGTATCTGACAGACCTCGGGCTCCAATGGGTGAAACGTTTAGAGGGTACAGCTAAAGATCAGCACTTTCATCCTGCCAGACCATCCGTTTTCTATTGCGTTTGTTGATCAGTTTGACATTGCTAAAGGAGCTCATCTTAGGGAATTGTGGGAATGGAATCAATAAACAAGTGGTCATGTGATTCATGCCCCCCTCCCCTTTGGACTACTTCCTGTTGGTGTTCTCACATTAGCCCATCTTACCCCCCAGTTGTAAATTGATTCCTTTTTTGCTTGAGGGATAATCCATTTTGTCATGGTGGTGGACCTACATGAACACAAAGCCCGTTCCTTGCCATGGGTGTCCAGTACTAGATATGCAGATATACCATGAGAGAAGCATGGTATAAACGCCCTGAAATTGTTTGAGATTGTTTAACTGACAGCTTAAAATTACAGTCACTACACAGACAGTCATTGGCAGGAGTAGGATACACAGTTTTCGTCAAAGCATTTATTTAAAACGGGTGGTTAGGAAGCAAAACCTATCCCCTCTAAGCCATGTGGTTGTCACTACTTTGCATTTAGATTTAGATACAGTTAACTGGTTGTTCATTGGGGTGATTTGACTTATTGTCTCCCCCCAGCCCCACCCCCAACACCGGTGACTAAATGACCTCGGTCATGTGCCTCTCTGTGTGGTCATGATAGAGGAGGACATCACTCCTGTCCCCCAGTGAGGGCGCAGTACTGCTGATAGGCTTCGGGGGGCGTGATAAGGGCCTTTAGAATTCACACTCTTTGTGGGAGCAGCCTTAAGTCTGGGTCTGGGGGGGGGACTGTTATTTGTTTTGGGTTTGCAGAGTGCCTTAGTAACTGTGTGTGATGCCCTTCTCATGGGCCGACCTGAACAGGCAAATCACAGCACCGTTTCAAAGTGAGGTGGTGGAACTGCACCAGCAGAGACCTCCTGCCACGGGCCCATTAATCTGGGCGCTGTCTGCACACCGGACCGCTTAGTGCTACTTGGGGAGCTGCACCACTTTTAAATTATGACACATGAGAGGTTAACGCAATTTCCGCCGGTCGTCCTGGCCCGCGTTCTGTCGGCCAGGTCACATGACTTGCCGTAAACCTGTCGGATTCCCCCTGGCTGTTGCTGTGACACTGAGATTCCCTGCTGTAGGCATGCCAACCTCTGCTACTGGGGTCGTAACCCCAAGAGACTAAAGAAAAATGACAGCACGCCCCCCCCACGCACACATACACTACATGTTTTATTCATTTACAGCCCTAGTTGTTTCCTTAAAGGGCTTTTAGTCAAACACATAGCTTGAAGGAAACGGTCAGGGGATTTACATGCCTGGCCTTGCTGCACTTAATATGTATCCCAGATGTACATTCTCTTCCTTTCTTTCGCAGCAGCAGAGTCTGCGGCTCGATTCTTGAGTGGCGCTAACGTTGGGGTTCACGCCTGCACACCGGTGCGGTCCTCAACCCTGATGCAGCTCGCTAAACCATTTCAGACTGTGAACCTTTACTGGAAACATCTGAGTCACAAAACTCTCCAAAGGAGCATTAAAAAGAAAGTTATTGACTAAGAAAATGCGTAAATGTGTCACTTTATGGTTTGGTTGAACTATAGTCTACGCAACGTGTACCTTCTAGATGGAAGTGTTTTCGACGGGGGACCTTGGTATCTATGTCCTGTTTGTTAAATGTATTAATGGGATTTTGTGGGAGGAGTCTTATCACGGGCAGCACGGTGATGCGGTGTATAACCCCGCACCTTCAGGTTGTTGGTTTGAATCTCGCCTGGTCTGCGGGTGTGGAGTTCGCTTGCTGTCCTCATGTTATATAGATTCCCTCAGGCTGCTTTGGTTTCCTCTTGCTGTCCAAACACATGCATTTCAGTGAATGGGTTTCTCTAAATTGACTGTATTAGTGTTTGTGTGTGTGTGAGAATCCCTCTGGATAGGCTCCAGGCTCACATTGACTGTACAGTTGGAACAAAAGTCCTAGCATATGATACACATTACCATTGTCTTTGGAAATGAGCGCCTCCTAACACATAGGGGCAACAGATATTGCAACACCAGTATAGCATGCTGGAGCAGCTGCAAGGCTGTTCCGGACAAGTAGGGGGCACTGTTCAGGTCTCGTAGTGGGAGTTCTCCAAACAGCCTGTTCTCCTTATGTCTCAGTTGGAGAGCAATGGGGGGAAGAGCTGCCAGAGGCTGTTTCTTCAGGATTTGTAGTGTTATTGTTCATTGTCTTTAAAATAATCACAGGAGGGAACGTAATCCTCCAGAATCAATGCAGGTGTGGGAGATATGCCTTCTTCAGGTCACTGTCAGAGCCCTTTCCAGTTACAAGGCGGAACACATCATGCAATCTGATCCCTTTCCAGTTGCATGGCGGAACACGTCACGAAATCAGAGTCCTTTCCAGTTACCTGGCGAAACACATCACAGAATTAGAGCCATTTCCAGTTACATGCCATAATACACCACTGAACTGGAGCCCTTTCCAGTTCCATGGCAGAACATGTCACGAAATCTGTCCTTTCCAGTTCCATGGTGAAACACATCACTGAATTGGAGCCCTTTCCAGTTACATCCATAACACATCACTGAATTGGAGCCCTTTCCAGTTACATGGCAGAACACATCACTGAATTGGAGCCCTTTCCAGTTACATGGCAGAACACATCACTGAATTGGAGCCCTTTCCAGTTACATGGCAGAACACATCACTGAATTAGAGCCCTTTCCAGTTACATGGCAGAACACATCACTGAACTGGAGCCCTTTCCAGTTACATGGCAGAACACATCACTGAACTGGAGTCCTTTCCAGTTACATGGCAGAACACATCACTGAACTGGAGTCCTTTCCAGTTACATGCCATAACACATCACTGAATTGGAGCCCTTTCCAGTTCCATGGCAGAACATGTCACGAAATCTGCCCTTTCCAGTTCCATGGTGAAACACATCATGGAATTGGAGCCCTTTCCAGTTACATGCCATAACACATCACTGAATTGGAGCCCTTTCCAGTTACATCCAGAACACATCACTGAATTGGAGCCCTTTCCAGTTACATGGCAGAACACATCACTGAATTGGAGCCCTTTCCAGTTACATGCCATAACACATCACTGAATTGGAGCCCTTTCCAGTTCCATGGTGAAACACATCACTGAACTGGAGCCCTTTCCAGTTACATGGCAGAACACATCACTGAACTGGAGCCCTTTCCAGTTACATGGCAGAACACATCACTGAACTGGAGCCCTTTCCAGTTACTTGGCAGAACACGTCACGAAATCTGTCCTTTCCAGTTACATGGCAGAACACATCACTGAACTGGAGCCCTTTCCAGGTACATGGCAGAACACGTCACGAAATCTGTCCTTTCCAGTTACATGGCGGATCATGTCGTGGAATGCGAGCCCATTTCAGAATGCCTAAGCGAACGATGACAGAATACATTACTTGCCTGGAATAGTCGGCTTCCGATGGCCAGATGCTTATTTAATAAGAGGGCAGCCCTGGCGTCCATGTGGAGACTCTGTACCTAAGATACCGCTGATTCAGGATACCATGAATTAGGGATTAATGTCGCGGAAACAATAGAGTAGGAAACTGTACGTCACTTCCAGGCCATTTGGCTCCCATTAGCCATGTGAAGACTCCATAATGTGGACTTTTGATGAGACTGAACTGTGGCAGAGGCTCAAAATTAGAACTCTACCTCGGGTTTCTTGCCACGGATCGGAGATGGTTTCCTCGTGGGTACATGGTGGCTGAACCTTGCCGTGGGAGACATGCCAAGGGTGATACATGGGCTTTTATTAGCCAATTGTAGTGCTGTTGCCTAGTGATTTATGCCTGTAGCAGCTCCTAACAATCATACTTTGTGTATGTATGTGTGTGTGTGTGTCTGTTTTTTTTTAATGATTACATTCTGGGGATCAGATTTCCCCATGATGTTATAAAAACCTGTAACTTTTTCCTTAGTGAGGACATTTTTTTCAGTCCCTACAAAGATACCCTAAGATTAAAAATGCCAAATGTCTTGTGTTTTTTGTGTGGTTGCTTATTGAGGGTAGGGCTGGGTAGGGGTTAGGGTCATCATGTTGGGATTAGGGTTATGCCCAGAGAAATGGATGTGGAGTCATCATAAAGATAGGAATACAAAGGTGTATGTGTGTAGAGGTTGATATCAGGGTCCATCCTACTACGTCTACAGGCCGACACCCCCCCCCCCCCCCAAAAAAAAAAAATTGTTCCTCCTACGACTCAGTTTACAAGTCTCTGCCCCGACTTCGGTGCTGTAGTGAGAAGGTCTGTGGTACAGGAGAAATGAGAGAGAGAGTGAGAAAAAGGGAGAGAGGGAGGGAGGGAGAGAGCAAAAGGGAGAGCAGCTCCGCGGTAACCTGTCCCTCCGAGTGTCCTGCTGGCAGGAGAGAATGCTGACTGCCCCAGCTCTCCTGCTTCTTGTGTGCCTCCAGACATACGTGCTGGGGAAACCGTGGCCGCAGGTAAGCAGGACCCCCGCTAGTTATGTTACGCTGGGGGTGGGTGGGGTCTGGAGCATCGATATGCCAGAGGAAACTCTGCAGCTCTAAAATAATGATCATATGGAGGGATTTTTCAGGCTTGTTTTATTTTTCTTGGGGTCAGCATTGCTCTGCTGTTGCATCTTCCAGCACTGTTTCCTCCGCTGCTGCATTTGCTGCCACTGCATTTGCTGCCACTGCATTTGCTGCTACTGCATTTGCTGCTGCTGTTGCTTGGACTTATTAACTTTGGCTGCTTGAAACCTTTTTTTTTGCCTCGCTGACACATTACATATGATTCATAATGCACCCAGTATGTCCTGTAAAATACTGATGAACTGCATGTATGTTAGTGTTTTGAGGACAGAGTGCAGGCTGCTGTTTAATTTCAGATGAGATCTATTAATCATCCAGTGTGAAATATCATAGTTTCTTTCTTTGCGATCTCCCTTTCCCCTGTCTGTGCTACTTGTTCTCTGATGTACATCTGGTTTTGCTTATTCGAAGTCCTTCGAAGTTTCGCCACGATGCTGGATGTTGAGTGTAGAGTCGAGCAAACGGTAGGTTAGAGTGACTGGCTCGTTCCGGATGGTGTTTTGGCCCTGGGCGCGTGAGGTAGGCTTCGGCGAGTAGTACTATTGGTGGCGGAGGGGGGGGGGAATTGGGGGCTGCATGGACACCTCAGCTGATGAAGGCTGAGCTGAATCTTGTTCGTATTATCATTACAAGGACTAAACATGCAAAACAAAAAAAATATTTATAGCACAGTGGTTGATATGCAGAGGTCTTAGGTTAAGCTTTCAGATAATCCCTTTTTTTATTAATTCTTACTTTGAGTTCCGATATGCTGGAAAGGCGCTAAAACTCAAAAGAATGTGTTTACCCAGTTTACTCAAGTCCTACTTTTCAGATATTAATTTGGGAGACGTTACATGTTCTGTGCATCACCGCCAAGCTTACACATGGCTGCGTTGATTCTGCACTGATGTTGGCTTAAAATAAAAATTTAGCTTAGTGTGGAATTACTTTGGAGGAAATTCAGTAGAAGAGTCGTCTGGAAAACTGCCTTTTCAGAGTCCCGGCCAAAGGCTACATCGTTTTAACAAACTCCAGGGTCGTCCTACCTCCTCACCTCAGTGCAGTTACTGTGCTCTAGCAGTACTGACACCTTTAAAAAAATGGTTCTTCACTATTCCCACTCTGGCATGTTAACATGTTAACACCTCCTCATTTTAAGGTGTGAGAATCTAGAGCCGAGGGATTTGCGCGGTAATTCTGGTGGTCAGTTGGTCCTTGACACAAAGGTGGTCTGCTGGAATAAAATGGAGAACAACTCATTCGTGTAACATAAAAACACACTTCTGCCTTCTTGCTGGGCAGCTGTCAGTTAATGTTAGCATTGCGAATTAAAGTGCGCGGCAAATACAGCGCTTAATTGTCCCAGTTACTGTCCAGCTGGGTCTCGCGGATGCGGGGAGCAGAATAACGAGCGATGAGTGACCCGTGTTTGGGGAGAGAGGCCGCACCGCGCTGCCGAGTTTTTACTGCACAGCTGTCCTTCGGTTTTGCTTACTTATTTCTTGTAAAAGGTCCCCTGGAATTGAAAAAACACCGGTCAGTGTGACATGTAGCTTCCGTACCAGGAAGTGGAGCGCGGGGGGGGGCACGCCGCACCTTCGGCGGGGGCAGACGTGTCCGTCAGCTGTCCAGCGAGGCCTGGACTCAGGGGGGTGATAGCAGACACCCCCACACCACATAAAACCGGCTCTGGACATGGGCAGGAGTCCGGGAAATCCACGGGGAGTGGCGTCTCTCCCCAGACGGGCTGCCCCCTCACTTCATCCTATTGGCTGCCTCGGCCGTGGGACTTCGCAGTAGCAACCGGGAGTCTGGCCAGGGAGGGCAGCCCGGGGATCAAGGTTAGCGTAGCGTCAGTGCCGATCGCAGCGGGCCCCAGCGGCCGGTCCTGCTGTCCGCTACCCACGTGTGGCTGTAGAGTCTCACACACAGTTTGTGCAGCTGTCAGGCTATCAAGAAACATCAGTCGACTACCCCAGAGAGAGAGGCTGGGAATAGCATTTAGCAGTTTACTCTGCAGGTGGACTCGTGCATAAAAAATCTAATCTCTGGACCGATTCCTTTTGTATGCATGAACAAGGGATTAAAATATGCAGCCTTGTGCCTGAATGGAGTGGGGGAAATGGTAAGCTTAATTGTGCGTTAAACATATTTTTGGAAGTAAATATTTTTTAGACGATTTGACATATTTTTAGACGTTGAATTTTCTATAATTAAAAAAAAACAAGGTTTTTTACTATGGTAAATTATGGATTTCATTAAGGGGCCCCTGAGGGACTACACAGCAAGGTGGACTTCTCTTTTATATTTTTCTTCTTCATGCTGTGCCCAGACTGTGGGATTCTGTGGTTTTCAGTAATATCATTTCCATCCCACACCCTGCTTGCTCTAAGGCCATCTCCAACCCCTCCCCCCGCCCTCCCCCCCCCCATAAATTACCCTCTGGGGTGACCTTGTCGCTGCATCTTCAGGTTTGGAAGACCAGGATTATAATTATTGCTTTTCCAGAGAAACCGGCCTACGATGCATTCCGAGGCTCGATAACGGACCTGCCCGCGTTCCAGAATCGCCAGCCCCACCGCGGAGCGTCGGCGCGATAAAGCCCTGTGATGCTTCATTGTGAAGCAGACTTATATTGATGGAAAATAATATGGACATTTGAATTGGAGGCTATTTCGCTGCTTCTCTCATAGGCGGGACGAATGTTCCGGAATGCTGAGATAACTTTAAATCAGGCAGTTGTGACATGGCTCTCCACCCAGCCCAGTATTTTCTAACTATAATGCGAAATCCAGCCCAGATGAATAGAGTAATGAAAAGAGGAGGCTCTGCAAGAGCTGTGGCTTGGACACCCGGATTACTGTTATTTATAGGATGAAAACCCCCCTGCGTTTCACATCTAATCCCGAGGATCCCTGTAATGCAAAAATGTATTCACGGGTAATTGCTGCAGGACTCCACACGGATCTCCAACATTGAGTGATCCTTCTCCAATGGAAAATGACTCAAGGATTAC
The DNA here is from genome assembly GCF_023856365.1 of Brienomyrus brachyistius. Classification (NCBI taxonomy): domain Eukaryota; kingdom Metazoa; phylum Chordata; class Actinopteri; order Osteoglossiformes; family Mormyridae; genus Brienomyrus; species Brienomyrus brachyistius. Next base: position 212,695 of record NC_064545.1, read on the forward strand.
TTAAGACCACGGCCATTGTGTGCCTCTATGCACCTGTTGACTTCAACGACTTGTAGCATATCAGTTTCGGATGCTTTCGTATGAAGATTTAAACACTCTGGGAGTCAGTCCTGGGAGTCAGTGTGCAAATCTATGGTAGTTTTTTTCCCTTTTGTCGTTAAGCGTGTTTTGTTTAATGTGGTGTGCAGCAGAGAGTGGAATGTGAGTAAAGTACTACTCTTTCACCCTCCTTTTTTGTGTCATAGTAGTTTTTGTAGTATTATTGAGCTGATTGAAATGTTATGTTCAGTAGCATATAATAGTGTAAGTAACAGGAAGTCACGTCTTTGTAAATCCTATTTTTCCATGTCTTCTCAGACAGACGGAAGAAAACATTTCTGAAGTGGACAAATCATTACCTTTGCATTCCTTCACCTCTTTCAGCATTTATGTGGAAATGCCTTTTGTCTTCACGGTATCTGTTTCTGATGGTCTGTCACGTTGAATTGATCTTCAGCTATGCTATGTGACTCTAACTTCAGGATTTTTTGTTAGAAAACACGCAGTTCCACAGATGGTTCACCAGAACTATCCTTGAATGTGTTCTTCTGCTATCAGGATGTGGTTCCCACACCCTAAGTGATGGTATATAATTTAGTTTTTATGGGCGTTGATATGAGGTTGCATAATTTCCACATTGTGCCACATCAAAAAAGCATCCCATACAAACCCATATGCAACAACACAAATCAGTTTTGATAAGGCTGAGAGAACCATGCAGAGCTTTTGTGTTACAGACTGGTAGAGGTTTGTTACTGAATAAGTCATTGGGAAAGCCCTTGAATGTATGACAAACGCTGTCTCAGTAGCAACAGAGAATGAAAGTGACACGGCCTTATAAACACCGCGGTAAGTGCCCTACATCTGCCCTAAAATTGCTCTTCAGCCCTGTGTGCAGCAGTCCTGGAAGCTAAAGGTGCACTGGGACGAGTGGTTTGGAACACCAAGTAGATGCATTTGTAATGGAAGAAGGTGCCAAACCACATGCTGACATAATAAGGAAGGGGAGGGAGTCTGTGACACAACATATATACTGCGATGCAGAGATCCACCCAAACGGCAGGTCTTAGGACTGAGAGAAAACTGGAGTTAAAAGAGGAAGCAGCTCACTGCTGACAGCGAGTCGGGGCAGGCATCCGGCCCGCAATGTTGGTGGCAGAAGGCCTCAAAGCTGCCTCTCGGCTTACTTTAGGTGTATGTTTTTTATAAACAGTGTACACGCGGGTTATTGGCCCATTGATTCCATACGAGTTCCCTAAATCCCGCTTTTATACAGCAGATCTGATTTTTAATTTTTTTTGGCTTGTAATGTTTTACTAAGTCCTTCCACCTGGACAAATGTTCCTCATCACCATCAGCAAGCGAGCAAATCGGATGAATCTGGACATTCTTCTCGCTTGAACTCAGGGTTGATTAAAACTCTATCTGGACAATCGCTCGCTCCCTGGCTGTTCTCTGCTTCCCCCACTACAGGGTGTGACGTACTTTGATGCTTTAAAACAGCAGGAATATAGATAGATCTGTTTGTATAAGAGCATCGTGACCCTTCCAGGCAGTCGGCCACTGATACGTCCCCCACCTGACACGCTGCCTCTCTTCTGATCTTCCAAAAAGCACTAGAGATGAACTTGAGCGAATTGCCTCACTGGTGAATAGCCTGGTAATGTAGTCTAGTGAATCTGTTTATGATTCTGAGAAAACAATGGATTTTCTTCCATGCCAGGAATAGTACTTGTAGTGCATTTTAATGTTTAGTGTCCTGGGAGGACAAATGGTTTTTGAAATTTAAAAGCTTAATTTAATAATCCATCCATCCATACATGCAACATTCTCAAACCTCCTTCTGGTGAGGGTCATGGTTTCATTTAGTAATTTTCATCAAGAATGTCCCTTAAACACTATCTAAATAAATTACCTGCAAGATCAGCATCACTACATCTTCCCTTCACCACAACTATATGACCTGTTGTCATATTTTTAATTATGAAACATCTTTGTAACAAGAAACATTGTTTTTTTTATAAACAAAGAATAAGGCATTGCTATTGAACCTGTCACAAATCTGTCAGATCTGTAAAAAATTCCTGGCCAGTATTATCTCCATTTTGTTCTAGTCATTGAAGAGCTGCATCTAATGTTTAAGCTCCTGCACCATGGTATAATTAATGTGCTTGTGAAATTATTGCAGATTACTTTGCTTGAGGATTTATTGTCCCTGCTTATGGTACATTTTAAAGGGACAAGGGCAAAGATCTATGAGATGTAAACAGACTGAATTCATACTTTGTTTAGCAAAATAGCTTGGAACAAATTCAGCAGCTGCAGTAAATAGTTGTGTAATGATTCCACTTGTGGGTCATTAAGAGCTCTTTAAAAAAGGCAATTTAATAAATAAATAGGGATATAAACAGATTCTTCATCCCAAGGCATTAAAATGACATCCACCACTATTGCACTGTTTAGAGGGTGATGTGTGGCTGTGTGGGCTGGGACTCTTACTGTGACTGGAAGGTTGTCAGTTCAAATCCCATGGCCAGCAGAGTGATTTCACTATTGGGCTCCAGGTTCTTAACACAAGTTACTCCAGGGGCGCTGCATACTGGCTGACAATGCACTGCCACCCCCAAAAACGTGTGCTCACCTGTATATGTGTCCTGGGAAGTTTCTAGCTATTGAGAAGATCAGAGGCTATGTCAAGTTTTCCCGGGGCATTGGGGCTAAAATTCTGGGGGCTGGGTTTAAAGTACTTGGGGCTATAGCCTCGAGTGATGGGACTTAACGGCGCCCATGTGTGTGCCTGTGCGTCTCATGGAGAGAGAGATGAGGTAGCGAAGGGCACCATCAACACATAGATGAATGATGTGTCACCCTTCTGTTCTATACAGCACTTGTGCAAGGTTGATTCTTAATTTAATGCCTGGTAATTGGGGAAAGAAATACTGGCAGAGTGAAGGACTATATATTCCCATTCAGAAGGATGATCTGAATGTTTGACTATAGATTTCTGTAGTAATAATCTTCAGTACATTTTGCATTACAGGTCGGTAGCTGCTCTTTTATATATATGTAAAGAAATAGAAATAGTAGTGCAGGAAATCACAACTTGTGTTCACCATTCATTTAGAAATGTTTAAAGTTGTTTATCTGGGTAGCAAGTGTACTTTGGCTTAGAACAAAAAACACAGTTTAACATTAGAACATGTGCAAATTAAGAGTAACACAATAAAAACTAGTAATGAATTCTTCTGTTTTCTAAAAAGTTACTGATATCTAGTTGGATGGCTAGATGAACACCGCTTCAGTTCCCAAACCTCTCCTCAGGGGCACCTCAGCCGTTCCATGATTTCGTTAAATTTCACCAACAGCTCAATTAAATAATTAAATATATTGGTTTAAAAGGTCAGTGACAGATTGACTAGCTGTATGAGATGTGCTAGTGGCCAAGTAAAAAAATACATGGCTGCACTGGACGGTCGCTGCAAATACTAGGATGATTTTAGCAGAGGTTCTGAAATGGCTGACACACTTTGACAGGCATAATATCATAGTTTTACACCAACACGAGGACAATCTGAACGTCATTTTCTTTGCCTGCCTAAGACTTTTGCACAGTACTGTACATTAATAACAAACACAATATAGTGCTTGTTATTATATAGTATAATTGCATAATGTTAATTATTAATGTATATTAAAGCTGTTAAGGTATGTTAGCATGTTAAGGTATATTTACAGTACATGCTGCTATAGTAGCTCTGTTCACTGCTGCGCAAGCAGAATGTTTTCTGTTTTACTTTATTATGAATTAAATGTATACACTCACCTAGACAACATAAGATAGAGCTTCTTAATTTCTAAAAAGGGATTATTGTGAAATTACATCTTCCTGCATGACTGCTGGTTTGGGATGGGGATTTGTAATGTAAGGTAATGCCACATCTTCTGAGAGATTCAGTGTGATTAGTCACTAACCAGCTCCGTGAGAGCTTTGTTCATGCATGCTGATTGTCACTTATTGTTCTTTGTATTTCCTGTCAGTCCTGTGTAATTCAGAGGCTTATTTGTATTGGAAGTAATATGGTCTGGCCATATTCCAAACTTTTGAACGGGTCTTGCTTGGATCAGCTGTAGGTCATGGAGCGCCTCTCCTTGAAGACAGAACTTTATGTATAAGAGTTTATGGTCCACGCTGTATCATAACCATCTTCTCAAGCGTGCCTCTTTCTCTCACTTCATACCCTAGTGCAGTGGTTCCCAACCCAGTCCTCGGGGACCTCCAGACAGTCCACATTTTTGCTTCTACCAAGAGCTGGAAGGGACCAAAAATGTGCTCCCCGAGGACTGGGTTGGGAAACACTGCCCTAGTGGGCCACCACCACAATCCTGGGATCTGGCCATGTAAAAAGGTGTTAGGAATCACATTTCCTGAAGGCAGTAATTGATGCCATCTGTAGGTAGTGGGATTTTTATGGTGATCCTGTGAAGATGTTGGAAAAGATGCACGTTCGCATTTTTTTGCTATTAAATAATTGGAAACGCAGTTACTGCAAGCAATTGTTATTGAAGGCCTTTATGTGACTGAAGTGAGTCGTAATTCAGTTCATTTGCTTTGGATCAAAATATTTCGTTTGCATCAAAATCTTTGGTAGCTTGTAAACAAGACGAGCTTTAGCACGTAATGCATTAGCGGTAGCTGTAATGCTGGTCCAGGTGCAGGGTGTCCTGGTTGGTCTCTTGCCCTCTCAGTACCACATGGTCCCTTTTGAGCCTCCCATGTTCTCTCTTGGACAGAGCCTGGGCTGCGATGACTTCCTGGGGTCAGACAAAGTGGTGGACAGATGTGGGGTGTGTGGAGGAGACAACACCGCCTGCAAGGTGGTGTCCGGCATTGTCAAGCACACCTTCGCCAAGATGGGCTACCACAAGATCGTGGAGATACCAGAGGGCGCCACCAAGATCAACATCACAGAGATGGTCAAGAGTCGCAACTACCTGGGTGAGTTCTGGGGGTTGCTGCAGACCCCAAAGGGCTTCGCCATCAGCATTTCTCTCCAGCAAACCCCACGTTCTCAATGATGAGCTTCACATAACTTTCTCCAGTTGTTATAGATGTTGTGCATTGCATGTGTAAAAAATACCTTTGTTTCACTGGTGTGACTCTCTTGTTTATGGACTTCTGACTCCTGACTCCCTGGAATGGTTTTACCATAAAATTGATGTATATATTAAGACTTTTATTTAGGTGAATGTGACAGAAATGATTTGCCATATATATATATATATATATATATCACCATATACACGCAATGGCTCCTCTACATCTGGCTAAAAGCTTGAAAATAATGTATGGAACAGATTTTTATTTAATTAAAAATCCTTTTTATTCCTTAATTGGAATATCTCGGAATCCACATTGCCAGCTACACTGGCGTGCAGGCTCTGGCACAGTGATTTACTGGTGCGCGATAAAAAATAATCATGACCATTACAGAAATATACTGGTTGGAAAAGGAAGTGGGATATTTACAAGAAAGGCTTCTGAACTTGGAGGTCTTTCGTTTTTAAAGAGAACTGGGCTAATTCAAGACATGCAGCAGCTCAGCACTGGATCCGGCTCGGAAACTGGAATTTCAGGGCCCTGCGTACCTTCTGGGAAATTGGAAAAATAGATTTTCATTAGAGGAACATTATCCGCTCCAATCTCCATCCATTTCGATTGAGATCTTGACACTTCCAGGAATGCAGAGCGGAGTGATGAATCCTTGGTAATGTGCGTTTCTTAGATGACGCATTAACTTCTGGTGATACCGTGGATTTTCAGTAGGGAGACACACAAGGGAGAAATTCCTCCGCTCATTAGCTGTCCTGTTGGCTGCCAAAGAGCGGAGAAGTAAGAGAGAAGAGCCTCTGAAAAAGCGATCATGTGCTACGAGGAGGTTTGAGTTTAACTAGCAGGTTTTCACCAATCCTCTCAGCCATGTGGCGGAGTGTGCAACAGCAGCAGAGGACAGGCTGCCACTCCTCTCCTCCTCTTCTTTGAAACCGCAACCCTTCATCCCACTCCTGCTCTGTTCATACCATCATTGCCAGAAAGGATGTCTGTCGGTTTTTCATCCAGAATTACTGACGGCTCCGGATTCAGCCTTTTGCTTCCAGATGCAAACAGGTTATATGAGGTCAGAGGAATCTGAGGAGTCGCTTATCAGCGAAAGCTATAGTTTAAACGATTCTTGTGTCAAGCCACACTGATTGAAGTGAAAATGCTTCCAGATGGTTCTATCATTAGGCATCGGCAGTTTATTTACTGAAGACTTTTGCTCTTTACACTGTTGAACCTCCACAACCTGCACTAGCATTTACACAGATGAATGTAGCATATTACCCACAATGCCTTTTAAAGGCAAAATGTTTATTATTAATAATCGTTTTAAATAGGTTTCCATTCTCCAGCAGAAACCTGGCACAGTCATGATAGTTCTGTCTCTGTTATTAACGCCCAACTAATAAATCATTCCATTTTTCAAATGAACGCCAATTGTGGATAGGGGTGTTTGTTTCCAGAGATGTTTACAATTGCAGAGAAGCTATCAGAGTGATTCCTTTTGAAGCGAACTTGGCTGTCACTTCCAGGCAAATTCCTGCTCTCTTTGGAACCCTAAGCTGCCCACACCACCACATTCAATATTTCTGACCAGATTTTCTACTTTGATTCACTTCTCTCTTCTTATACCTGGCAATTTCAGGATTGATTTGCCAGCTGATATCAGTTTAAGTGGAAAAAAATCAAATGTTGTCCGCATGACAGGACTTGTACATTACCATTCCACGTAATGTATGTTTCATCATCAAGGATTATCTGTCATATCATACGACACGATATACAAGGCTAAATAGTTTCATGTTGTTCATATATTTAGAAGTTGTCTTGCCTAGAGCACAGGGACATTTAGAGACTTCCACATCATTTTCTGAACATGCATGTCAGCTACATAAAAATCTAAGATACCGTAAGTACTATATTGATTGGGATGCCTTGTGGTTCTGTTGTTTTGCCGGTCTTTGTGGCTGTAATTGGTGGTGGCAGGGATAAACACTTTCAGATGTCTGGGTTTCAGCACTCAGTGGAGTGTGTTGTGCAGTGCTATAGAATTCTAGCGATTAGGACAGAAATTTTAGAAGATATTGATTCTGTTTCCACACAGAGATCTTATCTCTACCAGGAGCTCCCAGTCTTACTCCCTTAACCTCTGCTGGCAGTTCCTGGCTTTCTGTCATTTGCTTTCCCGTTCTATCCTCTTCATTAAAGACGTGGAGGGTCGTGTGTCTTCCAGCATTACGGAGTCGTTCTGGACGTTCCATTATCAATGGGAACTGGGCCATTGACCGACCCGGGAAGTACCAAGGGGTAGGGACCATGTTCACCTACCAGCGGCCCAATGAGATCAGCAGCACGGCGGGTGAGTCCTTCGTCGCCGAGGGCCCCACCAACGAGATGCTGGACGTCTACGTGAGTAACAAAGAGGATGGAGTAGCTTCTCTGATGCCTGCTCTGTGTTACTTTGGATTTCTCACCTGCATCAATGTCCCTTTATGTCAGATGATCTACCAGCAGCCTAATCCAGGGGTGCATTATGAATTCATCCTTCCTGTCGAAAACCCACAGCTTCCCTCTGCTTCCAGCACAGGTGCTTGTCTCAGTCAGTCTTGACATTTATGGCTGTTGTTAGGTGACAGTGGGTAAAAATTGAAAACAGGCCCAGGTTAATTTAATGTCAATATTTCATTTTGATTCCAAATAAGGACACAAAAAAATCAAGTCATTACATATTTCAAATAGTTTTTGGTTAGTTGGGACCTCACTTTAATTTCCATTACAGTTTTCCGCTGTTGAACGTGGGATGTCACTACGAATACCCTGGAAAGCTTTTTTTCCCTTCAAACTTTCAGTTTTTCTAAGTGTTACCAGGTTTACTGGGGGTTTTGTAGATTTTTCTGTGAGAAAATTGAGGGTGAAATTGATCAGTGTTTTAACTGAGGAATGTGGGAAAACTGTGGCATTATAATGGATAGTAATTTCAGTGCAGTTTTTGGGAAAAAATAATGCCAAATCATAGGTAGGCAAAAAGAGTAAGAAATATCCTTTATTTTCATGAAAACTATATAAATATGATATTTCTGGACAGGGAAATGTTCAGGTTAGCATTTTATGTCACTCTTACACTTTCCCCCAGTCAGTGCGCTTACCTGCCCATCTGTACTACTAGTTCCTGGGGTTTGAAGTGCTTCTTATCTTCTATCCCCCAGGGAATGCCTTGAATGGTGAAGGTGACCATGAACCACCAAGTAGGGTGAGGTATCCTTCCCTGATCCCAGATGAGCCAGTTCTACTCCCAAGGCACCAGCGTGAGTACAACTGGAAGCTTGTGGGAACCACGGACTGCAGCGCCTCTTGTGGCCGAGGTAGGGCTGGCAGGCAGCCGACCCAGAGAGCCTGAGATGTTCAGGCTCGGCTGTGGCTGTGCTCACGCAGCCGCTTCCTCACAGGCACCAGGCGCACAGTGTTTGGCTGTGTCCGGAGAGTCACTCACGAACCGGTGGGGGACGAGTTGTGTGACAGCGTTTCCAGGCCCAGTCCACAGGAGGAAGCCTGCAATGTGGAGCCTTGCCCCGCTTTGTGAGTTCTCTGCCACCTCTGCCCGCACAGGGAGCATCGGCTATCCTCTGTGTGCCTTTGGTATGAGCAGTATATAGGAAACCTGCCTCAATCTGTCTCCTCAGTCACATGAGGAAGGGCTGGGATGGGCTTGGTCGTCGGTGTGTGTGTAACAAAGTATAATATATATAAGGAATACATATAATATACATACTTATAAATATTAGGCAGTGGTAACCGTACAGTTAGCTTCGATAACTGCTAAACCGTTAGATCCAAACTTTAATTCGATAATGCTAAACTGATAAGCCACAAAAAACAATTGTGGAAGCTAATGATAACCACTAACTTTTATTACATGAATTTAGCTTCAGTTTAGTTTTGGGCTCTGACACCCTTAAAAACATACCTAGAGAACTGAAATTCTAACCTGGTCAGAAATTTAGTTCCGCAGAACTGGAGTGATTACCTGGGGATATTTAGGACTCACCCATCGTCATTGGATTATGTATAGTGTCCAGAGTAACTTTTCTTTCAGTGATATTCTATTTGCAAGATATAAGCGTTTTTCTCGGAGGAATCCTATTCCTCGACTGGTTCATGCTGACATTTTGCCCTCAGTGATGCTGCTTGGGGACTAACAAACATGCCACCATCTCAGCTCTTGGTTAGTCTATAGTTTGGTCAGGATTTATTGTTTAGCCAGAAAACTTGAATTTAAGGTAGTCTGTGCTAAATGTAGGTGAATAAAAAAAAGTCCATTTAAACTGGGGTACCTGAAATCTGTCGAGTTATGCAACTAAGCAAGAAATTCAGATTTGTGACACTGGCCCCAGTACTTCATTTAGTTCAGGGTACCCCAGTATAAATGGACTTTGTTGCTTACATTTAGTCCAGACTACCTTAAATATGACAAGTTATTGACCAGTCACGTCTTGTGTTTACATGTAGTCAGCCAACAATGTGACAGACTGATACAGACACCCTCACAACAGACCGGAACGATTATGTGTGATTTTTAGGATTTACAAATATTTTTGACCGTGAAACTTCATTTACTTTGCCTGAGAAAAATCACAGTTAGCGGAACTAATTTTAGCGTTACATAATTGATCTGTTTTCAAAGTTAGCGCAAACATTAATCCGCTAACAAAATAGTTAACCTCAATGATCAGCAGTTAGCTGATTAGCGGAACCCTGCCCAATATTAGGGATATAATAAGTATTTAAATATACATACCCATACAGTAGACAGTGCTGCATTCTTTGTCTGAGTAAGCCTCGCGATATCACGATATTCTTCCTTACCATGTTTCTGCAAGTGCCTACTTAGTATTAAACAACACTCTGTTGCTACCTCCTCTCAAAAGGACAACATTGCAGACATTTTAGATAGCCGCTGGGCTACTTGACGTTTTCAATCCAAAGAATTCCTACATGGCTCACGCCTTGATAGCTTGTAGTTTCTAGCCTTGTATCTCAAGCTTACTGCAGTGTGTCAAAGAACTTTATAATCTGCGCAACCGACATAAATTGGGAGAATGCGGGAAATGCAGTAGATCGGCCTGCGGCAGCTGCAGTGAGTTGACGGCTTAAACTGGGGCCTCTGTGCCGACATCATGCAGCTGGGACATCGGCGAGTGGTCTGAGTGCAGCCGCACCTGCGGCCTGGGAACGCAGCACCGGCAGGTGCTCTGTAGGCAGGTGTACGCCAACCACACCCTCACCGTGCCAACGGGCCGCTGCCAGCACCTGGAGAGGCCCGAGACGGCCAGCACCTGCCAGCTGAAGATCTGCAGTGAGTGGCAGATCCGATCCGAATGGACCAGCGTGAGTGTCTGCCTCCTCTTTTTACTCTCCACCCTTTAGTTTACAGTGTGGGATGTTTCAGGTCCATAAACCACAAATCCAGACCAGGATTTTGTTTCTACCAATCAGGACAGCATAAAGAGTCGCAGTCACAGGCTACTCACCTGGTTGGTAGAAACAAAATATTGGTCTGGATTTGTGGTTTATGGACCTGAAACACCCAACACTGTCAGTTTATGCCATTTTAAAAGTGTACTTTATTTTAATATAATATGTAAGTTTCTGTAGCTAGGTGTTTCTGCAAGGTAGGACAGCTGGTCCAAAGCAAACACCTCAATTCTTATCCATCAGTGGAGGTGTTAATTTAAAAATATGACACAAAAAAATTTATTCCTTTTTCATTCTCAGCTTCTTTGCTCTGCATAATGTGTATTTTACTTCCATCCACTGTATAATTTGACATTTCACTACACATCCTGACATATGCATGATATTCTCAGGTGAGGTTCTGCATTACTGATGTCTACCCGTCATATGCTGTTACATTGGTGATATTATCATTGTCACGCGACTGTCACATCGCTCTACCATTTTTTTTCCCCCTCAGTGTTCCGTGCCCTGTGGTGTGGGTCAAAGGACGCGGGAGGTGCGCTGCGTCAGCAACGTGGGTGACTTCGTGCCCGACGACGAGTGCAACATGAAGCTGCGGCCCAACGACGTGCAGAATTGCGACATGGGTGCCTGTGCCAAGAGCTGGTTTTTCTCTGAGTGGAGCAGCCGGGTACGTGCGCTTACACACAGGCTCCTCCCACACACGTGTGACCAGGAGCCCCCTGGAGTAGCTTCTGATTGGCTTAACACAGAACCCCTGCTCTACGTCCGTGTTCTTTCATAAGACCGTTTGCACCTGCGCTGACCTTTGACCTTTGACCCTGTGTCCGCAGTGCTCTGCTGAGTGCGGCATGGGAGTCCAAACCCGAAGTGTCCTGTGTCTGAAAAACCTCGTCAGCAGCCTGCCCCTGGATGGCTGTGGGCTGGAGCGCCCCCTTGAGTTCCAAGCGTGTAACAGCGGCCCCTGTGAGAATCGGACAGAATGGTTTACAGGCCCCTGGAGTCAGGTGGGGAAGGATGCGTACCTGCATGTGTTTCACTACTTCCTGCCATTAGCCATCGCGGCCCCAGTCTGATGGCCCGATCTCCTGTTCTGCGGCTGTCCATCAGTGTTCAGCAGAGTGTGGCCCGGGCAACCAGCAGAGGGCGGTGGTGTGCCTGGCCAAAGCAGACGCCTCCTTCACTGTACTGCCACCTTCTGAGTGCTCCTCCCTGGAGCGTCCACCCAACCAGCAAAGCTGCCAGCTCAAGGCCTGCGGAGCCAAGTGGTACCACACGGACTGGAGTGCAGTGAGTCCTTTGCCATTTAGACTGCTTAGATATCTAAGAAAACCCTTATAGATCTGAATGTCACACCGGATCAGTACTGATTAAAAGCCACATAAAGGGTATTTCAGAAGGACCTGGCTGATGTTTTAGAAAATGTAAACTGTGGATTTGGTGTGGGGGGAGTATTATGAGGTGGGGGGGATGGTGATACTGAAAAAAAATGCAGACATCAAATCATTGTAGTACATTTTTCTTTTTTTTTTATTATTGTTGTTTAGTGTTGGAATGTTCCCTCTCTGTCTATGGAGGTACCCGTACACTTAATAATTATCTGAATTAATAGACTCATTATTAAATTACTGTTAAGCTCATTGTTTTTCAGTGACAATTATAATTACTTGTTTAACAGTTGCTAATTCCTCAACTTTGCCCATCTCCTGTACTGCACGCAGCCTAACTTGATGTGGCTCAGCCTAACAGTATGTGACTCAGCCTAACTGCACCGCACACAGCCTACCTGTATGTGACTCAGCCTAACTGCACTGCACACAGCCTAGCTGTATGTGACTCAGCCTAACTGCACTGCACACAGCCTAGCTGTATGTGACTCAGCCTAACTGCACTGCACATAGCCTAGCTGTATGTGACTCAGCCTAACTGCACCGCACACAGCCTATCTGTATGTGGCTCAGCCTAACTGCACCGCACACAGCCTAACTGTATGTGACTCAGCCTAACTGCACCGCACACAGCCTAGCTGTATGTGACTCAGCCTAACTGCACCGCACACAGCCTAGCTGTATGTGACTCAGCCAAACTGCACCGCACACAGCCTAGCTGTATGTGACTCAGCCTAACTGCACCGCACACAGCCTAGCTGTATGTGACTCAGCCTAACTGCACCGCACACAGCCTAGCTGTATGTGACTCAGCCTAACTGCACCGCACACAGCCTAGCTGTATGTGACTCAGCCTAACTGCACCGCACACAGCCTAGCTGTATGTGACTCAGCCTAGCTGCACTGCACACAGCCTAGCTGTATGTGACTCAGTCAAACGTAGCAGGTTTGTTGTGGGAAATTAGTAATGGGTCTTATATACTTCCAACAGCTATCAGTGTAATGAATAAGGGGGAAAAAGTCACAGTGTCAGAAAGTTAATGCTGTAACTAGGTTGCTAGGGGTCAGATTAATGGATAGACTTTACAGTTTCGCTGCCATTCCTACACCGCACCATTATGGTAAAATAGCGACATATAAGCGGGTTTCAGTCTGTGAATGGGGTGTAAAAGAAGGAGGGGGGAGATGTGTTGCTGTCCTCCCACCAAACTAAGTACCTGCTCTGTTTATCTGCCTCATCTGTTTTCCGTTTCCATTTTGCCTAAATAAGCTAATTTTATAAGAGCATATACTAAATAATAATGTAATATAGGCTATTAGTGCCATTAACCAGATAAATTCCGTAATAGACCCACAGGGAGTGGGAATCAGGCTTCGCCAGCGAGTCATCAAAGCATTGGATTCAATGATTGATTGTTTGGATTGGTGATTTTTTTGCCATGGGGGCAAAGATATTGGCATGGGGGGCCCCCACCGAAAATATCACCAGCAGAAACACTGTGAGATTATGGGAGAGACGTCCAGCATCTTAGGTATTCAATGTCATAGATAATCAGTGGAGATGTTAGACCTGAGGATATTGAAACCTCAAATGGACGAGCAGAAACATTAATCATACACAAAAGGAGGATGTCCTCTCTCTGTTTGGACTTTGACCGGTGGGGAGGTCGTGACCCCTGTGTTTGTGCCGCAGTGCTCGAAGACGTGCGAGGGGGGCTTCCAGGTGCGGGAGGTGTGCTGCTTCGCAGATCAGATGGTACCCAGCGAGGCCTGCGAGGACTGGCTGCGCCCTGAGGAGCGACGCAGCTGCCACCCTGAGCCCTGTCTCCCCGAATTCGGTAAGCAGGCATCTGTCATGCAGTTCTGTGGGTCATACCTCCAGGACTGGGGGTTCGAATCCCATGCATGGTGCATGCTCTCCCCATGTCATGCAGGTTTCCTCTGGGATTTCTGGTTTCCTCTAGCACTACAAACACATGCAGTTAGGCACCTCAATATTCTCCATAGACCAGGATTCCACAGTTCCGGTCCTGGAGGAACAAAGTTTGCAGACACACCTTATTCAGCTCACTAGCCAATTCCCAGGTGTAGTAGGTGTGTCTGAGCAGGGAAATATGCAAACTGTGTTGCAGACTGGCCCTCCAGGATTGAAATTGCGGAACCCTACCATAGTGTATGGCACCGGCATTCTATCCAGGGTCCTACCACCATGGATCAGACCCCTGCCAGCACGACCATGATAAACTGTTAGAAGATGTTTGGAGATTTTTTTACAAAAACCTTTTCAAGCCTGATCCTGAAGTGCCGATTTCCAGCGGGTTTTCTATCCTGCCTGGTCTCTGATGAACCGCATCTGATCAGTAGTGACTCATCAGGTAGGATAGAAAGCCTGCTGGGTACCGGCATTCCAGGATCAGGGTTGCCCATCCCTGATCTGCAGTACTGAGTAAAAGCCTTAGGCCAGGGGAGTCAAACTCCAGTGCTGGAGGGTCAGAGAAACGGAAAGAACTAAAGTTACACAGGACTCCGACCCTCCAGGCCTGGAGTTTGATACCTCTGCCTTAGACAGTCAAAGAAAATGATGTTTAAATGATCTGTTGGTGTAAAACTATGATATTAGGCCTGTGAAAGTGTGTCAGCTTAACCATTTCAAAACCTCTCCTAAATTTACCCCAGTATCTGCAGCAACCATCCAGTACACCAGTGTTTGTTTGCCTATCCCATCTCATATGGCTCATCATTAGCTCAATTAGTTATTGAACTACTTCAGTTAATTCATTAATTGAGTTGGTGGTGAAATTTAACAAACACACTGAATGGCTGGGATGCCCCCTGAGGGGAGGTTTGGGAACTGAAGCTATGTTCATCTAGCCAGCCAAGAAGATGTCAGTAATATTTTGGAGAACAGGATATATTGTTGCTCATTTTTTGTGTCACTGTTGATTTGCATACTTTCTAATGTTAAGTATGTGTTTCTTTTTCTCTGAGCAAATATATACTTGCTACCAGAGATAAACAACTTCTTACATTTTCTTTGCCTAAGACGTTTGCATGGCATTATACCCCATGGGCCAGGCCTATGACACAAGTCACTGTGCTTCATAAACCGCAAATGAATTACATCACCGTGTTGTAAAACAGTCGGCATTGTCTGTTCTAAAACTTTTAACAACTTGTTACTTCATATAAGTTCCACAGTTTGTTCAAGTATGGATAAGTCATGTCCTCAGCATTATCTGTCCTGTTTTCATTCAGATGAGAATTGTCAGGACAAGTACTACAACTGTAACGTGGTGGTTCAGGCCCGCCTCTGCGTCTATGACTACTATCAGACAGCGTGTTGCGCCTCCTGTAGGCGAGTGGCCCAGCGACAGAGCGGCTATAAGGGGCGCCGGTAGCGTCCCTTTCTTCGCCTGAACTCTTCCCCCATCGGGAACGGCACTGTCCACCACATGATGGCATTTGCTGAGCTCATCCGCATTTGGTCAAGAGACCACAAGGGGGCACACTCCCAGGGCGGAGGGGGGGGGCGGTGAAAACACGAGTCTGCACAGACTGATGGCAGCAAAACAAACAAAGTACGTGTGGTTTAAAGCAAAGGCCAGGAGGAGGTGAGAGCGAGCCGTGAGGGAAAGGGAGCTGTGCTATGAGGACACGTCTCAAGCGGGAGGGAGCCAGACCCTCCTCATTGGACGAGAAAAGACCGCCACACCGGAGAATCCGAAAGTGACCTCACACCAAACTGTGAAGTGGACCTGATCAGGATCACCGAGATCTTCTGCTCGACTCTGCCGTTCCATCACTGGATGACGACACTTAGGGTCAGGATTTCAGAGAGAGGTTGCAGGATTCCAATCTGACTCTATTTCCCGCTTTCACTGTGTATTGTATAGAATGCACACTTTTTTGTACTCTATGTCAATATAAAATGTATATTTATAAGATTTGATTTATACATTAAAAATTGGTTTACCAAGATTTGTAGTTTAGTGGTTTCTGTAAATTCAGTTAAGATTTTCCAAACCAAAGTACCAAGCAAAGTACGCAACTTAAACCAAAATCCCAGTGTTTATCCAAAATGAACAAATCTTTTCTTGAGAAGCAGTATAATGAGCATTATATCCGATGAACACCTGAAAGCGACATTGTGTCTGACACTCTAAGTCCGGTACAGATGTTCATTTTAGCTGAAAGTCAAATGCACCGCAGATGATCCAGTTCATTTAGCGGACATCTCGGATGGCCTGTAATTCATATCGCCATGGGAACGGCAAGGCGAGGCGAGGCAGGTTGCGGCTTACCAGCGGCGAGTGGTTCCTGTCTTCTCTCGACTCCTTAAATGAAGGATATGCTTGACAGTCAGTTGTGGGAGTGGACGATGGGTGTGTATTGGTGGATATTGGCTGGTCTCTGGGTGTGCAGAGGTGCCATAAAGGGGGGAAGGGTCTGTATTGGGTGCCCAGTATGATATACTTTCATAGGGCCCAAAACCTCAGGTGCTTTATTTGAATAAAAAAATGAAAATGGAACTCATCAATTTCAGATGAGTGGCCCAATCCAAGATTTCCATCCATCATGTGGGATCGGTGTCAGCTATAGGCAGTGGGGTTAAAAGTGATTTTAGGATGAATGCCTTTGTTAAAATGAAAATTTAATTAAATTAAATTGTTTAAAATAAAACACAGTGTCTTTGGAGGGTGGCATTTGGGATGGGGCATGATGTCTCATTTGGGGAGGGGCATGGGAACAAGAGTTTTCGAACAATCAAATTCTTAGGGTGGCTCAATCACGTACCATTTACCGAAAATGGAAATGCACATATTTGACACTAGAGGCCACTATTACCACATTCAGGCTGTACGTGCAAAGTATCTGAAAACTTTGAACATGATGTCATCACTCCCCGTTTATTAAAAGGTTCCAAAATGAAGTATGTATTTTTGCTACAGTTTTATTCTAAGTTTTTTAAGTATTCTTAATAGTTCCTATTATAGTTATAGTTATATAGTTAAGTAATACTTTAAGTATTCTTTAAGTATGTCATTGTCCCAAACATGAAGAGTTAGATGCATGTAATGTGTCTTTGAAAGGACGACACGGAAATCATTTATTATTATATAAAATTATATAAAAAAATTATATAAAAACTTATGTGTTTGGAAAAAAAATTGAGACCGCTGTATATTTTTAAACAAATCTGCATTCATATCAGGCCCAGAAGCAGGAGTGAAGTCCCATAAAGCCAGGAAAAAGCCCTTGATTGATCAGAAACTCGGAATAACCAGGCTGCAGCTTGCAGTAAATCTATTATTCAAAGATGCACACAATTAAATTGAGAAATGACTCAAAATAAAACTGTACTGCCGTCTCTTAATTTTTTTTTGCGGCTGTGTATCTCATGGGGCAGGATGCTTATTGTGAGTGTAACCAGACATGGGTGAAGACTTTGGATAGAATGTGCTCAGGTGTGCTGCTGTGCATCTAAGTTTGGACAGGTATGATGAAGGATATCTGGAATGAAAATAGTAAGATGTGCTGACCATATACAGTCATGGCCAAAATTATCGGCACCCATGGAATTTTTCCAGAAAATGCAGCATTTCTCCCAGAGAATTTGCACGCCCTTTGGAAGAAATAACTTCCATAGATCGCTTCCTATTACCATCCCCAAGCTTGTTGCACCTCTCAACTGGAATTTTCAGTCACTCTTCTTCTGCAAACTGCTCAAGGTCTCTCAGAATTGAAGGGTGCCTTTTCCCAACAGCAATTCTGAGATCTCTCCATAAGTGTTCAATTGGATTTAGATCCAGACTCATTGCTGGCCACTTCAAAACTCTCCTGCGCTTTGTCTTCAACCAATTCTCGGTGCTTTTAGAGGCATTTTTGGGGTCATTCTCCTGCTGGAACACTCATGCCCTCTGACGCAGACCCAGCTTTCTGACACTGGGCCCTACATTGCACCCCAAAATCTTTTGGTAGTCTTCAGACTTCATGATGCCTTGCACACAGTCAAGGCATCCAGTACCAGAGGCAGCAAAACATCCCCAAAACATTTTAGAACTTCCACCATGTTTGACTGCAGGCACTGTGTTCTTTTCTTCATAGGCCTAATTAGATTTTCTGTAAACAATAGAATGATGAACTTTACCAAAAAGCTCTACCTCTCATCAATTCACAAGACGTTCTCCCAGAAGGATTTTGGCTTCGTCAAGTACATTTTGGCAAACTCCAAACATAAAACTTTTTATGTTTCTGTGTCAGCAGTGGGGTCCTCCTGGGTCTCCTGCCATAGCGTTTCATTGAAATGTCGACGGATAATTCAAGCTGACACTGTTGCACCCTGAACTGTTGCGAGCTGATACTGTTGCACCCAATTTACCAGTGTTTTATTTCGTTGTTAAGTTGAAGAAAGCATTCAACCAGCAAGCTTTTAGGAGGAATAACCTTTACGTCCGACGGTAGGTAAAAGGCGAAATGAGCAGGTCCCGGAGCTCGGACACATGCGGCTGGTCTGTTTGAACAACGCGGTCAAAATGATTGTCCAAGACGGCCCCGATCTTGCGCATGCGCACTCACGTAGACATCCCATTTCAAAATGGCGGCACCAACGGGGATACATGTTGCCCTTTTATTTCAAATAAAACCCTTTTAACCATAATGTTTTTTAAGTAATGAAGCACTTTTCTGCCAATGTGTTATTTAACATAAAACGGCCTAAGCATTTCAACAACAAGAATCAAGGAATAACGCAGGCAATCCTTGTTAAATGACTCGCTCTCTCCATGTCACGCTTGTACGTAGAGCCACGATCCCCACACCACTATCTTTTATTGAAAACAGCTGAGGCAAGTAGTTTTCTGAATGTTGTAATTTTCTGAATGTATAAAATAAACGTGTGTAAAATAAGTATAAAATGTGTTAGAAAGCATATAGCCAACGATAATTAATAAAGAATTTAAGCATAATATCCCACACGCACCCCGGCCTATAGTTGGTAGAAATGGCGCTATCCCACGGCCTACAAGATAAAAGTGTATGACACCAAATTGGAATCAGTAGTCTTTAAAGGAATAAAATACATTACATTAATTTATGAAATGCGATATTTTAAATATGTTTTAAGGCATAATAAAACTTTTAACAATCATTTTAACGGGGTCACCGGACGCGTCGAGATTCTCTAGCTAGTTCTGGCAGTTTTAAATGGTAAAAACAGTAGTTATGTATTGTTAAAGGGTTTTTCTTTAAACAGAATGCACTATTTTACATCGGTAAAACACAGCCATCCTGTTTTTAGGGGGATTTATGTGTATTGCATGTCTACACATGTCGGTCAGCTAATGTCGGCGCAAGAGCTTTTGGAGTGATGAGCAATAAGCCAATGAGAAGGAAGCGTCAATCAAAGAAAATGGCCGCCGGTTGACAAATTGTTGCAGGGTGCCTGCAGAGTGACTGTAACATCTCGTTTAACCGCTGGTCTTGAGTGTGAGAAGCACACAGCCAGCACCCCCAACCTGGCAGAAAGCACATTGCCTCTCTCTTATTTGTAAATAGTATAAAACAATATATTTCTAATTTAAATAAAAGTAATCTCTAACACCACAGCAATGGGGCTCAGGGGCCTGAGGGTCAGATGAAGTATCTAACTACAATTGTTTAATCAGCAGGATAAAGTGCCATAGCTTAAACGGTCGTATGACAAATTAGTATAAAATTTAAAATGAATAAGATTTAAGTAATATAACAATTTAGCTGTATTTTGTTAGTTTTATTTTAAATACGAATTAATTATTAATTAATAATAAATTTATTATTAATTCAATAGCTGTAGGAACTAGTGAGCGGTATTTAGCAACATACATCAAAAACATCTTCAACATTCCAATATGGAAGGTAACCGACAAAGTTTTCAAGCAGATTTCATAAAACAAGACACCGCAAGGAGAGCGTTCCATTAGGTGATGGCGCCGTACGTAGTCCTGGATAGGAACTATAGTGAGCGGTATTTAGCTACATACTTCAAAAACATTTTTAAAACTTTGTTAGAGTAATACCTTAGTCATTTTAATAATGTAAGGGATAAAAAAACATGTCGTGTTTGTCAATGTGTTATTTTAAGTAAATGCGTTATTTCCTAACGGCAAAAGCCCTGTCATTATGTTTTAGGTGCGAAATTATACGGTCTAGCATTATATGGACTAGCAACTGTCTCTGGGGGAGCAGCCCCGGATAGGAACTATTAAGCAGCATTTAGTGACAAGCATCAAAAAAAAATTTTTTTAAACTTTGACAGAATAAAGCCTTAGTTATTTTAATAAATATGTTTATTCAGTACATGTTTATTCATGCTCATGCACACAAACGCACACCCCGGAGGTCGGGGGGCTTTAGAGTTTAACTTTAGGTTGGTGATCACGATGTGTGACGGTGATCATGATGATGATCTGTCGAGTGACGTGACGCAAAAACAGTTACTGACCTGCCTGCAGCTTGAACTGGGGATGTCCTGATTGCAGGTACAGTCACTCAGCGCATCACACCACTATCCATCCATCCATCAACTGACCACTCTTAAGGGTTCATGATTATGATCTGCCGGGTGACGTGACGCAAATACAGATCTTACTCTGCCGAGCTTTGAACTGGGGACTTCCAGATTGCAGGTACGGTCAGTCAGCACGTCGCGCCACCATCCATCCAAGGGGTGGTTGATTGTAGGATGGATGGTGGCGCGACGCACTGAGTGACCGTTCCTACAATAGAGGAGGTCCCCGGTTTAAGCCTTGGCCAGGGCAGTATCTATTTTTGCATCACGTTACTCGGCAGATCATCATCATGAACCCTTAATGGTGCTTGGTCAACGGATAGATGGTGGCGCAACACACTGAGTGACAGTGTCTGTGGTCGAGAAGGTCCCAGGTTCGAGCCTCGGCAGAGTAGTGTATTCAATTGCCGCCGCGTCACCCGGCAGATCATTATCTTGAAGCCTTAAGGATGGTCAGCCAGAGGATGGAGGGTAGCGTGACACACCGAGCGACTGTGCCTGTGATCGAGGAGATCCCTGGTTCAAGCCTCACAGGGACAGGTGCTACATGTGTGAGAATCCTTTATTTGGCAAGATAGATAAAAAAAACATATATACGAAAAACAGAGCTTACAAGCAGGGGTGGCAAGTGGCGCTGCAGGCTAAGCCTCTGTGTCTCTGATCAGAAGATTGTGGGTTTAAGCCTAGCCTTGGCGAAAGAGGCAAGTGGTACATGTGTGTGAATCCTGTATTTGGCAAGATAGGGGAAAAAAAGACGTATATACAAAAAACAACATACAAATAAGGATGGTGAGTGGTGCTGCAGGCTAAGCCTCTGCATCTGTGATCAGAAGGTTGCTGGTTCAAATCCAGCCTTGGCAGAGAAGCCACAGAGATGGAGGAGGGGCCACAGAAAGGCAGGTGGGAATGTGAATCACAAAAAAAAAGATTTTTTTTTTTTTTTTCGAAAAAAGGGGTGGTGAGCAGCTAATCTCTGTGCTTATGATCAGGTCAGTGTGCTCAAGCCTGCCCTTAGCGGAATAGTTATAGGGCAGGCCCTTGAGCACACTGACTGATCCTGCTCTCTCTCTTCTCTCTCTCTCACACACACACACACACACTCCACTCTGCAGGGTCAGCCAGCACATCCAAGGACCCATCCTGTAACCATCCTGCCCAGGGTGGGCTTGAACCTCCAACCTCAACTTTCCGATCATAAGCACAGTGACTTAGCCCACTGAGCCACTCACCAGTCCATTTTTGGGGCTGATCATTTCGTAGTTTTGACTCTCAAACACGTACGGGTCAGAGCAGACCCGGTTTACGGATCTGTGGCGATTTCTGAACAACTTTTTACCTGGATCTGGTTCAGACTCAACTTGCTATGTGGCCCCTCAGAATTGGGACTTAAAGGTTATTCCTCCTAAAAGCTTGCTGGTTGAATGCTTTCTTCAACCTAACAACGAAATAAAACACTGGTAAATACCGCTAAAGGTTTTCTTATTTTAACATGTTGGTTAAATATAATGAGTTTAAGTGCTTCTTTTAAAATTATATGTTAATTGGTTTCGCTTGTGCTTGTTTAAACTCAGCATTTGCTCCTCTGACAGTGTTTCGTTCGGCATGTTTGTGTTTGTTTAAATTCCGCCTGCTTTTCTTTCTTTTCTTTCTTTCTTTTTTAAAAAAATAATGCTAAAGTTTTTCTTCTTTAAAACATTTTGGTGCTTTCTTCTTTTAAAATACGGCGTAGTGCTTGTGCCTACTCCTAACAACCCGTGGCTACGGCCGGACGGACCCCCGCTGGACGTTTATGCGCTAGCTTGCATTCATCCTGCTATATGTTTTATTATTCCTTAACGTAATTAAAAGTAACACATAAATAAATACATATAATGCATTTTTATTCTATTAAACTTTAACGCCCCCCCCGACACCCAGTAGGAAATGCGGTTTGGAAAATGGATGGATGGATAAACTTTAACGGTAACCCTTATCTTCCAAGCCATATGGCCCCTATCGGCAACACGTGGAATAAGCATGTACCATACCATATATGGACATAAACCTTCGACCAATCAGAATAAGTTATACGCCCCCCCGCTTATGATGTTATTTTTAATGGCTGCGCAAGGAACATCTCTATCAGAAAAAGGAGCCCTATACCTGCATGTTCTCAGCATTGTACAGGGGATCTTCTATGTGCAACCAGGAACTCTCAGCTCTCCCTCTATTCTCTGTCAGGCATCTACAAGTGAAGGAGACACCCGTCTGGTGCCCCCCACCCCATCATCCACTGTGGCTACCACTCACACCTTATCTCATGTAATCCCATGCAGCACAAACCATCACAACTTTTAAGGTGAGAGATGTCTGAAGCACCTGAAATGGTGAAGAGACTCAAAACTCCAGCTCTGAACATTACAGGCCTCAAGAGGAACCTGCGCTCAGTCATGGGGATGAGCAGTGCATGGGCTTCTGGAAGCCTCCAGCTGACGTGGCAGGCCTTCAGAATTAGAGCTAGGGTCTGGCTTAGGGCTGTGTAACTTCTCTCCTCCTTCCAGTTAATGTGTTGAACTTCACTGGCCCAGCCTGTACTCCTCTTGGACGCCACTCTTGTTTATCCTAACATTTTGGGATTTAACATTTCCATAGCTACCTTTGTACAGGTAATTTCTTTAACTTCTTTTATTTTCTATAAGTTTCTATTACAGTTTTTCTCAGTTTGTCGCTTTGGTGCGTTTCTCACATCACTGTTAACATTTGCACAGCAGTTAGTGTATTTCTCAAAATAATTGGTGCAAACTGCAAAACCTAGTGGATAACCTGCAAAAAGCAGGTGACTTGCTCAAAATCGATAATCCATTCCTCAAAAGCAAGTATTCATGTCAATGAAACTGCCAGTATCATCACAATGAGAAGTCTTGACACCATCTTTATGAACAAGATAGTCAAATGGCTTTGTCATGTTTTCAATATGACAGTTTACAGGATTCTCTCAGTGTTTTCCAATGCAAAAAAAGGTCAGAACTCGGTGACACGACCTGAAAATGCTCAAGACAGCACTATACACTTTTTGTATAGCCATTTACAGTACAATCTACAGTAAAATTAGACATTCCTGTTGTTAGGGAAGTAAGTGAGTACAAGACACTGAATATGCATGTTTCACATTGTTACTGTGTAGGCTGTTAGTAAGTCTACAACACTGTGCAAAAGAAAAATACTCTACAGTCACTTATGTAGAATAAACATAAGAAACAGCCTTTTGGTAGAGCTGTGCACAAATGTGAACAATATAACAGCACATATTGTAACTGAACATACGCAAATCATTCTGGCACATCCAGACGTTCCTGTCTGTCTGGCCACATATTTTCATCGACATCACAACGGATATCATCCCTTGCAATGCAGCGAGGAAAGTATCTCCTGGAGTGGCGAATCCACCCTCTGCATGACTCTGCTGGTCATAAACGGATAAAATTTGCTTGACAGAATTTGATAACTAATTCAACAATTCTGTATGTAATGACTGAAGCAATGAAATGAAGACTATTAGTTTTATTGGAAACGACTATTCAGCATCCAAAAGTATAGTTAATTTTGACTGACATGACATAAGCAATGATAATGTTATAAAACGGCAGAGAATTGTATGAAAGCAGCTGATACATGTCCAAGGGCATTTGCAGTTTGTTCAGAGGAAGGAGAAGTTGCTACTATGATGCACAAATGACTAAATGTTGTGGAGGTTGTACTAATGGTTTTGACACTTTTCATTCTGATCTGAGAAAAGCACCAAAGCAACTGAGAAAAACCGTAACTAAAAAGAATCAGTGATTATTTGTGCGTCTCTTTCTGAAGTTTGCCATCAGCACCCTGGAACCTGTAATGTTTTCCTCGCCCTATAAATGCATCTGAACTGTGGCCTTTTTGTCCATTCAGATCGCGTCAGGCTCATCGAGACGGATCTTCTCCCAAACCCTGTTTTGTTATTTTTAGTAATCAGTAAGATTGGGGGAGGGGGGAATGAGTCTATAGAGCGGTGAAGTGTAACTATAATGAACCTATGTCCCCCAGAGTGATGCAGAGTTATGAAAGTGAGGGTCTAATACCCCGAGCAGCCAGGCAGGCACGGAGACCATTACGGTCGAGCAGGCTGCCTCAAGGCGCTGCCTGAGGGGCACGCAAACAGCAGAGAGAGAAGCCTGACACTCTGCCAGCGCCGCAATGACCTCCGAAGGTACCGCAAACTCTCTCGGGCTGCTGGCTGTGCAATTGCTCACTTCAATTGCTTTAAACCTCACAAACAAGTAAACGGAAAGCTATTTGGAAGACTTTTCAGTAAATTACAGACAAGTGAGCTTACTCATAATTATTTCATTTAAATAACAGAATCATAAACAACTCAGAAATAAAAGGATAAAAGTACTCATCTTCCTACATGCAGGACAGAGCCTACATGCATATTTATTATTGCAGAACATTACTCATTTCCCCCCAGCTTAGCTTTAATGTGAAATTGGCATGAAAACACTCATTGAGCTTGATGTCTGCATTTTACAAAACATTTCACTGAGTGCAAAATCACAGTCCATGATGTAAAATCCGGAATCATCATCCGTCGAAAAAAAAATGTGTCTGAGCCGCATTTAACAAACAAACATGCTTTATTTGCACAAGTAGAGGTGCATTACAGTACTTCTCTTCACTGACTCCATAGCTTGGGAGGTCACAGTGCAGGGTGAGCCAACGTGCAGCACCCTCTGCTAAGGCTGAGGTTTGAACCAGCAACCTTCAGATCACCGGCACAGAGACCATCAAGCCACTCACTGCCCCAATAGAGCCGCAACTGAAATTAAACTTTGACTCTGGTGCAGATACCGGTCAGATTTGACAAGATTCAATGTAAAGCTGGCCCTGATATGGCCTTCACCTGTTTCAGATTCAGAAAGTGGATTCAGACCAGCATTGGTCCATTTTGCAAAAAGACATCAGGCTAGATCTGGATTACCGATCTGTGGCGATGTCTGAACAAATTTGGCCCGATTCCGGTTCAGACTCATCTTGCTACAGTATGTGGGGTAATCGCCCCTCAGATTCTCAGCACATCAGCTGCGCATCTGGTAAGTGGCTGATCGTATGTATATATGGTCAGGCAGATGTGTGCTGGATCATTAGAGAGTATACAGACCAACTGTAAGCATTTAGAACTCTGGACAGATTCTGGTGCAGATTCTACCCGAATGTCATTGATACCCAGATTCAAGGAGAAGCAGGCAGATCTGACCCAGAATCAGTTGCAGTATGTGGGAAGCCTTAAGTAAAGTGTTACCAAAACCTTTAAGTGATTTGTTGTCTGGAATATTTCATGAATATCCCCCAATGAATATTTCCTAACAATGAGTACATTTCTGCTCTGGTTGTGAACAGCAAACTGCCTGCTCTGCCCAACATCTTGATGATGCGGAATGAATGGTGGCTTCGACAGTGAGGAGACTAAACCGCTTAACCAGCTGCCGTTCTCTCTGGTGCATAATTCACTGCAGAGAGCGAGTCAGTTGCACATTCAGGAGTCAATTGCACATTCAGGACGCCGAATGGATCTTACGCTTTAAATAATAAAGTACGCAGGCTGTGGTGGCAATAAACTTTAGGTATAATGAACGGGAAACAATAGCAAGATATAATGCTCGGACCGAAGACTTAAGTCTAGTCTTAGTTACAGGTTTTCTCAGTCACTTTGGTACATTTCTCAGATCAGAAATGAAAATATCATAACTACTTGTACAACCTCCACATCATCGGCTCACTTGTGCACATCATAAATGCAAAAGCTCATTGTTTTGGTCAATTTGCAAATGCTTTGCACAGTCTTGCAAATGATTATGTACAATCATCTGCTGATTCTTACATTATCAATTGTTTATGACATGTTAATCAAAATGTATTATTCTGGAATAGTCTTACCCCCCAAAACATCCAGGCTTTAGTTCATTGTGTTATTACATGCAAAATCGATGAACCAGTTGTCATAATCAGTCAAGCCTATTGTCTATACATCTCTATTACAGTTATTTTTTTTTATTATTATTTTTTAATCTTGACCAAGAACAGAGGCACGTTTCTGATGACATAAGGGCCACAATCATAGCCTTACAATGGCTGAGGCGGGTCGAAGGGTACGGACGAATGTTGGGAGAACATCTGTATCCTCAATCAGTCAAACGTTTCAAAGAGACCACAGATATGTAATCCAACAATGTGCACTGTACTGTAATTTTGTATACTTACTGCAATGCTTTGTATTAAAGTATTCCACTTGCATTTTATGGTATATAGTAAGTATACTTTATACAGTTACATACTGTGTATATACTGTAGTGCGCAAAAGAGTCTTAAGTCGCACTGGTAGAACTGCACCCATAAGACTCATTTTGTGGTGATGGGTTACATATATGCATGCATACTTAGTGTGTACATATATACCTGTATATATGTGTGTGTGTGTGTTTGTGTATTACAGTTTATGTACAGTATGTGTAACTTTGTACTATTGAAATTGATATATGTCATAAAGAAAAAGTACAATTTTGTGCATTTTCAGTCATTGTCATCAAAACCTTAGCCGTAGTTTACATTTGAGTATACTGTGATATTGACAACATGGCTAAGCATTTTGACCATCTTGTTTGCGAACAATGACACAATTACGTTTCATTTTGATGAGACTGACAAGTTTATTGACCTAAATATCGATGTTTGAGGGGTAAACTAAGGATTCTGAGAAAGTTACAGGCTTTTGTAGGTGATCCATCATGTGGTGCTGTTTGTATGAATTGCTCCAAAAATGCACTTACTGTTTGGCAAATTTTAAGGATGATTCGAGAAATGCATCAAAGCAACGTAGAAAAACTGTAATCTTGACTAACCCTTGAAGTGTCGGTAGGCACAAAGGCAAGAAAATGTCTTATCTTCCAACAGTTGAAATATGTATGATATAATTCTGATATAAGAAAACATTTTCGTAATTGAGCAAAAATAAGACACAAAGATAAGATGATAGGATATAACTGAACGAAACTATAAATATTGCTTCAGAAACTGCTTGAATAAAATAAACATCAAATACCTTCGGCTGTCATTTTGAAATACCACGTAGCTAAAGTAATGATTTGTTTATCTTTAATTAGCATTAATAATACCTGGAACATGTTTTGCCCATTTTGAGGACACTAGTGCATAATGTGCACTGTATATTCATGCAGGATTCTCTAAATATGACACATAAAATACCTCTATATCTTTAAGTCTATCCCTAGAAAGTAAAACTACTAAAAATTAAACTGAAACTATATATAAACTAAATAGAAATATATTTTCAAAATAAAAACTAATAAAACAAAATTAAAAACTAACTAAACTGGATTTCAAATGAAAATGATAAATATTAAAACTATATAAAACTAAAATTAAATTTAGAAATCAAGACTAAACACTTTTGTACATACAAGTAAAATTACACAATTGCACCTGCCCTTGTTATATGATAAACCACTATTTTTGTGGTTTGTCTTCGTGTTAATACATATATGATAAATGAGCATCCCACTCTACTCTCCAGAGGCAAAACACAATATCTAAAATTATTATTATTATTGAATACCCATTATTCAAGAACCACTCCAAAATTAGTTTTTAGGTAAAATGGTGTGTAAATTGCTCTAGATGTGTGAGTATGCATGTAATCTGCAATGGGTCACATCCTCCATCCAGGCTAAAAACATGTTTGCAAAATTATAAATACATATTTCGCTATGTAAATGGATGCAAGTCAGCCATCTTCATTTCAGAGTAACTATTTTGTTCCATTTCTGAAACATTTCAAGATATACTGAGATGTTTCATGGACAATGGAAATTTTTCAGAATGATACCAAATTTTTACCCAAATGGTAGAACTTTGCCGTGGTTGGGTGTCACATGTTAATACACACACACGTGGTGAACAAGACAGTAGAAGGTGCTGTAATGTCAACAACTTTTACCGTTGCCACTCCCTCCCCAGGTTTTACTGTCACCTCCCCCAAGTTGATATAAGTGTGTCAAACACATACTGTAGTTCCTCAGATTCTAAACTTTGTAGA
The DNA here is from genome assembly GCF_023856365.1 of Brienomyrus brachyistius. NCBI lineage: Eukaryota > Metazoa > Chordata > Actinopteri > Osteoglossiformes > Mormyridae > Brienomyrus > Brienomyrus brachyistius. Next base: position 241,365 of record NC_064545.1, read on the forward strand.
AGAAGGTCCCACTGAAAATAAGGTTGGGGACTGAATCATACACAAGAGATGAAATGGTCCCCTCAGTACCACAATTTGACTGATTTTAATATTTAGTAATAAACAGGCCGTGTCAACAGCCAGTGGCCCTCGTCTCTGTAGGCCGAAATCTTACATCCACCCGTCATGACTCACGTCGACATCTCACTTGTGCCCTCGCCCTCCCCACCAGCCTCACTGCTGTCACATGATTATTCCAACACTTCGACATTCTGGAAGCAAACTGCCTTAGCTGCTGTAAATGCATCGGCAACCTTTTTTTATTGGATAGAGGCTTGTTGGTTGCGCTCCGCTGCGGCCCAGTACCCAGCACAGTAGGCCGGCAGGTTTTCCGGTCACGCTTTCGCGGCCACCATTCACTCCCACAGGATCACTGCCTACAAAAACAAACACTTTTGCTAATTAACACCCGGATGATAAGCATTGTGGGTAATGGGACGTCTGTCTGCATTTAGCTGCTTTAGCGCTGTCATACACAATAAAAACGAAGAAGGAATGGGGCAATTAAATAAAGCGAGATTTTTTTCCTTGAGATATTTGAAGAATCGCAAAGTTATGGTGTAGCGGGAAACTCCAGAGGTGTGTCAGAGCAGCAAGAATCCATTGTGGGATTAACTGGTCGCTGGAGTTTACCAGTCAACACATTACAGTAGGTGACATACAGGGCCATCGTCTGGGTTGGCGGCGACTTAGCAAAACGACGAAACTTTCCCAGTGTGTCACATGACCTATGACCAGCACAGATGAGGCTTATTAGTTTGAAGAGGTTACGCCTTTGTCGTACAAACTCACGCCTAGTAATAAATTATGTGGTGCTGTCAGTGCTGACAGAAAGCTGCTCTTTGTGTTGTGTTAGCAGTTAGCATTTGTTTAGTTACTGACAGTTCATACAGCTAGATTAATATTAAGACAAAGGAACTTAAAAAGCAACAATGCAGGGTACCACGGAAGCCGAGAGGTACCTCAACAGTGGCAGAGCCAGAGCATTTTTAGTGGGGGGGCCAGGGTGCATTTTGGGGTGGCAGGTAAATCTAAAAATAAATATAAGGCATCTAGAAAATAAGGGAATATTTAAGGTACCTAAACTGTATAACTCTACATTTTTTACAAACGCTAAAAGCCTCCCATGTGTCTCACGGCCCACTAAAAGAAATGTAATTGTGGATAAGAAAAAACAGCCACGAAACGAAAATACGGAGGGGGTGGTCAGTGGGGTGGGCCAGTTTCAGTCTCGGGTGGTCGTGGCCACCCCTCGCCACCCCCTCAGATCCACGTATGTACCCCACGTCTCGAAGGATTCGAACCAAAGTGGAATGAATGAAATGCAGAGCTGCAGGACTGATTCGGGGCAGTGGCTAGAAGTCTCCGATCATCCCTCCTATTTGCACTGGTAATGACAGGATGCGGGATGGTGAGAAGTGCTTCGCTCTCTACTAAAATCAAATACCACCGGGAGAGACTGTGAGCGAAAAACCAGGAGATGCAACAGGGGCACTTGAGAAGATGTCCTGAACACTTCATTTACTATCACCACTGGTTCATTAAAAGCCAGTGGCAGATTCAAATTGTTGTCTGCATGCCGTGATGCTTATAATGCCGGATGTGCATAGTGATGGATTTCAGGCATATCCGACATGGTCAAACGCTGGGTGTTGTGTTTACTTTTTAAACACAGAAGAACTGCTCATTCATATGCATGAGAATGACAAAATAACGCTTCAAACTACGCACTTAATGAAAAACACAAAAAAGTTAACACTACAAATTTCCACCAGGGGGAGGTATTACATAGCCTAAGTTTATTCAAGTGTAACTAAAAAGCCTACTGTTGACACTAATACTCATGATGCTTTCAGAAAAAACTAAGTGCAATTTAACTGGAAGTCATGGATCTAAAGCTTTAATATAAAAAGCATGCATACCATTCTAATGTGAATTATCTTGTTAGAAGCTGATTCTTCAGTATGCAAATGTTATTGCTTATGTACACAGGGCAGTAGAATTATGTAAACCTGAATATGCAGTGAAGAATCAGAAAACATCCGGCATAAACAGGCATAGAAAACCAAGGTGTACTGCATAATGTATAATGTATTCTGCCTTTGCTGTGTGTGTCTTGTATCGAGCGACAGCTGAACATGGACTTTAAAGGAAGCAGATATGTTTAACATTTCCATTCCTTCTGTCAGAACATTGCTCCGTACATCTTCTGTTAGATAATAGTGATATCCACCTGCTTACTTACCAGCAATACCTGCTGTACACTTGTATATACGTTTGCCAGCCACCTGTCGGTGTTATTTAGTCCTAATTGGAAATCTGCTCCAAATGTCTACAATGACTGCATCTACTCAAAACCGCCAAACTGGCTCAAATTTGAAGGAAAAACCCTTAAAATGTGCACATTTTGATAATAAGGGCCATCAGCTTCAAAGTTAGGCGCTAAAGTTGGATTAGGGGTCAAATACCAGTGATAGACAAACAGGGCCTAACCATCACATAGCTACACTCTATAAAACGGAAAATCTAAATTCTAAAAATACTCATAATGCAACATCATTAATCACCACTCTAGTCAGTTATATCAGATGAATTTACTGACATAATTGTACATAATTTCATTAGTGAGAAGAATCGATCCCTAGTAATTGTTTGCTCATCGGCTTTATAGAACATATGATGAGTATTTCTACAGCTGTATACTTCTGGTTGGAATTAAAGTAGTAAAAGTAGTCGAAGACCCGCAAGAATACCTGTATAAGGCTGATACACTCTACTGTAGATCCCTACTTTTAATACCTACTTTATCAAGACGGGTACAATTCTGAACACAGCTTACTGATCGATCCCCAAAGCGCCTCTTCACAACTATGCACACCTCCCGCAAAAGTGCCCTCAATGTATTTCTGCTTTTGCTTTACTGGTCACCTGGTTTCGTACCCTTTCGGCTCTACGCCAAATGCATCAAATTAACATACTCATTTCCTGTAAGAAAATATGAATTTATAATGAAGTCAGACAGGTCAAGGTGGCCGAATACATTTATCCCTGCCTGGCCCAGTTACACCACTGGAACTTCAGCATGGTGCCAACTCAATCATATCAATCTAGGGGGGGGGGGATGTAAATACAGACTGACCACTGCCAATGGGACATAGACAATTGAATCACAAGTCATGCTTCTTTCCAAGAAGGACAGAAAGCAATGAAACAGGATAGTGGTGTGTAATTACTGGTTTTATCCATAATTCCTGTTCCTAATATTGTAAATGAAGGATTATGTGTCATAGAGAGAATAATTGTTCATTGCTATTAGGCTTAATACGTATTGTCACTGGCTCCCCAGACACTTTCTGTGTGCTGGGTGAGAGCAATCAGGATGACAATGAAGAGTTACAGCCAGAAGATTTAAATAAAAAAATTTCAACCAGTTATCTTCATTTTGCCATCAGAATATTATAATAATAGCCGTGAATGCTAGCCTCAAAGCTGAGGTCATGCTGATAAGCTCATCTGGGTTGCAGTCACTCTGAGAGTTTTTTGGAGCCACAAGCTGGAACGAGCCACCTCTCACGGGGACCCTGGTTGGGTCGAGCAGAAACTCCACCACTCCATGTACCCAGAGAACCAGAGCAGGCAGCGTCCTGTGCTTTATCTCCAGCCACGAGCTGCCCTATCTGATGGTGCAGAAGAACCACCAGCTTTGAACTGAAAAGCCTGACTCTAGGCCTCGACTGCTCCAGGGAAGAAGACAAAGGAGTAAAGCCACCGAGAGCAAAAACAGCGCCTGAGATCCTAATCGCCCTGCTGCAGTGGGGGAGGAACAGAACTTCTGCTTTAACATAAGCAGTCTTTTGTGTTTCTTTCAGCGCACGATTTCTATATATAAGTTTTCACATCTGTACCGTTAGCGTGCTGTGTGCAGTTGCTGTAGCAACACGCAGCAGGAGAGACATCATCTGATAAGATATCGGTATGCTGCCCTTCTGTTATATTTGTGCTATACATTTATTATAGTTCAACCTCAACAACCGTGCAAACTTCCATGCTTAATGAGTACTGAGGTGCAGCCGTTATGTGAATGATTGATGTGCATATTGGTACTTTGTGTATATCGTTGCGTCTGCTGAGAAACCTCTAATAAACTCATTTGGCCACTTGCCAAAGAGCTGTGAGCAGTTGGACAAACCCAATTATTTCCCAGAATGGCTCCCGGTTACTGCAGCTTCAGCCTGGGTAATGCCAGTGTTGCAGAAGAGGCACTGGAAGTGTGTGCATGCAGTGTAAAAATACTACCATACAGAGCAGCACAGCAGCGCTGCTCAACTGAGGCATCAGCAGAGTTCAGGTATAGATATCCTTCAGAAGTGTGCAGGCAGAAATACCCAGTTTCACGTCATCTCATTGGCCAAAAAAACAGAAGATAAGCAAATCTGAGTTCACACTGGAATTAGTCTGCAGAGTCCAATTAAAATACATATTTTTTTTTTAAATAAAAGGTCAAAGAAAGGACAAGAGGAAGTGGTATTCAAGACAACAAAAGTCTGCACCAGTGCAGGGCGATCACACTCTCCCGCAGGTCAAGGCTAATTCTCCCATCAGGCGTGTGGAAGAATCAGATCAGGGAGAGTAGCTCCATGGAGAGAGACCACGTGCTGCGGGAGGGAGAGACCCGCTATGCGGAAGTAAACTGGGAGAGAGGCATCATCTTCCCTAGCTAAGCTGTTCAGTTAATTACATTGACAGAGGGATGCCAAGGGGAGCTTTCTGTATTTAGATGATTTACACATTTCCAGCACCCAGAATGAGCCTTTAATTAAAATCCAATGAGGTGTCAGAGAGAAACAGGAAGTAAGCTCTGCTCACTGATTGGTTACCATTAGACCTGTGTGGAGATCAGACCTTTTAATTAGAAGAGCAGATAGATCAGAGGATCACATTTCTGAGGCTGGTACTGAATGGCAAGTACTGAAGACATTCATTGCATTTTTATGTATAAATGCTATTTAATTTATGCATTTGCAGTGTAAGGGTGACATTTTCAGAATCACGATGTATTGCTTTTATAGGTAATGGGTATATAATGCAATCGGATCCATCATTCTGCCATTAATATCATGCAGAAATGATACCTGTCAATTGATTATCTAAAGCCGTTAGCAGGAAACGACCTGGGGTTTCGGGTCTCGTAAATCCCAAAGCTTCAGCTTTTAGTCTTTTTAATACGTCTTTTTAAAGGCGATTTCCTGCACATTTCCTCTTACGTGGTGAAAACTATTTTTAAAAGCCCCATCCTTTTGGGGGCGAGCCCAGAAAAACAACATAGCTGATCAAAGATGACTATGCTTAGAAGATTCCTTAGAGAATAGCTCAAACATTTCTGCCTCAGCCATGACCCGTGATTCCAAAAGTGATTCTGTATTCCTCTAATCACCCGAAAAGGCGGCAGATCAAACAGCAGAATCTCTCTAATGGCTCTGCAACACAGAGCAGGCAGGTTTCAGGGCAGAAAAAAGTGAGTTTGAAGCAAGTTTAATATTTACAAACCGATACCAGGGAAACCTTTGTGCCCCCTGTTGTTCAACCATGAGGATTTTTCTTTAACTGAGTCATGATTCGGTCTCACAGATTGGTGGTCATTAATTACGACACCATGTGACCTTACAGTTAAGTAAAACTGAATTGTACTAACCACATCCCCTCACCCCCCAACCCACACCGCAGATATATGAGATTTCACTGGCACATATCAATTTAAACATTTGCACAATGTAACACCAGCCCTCAAAAACATGTGCTGAACCTAATGGAAACACCTTCGAACACTGAGTATATTGCTGGTGATTGACTTCTTCCGTAGATCATTAGCACTAACGAAATCCTGCTTCTTATATTGCATCATGTAAACAGGAAACTGCTGATAGGATATAGGACAGTGGGCAGTTTGCTGACAACAGCACGGCATCCATCGGTGCGTTTGGCCTCTCGGCTAACAATGTGCGACTAGCAGGCATTTTTGGACCGTCTCTTCACTGACACACAAGATTGGATTCTGCAGCTGTTTGATTACGCGTTTATTGGATGCTGAGCTGGTAAGAACTAGCAGCCAAGGTCATCAACATATGACCCATAATAATTATAAACAATAACTACTGTACGTCTCATCCACAAGTGAAAGAAATAGCTCAACAAATGAAACACACTGATTCTTTGGAGAGGACTCTAATGATTCATTTATTCCTGCAGTATTAATATAATACTTTATAGGATTTCTGTTTGGGCTTGATTTGAGTTTAAGCTGGTAACAGGCTAACAAGATAGTGGATCTTTAGAAAGAAACCACCACATTCGATGAAATCACTTGTCACAATCTGCCATCCGGTATAACAGTGAAAATGGACTGTACACTACCGTCAGCAGTTCATGGGCGACAGATACGCAATTTGTGGATGCTAAGATCGGTTAGCCTGCTTGGATTCTAACACAAAATCCAAGTACAAATGGGCATTGAACCTTTCATGCACGTATTCACCTGCAGAAGACACGTGGGCCGTAAATTATGTTCGGGTTAGGGTTGTAACCCCCCTGAAAATGAAAACCAGGCAATACAACCCCTTGGACGCGCTTAAATGGGTGGAGACCTCAAACATCGCCCCCCCCCCCAACCCAAAGTTATGCCCTTGCACACAGGACCTTAATTTTCTGCAAGCACACTTTTCCCTGGCGGAACTACATATAAATTCAGTTCAGCTCATCATATTCTCAAGGTGACATTATGATTACAAGCTTAGGCTCGCTTCTTGCACCGCTTTCTGTACATTACCTCAGTCAGTTTGCCAGAAACCTATCTGAAAACCCCAAGACAGAAGCAGCAGAGTCTTGGCAAAAAAGGCCACTCATGGCTTGATACTGATACCCCAGATACAAGCAAAGGGACCTTATGAAGCAGAACAGAGCACGACCAGGAGCTCTCCAGGGTGGCTGAACCTGCTAGCTAATGTGAGAATTAAATGCAATCATTGAAAACTCTGGGGCAGAACTGCCTTCTATGTGCCTTATGTGCTCAGGAAGTCCTGCTTAGAGAACGAGTTATTCTGTACACCTTTCCTGGGGAGGGATCTGATACATGCACACTTAAAATGCCACAGTATCAGATCAAAACATCAATATCTCCTTCACAGATTGTGCTATAGACCTGATGGTGGGGCAGAATAGTGGCACAGTGGTTGTCTCACAACTCTGCGACTGGGATTTGAGTCTCAGCCTCCGGCTCTACATGTGCGGACTCTGCATGGTCTCTCCGTGTTGTCGTGAGTTTCTTCTGTATTCTCCATTTTCCCCCCACAATCTAAAAACATGCTACGGTGAACTGGAGGTGCCAAATTGTACGTAGGTGTCAGTGCGAGTGAGAATGGGGTGTGTATGCCCTGCGATGGGATCGCGTCCCGTCCTTGGTTATTCTCAGCCTTACGCCTGTACCTTCTGGGATAGGGCTCTAATCCAGTGACCCGGCATTCAGTGGATGGACACGAAGGTGCCAATTCATCTCTCTGTCAGTGGGTGTCCTAGATGATTGACCCCCCCTCCACAACCCACACACACACTGCAGCCTATACATTTCAACATACACAAATGTAGCTACTAACAATTGAAAATAAACAGTGAAATGAAGACTTGATCAGTGACTTGGTGGACGTTACCACAAAATGGGACATAACTGCCTAAACAAAAAATTAATTGCTTTTTAAATAATATTCCCACACTTGTAATATCTATAACACACTTTATACATACAATCTGACACAGATACATAGAGCATATAATTAGCGTGGCCTCACAAAGAACGTGGATTGCGATCCACAACCCCGGCACCTAGGGAAGCTGGCCAATCATGTTAAAGCTTTTTCAACATAGGCATTCAAACCTTCTCGAAGCGCTAGGCCTGCTCTGTGGGCGCTCCAGCCCTCCAGCACCCACAGGATCGGCACCGATGACTGGATAGATGGATGATTGAATGGATGGTGTTTAAGAGTATAATTAAACCTGCTAACAGATTCAGATCAGATATTTTTTAGATGAATTGACCAAAGCCTTATTCTCCCCTCTTTTATACTTTTACGTCACAGTAAACCTGCTATAACCCGTCGATTCCATTAGCACACCAGTGACTTCAGCAGAAGTGCAAGACAATCGTAGTGGCAGATCAGTTCTTCTTAAGAGGGTGCTGTGCTTCGATTATATTCCGCATCATAAGTCGTATCATTTACAAATCCAGCTTAACGACAGTCCTGTTATCTAACGGAGGTCTTTCTTTACCTCGGCTATGAGAGTCATCAACCAACAGCAGTCATCTGCCTTCTAACAATGTATTTAGACCCATGTTCATATTAAAAACCTTGAATTTATTAGGTGATGGAAAAATGACAGATGGCAGAGAAAGATTACGGGGGGATGTTGCATCTGCCTGGACAAAAAAAAGAAAAAATAATCCAGATCAAAGCACACTAGTAAAAATGACATGACATGAATGGCACAGGACAGCTGCTTATTATGGGATATTAGACTGTAGATTAAAGCCTCTGACTTTTGGTTTGGTTTCATCGTTATCCTCAGAAAGACCATTCTGTACATTCTGATCAACAGAGCACACAATGTTGTAGCTGCATTTAGCTGCAACTATATAAATTACTATTTGCAGTGATTGAACGCAAAATGTGTTGGGACAGTTTTGGGTCATATACATCCTCGGAAAGAAAACATTTAGAAACATTTATCCTGGGTTGGGTAACAGGGGGGCTTGTGCCTGTCACAAGCAACACAGGGAATTTGTTGCATACAATTAGCCGAACTGCAGGATTAAATTTGTGCTGCATTGGGAGAACAGACAGAGGACTCTCTATTCCAACACACACATGCAATACTTTACAGAGTAAAGACATACACTTATGGCGCATAACAGACTTCTCACCAAATACAGGAGGCTAGAACAAACCGAGGCAGCTAAGCGCCCTAGGTCTCTCAAGGTCTGCCCCCTATTGAGCTGCGCCTGGCAGATGTTTGGTGTGTCTAACTCTCCCTCTGAAGACCAGGAGCGTCATGGAAAAGTACACATGACTAGTGAACAACAGGGGGCAGCAGTAATGAGACAGGTTCTCCGGGGCAAACGCAGACAAACACATTTGCATTTCAGAAAAGCAGCATGGATTTTAATTACCCACAAATAAGTGTTTTTAAAGCCAAATTAACACCATGTATCTATGTAACTGACAAACTGCAATTAAACGAACTGAAGAATTATTTATTAAGAAAAAAAATAAAATACAGATCAGCCATACCAAATGCTCCAATTAAGCCCCAACTGATTTATTTAAATGCTAAATAATGAAGACGTTTTCCGGGGAATTATTCCAAGGCTGAAATTAACAAAGGCTGGGTCTAGCATTACAAAACTGGAATGTGCGCATTTTATGCATTTAGCGAATTCTCGTGAACCACAGATAAAAATGCAATTTTAAACCCAAGGGTCAATGCATGTTCTAAAGGAACAAGATTTTATAATCATCTGTGGTCCATTCAAGCCAACTGTTTTTTTTACATAAACAATAGTAATTGTTGCTGTCAGGCCACTAGTTGCTTAGCAGGTCTACTGCCCAAACTGATTGTGCTACAATCAGTTTGCACCTGCTTTACTGAAAATTACAGATGGCTTGTATTTTGCTTGTGGGTGCCATTACTGTCTAGGACTGTTCCCTAATCTTTTTTTTATTATTTTTGGCAAATTCAGTCCTCACACACTGGTATAAATGTTCTAAAAAGCAGCAATATGCATCATGTCCAGCAGCAACTCAGTCTGCAAAAAAAAATAAAAAATCCACTTAAAAGTCTTTGCTGGTCCCGACAAATCTGCCACATTAGGTTCTATGTGGTACGTCGGCAGGAAGATTAGCCAAAGATGACAAGGCAAAAAGCTGAGTTTGGGGAACCCATCTATCCAGAATTAGAATCACTGCAAACAATGGTGGGATGAAATAGACCAGCTTTGATCTGGGACTTCATTGTCACTCTGATACCATTCAGCAGGTCTATGAATAAGAAAGAGACAAGAGGAATAAAACCCTGTAATTGTGTGTAATTTTAAAATAAGCGTGTCATAATACCTGTCTTATTTAGGGTCTGCGTTCTTCAGGGATCACTTTTTTTTACAGCTTGATCTTTATTTTTTGAGTACTTAATTAGGCTTAATTGAGCTGTTCAAATAAAATTAGTATTTCATGTAATTTTTGTGTGGTGATGAAACAAACTGACAGAGGCATTCCTACGGGTGACAACATAACACTACAACGTAATATCCAAATACTTTTGGACCTTAAAAGGCTTATTTCAACAATAAAACTGATGACTCATTTTGAACGATGATTAATTGGGCGAATAAAGGATTGATGAATCATTCTAGCTTGTGATTCTATTAAGACTCACAGATAGAGCAGTTGAGTGAGAATACAGAATTCTCATTATAGAGACACAGTTTTCTCTAAATGACCCTTGGCATGCAACCAGATTGTTCACAGTTATATTGCAGTGTGATGAAAGGCTAGTGTATCCAGTGAAACATGCTTTTCCCGTACAAAGCCCTGCAGTTTGTGAATCTTACATGAGAACTATTTATGGTACTGGAGAAGATGGACGGTCACAGGAGAGCTATGAAGGTACAAATTGACCACCAATCTTTTCACACCAAAGTTCCAGAACCTCGTTGCCGGTTACTAGTTCCACCTGGAACTTATGTAGCTCCTGGCTGCTTTTGTGTGTCGCTTTCACACCGCACCACAGGAACCGGGATGCTTAGGCTAAATAAGCATGGGAGATGCAAAAAAATTCATAGGTTAAACTTTCAAAGGAAGCTACACCGACAACCCCAATTAATGGAGGATGAGCAAGTTGTTTTGTTTGTTAGGCCTATTTTTTAGTTATTGGAGGGATGGTAATCAGCTAAATGAAAATGTTATTGATCCCTGTGTGAAAACTCTCTTTTCACCCACCCCATCTTGCTCTCCGTTACACAGAAACAGGTGAGAGCAAGCTTGCCAGTGAAGCGTAGCCACCTATAGTGGTACCCATGGAGGTGGATGTTAAGGACCTTGCTCAAGGGCCTACAGATGTGACTATTCCACCAAAGCCAGGCTGGAACTAGCAACCTTTCAAGCACAAGCACGGGGGCTTAGTCCACTAAGCTGCTCGCTGTCCCCTAAATTTTCCTTGCACCGGGGCCATGCTAATCTTCTCTGTATCCTTCTGGTTTTAGTGTATGTGCTGCCATTAACCAGTGATGACGGATCATCACCTTCCGCCACTCCTACACAGCCATCTCACACTTTGAAGCAGGGACTGTGTTTGTGTGAGGTTTCTGAGAATGACCAAGAGCCACCTCATTGTCCTGAAACTGCTTATAGCAACAGTCATTGGCACCTCCGAAGGGGAGGAGCAAACATTTTTACATATTATTATTATTGTTATTTAAAATCATGCCAGTGAGTGCCAACCTTAGTGAAATGTCACCAAAATTCGACATTTACTGATCAGCAAACTTCATTTAAATGTCATCGAACGGATGTGTCGAATTTCGCCCAGTAACTGCAGAATAAAAATTACTGTTAAAAGAGCAAAAAAACTGTTTTAAAACTTTGTTATGCATATACAAAACTTCATATAAAAGTATGTCTCATTTTTCTCCCAAAAGTTTGCAGACTTGTCAGTTACTCATTTTCCTGACAGAAGCACACAGAAATGAATTCTGGGATGCCTTTCAGTTTTGCCTTTCATCCCAGAACTCTCTACTCCCCTGTCACCTGCATACCCACCGACTCTATTTATAACCTGTAACCATAACAACTGCAGAATTTCTTCACTGGTCTGTGAGAATTCCTGTCACCCATTTCCTTTTGTTCCTGGGAGACCGCAGTCATCTTTTAACTCATGGTTCTGATGTAGTAATGCACATGTGTATTTGGACGAAAAGAACTTTCCAGGTGGATTGGGGGGGAAAAAAAATGAACAAATACTGCAATACACACCTCCGAGCGATACATCTGTACGGCTGGTGTTACACAGCCACGTGGCTTAATTATCATTTCCAGAAAAGTTTGATGAATCGTATGAGGAGCCTAACACACAGCTGAGGGCAGCGCCACAGAACTCCGCCACAATGGTAATCAGTAAAAAGTAACAGAAAACCTGCTGTATGAGAAGCTGCTGACACACAGATAACTGAAGGGTGACATCTCGCTTCCTTACCTTAATTTACTTATCTGACTCTCAAACAGGGTGTTGGGGGCAACTAAACCCATGCTGAATGACACAGAAGATCCCTGGCAACATGCCTCCAGGAAAACAAATGAGTGCCAGGGATGGGTTAAGGTGCTGCTTGATAATCAAGGAGCACAACATGGGAAAGAGAGAAAAACTTCCTTAAGTACTAATTGCTCCCTTTGGGAAGGACCCCTTGGTTACACTCCTCTGCATGGCTGTGGTGCATTCTGGGGCAGAGTGCCCCTTCTGTTCCGCGACTGCACCAGCTGCCCTCCCACTGGATCCTGGGTTCGGATACTCCACTCCACCAGAAAAGACTTATAAACTAGCATAATGGTATCCAGAGTCTATACAGAAAAACAGACTATAGAATACTCATACACACACCGAGCCCATTTTTGCCCACTTACAGTATATGCTATCTGTATTCCCAAGCTCTCCATTTCATGAAAGCATCGTAATGATGCACAGAGGCAGAAGTTACTAATGTCAATACTTGGGTGAATCAGAATCTTAAGCGTATCATAGCAGAACGACCACGGTTATATAAAAGGAGCATTTGTGAAAGTCAAGGGAAAAGGCAGCGCGCCGTGCAAGTATGATATTACAGGGAGTGTTGAATACAATACTGTAACCCTGCATTCAGAGAAGTCGATGGGTTAGCGTGAAGGTGCGGTTCTTACCAGTTCTTACAAGTTCCAAATTATTAAAGATTTTCTACAGAAGAAGAAAAACACTGAAAATCTGGGAAGAGGCCCCTGCTCTCTTTCCCCAAGGTGGCACATATGGGCTGAAGGAAACGCTAATCTGCTTGATGTGCGTTCCAGACAGCTGTTAGTAAGTGTGAGGATACGCAGTCAAAGAGCATCGATGCTCCGACGGGCTCGTGCTCATGAGGGGCTCCTGTCTGCACTTCTGCAGGTCGTCTTTCAGCCAGACTCCGCCAGCTGGACCCTTCCTGTGAAGGCCAGGAGCTCCCAGGGTCCCTGCAAGGAGCCACTGTGCTCCAGGGCAGCCGGCGAGACCATCGCTGCCAGGAGGGGCGTCTTTGCTCTTTTCCCTCATGCCTGCGGTCTCATACGTCCTTTCAACTCAGAAGCAGTGCTGCCTGCTTTCCCTCTCAGGCCACAAGTGCCTCGGAGAGTGCAGCCCCATCGGCTCCTTCATGGGGATGGATCCTGATCCAGGTTAGTCTGGGCCGGGGTGTGATCTGTGGGCTCAAAAACATCATGGCCTAAATTAGGAGTGTCAGTATCGGTATTTACATGATAAGCAGAGATGGAAATAAAGTCGGCAATTTAAGAAAGAGTTAAGATTAATTTTATTGATTCCAGGGTCAAATGCTGGTACATACAGTATGAAGAACATGCATATACAGTAGCGCTAAACAGACGACGCGCAAAGACAGCACACATAGTGCAAACGAAGTAAACATAAAGCAAACAGATTTTAAAAGTACAGATGCTCGCTGGGTTACGGTGGTGTTATATTCCGATAAACCTATCGCAAGGCAAAAAGCCAAAAGTGCATTTTAATACAGAACAGCTAACCTAACACACATCATAGCCTGGCCTAGCCTACCTTAAACATGCTTAGAATACTTACATTAGCCTACAGTTGGGCAAAATCATTCACACAAAGCCTATTTTACAATAAAGCATTGAATATCCCATGTAATTTATTAAATAATCATACCCATCGTAAAGTCAAAGTATCGTAACATGGACCATCGTAACCCGGGAAGCATCTGTAAACTGTACACAAATAAAATACCATGAAAAACAGAATACTGTTATATTAAAAATAAAATTTATAGTACAAATACATATTTACGATAAGAATAATGAAGTATATGAAAATAAATTATGTGCAATAGAAAAGAGAGCGCCAGGCTCTTCCTGTAAATAACACTGACCATATGCTTTAAGTGGACCTCAACTGTGCTGCTGGATTATATTCCCAAATAATTTCTTCAATATTAACCTCCAAGTGTGGTAGGTGATATTTTCCATGGTATCATGACCGGCAGCTTCCTTACCCACAGCTAGCCACCTTCTGAGGGACAGCGTGTTTAAATCTCAGTGGGTGTTAAAACAGACGTCTGTTTTCTGGCTGGGCTCTGGCCACCTCTTCTGAGAGACATCTAATGCACAGTCTGGATAACATCCACCTGTCCTATTCTCTTTGTAGTTATTCAAGGTGACAACACAGAAACAGCCCAAACTGAAGGTAAGCTAGCTGCCTGTATATGGTTCTGAATCATAGAGTCTGTGCGCTTTGACAGAAAAATTCCTATTACAAAAATGTTTTTAGATTTTAAATCTTAAGGGAGAAACCTGATATGAAAAGTTTTCTTTCTTTCATGCACGGCTGAAATGGTAACACCTTTAACCAAAATCGGAAGACAGAGCCACCCCAAGCATTGTTGGTTTGTCTGGAAGATGGTTATGTACCTAGAAGCCACAACTCAGTGGAGGAACAAAGGCACGGATGACAGCGCTTCTCACTGCTGACCGCGATGCAATGACAGCCTGCTAGGGGGCGTCTGACACGAGGCGTCCACCTGTCACCAAGTGTTTCTTACTGTCGTAAGCAGGAACATAAACGCAGAAGCCAAACCACCTGCAGCCTGCGGGGGCAGCGTTGTTCCAGTTCTGCCACATCACCACTGGATGCACAAATGTCACTAACATCCCCCCTCCCCCTACATTCCAAGCAGAGTGAGGCATGGCTCTGTCACCTAATGACTTATTCCAAAAATGAAGCTGTTATGTGGAATAAATGCATGTTTTCCTACAGGCACGTGTTCAGCATTTTGCCTTGCATACTCATAATGTTGCCATTTAGCTGTACAGACATGCCGGGGAACAGGTCCTGCTACTAATATTATAAAGATCATTTCTCCTGTCTTACAGCAAAGGCAGGGTCTGCTAGACACTAATCACAAGGCGTCATTACTACAAACAAAGTCAATCTCACTAGCAGGGGTGAACTGGCAACAAAAAGCAGCCCGGGAATTTGCTGTTAAGTGGCCCCAATTTGATAGTTTGCCACTGAGGGTGGAGAGGGGGTCCCTGTTGTATAATTTGCTGACCGGCCATCATTATGAAAGCCCACCAGGAAATTTCCTGAACTTCTCAATGGCCACAAGCACAAGGGAAAAAAATCTCATCTGCAGCTTAGTATACAAGAACAGAAAATGACCGTCAGTCATTTTCATTTTCTAAAACCAACATGGCGATTCTGATCCATGGAGAGCCAGTGTGGGTGCAGGTTTTTGAGATGACCTCTCAATCAGCCAATGACAGTGGTTCCCGGGGACTGGAGTTGAGACCCACTGCTTTATTATTGGCTGATTGAGAGGCCATCCCAAAAACCCGCACCGCCCTACATGGAACAGACTCACCACCCCTGTTATAGAGGATAATGAATTTCTGTTTCTGTTCACTGGATAAAAATTTCATGGTTGTCAGTATTTAGACAAGGCAGGAATAACATGGGACTCTATTATTACTTTTATACTGAAAGGAAAGCTGTCTCAGGCTATTACCAAATACATCAACAGAAACCATGGATAAATACGTACATGCAAGAAACGCAGTACTTCCGGGAACTATGTATGGGAGATTGGGATTGTTAATTAAAATTTGTCAAACTACTAAAACTCAAAAATGAAGATCAAACTACACTAGTGGCCGAAAACATGGAAACATTTCAAATTTTTAGAGATTGCAGAACTTTATTCAATGGTTGCTCCAGTTACTTATTTAATCATCCAGTGTATGATATTTGTAACATTCTTTGATCGTTTAGAAACATTACCACCAATATTCAGGCAGTAATTTTTATAGTGTAATGCCAAAAATGCTAGGTGTTTCCACAATTTTGGGAACTAGTATAACTTTAGTTTTAGAAGTTCCTTATGAAATGGAGTTGTCTCTGCAAAGTGCAATTTTTTAGATTGTTCGGGTGCAAAAAATGTCTCATCTGTACCTTACAAATATAAATGCCTGGAAGATGACGTAATGGTTCTAAGGACGACCCCTGTCAGCCAGTGCCATGGAGATTTTCACTGCTTTGACCCCAAACTCAATGGCATCAAATATTCACGATTTATTTCAAAGCGCTCAGGGAGCGTCCTCTGAAGGAACCCTCGACGTGATTTAGAGCTGGAGGAGAGCCCACGAAACAGACATCGCATCACGGCAAATGAAGAGGGGCTTAACGTGACCAGACAATTTAAACAGGCCCAGATGCTTAAAACAGGACTTTAATTACCCGGGGGGGGGGAGGAGGGGACTAACGTGAGCCAGTCATGTCACACCGATCAGAGTTTTGCAGTCACCTTGTCAGCGCTGTTGCTCAGGTAGGTGGTAAATAGTGCTTTTCTCTTTTTTTTATACCTGCAAGCCCCTGAATATTTCCCATCACCTTTGAAGCCTTCTGGTATAGAGGTCACTTGGAAGGAAAAACAGTCACACAAGAGATACATTCATAAATTCAAAAAGATCACGACAGCTGACTGATTAGTGCCATGACATCACCTCCAAAGCTGCCTTAATACAGCCCAAAAACAAGAGGCTAGATTAATTAGTGGGTGGAAAACATTTGTAATGTGCAAGTTTGTGTCCACCTCGAGAGAAAGGCATCCAATGCAGGGCGTCCCCTACCGTGTGGCCTGTGATTTCTGGGCGAGAACCCAGGTTCACTGCAACCCTGTAAGGCGATGTTCCCCAATACAGTCCTTGGGGACCCACAGTCGGCCCATGTTTTTGCTCCCTCTGAACTCCCTGCCAGACATTCCACATTTTTGCACCCTCCCAGCTCCCAGTAAAAAGTTAGACCGTCTATGGGTGTCATGCCCGGCTCGTCCGCTCCTCATGTGTGCCACGCCCCCTGATTACCCACGTGTATTTCACTGATCGTCTCCAGCTTTGTCTAGTTACTTTGATTAGTCCTGTGTATTTAAGTCCTGGTCTCCCCGGTTTCCCTTGTCCGTCATTGATGTCGTTTGATGTCAGTCAGTGTCCGATGTCCCCTGTTCCCCGAAACCTTCTGATTAAACTCCCGTTTTGCCCCGTATTTGCCTGTCCGCTTGTTCCTGTTCCTCGCCTGCCCGACGATCGCCCGCTTTGCCAGCGAGATCGTGACAATGGGTCCCTGAGGACGGGATTGGGAAACACTGCTGTAATGGCTAAATCAAGTGGTAGGGATATTGACAGAAATGTATTTTAATTACAGTCACAGTTAGACTATGCTGACCATGTAGTGCCTACTACAAAAGCACCTGTCTATATTGTTCCTAATGACTTATCTACATAAGAGTGGATATCCAAACTGGTATTTAATTTTTTAGTGGAACATGACAGTTGCGCCAAGAGAAAATAAAAATAAACTTCTGCTTTGACACCTCATATTTAAATGCCAGGTGCAAAACAGTCAATCATCCTCTCCATTTCCTAACTCTGGCCCGGTCTTTCCCAGCTGTCTCCATCATTCAGCCTCACTAAAGACGGTTTATACATTTCAGTCAATTAAACTGCCACTGTGACAGCACCACATAGCAGAATCGACCGCCACAACCTGCCACGCGTATAACGTAACACATGTGCCGCATCAGGGAGCTACAGAACAGCGAGATGACAAGCAGAATTGCGGTATGCTGCGGTGTCTGTTAAATTCCCCCGATTCGCTTCATGGACATCGCGGCAGCTGTGGGTTGGGACCACCTGCAAGCAGACGACAGTCATGGTTTGGCCCCCAAACGACACTCATCAGCTCACATTTCCCTCTGATTTCCAACCTGAGACAGAAGCTGCCTTCATCTACCCAGACACCAACGATACTTAACGGTACTTAAAGCTGTAGAATTTCTTACACGGAAGCCGAAAATGAATTTCAAAAAGGATAATTTTTTGATTTAACATTACATTCCTAAAATATTACCTTACCACTTCATTTTTATGGAACCATTTTTTCTCATTTGATGTCATTATTATGGGATTTCAGTTGGGCCATAAGCTCAGAGCCACCTGCAAAAAAACAGTCATACTCCTATTGGGAAAAGGATATGCATTATGAGCAAACTATTAAATTCTAGTCAATCCCAGTAGTTGGCCACGGTCAGAGCTGGAAAAATGTACTGAATGCTGAATGGAGCCAGTTGGAACAGTAAAAGCTGTTTTTATATAGCTGGGAAAATCTAACATTAGTGTATTATAAAAAGCACACACACTTGTGACATTCTGTAACAGTACCGTACTTTAAGGGAAAAAAAAACAAAATATACTTGTAGATGGTCTGATTTTTTGCTAATTGTTAATGTTGTTATTGATTTTAAACCAAAACTGTGCATTAGATAAAGGAAGAAGGGCGATCAAAGGACAGCTTTTCTATTTAGCAAATTAGCAAACAAATACTAAGTGACACACAGCACCTCCGTGTGGAAAAAATATCTGTCACCTGGCCCTCATCTGGCCATGTCCTGTGTTTCAGACTACGGTGTCATTACACTGGCTGGGTCGATGTAATCCCGCTGTCATCTCTGGTTAGGAACAGAATTCAAGTTTCCACCCATAAGGGTCCAAGTGTAGTGAGAAGTCTTTAAATCGTGATACCAACCTTTGACGGGAGCACGAAGTCTTACTGTGGGAATGCAGACTGTTCCAGAGAATATTCAGTCCTCTCCCAGTCTGCATGCGCTTTCCAGTAACCCTTTCCAGTAACCCTTTCCAGGCTGATAAATGTATTTATTCAGTTATTATTTTTGAGGTATTTTGGAGTTTTCCCGATTATTGTAAATGCAGTGACTCAAAACTAATGTCTCAGATTAGCATTCAAACCTCCAGTGACCCTAATTAATCTCTTCATTAGGGTTGTGTTAATTAGATGGGAACACTTTTTTCCAGTTAAAAAAAAATCACATTTCTTGGTTGCCAAGTGAAAAGGGTCAAAATTTTGTGCCCTTTTGGGTTCTTATGTTCCTTCGGTTTAGCAAAAAAAAAAAACTGAATAAATGTAATATGGAATAAAATACGAAATGATCCTGAACATTAAGGAGGGATCAAGCACTTTTACACAGCACTAAACTATTAGATTTACTGCTGAAATGTGATGAGAATGCTGGCATTCACAGGAATGGAAGGATGGACAACATGCTTGGCTATACAAGATACAGAAGCCTCTCTCTCGTCATAACAATATCTATCCTACTTCCATCTGCTTATGCAATACAGGTTTGGGGTGGGGGGGGGTGGGGGGGGTTGGAGCCCGTCCCAAGCAGCATATGGCACCAGGCTGGGACTGCATGTCACCATGAACACAGTCACACAATATAGGCCATAGGTGCCAATTAGCCAAACTCAGGCACGCAGCCACGCAGTAAAATGATGGGTTTTGTTTGCTACCGATTAGGCATGTAGCCAGGTAGTAAAAGGACGAGCCGGAACCCCCTTTAAAATTTGCTTCTGCCCCCCCTCCTCGCCAGTAAAATCTACGGAGGGAGACCCTCCCACGCTCTTATTGGCAAAATCTACTAAGTGGAGCCTATCGTGAAAACAACATACAAACTCTTCACACGTAGAGCAGAGGTGAGACCAGGCGGTTACACACACAGATACATTACAGCTCCCCTCCACAGAAATAGACAGGCAAAGCATCTGGAGGAAAACAGGATCAGTTAAAGGTCACTGTAATATTCGGCTTCATTGCACCTCACAGCGTTTGCCTTCGTATTATTGCAAGGAGTTCCTTAATTGGACGACATTCAGCTCAGGCACATATATAAGCACTATGAGTCAGCGCGGGTTGAAGTTTTTCAATGGTTTTGTTAAAGCCAATGTTACACACGAGAAATGTGTGCTGCTGTGGCCTTCTTCCTTATTTGCCAGGCGTCAAGCTCATCAGGATGGATGCTCTCTCGAATCCCGTTTTGTTATTTTTAGTAATGAGTGAGAGTGGGGGGAAAAATGAGAGCCTACAGAGCAGTGAAGAGTAACTATAATGAACCTGTTTCCCACAGAGTGATGAGAGTCTGGGACTAATAGGCCGAGCAGCCGGGGCAGGCACGGAGACCATTACGGCGGAGCGGGCTGCCTTAAGGCGCTGCCCAAGGGAGGAAGCACAGCGGCGAGACGAGTCCTGTTTTCATCGAGTGTCAGGAAATCACTCTGGAAAGCGCCGCAGACACTCGATCTCACTGCTGGTCTGGGAGCGGCGACTCGAACCTTTGATCAGTGCCGTTTTTCATTAGTAACGGGCCAAGATGATGCTTATTGCTTCTCCTGAGCTGACGGTGAATACAAAAGAATGGAGATGGTCATGCTGAATGGCTATACCTATAAGGTTCCCTATTTCCTATGCATCCCAAGCTATTTGTGGGGTGACTTTCAATCACGTGTAGAGCATAATGGGAAATGAGCTTGTGGAAGCTGCAGATTAAACTTTACCAGTAAAAGTGCTCAGTTTCAGTGCTTCTCTGAGCACAAGCCCTCCTCTGTCTGTCTCTATACACGCACCCAAATATACACCCTCCCAAAAGGACTTCCGGAATATATTAGGAGTTACCAGCAGACCACAGGATGCATAGATCATTCTAACCATAATAGAGTTCGCGATTACCTGAATATGTAGCGTCATCTGTCACTGACAAGCACTTATAATATTTCCCAAGACTTTACCTGCATCTCACAATCACAAATGACAAGACCGGCGAACAAACAACAATAATTGTGCACCGTCTCAGGGAGAGAGAGACAGTATTGGAATGCAACACCGATCTCCCGCATTCGGTGGAGAGAAGCTTTCTTTTGATTATTGTGGCATGAGAGTTGATCCCCTAGCATTTGTGGGAGAATAATGAATCGGCTGACATTTGAGTTTTACAGCCTGGGCCAGGACCCTTAGTGTAATGCATTTATATACCGTTACAATGAGCAGGGATAATCTGCGTGTATGATTCCAGCAGACCCCTTTACCTCTGTGCCGATGGTTCAGCAAAGCCTAACATGCTAGTGAACTAAAGACCAGAAGCTGAAATCACTGATAAGCAGTTTGGTAGTAAACGGGGAGGGGGGGGGGGGGGGATAAACGCGCATGTTTAATTTACTTTTATCGCACATTGTTTAGATGTGTGACACAGCGGCGTAAACCTGTGATCAGAAGGTCACTGGATCCAGGTTCAGTGGTCCAATATCCCTCAGCATGGCCCATAACCCTCTAGTTCCAGGGGTGCTGCAAGCTAGCTGATCCTGCACTGTGACCCCACCCAAGCTTACTCTCACCTATATGTGCATCTCATGGAGAACAAAATGGGGTAGGTGAAAAGACAGTTTCCTCATATATAGGGAGTAATAAAGTATAACCGTTCCATTTTCCAAAAACAATACAGGCAGTCCCCGGGTTAAGAATGTCCGACTTACGGACAACTCATACTTAATTTTATTATGTATTATTGCTGTTCCTACAGTACTTAATACAAAATAAGAGAAAGATTTAATGCTGCTTCATACTTCCCCGCACAAGCGCAACACTAGCGTATCCACTCTGCGTATGTGTACACGGAAACATTCATAGTACTCCGGTCAAGCCGCGTAACGTGTTGTACTTATATTTTTATTTATAATATAAAACATTATTATAATATTCCGTACACACGTACCACAGCAGTTATGTTTGTGTCCTATGTTTTACAAATTCAGAGAGCCAGCTCACGGGGTTGCCAACTTTGGTCAGCTGGCTGGCGTGAGATTTTCAATTCGAGACAAGTCTGCACGCGCATATATATTTATGCAACAGTTTTAATACCTTGCAAATAGGCTGTAGGGTTTGCCAACTATCCGAAAGCTCGTCAAAAGCGCCCATGTTGGTATTGAAAGTGGACGCTAGTGAATCGATCATGCGCAGTTCGTCCAGAGCTTCGGATACACTGCTGTGCGGACACAAATTTGGGATGCAGCGGACATTTGTCGGCGGAGACGCATAATTGCGTCAAACTCGTCATAAAAGTTCGAGCGGGCGAGTCCACTAGTACGCGTGCGAAGAAGTATGAACCAGCTTTTAGGGAACAGATCTCGTTCGTAACCTGCGGACTATCTGCATTCCAACTCCAGCTTTTCTTGAATTTAAATAATTTGTATTGTTTAATTAATTGTTTATTTTGGAACGAGATACGTTCCAAATGGCCGTTCGCAACTTGAAATATTCATAAGTTGTTATTCAACATAATTTTAAGGGTATACAGTACGCAAATACAAAGAACTAGGATGCTGGGAGTACGCACGCTATGATGCTGCACGGTGGGAGTAGCAGCCAGAAGTCTAGGCGGAACTGGCAGAAAAAAATGTTGCAGAGAGGAATCGGGAGCCCAACTAACACAATTTGGACTTAGGCCATTTAAAAAAAAAAAATTGGTTCTCCTCCTTTTTTTTGGAGGGGGTGGGTCGGGGGGTCGGGATTTTTATTTTTTTTTATTTTTATTTTTTTTTTACAAATTTTGATTGACTGTTTGGACTTTCAAATATGTAAGAAAATACATATTTGAAAGTACATACCGAAGAGAGCAGACCTACTTAGTACGCCTCCTCAGTTCTTCCAGTTTGTTGCGTTTAAAATATATTAAATGTAAGAAAATACAAGAATGTAAATTCCTTGATCCATGTGTATCTCATAAATGCCTTCCCAACTATGGATTTGGATACTTTATGCTGTTTCATTCGTGAATATAAAAATGATACTATTTGAAACCAATATTCTGTTTGTCATTCCCATTCTAAATGAACAACCAAGATTTTAAAATATATATCTAGAAAGAAAGTGTATTAAAACATGTTAAAACACGAGGAATTTACAAAATACAGGAACCTGAATGGTTGAACAAGGAAATGCAACTCTACAAACAAGTACTTAATAACATGTACCACATCACTTCCCCAGATTTAAATCTTTGCACCAGCCCATCTCAGGTAGAGACAAATTTAGGTTCATGAAACCATTCCAAGACTAGAATTACACAATGTGGATCAATCGTCGATGTGGAATGCGCGGGAAATTCAAATTTCGTCATTCTTGGGCGTTTTCCATGCAATTTTTACGAAATAAAAAAAAATATATAAATTTGGGTCGGAGGCATTTCGGCGGGTCGGGAGGGAACGAGAACCATTTTTTTTTTTAAAGTGGCCTTATAGTCCTTTTCGTTCGTATGTCTGAAAGTTCGTAATTAGATGAGTGTCTGTACTTTGGGATAGTTTTAGGCAGTCAGAAGAAATGTTTAAAGCTGTTTACCAGAGGAGTGAGGGTATATTGACAAACAAATCAAAAACACAATTTAATATTAGAAAATGTGGAAATTAAGAGTGACAACAAAACTACCAAGAATGTCTTCCGTTGTCCAAAAATTTACTGGTAACTTGTTGGATGGCTTGATGAACACCGCTTCAGTTCCCAAACCTCACCCCAGGGGCACCTCAATCATTCCATGTATTTGTAACATTTCACATCCAGCTCAATTAATAAGTAATTTAATTAGTTCAAAAAGTCAGTGAGGTATTGATTAGCTATAGGAGGTGGGGTAGTGGTTGAGTAAAAAAAATAAAAAGTAGGTGTATGGCAGGGTTCCCAAATTCTGTTCCTGGAGGACCGGTTTGAAACACAGTTTGCAGATTTTCTTGTTTAGACACAACTACTGAACCTGGCAATTAGCTGATTAAGAAGTACTTGAGCAGGGGGAAATCTGCAAACTGTGTTGGATTCTGGGCTGTAATCCCTGGCATGTTGGATGGTTGCTGCAAACACTGGGGTGACTTTAGGAGAGGTTTAGAAATGGTTAAGATGGCACACTTTGACAGAGAAAATATCACAGTTTTACACCAACAGGAAGACCATTGAAACATCATTTCTTTGACTGCCTAAGACTTTTGCACAATACTATATGTATGTATACGTAAATGTGTGTATGTCTCAGTGGAGAGCATGATGGGATAGGTGAAAGGAAGCGTTCCTGTGTACCAGTACTCAGACTTGTGCAAATGACCAGTAAAGCATCATTTCATCTCACTGAAGAGTGTATATTTAATATAAATAAAAATGGCATAAAGACAAATTCTGTGATGCTGCTTTTAATCAACAGAAGGAAGATTCAGATGCAAACCACTGAGGCATTCTCTACCTTAATGGAGCTGAATATCTTTTTATAAGAAGATGCGGTTCCATTTACAAAGAAAGAAACCAATCCTTGCTTTGTACAACATATTCCTCCACAGATCCATTATGTATTTTCTGTGAAAATGAAAGACTGTCCTCCCCTGATCATCATCCGCATTAGATACCAAATTCTTCCTGATTTGTTACATGCAAATAGACTCCTTAATGGAAGCTGATAGATTTGAATCTTTAAATTGCCCCTCGACTGCAAATTTATTTTGTCTCAGAATGTCTTCTGCTGTCTTGCCTGTGTAATATTTTTCATCTGTGTATTTTATTCAGAAGTTTAAAAAAGCTCTGCAATCTAACTAGGGATAACAATTTATTCTACAGTTAAGGAAGATTTTGCAAAATCAATAGTGGCCCAAGTTCAATGTTTACTAACCTCATTAGGTCAATTATTAGATCCATGATTTTGTTTTGGTAGGGGAGGAGGGGTGGGCAAACAGTTATCATTGTAATTTGTCCATCCATTTTCTATACAGTACATGCTTGTTCTATGAAGGGTTGCGGGGGTCCAGAGCCTATCCCAGAAGTGAAAGGCGCAAAGCATAAGAAATGAATATATTTATTATATTAATTTAATCATTAATTCAATCTGAATGATGCAGACAGACATATTAAATGGTTAAAAAATACATTTTACAATGTTTTTAAAATGTCTGGTCCTAGTTTTTGGCAGAAAACAAGGGCATCAGCTTCGGCATAAAGACACGCTGGCTAGTAAAGTGAGGAACAATATCATGAATCAACACTGAAACAAAATAAAACAATACAGACATATGTGCATGTGTGGATGTGGATGGGGGTGTGAACCGTAAACAACGCAGAGTAACCAGTTCTGCAGCGTGAGCAGAACAAGCACTGGCTGTCAAATTACAGAAGGTGACACGAGGCAAGAACACAGATTCATCACACTGGCAATAAATATGGTTTACAGCTGAATGTCTGTGGACAGAGAAAAGACACAGCTTAATTACTGCGGAGGACAAACGGAAATGGCAAGGTGCCTACTAAGACATGTCCTCGAAACAGTAATCGGTGTCACTAAAATAGATATTGATTTCAGAGAACAGCAAGATTTTACCATCAGAGCAAGAAATTATGTCAAGAACTGTGCCTGCTAAATTATATACGGTGTGTCAGTAATCCTAAATTTTTAATGCGAAGCAAATGTGACTACTTCACAAAGAGAGTAGCCGTCCGTGAATCGTTTAGAGTGTTTTTATACATCTGTCACTTGCTCCTATAAAATAAAATGAGCAAACAATGTCCTACCTGGCTTAATCTGACAATGTCATTTTTTTAACATGCATGACAGGTTTTTAAACTGCATGTAGTTCACTGGGCCCTGAGATGCACTGGCATGCTGCCTTGTGCTTTGAGCTTGCAGGGGTGCCAAGGAGTCATCCCAGTCCTGCTTCGGATAAAGAGAAGACAGATGATCTGTTTTATTGTTCTCCTTTAAAGAATAAATTGTGCTGGACACCAGTGGAATTTAGTAAACATAATTAAATTGCGAGATAACAATTATGTTGAGGTTAATTACTTTAATTAATTATTGACAATTATAAATTATACATTAATCACAGCCGTAGTATTTATTTGATACTCATGACCTTTCATAATCACAAATTTGCGGAATACATAATTAAAGGCTTTATGAAAGCAGCCTGGCTAATTTTACACTTCTAGAAGGTTACGGGGTGTAAGGAGCCAGGGGGAACTTTTAGATGAGATTTGAAGAAGGTCTTGTCAAGGTTTTTAAGGCCGTTTCAAACAATATGAAAGTAATATGATTAAATATGTAAGGGTTTGGCAGACTACAAAGTCAAATAATAAACTAAGATTAACAATCTAATTACAATAGATAAATCAGTCATTATATAGACAAGGCTTTGTCAAAGTAATATCTTTAGGTGTAAATGTGTAAGCTAAGGGTGTAGTAATTGTGTTACTATTGATTTATGTTAACTATGATTGATTGGTTACAGAACATAAATCATTATTCTTCTGACCAATTAGATTTAAGATTTCACCGCCGCCGTGGTTCTGCTGGAATGACTGCACCTGTTAGCAGTGGTAGAAATTTTAAACTAAAAAAGTGACAGAGAGTGAGTAAAAAAGGGCAGTTTGAGTTCATCTTCCTTGCATCACTGGGCATCGAGACAAAGGGACAACAGCTGCATCACATGATCCCATCATCAGCGCTTGCCACGGAATAGCTGCCCGCGTTGCACACAGTCCAGCGGTGCACCTTGGGACCAAACCAGGTGGCGGGATTTCAGCCTCCTATCTCTACATGCCAGTGCTGGGAAAATAGCTCAGCATTAATAATAAATAAAACCAACCAGCCATGTAATGAAAATTACACCCTTCGAATTGTATGTTTCCAGACAACGACTTGCTAGGCTTAAGGCTCCCTATCATTTTGCGCTGCAAACAGAAGAGTCTGCTGATACCCGGGCCTGACACTGTGACTCCCCCGATACCGAGAACATTAAATGGCACATCCTCTCAGAGGCTCCCAGTGGCTGCGAGTCTAAATGTCACATTAGGTAGATCCCGGACTCAGATGAATGGAGGAGATGAACCACTAATGAATGGCGGAGGCAAAGGTGAACCTTCACAGTGAAATAGCTTCCTACCATTCAGTCCGGCCGGCTTGATGCTCGTTAGAAGCTAAACGTGGGAAAGTCAAGGCCAAGACTGGTTTGGCAGTATCCCTGTGATGGTACACCCTGAAAATGGAGAGCCAAACCAGTTACAGCTACTTAGAAAAAACAAATTAAAATGGCTGCACCAACATTGTTGGTTTCCCTTACTGGAGATTAATTAAACTAAAATTATCATCCAGGTTGCAAGAGACAGACAACCTCCAACCCTCCAAAGAGTCATTAAGCAGGTAAATGAAAAGTTGCTAATCTCAAGCTGTCGAAAAAAAGGGATGATCTGCAGATCTATTTAATGTCATAAAACCGCAGATTACCCTGAATGCAGTTATATTACAGTGTAACATGTGGAAAAATCAATGTTTCAATCCAGTTTCAACTTAAGGCAGTTGTTCAGATGACAAACAGTCCGGAAAAGCAGAATTGTAGATCAATATCAATTATGCTTAATGTAGGTGTAATTTCTATATGCTTTGTAGGCTTTTGAACAAAGTTTTCTGAACAATGTTTTCTGAAACGTGTTCAACCCTGGAGAAAAATTACCTTGGTCTGAGTAGAAATCATTTCTGTAAAAAGGTTCAGCATAATAAGAAGAAAGAAATGTGTAGGAAATAGGTATATATGCATGTTAAGAAATTAAAATGGTCTTCAAGGTATCAAAATGTCAGAATAATGAAGAACAATTACAAGGTTAAGGTACGGGAGACAAAGTGGCAGCTGTAAAAGCAATTGATTCACGAGTCAAAAGTGTTGGTCCCTCTTTAAGGCTGTAAGCCTTCTAACTGCCTGTGATTTTTATGCAAACACAGAAATCCAATTTATTTCATGCCTGAGACTAATGGTGCTTTCAACCTTAATTCCTGCTGCATAAAATTTTGCACAATGTAGCCCTATCAATTTGAGAATGGCAATTTAAACACGTCAATAATCATCCAGCCTTGTGGCTTAAACTTGATCAGTCTCAGATGGGGGGGGGGGGGGATCTGCCAGAGTCTTCATTTCCAATGACGTTGCATCTTTTGGGCTGCAGTAGGATCGATAGGTTGAAGGTCTTGACAGGTTGAAGATTTATAGAGTGTGGAGAAGCGGCCTGCCATGTGCTGTGAGAAGCCAAGTGGGCTGGAGTGCCTTGTTCACGTTCTGCTTCACTCTGTGGCTTGGTCTTCGGCTGAAAGGTGACCTTCATTGAGGCAGTACCAAGGGCAAACATCAGAAATGCAAAGTTCAGGTCCAGAAAGTACAAATCCAGACCAAAACAAAAAAATGGTTTTATTCCAATCGAAAAAAGACAGGAAAACACAGGGATTGCAGAGAAGCTTAGAACTGGGATCGGGGGGCAGTTTTATCCAGAAAGGGCGGCTGGGTATGAAGGTTTTCACTGCAACTCCTAATTAGATTACTAAGGACTGGCTGAAGAGTCCTCACACCTGGATTTGAACAGCTGACCTAAATCCCTAGAACCTGCAAACACACCATGGAAAGATTGCCCACCCCTGAACTAGACTAACAAGGATAACAAGGTCGATGTCAGAACTTGGGAACACCTTTATACAAAGACCAAGTAGGGCGCAGAACGAGAGGCAGCTGGGGTGTGTTACACAAGGGCAGGGGAAACAAGAGGTACGACTAATGCATAACAGGGAGAAACGGCTGGGGCAGATTGGTTGGGCGTGACAGTATCCCTGTGATGGTACACCCTGAAAATGGAGAACCAAACCAGCTACAGCTACTTAGAAAAAACAAATTAAAATGGCTGCACCAACATTGTTGGTTTCCCTTACTGGAGATTAATTAAACTAAAATTATCATCCAGGTTGTTAGGGATGCAGACATTGCCTCAGACAAGTCATCAATAAAAATCAACAAAAGCGCTTGTGAATGACTTGGTGTCAGTTATTCCTAGGGACAGGCTGGACACTTTTGTCCTCCTGAACTCCCACTTCTTACTGGCTGATGGGAGTATTGTACTGAGGGCAAAAGGGCGGCTGAAAATGACAACAGGGGCCAAGCGTTCGAGGGCTACAGTGTAAGTGTGGTGCAAGAAATGTGTGATCAACACAGAAACCAGCAGCCAATT
This sequence comes from Brienomyrus brachyistius, assembly GCF_023856365.1. Lineage (NCBI taxonomy): Eukaryota > Metazoa > Chordata > Actinopteri > Osteoglossiformes > Mormyridae > Brienomyrus > Brienomyrus brachyistius. The sequence continues at coordinate 270,657 of NC_064545.1, forward strand.
AAAGGAAGACAAACAAGGCAAGGTTACAGGGTCAACCAGCCTTTTGCACCCGAGCCAGTCATTAGGGGGCAGCGAGGACTGAGGTCACATTACAGCCGCTCAACAGTGAGAGCTGCTCACCCAACAAAAGCTGGAAGAAAGCGAGGCGCTGGGAAAGTAGTCTATAGAGGTGCCTCTTTAAAAGAAGAGCCACAGTATGCATCAGGTAGCTGGGCATAATGCTGTCATTAAGTCTGTATGCTGTAGATGTGTACCTATGGTATTTTACAGCAATGATTAGATAGATAGATAGATAGATAGATAGATAGATAGATAGATAGATAGATAGATAGATAGATAGATAGATAGATAGATAGATAGATAGATAGATAGATAGATAGATAGATAAGACAGTTGAAGGGAATAATCTTAAATTCCAATAATGCAGCATTTGGATTTCTTAATGTTAACATTACTACAGATCGCTGGGGAAGTATTAAGTATTACTGTACACCAATAACTACATAACAGCATGCAAGGAATTTTTCTGTAATTAAAATTCTTAAAATAAAATTATTTTTAAAATATTTTGGGGAATTAACACATGCAGCTAAAAATGAAAGTTATGTGTAGGTCTGGGGGTTTGGGTTTGTACGGGGGTTTGACTCTGTACGCACGACTCTGACACCTCCTCCCCCTCCATACGAGTTTCCCAGCTGAGAAGGGCAGCTCTCAGCCTGCTGCCTGTCAGGTGGGTCAGCTGCAGAGTATAGCGATCTCTTTTAAGTAATTTGTAGCAAATGAAATGACTAGTTAGTGAAATCAAAGTCCTGTGTTTCATACAGAATGAACACATAGTATCTTGTGGCCATCCATAATGATAGGAATCGATTTGAAGAAACATAGACCATGTCATTTCTGGAGCTGCATTTTTCTAAATTATAATGTACAACTTGGGGTAGAACAAATAACTGTTTGCAAAGCATAATGTATCTGTATTCCAGTGCATCCCTATTCCTCAGTGCTGGCAATGTGCCATGATGCACATCCCTGAAATACAGTGACACTGAACACTGTGTGTCAGGGGTAGAGGGTGTGATGCTCATGCTTGTGTAGTGTACATCAGTGTTTCCTAACCTGGTCCTTGCAGACCTACAGATGATCCACATTTTTGCTCCCTCCCAGCTCCCTGCTAGACAGTCCACATTTTTGCTCCCAATTGGGAAAGAGCAAAAACATCTTGTGGGTCCCTGAGGACTGATTGGGAAACACTGGTGTACATGCACTTAGGCTTAAGAGGTTCACATAAGGCTCAATTTAATGGCTCGAAGAAGCAAGATTAACTTTTAACCTACCATTCACGGGGTCAGATTTATTTAAGAAAAAACACTTAAATGAGGAGTATATTGGAATAGAAAAAACAGTATAATTAAACTGATGTATGATGCTAGCCTGGGAGAAAATAATTTAAATCCATGTTATCACCATAAATATTTGGTTTTAGTTACCAAAGACTTATATGTAAAAATGATACCACTATAAAATCTGCCATGGCCACTGTAATATTAACTGTAAAACCCCCAAAGCCATATACTGCAGAGGCTTTCCAAAAGAGCCATTTCATTATTAATAGCTTCTGATGGCCTTCACACTGCCCTGCTCTGTCCATCTAAATTAAACAAATGTACTGAATATAACATGTGGATGCTCATGACGCATTGGATTTCTAATGGAAATTTAGCAATTGAATGTAGACAAAAGGCTTGAATCTATTTTATACCAGTAAATCTTTCCACACTAATTCTTCCTTTTTTTAAAAAGGTGTTGCTCCATGAAGCTCACGTGTACTATGTGAAGACGTGTCTGTTTAGCGGCTCACAAGATGGCGGTACGGGGTTTTACTGATGGAACGATGACAAAAAAAAAATTCAGAAGGAAAAAAAATACAAGGAATTACACTCACATTATGGCTAGGAAACCATGCTAATCGCTAACTATCTAGGAAACCATGCTAATCGCTAACTATCTAGGAAACCATGCTAATCGCTAACTATCTAGGAGCCCATGCTAATCGCTAACTATCTAGGAAACTATGCTAATCGCTAACTACCTACAGTAGGAAACCATGCTAATTGCTAACCACCTATGAAACTATGCTAACTACCAGAACCCGCAAGTCAGAATCCTATTAGCCTGTGATAAGGAGAACAGATTGTACTGCGATTGGGTTCAAATGCTTAAAATTTACAGTCATACTTTGGATGAACATCTTACAGCAGATGGATTCCTTTTGAATAATGATGTCTCCACACTTTAATTCATGGATAAAGTTGGATTTTTTTAGAAAAAGTGCACCAAGTTTAATGTAGACTAAGCGCCCATTGCAAACATTGACTTAGGGAAATGCAGCTAAGAACCTGGTTGGGTTGATAAAATGTTATTTATGAAAGGTTGCATACAGGTATCAAGATCATGTGCTTGGATTCTGTGAGGAGTGTTTGGCGTGGAAACAGGCAGCACATGACGATAGGAGCGTGTTTTCCAGCCAATCAGGTAGCGCTTCCAGGTCCATTTCCTGTATGCGTGTCAATCGCATCATTGATGTCATGTCAGTGCTAATGTGAGTATACCCTTACTCATCCACGGGGCCTGGTAGCATGTGGCTGCTTGTGTAGTTAATACTGAGATAATCTACATGAGTCTGCTACATTAGTTGGCACCGTGAAGACTGTTCCTCCATTTGGCAGTACTCATTATTCATGAATCCCACAAACTGGTTTATTTAAGCAACAGCAGCAGGTGTGCGTGCACGTGCGTGGGTGGTGGGGAGGTGGGGGATTAAACCATTCATATCTAAATGCTGAGCCAAGTTAGGAGTCAGAATTGTGCCCCATTGGGCATCACCATTTGCTTATTCTCTGTGTTCTTTTGAATGGAAGGGCAGACCCTTCTGATCTCAGATTTACCTGAATCAAAGCCGCCTGGCTGACCTTCTTTCTCACATTATTTGATAATAGAATGGATTATTTGCATGAAACCAACTGGACCCAACCATTACAAGGGAAAGAAATGGAACCTGGAATTGTGCGTCTGTAACTAATAACCCTCCTCTAGGTCAGTGTCTCCCAACCCAGTCCTCGGTGAACCCTAGATAGGCCACATTTTTGCTCCCTCCTGGTTCCTTCCCTGAGAAGCAGCAAAAATATGAACTGTCAGGCAGTGAGCTTGGAGGGAGCAAAGACGTGGACTGCTGGGGGTCCCTGAGGACCAGGCTGTGAAACACTGCTCTAGATGAACTGCTAGAGATATGGGGGGGGGCATAATTTTCACTAGTGGAGTCGCTTGGCAGAAGTGGTTATTAAACTTAAAAGGAAAAACAACATTTTAAGCACGCCTCAGAAATGGCCATCACTGCTAGAGACAGGCCTCAAGGGGGCAGCACAAGAGAGCAGCACTGGGGGGCAGCATGGTGGCAGCACGGGGAGCAGCACGGGGGGTAGTACAGGGTACAGCACAAGGGGGGAAGGACAAAGGGGGCAGTATGAGGGGCAGCACGGGGAGCAGCATGGGGAGCAGCACGGGGGGTAGTACAGGGTACAACACAAGGGGGGAAGGACAAAGGGGGCAGTATGAGGGGCAGCACAGGGGAGGCAGCCTTCTGATAACACCCACTAAGCTTCTCACATCACCATGCAGTGCATACTGTACGGGAGTCCCTAGACCTTCTATTTAGTTGCCGTATCCTTTTACCTGCACTTTGCCATCTGAGACATATAGCTTCAAAGCCAGATACCTTCTGAAAGAATTTAGGCATCATCTTCAAAGCTGCTTTGCCTCGTGGTACTTTTATGTTAAACACTCTGATCATAATTCCTGAATAGATGACTCAGTATTTGATTCCTTCCTTATTGAATTCATATTAATTTTTCAATATAGATATTTTAATGTCTTTGCTTTTATGGCTTCAAAGTCCCTTTTCTGTTCTTAAGATATTTTTAGACAGACACTTTTGGAGGTAATGGATACTTGTCAATACTTATTGCTACCTTTCCGCAAAACAGTTTCAAGGCGTTGAACTCCTTCCTATTGAATGCTAAACCCATTATAGCATCTCACTCAGCATGGTCCTCTCTCTCTTCCTCACTCTCTTTATCCTTTATTTTGCTGGTGAATATTGTCCTTTTACATCATTGATTATGGGAGCAGTATGTGTGATGGTGGACTTGTCAGCAAAATATGCCGGGATGGTTTCAGAGTACAGGCCAAAGGCGTGATGATTCATGGAAAGTGTCTAAGCCCTCTAGGGACGGTGACAGCCTCTGTATGAACAGAACCTCAGGGGGGATTATCATCCGAGGAAGAGCAAACCGGCACAAAGGAGAGAGACAGTCAGAATCAAGATGTGGTCCTACTATATGTCTCCCAAATAACAATACCGGAAGTAGGTTGCTTAATCTCGCACTAAGAAAACCTCCTGTTAAGGAAGTCTTTCTACAGGGGACAAATAAATCTTTTTAAAATATTTAATGTACTGTTGGTCTCATGATGCATTTGCACCTTTACTTGTTGTAGAACACAAGACAGGTGTGTCTGCATTTTAAAAGACTGTCAGACACATCTAGGCCCCACTGCATGCATACTAAATGATAATGGGCCATATGTCACCATATGGCAGGCTACGTCTAACTGATAACTGCAGGACAGCACCAGTTAAGGTTGTTTCCATGCTGGGCTACAGCTGTATGAACTTTGGTTTTTCATTCCACTGACTAGAGCGAAGAAGGAGATTGCAAAGTGGCACTCATCCAGAGGACTTCTTACAGAAGTTATTTGAGAAATTGGAAAACAGAAATATTTGGAATATATTTGGAAATATTTGGAAATATTTGGAAAACAGCAGCGTAATGTTATTGTGAAACGGGTGGTACTTTGATCAGTCAGGGGAACGCTGATGTTCTGAATTCTCAAGTTAAATTCAAATTTAAGGCACTTTAGGAGGCCATGTGGATGACAACGAAACATCTTAATTATAAAATGGTCTTTAGACTTGCCGGCGTTACACAAGTTATTATTTTCCTATAAACAGTTCTTTAAATATTCATGAAAATAATCTCTTCAGTCAATTGTAGCATGTTTTAAATTCTAGTTAAAGCTGAAACCAGCACTGGGTAGCAGATTGTCCTGTGTTAGTCCATCAGTCAGTCAGTCGGTCCATCCATCAGTCAGTCTGTCCATCAATTAATAAGTCAGTCATTCATTACGTCAGTCAGTCCATCCGTCAGTCCATCAGTCAGTCAGTCGGTCCATCCATCAGTCAGTCAGTCTGTCCATCAATTAATAAGTCAGTCATTCATTCCGTCAGTCAGTCCATCCGTCAGTCCGTCTGTCAGTCAGTCTGTCCATCTATTAGTCAGTCAGTCCATTCATCAGTCAGTCAGTCTGTCCATCTATTAGTCAGTCAGTCCATTCATCAGTCAGTCAGTCTGTCCATCTATTAGTCAGTCAGTCCATCAGTCAGTCAGTCAGTCAGTCCGTCCTTCTATTAGTCAGTCAGTCTGTCCTTCTATTAGTCAGTCAGTCTGTCCATCAGTCAGTCATTCATTCCATCAGTCAGTCAGTCTGTCCTTCTATTAGTCAGTCAGTCTGTCCATCTGTCAGTCAGTCATACCTTCCAACCATCAGTCAGTCAGTCCATCCATTGGTCATTCAGTCCATCTGCTCACATAGGAACAGCCCATCACTCATAATCAAACGTGGTGTCAGAAGTTACAGTAAGAAACACCTAATGGAGGGTCTCATTAAACCAAAGCGAGCATCAGAAAACCCTTCTGAAAGGGACTCCATTAGAACGCCTTTGAAATATTCTAATGTTTTATCTGTCTTTATATAAAATCAGGTACACAGGTGCCTACTGAAACATTCTGTGTCACAGCGTTCTGTGTGCCAGAAATGGCTGCGCGATTCTTACATTACGATGAGAACATCTCCAAGCAGTTACAGAGAAGTCCTGTCACAGAGAAGATGAGAAGCTCAAAGGATGATGCCATAGCTTTTGCTGCAGTTTGCTTGCAGCTCTTCATCATATTTTCCACAAACATACACTACAGGTCTACAACAGACACAGAATTTAAACATTTTTTAACTTACTTCCCAACAATCAACACATCCATTTTCCAAAACTATTTAACCTATACAGGGTCACAGGCAGGGAACAACCCAGGATGGGCACCAACCCAACACAGGGCACACACACACACACAACTTGGTAACTGCAATTAGCTTTAGCATGTTTTTGGATTGTGGGGAGAAACCCCACAATAACATGGGGAGAACATGCAAATTCCACACACATGCAACCCTGGCAGAGACTTGAACCCAGGTCTGAGAAGTATGAGGTGCTAACCACTACACCACCATGCTGCCCACAATCAACACAGCCTTTGTAAATATGTTCTGAAAGTTGTACCCTCCCTGTTAACTTAGCCAGACAGTTGTGTGATGTTAGTATTGGTAGCAGCCATAGTCTTGAAGCTACAACATCTCAGGACAGATATTTTATGGAGACATTTGTGTGGGTGAATTATTCTGACAAGGTTTTTACATCGCTAGGCTGAAATTCTCGTAAGGTCACTCAGAGAAGTCAAGAAAGGGAGGCCGGTGTGTATCGGCACTGTTAATCATCAACCTGCCTGTCTCCAGAGCAAGGTTAGAGAGAAGCCATGTATCTGACTCAGACTGACGGAAACCACAATAGTGTTCTTTGCAAAGGACCTTGTTTGTGGGTGTTCAGTTTAGTCACCTAAAAAACACAAACAAGAGATGTGAGTCATCCTTCCACCTACGGATTACACTCTTTACTGAACTGCAAACGTTATAACTCACAACAAAAGTTGCATTCACTATACAGCGTGTTACACGGGGATACTTCAGGCCTAACTTCTTTGCCACAGAGCAGAATATATCACTGCCCCCACCGCCACCATCTCAGTGCTTGATCATATCTGGCATTACCAAGTATGTCTCTATAAAGTTTTATTTATGGCTGACAATTAATAAGCATCACGGTGCTGTCCTGGTCCACCCCTGAATACCATCATTGAAAACCAGCTCAGGCATTCTGATATTTTGAAGGTTTCCTATCGGGAAACAAGAACAATGCCGGTAAGATCCGACAAAGCCGTGCAGAATCCAGCAAGGCTGCTGACGCTCATGGGGGCGGCTCGGCGGCCTGTCAGGCGCACTCATGTAATCCGGCCCTCCGAGACCTTGCCGGCAAAGCTTGTACAAAGGAGAATTCTTTAATGTTTCTCCACGGTTTGGTCAGTAAATCAGGATGCTGGAATATAAAGGTTTAGACCAAGTATCATTATAGTTGTTGTCGTTCCTGTTAATAATAATAATAATAGTAACAAAATATTAAATATTCATGAAAATAATCTCTTCAGTCTGTTATAGCATGTTCTAAATTCTAGTTAAAGCTGAAATATTATGATTATTATTATTATTATTATTATTAATAATAATAATAATAATAATCAGCATCATTATAATCATCCATTACATAAAGTACCATTGTATTGGCTCACCATGTAGCACTGTCGCCTCAAACCCCCCAGTATCGTGAGGTTGAATCCTGCCCTGGCTCTGTGTGTGTGGAGTTTGCATGCTCTCTCCATGTTGACTGGGCTTCCTACAAGTTAATTCTATCCAGATACGTACACTGGCATCTCTAGATCACTTGTCACATATGATTGTGTGTTTGCCCCGTGATAGACGACCATCCTTGAGGGGCGACCATCTCCTATCTTGTGTTCTGTGATTCCTCCAATATGCTCCCTGCACCCCAAGGTGGAAAGTTCAGGTCCAAAAAATACAAATCCAGACCAAGGTTTTGTTTCGATGAACCAGTTCAGTATAAAGAGTCACGAACTGGTTGGTTGAAAGAAAACTTTGGCCTGGATTTGTACTTTCTGAACCTAAACTTCCCACCTCTGCCTGCACCGGATAAGTGGTTTAGAAAAATGATGGATAAAGTGCATCCCCTGCTCCTATAGAGTCATGAGCATTCCTAACATAACATTAAATCAAACCATCCAAAAGTATTACTATCATGCAATTATAGATACTGCCATTTCAGCATTTATTCCTTTTCATGATGTGATTATCCAACAATGAAACAAAACACCACTCCAAATGGCTCAATCTACTGTTATTGTTGCATTAATTAAAATCAAATTAGCCTGCTTAAAGAGTCCCAGTTTCCATAAATACTACAGGTATAAAGAATCAGTGTAACCATTTTTTAAACCACTGTATTGCTTCAGTGATGCGAACGCCACATTTGCATAGTTCATTGATCTTTTTTTTCCCTGTTTTGATATCTGAAGAGGGATACGAACAGCTGGAACCAGTAGAAACCAGTGATGCTGAAGGAATTACTACTTACCCCATGATCCAAGGAGACACACATAAAGGAGAAGGAACACTCTAAGATGTGACATTCTCAGAAGACGCCAGGAGGGCGAATCCCCCATGAAACCATCATGGCTGCTCTACAGTCTTCCTTTGTTCACACCCAAAATCTGGCACTTACACAAACACACACTGGCCTTGTAGGCTTAGGGATCATGTTAGCTCTACAAGCGTGACTTGTACTTGTCTCTGGGCAAAACGTGTATAATGATGTAAAGGTCCACCAAGAGCAGGCTGGCGTAGATGTGTAAATAAAAAAAAACTAGATCTAAGATCACGGACTGTGAGTTGACGTGGAGCGTTATGTTGGATGAACCATTCTTTCAAAATTGAAGACCCCTTTTAGTATCGATCCTTTTGTTCAAAATGATGGATGATATAATCACATTCTGGTTTACGCAATTGGCTACTTCTTCCGGAGTGGCACATGTGGTAGCAGCTGGATGCAAATCAAAGCGAGGCATCGTGATAAGAGCAAAGATGAGGAATAAAGCTCAAAGCCAAAGCCGTCATGTGGATTATCATTCAGGAAGAACGCGGAGCCCAGCTTCTGCACGCACTTGCACTTGACTGCATTATTTACCATAACGTTTGCATTTTTTTTATTTTGCAGATGCTTTTTGTCCAGGGATGTCAAGGATTAGGTTGAAGTGCTGTAGGCTAAGCTTCCAAAGAGTGACAGTTATCAAGTACAAGACAGTTCTGTGGATTCCAACATATGAAAAGATATTCAAATAAATAACATTACTGTATATGACCCCAGGCTGAAATAACACATGCCCCCTACTCTGAAAGATTTAAGTCTGGCCTGCGGCTATTCACAGCCTCTGGCCTCATCGGTCATAAGCCTGTTGGTTCTGTACTTTCTCTCTAGGAAGGACGGGGTTAAAGCAATGGGGACAGATGGGCTGGTGATGGAACCCATGAATGATTTTTCATCCTATTTATGCTTTTTTATGCCATTATTGTGGCTTTAGCTTCACTCTGTGGACATCCAAGATGATTTAAGGTGGTGCCTAAAAAGAACCTAATAAAACAACATTACAAAAACCATCTGCAACATGGCACCACCTCCACAGAGATTTAACCTAGAGCCCAGGCCTAAAGTCACAAGACTAGTTTGCTACCAGTAATTATGCAGTATTTCACTGTAAGGCAACTTAGCTAACAGCTAAGAACAGTGAGCCTGATTTCCATCTCTGCAGGTAAACGCCAATATGTGGGTGATCTGTACCTTGTTTGTCAGCCAGGAGATGTTCAGCAACAGAACATCCGAGAAGAGACGGGCCTCGTTATGGATCATCCGTAGGTGGTGCGATAGGTGTCAGCACGTACAGTCATGTCAGGTGTTGCTTAAAGGTTTTATGGGTATTTCTAGGCAAGCAGCGTCCCCACAGTAACCACGGTAGCGGAGCTCCAGGGGATGCCAGGGCCCCGACGCTGCCCACACACAGCAGCGGCACAGTGAGCTGACAGGAGCACAGCGGATCAGAGTGTACCACGCCGCTGTACAGTGCTGGCATCTCCTGCTGCTTCCTGGTGCAAAATTAAAAACCATGAATATTTAATAATGTCCTTTTCATAATCAGATTTTATTTGAGTTTTTTTTCTCCCTGCAAATCAATTTGAATAAGTGGTATTTCAAGTGATGTAATGAAGGTTTGAAGTTTACCTTCATCCAAAAGACTGGACTATTTTATCTGGCACCACCCAATAAATTAATGAATAAATGTCATTACTGGGGTGAAAGACTGCAGGGACTCACTACAAGATAATCCACTGAACCATGTAAAATGCAGACGCTGAAACCCGTTTGTGACCATTTCCTGTGTGTATGAGCATTTCCTGTTTATACTTTCTGCAGCTCAAAAGAGATGACTGACATAAAAAAAAGCTCAGCCAATTAAAACAAATGCCAAGGTTTTAATCCCTAAGTATACAATGAAGTCATTGTTCTATCATGAGATTTCCTAAACTGATGACTTGACCAAAGAATTAGTTAAGTTCCAAGCATGAGAACATGAGAGGATTAGGAAATTATGTGATGTAGAAACTTGATTGAATTTGAATAATTGTCATGAACCGCAGGATCAAGGTCCAAAAGGCAGATGTTTGGATGAACAAAGAGGGGTTTTATTGAAACCAAAAACTGAACTGAACTAAACAAAAGGGACTATGAGGGACAAAGCGGGAGGTCTGGCACAGGGAAGGACACGGGCAGACAGGAGGAGTGACATTAATAACTGGACTGGGCACTTTCAAAGACACCATTGACTTTTAAGCCAGTACAAAACTTATATCACATGAATAGAGTTAACTGACACCGTCCTTAATATTTGATAAAAGCATGTTATGACTGACCAAACTGCCTTCCGCTGTTTTTAGAATCAGTAGATAAACTATATAGAAAACAGCCTTTTTCAGGAATGTTTATTCTGATCAGACAGATTGGATGTAAGAGCAGGATATTCTAAAAGTATTATATTATTTCAAGGGTTTTACTGGTCACATGTGAGGTATAACGGGGCAGTGGGCTAAGCCTCTGTGTTAGTAATCACAAGGTCGTTGGTTCAAACCCAGCTTCAGCATGTCTGCAGATCCTTAAGCAAGGCCCTCAACCCTCAGCTTCCTGAGTGCCCCAACGGGTGGCTGCCCTTCACAGATGGCTTTCTCTACAAAGAGCAAGTTGAGGGAGGCATGAAAGACATGTTTAATATCATGTCCCACTAGAATATGTAGTATTAGATGCAATTCCATAACGCATAACCTCATATTATAGTTCAGAGAAAGCAAAAGTAGATATGCATCTCCGATGGCGTAGGAACCCGGGAGGGACGTCTACCCCCCAATATTTGTTTTGGCGTCATTCATCCCCCCAATAAATTAAGTTGTGCCTCCCCAAATACCAAACTAACTCCTACGCTGTTGTGTATCTAGCACAAACAAAAGATGAAAGTGTAGCATTGTCACATGCAATGAATAGGCTCTCAGAACTGTGGAGCACTACAGGATTGTCTGGACAATCCAGTGGGTGTTATTTGAGTGTAAGAGTTCAAAAGGCTAATTCTGTATACAATAATCAAAAAGATCTGTGATTGGTTGATTTTGCCCAGTCTTGGGCGAGGGACTGAGTTAGCTATTCAACACCAGTGATGTTAGGAAAGAAGATGAGGTTGCTGTGGAATATATTCCTAGATCCATCCATCCATCCATCCATTCGATACCTGCTTTTCCTATACAGGGTTGCAGAGGTCCAGAATTTATCCTTGAAACTGGGCTATGCCAGAAACTATGGGTGCTGTCCCAGGCACCCCAATAAAAGTAAATAAATATTTAAGTAAATTTGGGTTCCTTTCTTCATTACTATCTTGTGAAACTAGCAAGATGACCCAGTCCATGGCCAGGTACGCAGTGTCCAAGGACCAAAAATAACACACACAGATTGGATGTCTCTGACTGATCTGTCACCCTAGCAGTTGGCCTTGAGCCCTCTTATTGAGCACTGCCCATTGTACTGTTTTTTTCCTCTTTCGTTGGGTTGAGATTCCTCTTCGCAGCGCACCACATGCCACCGCATGGTGTGAGGAGCCTTGGTGCTGGCTCGCACCGCGACCCACGCTGTGGAGGGAGGGGCTTGCCCGATCCACTCGTGTCTCCGAACAGAGTGTACACTCCCACCGTGGCTTCCAGCCTCATGCCAACACTTCACCCTGTGTTACACCAAACGTTACAAATGTGTATATATTTCCATCCCCGTCTAGATGCCCTGTGCTTCCTGGAAAAGGCTCCAGCCCACCGCAATGCACTGGTAAACAATTCTGGGAGTTGGGAGGATTTGTGTACGTGTATGTGTGCGTGTTTACGAGGCCATAATGCTTTAAATAACTTCAGTTTTTTTAATTGGTTTTAAAAGGCTTAAGTGCACAACAATTCAATGTAAAATGTCATATTGTGATGTTTGGGAGCTCTTTGCTTGACTACATCATGAACTGAATGAAAACAAATCATACACATTGATAAGATGTCAAAAGTGCAAACATCCAGAATACTTGAGTGTGTATGAATTACATCTCTTAGCATACGTAAGTCGCATTAATGAATCATTTTAAAGAAGTTGTTTGACTCAAAGTGCTATTACAGCTTTTAATCTGAAGGCACAGATACTTTTTATTGCGAACACTATGTGATTAATTCCAAAACACACAGAGTAGTAACTCAGTACTCCCCTAGATACAGACCATGTTATTGGCTTTAATCTGCTTCTAAGTGGGACAAAATATACAACACTAACCCAAAACTTAATCTTACTGCGAAACGACCCCAATTCTCTGAGTAAGTATGTGATTAATTCGGCCCTGTGACCAACAGAAATGTAGATTTTTTTCACTTTTAAACCTTCAAAATAAAAGCACGTCTGCCCTGAGAAGTCTGACAGACTAAAAACCCGCTACAGGACTCTTTTGTCCAATGCGATATGCAAATAAGTAAAGCGCATGCAGTATTAAACTATCAACACAAGCACGACGCTATTAAGGGCAATAAATCTTGTGCTTTGGAAATTACACACCGTGATGCTCCATAACATGGTGGGGGGATTTTTTCTTTTTAATCCGCGCCGCGCATTTGATCGAATATGATGGGAGCATTGAGTAAAAGTACCAAAGAAAGAGGGCAGAGGAGGGTAACAGGGAGCCTGTTTGAAAAGGCACAGCTATTTATGAGCCAGCGGCTGTGTGGAAAACAAAAACGCGTTTGTACAAAAAAAAAAAAAAAAAAACAAAAAAAAAAAACGAGAAGGTTGGAAATTTCTAACCACGGGGTCAGCTGCTGATGTCGATTTCAGAACAGAGACAGAGATACTCGCTGGATTTATGAAAAGATGCAGGGTTATTTTTAAAAACAAGGACACTGCAAAAATCATTAGACTGAGCCCTTACAGTTCGACTGGTACGAGGAGAAAGCAGAATCCAGAGAGCCCTTAACGTTCTGTCTGTTCCCCCCCCCCCCCCCCAAACCGTTCGATTCTTATAGTTTGACTTATTAATAAACATCTACATGCAACTATTTTTAGCATGCATAAAAAAATCATCTTAAGCTAGAAAATACAGGAAAGCATTAGCTTCTACAAATCCAACCCTTCATACTGTAAAGTCTTAAATGGATTGAAAATTGAGGTAAACATGGAAGATTGCAGTAGGAATCTCACTACTTGATGCTCTGAAAAATTAGGCAGATGGCTCATATTTCCCACTCAGCATCGCCTCTGGCTTGAACGGTTTCTACCCATGTGTGCGTGTTGCATGGCATTAATAACAGCTTTCTGATTAACTGTACTGTTCAGTGCAGCATAATAATGTTTCCAGTATTCACAGTTATTGTTATCGCACTACTCCATCTAGGCATAAGATCAAATGAATGAATGAATGAATGAACTTTAGTTTATTTGCTTTAAAACTACAGAGGCATAGAAATCACCTTAATTTCAACTTATGCATGCAAGACTTAACAGAACATAACTCTTATGTAAGGTGGGAAGTACCAGTATTCAATTTTATGTTAATTTAGTTATTCCAAAAGGCATGAAATTAAATTTAATTTATTCACTAAAAATAAAACTGGATTTTTTTTGTGTTCTATATTCAAGTTTTAAGTCAAGCCGAAAAGTCAAGCAAAGAAATTAAAAGTCAACAGTCTTCGGTATAAGAGCAGTACATAAGCATCTGATTTCCATCGCAGGCAGAAGGAGCCTTAAGATGAGATTTCTTCTTCCCCTTGAACATCAGTTGCCAGCTGGCGAGACGAGACCTGCCGGCAGTCGTGATTAATCAGTTTACCGTGTGATGAATTCATATGGTCATATGTTCCAGCAGGCATGGACAAATTCAAACAATTCCCTGGGAACTCTGATGAAATGGATATTCATCTGGAAGTTTTGTTGGGATGGATTCTGTATTTCTAAACTGGATATGTGGGATGGCGGCTAGTTGGTTGTGAGTTCATATCCCCTGACCATTTGTGCGTGGAATGTGTCCTTGTTGTGTTTGTGCAGATTTCCTACAACAGTCTAAAAACAAGCAGTTAATTAAGTGAATTGTGTCTGCAAATTATCCATTGTGTGTGTGTGTGTGTGTGTGTACGTGACTGTGGCCCTGTGATGGACTAGCAGTATTTGCTTGACTGCCGTGTATCTCCTAGAATCAGCTCCAGACCTACTATGGTCCTTTAAACAGATTGGATAAGCAGCTTGGTAAGATGCACGGAAACCTGGGTGTATTACAGAAAAACTTCTAAGATGGACAGAAGGTCCATCTTATATCACATTTAAATCTTGAAAAAAGTCGGGAAAAAATTGTAGGATAGAGGATATGAAAAGTTGAAAACAAAAAGTGTGGAAAATATGCAGGGCAGAAATATGGTGGTAAAATTCAGTTAACTTGAATGACACCTTGTCCTCCCCACTAATGCACTTTAACGTGGCTGCGTCTCTAACGTATTAATAGCTACAATCCCTAAGAACACATCTTATGATATACCCCCCATGATTTAAGAAGGACAATGTAATTTGAGGTAAATACGATGATTAGGTACAATTATATATAGCACACAATCAGTTGAAGTAGTACTGGGGATTGTACCAAATTAAGGAATTTGGCATTGTACTATATAGGTACAACCAGCTGTTATACAAATAAACAGGTATGATTTACAAAAATTGTGTTGGGCATCACTCCCCTTTACCATTCACTTTAAAAAAATCGATGGTAATAAAATGATAACATGGGGAATACCGACACACGGTATTGTATAACATGGGGAGTACTGGAACCATGAACTGAATAACAAGGGGAGTACCAGAACCCTGAACTGAATAACAAGGGGAGTACCGACACCCGGTATTGCATAACATGGGGCGTACCGGAACCCAGAACTGAATAACAAGGGGAGTACCGGAACCATGAACTAAATTACAAGGGGAGTACCGACACCCGGTATTGTATAACATGGGGAGTACCGGAACCCTGAACTGAATAACAAGGGGAGTACCGACACCCGGTATTGAATAACATGGGGAGTACCGGAACCCTGAATTGAATAACAAGGGGAGTACCGGAACCCTGAAATGAATAACAAGGGGAGTACCGGAACCCTGAAATGAATAACAAGGGGAGTACCGACACCCGGTATGGAATAACCTGGGGAGTACCGGAACCCAGAACTGAATAACAAGGGGAGTACCGGAACCATGAACTGAATAACAAGGGAAGTACCGACACCCGGTACTGAATAAAAAGGGGAGTACCGACACCAGGTATTGAATAACATGGGGAGTACAGGCACCCGGTAGTAAATAACAAGGGGAGTACCGCAACCCTGAACTGAATAACAAGGGGAGTACCGCAACCCTGAACTGAATAACATGGGGAGTACCGGAACCCTGAACTGAATAACAAGGGGAGTACCGACACCCGGTATTGAATAACATGGGGAGTTCCGGAACCCTGAACTGAATAACAAGGGGAGTACCAGCATCCTGTACTAATGACCAAGATGAGTACCGGAACCCTGAACTGAATAACATGGGGAGTACTGACACCCGGTATTGAATAACATGGGGAGTACTGACACCCGGTATTGAATAACATGGGGAGTACTGACACCCGGTATTGAATAACATGGGGAGTACCGGAACCCTGAACTGAATAACAAGGGGAGTACCGGAACCCGGTATTGAATAACATGGGGAGTACCGGCACCCGGTACTGAATAACAAGGGGAGTACCGGAACCCTGAACTGAATAACAAGGGGAGTACCGCAACCCTGAACTGAATAACAAGGGGAGTACCGCAACCCTGAACTGAATAACAAGGGGAGTACCGCAACCCTGAACTGAATAACAAGGGAAGTACCGACACCCGGTACTGAATAACAAGGGAAGTACCGACACCCGGTACTGAATAACAAGGGGAGTACCGACACCAGGTATTGAATAACATGGGGAGTACCGACACACGGTATTGAATAATATGGGGAGTACCGGAACCCAGAACTGAATAACAAGGGGAGTGAGTACCGACACCCGGTATTGAATAGCATGGGGAGTACCGGAACCCAGAACTGAATAACAAAGGGAGTACCGGAATCAAGAACTGAATTACAAGGGGAGTACCGGAACCCTGAATGAATAACAAGGGGAGTACCGACACCCGGTATTGAATAACATGGGGAGTACAGGCACCCGGTACTAAATAACAAGGGGAGTACCGGCACCCGGTACTGAATAACAAGGGGAATACCGACACCCGGTACTGAATAACATGGGGAGTACCGGAACCCTGAACTGAATAACAAGGGGAGTACCGACACCCGGTATTGAATAACATGGGGAGTTCCGGAACCCTGAACTGAATAACAAGGAGAGTACCGGAACCCTGAACTGAATAACAAGGAGAGTACCGGAACCCTGAACTGAATAACAAGGGGAGTACCAGCACCCTGTACTAAGTAACAAGATGAGTACCGCAACCCTGAACTGAATAACAAGGGGAGTACCGCAACCCTGAACTGAATAACAAGGGGAGTACCGCAACCCTGAACTGAATAACAAGGGGAGTACCGACACCCGGTGTTGAATAACATGGGGAGTACCGACACCCGGTGTTGAATAACATGGGGAGTACCGGAAACCTGAACTGAATAACAAGGGGAGTACCGGAACCCTGAACTGAATAACAAGGGGAGTACCGGAACCCTGAACTGAATAACAAGGGGAGTACCGGAACCCGGTATTGAATAACATGGGGAGTACCGGAACCCTGAACTGAATAACAAGGGGAGTACCGGAACCCTGAACTAAATAACAAGGGGAGTACCGGCACCCGGTACTGAATAACAAGGGGAGTACCAACACCCGGTATTGAATAACATGGGGAGTACCGGAACCCTGAACTGAATAAGAAGGGGAGTACCAGAACCCTGAACTGAATAACAAGGGGAGTACCGACACCCGGTATTGTATAACATGGGGAGTACCGGAACCCTGAACTGAATAACAAGGGGAGTACTGACACCCGATATTGAATAAGATGGGGAGTACCGGCACCTGTTTTTTTCCGAACTTGAAGCAACTGACGTGTGTTTAAAAAGTTCTTCCACACAGAATTCAGGCCCAGGATATTTTCCTGCCTGGAGCATTTTCATTTAATAAGACAAACTATACTATTCTGAGAAAGATGATCTAAAACCATCATTTGATGAGGTTTACTATGTGCAGGCACATGTATGTGCAAACACTTGGATTTAAACTTTTTTGTTCCATTTCAGACGGGAGGAAAAAAGTCTTAATCCTAATCCAATCATTTCAATTCCCTCATCTCCGAGGAAGCTGAGTGCATGGAGAGTGGCATTAGCGAAGATCTTCAATAAGGTTGGAGGCAGTGAGCTGCACAAAGTAATCCCTAATTGAAGAGCCACTCTATCCCAGTCAGCCCCTTTTTTCCAGCAAAATGGCCCCAAAAAGCCAGAATCTGTGATGGAGCTGAGTGGACCAAACAGCTATTAACGTTTAGTAGGAACTATCACAGACCTATATTTCTTTTTATTTCTCTCTTTTTCTTTCGTCATGTATTTATTTTTATTCTGATAAACTTTCAGTCATACATTATATAACAGAATGTGCACCACACGGCACCAAAAAGACTCTTTTTCTGTAAGAAATGTCATGCAAAATCAATAATTAATGTCCGTTTCCACGCCGCCCATGAAATAAGGAAGCTGACATGCCCTGTGGATGTTGTAAATATCCGACTGAGCCATAAGGAAGAGCCGACACTCCTCTTCAACTGGACGAGAGAGACACGCAGGGATAGGCAGAACACCGCAATCTGAAACCGATCAGCAAGTGAACAATTGTTCCGAGTCCTTTTGCCAATTATATTTGACCTTCCTGACAGCACACTGCCATGGTGCTTGATGAAAAAGCAACATGCCTTTTGGAATTGTGTAGTTGCTGTGACATAACCTGCGCTCTTCAAACCCATCCAGTGCTCGCTTCTTACTTCTGGAACTGAAAATTGCGGCGCGCCTTGCACAAAAATTCCCATACGTCATGCACCAGCATTGCCCCGACCAGCTTTCTGGCATGGGGTCCTAGTAAAAAAGACATTGAAGGAACAAGGATTTCTTCAATGCCGAAGGAAATTCCAGATTAGCAGATTAATGCTGGTGCTCTGTAATCACACTGATTACAAACAGAACACGCTACGATTCATAACTCTGATATTATTAATCCATAATCAAGGAAACGTATGTTTTGCATCTTTTTAAGTCTAAAATTTTTATCACAAGACATAGAAATCAGAAAATATAATGCTGCATAGAATAAATGCATTAGGCCAACATTTTTCTCCTGAGCTAGACTCTGCCATCTTTACAGATCAGCTAACCTCACAATAGCCCAGCTCCTCAGTGCCACGCCGCAAGAGTGGAGGTAAGATGATTCTAGGATGATATTTCACCACATTAAGAGATTTTACGCTTCAGAGGGAACCACTCACTGAAAGCTCCATATTTATGCATTGACGACTGGCTAAAGCAGTCAGTTCAACTTGTAAGAGATTCACTTTAGTTTGAATCAGGTTTTCTTTTCTCAGATAGACATTTAACTCAAGATGGTTTTGGTCAGGAAATTTACCGTACTTTTAAGGGTGTGATACTTAAAAAAAAATGTGTGGGATTAAGCAATGTTCAATTGACAGGAAGCAAAAAAAAATGTATACAGTATCGGCTGACATAAAATTTTAATCAAGTTTACATGTGTGGCCGATTCATACTAATGTCAGTGGTGTTAGTTTGATGAGGACTGATTTCTGTATACTGTGTACTTTTAATCCTTCTCTGAAGAATCATCTTATGGTTTTCATAACAGATAACGGCTAGTTAATGTATCGACTGAAATTCCATCTTCAGATGCATTTTTCAGTATGCGCTTGGCCACTTTCACTTTTCTGCATCACAGACACATTATAATGCAATAAAAAAATTGACTCTGATCTAAATTATAGAGAAAGGGAATTAAAAGCCTCAGGGTTTTAGTTTAACAGTGTGGATGTTGGTAAATTTCAAATCAGTTTCATTTGCATATCAATTTCATTCCCACAATCATCTTAAACCAGTCCCAACAATATAGCCCTCCTTGCGAATGTAGAGAATATTCCAATTTGCACAGCATTAAAACCTCTGGGCTATTTTGGTTGTCCGTTTGGTCTCTGTCCATTAGGTTGTGCATTGTTTACTAAGTGTATGAGTAATGCAATCCAAGTTGCTTCCTCATTCTGCGATAGCCTTTAAAAAAAAATTGCAGGGCTGATGTGAGAACAAACTTGAACTCATATTTCACACTCACTGGTGGTTTGCAGAATCCCTCTGACCAACTTTCTGACCAGGAGGGGCTGCATTTTTTAAGACCGCAGAATAAAAAGCAGTTATTGCTCCTATACTGTACATCCAGACTGCAAACTGCACCATTCCATCCTGCTTATTGCATTTTAATTTATTACCACTGACCCCAGTACCATCCAATGTTCAGTTGTACAGTGTCCTGCAGGGAAGATCTGCAGATCAATATATAAAATGATACATCGGACAAAGAGGGACTTATTTCCTGCGCCGCTCTCTTTTATGCATTAAAAAAATAGGCGTGGGTTTACAGGACGTGAGTAAAATAAAGGAAACGCCAAATTAGCTAAGCACAAACCATGAGCCCAAGTGATGGGGAAAAAGTAATATGGTCTGACAAGTCATCTGCCCACATCCCAGTGGATCACCGTTGGAAGCCAAGCATACAGTATATACAGTATAAGGATAATCTCCATTGACATGGGCTGCATCCTTGTGAGATTCATTAGGTCCAGTGATTGCTCTACATAGTTTTATGATGACCAAGGGTTATGGGAGCCTTTAACATGACCATGTGCACCATAAGCTTTAGCATTGTTGCCACATCATGTTTCCATGTTCCAAGATGATTATGCTAAAAATTCAACAGCTGAACAATTATGTGAAGTTGTGGAGCACAGAGTGCAGATTAGATCAACGCCTCCTTCTTCCCTTCAGAGAACCAGAGGCTTTTCCTAAAATGTGGCCCAGAATCCTACTAGACCATTCAGGCCTTGTATGACTGCATTCCAAGGATGACTGAAACTGTTCTGAAGACAAAGGGTGGTTCTGCTCCTCCTCAGGTCCTAAATATATCATTTGGGGTTTCTATTGTGCCCCTTCCTTCTATCTCTACTGTTCACATAATGCCCAAATGTTCTTTAATAGCCACGCCCACGCCAAAGGACATTCCCAAAGATCTCAAGTTTGAGTGTAAAACATATTTCCAGCAGATATTCCACTTCTCTTCTGAATTTGCGTCTCTAAATTATCTGTAGTTTAATATCGTGTGGGCAACTTTTTTGCACTGTGATGGACTCTGCCTTCCTTGGTTCACAACAATACTATACTGGATAGATGGATGAACAGATGGACAGACTATAAAAATGGTCTCTTTCACATTTACTGTATGCTTGGTGAAATTTGCACTTCAAACAGCAAAGCCAGTCGGTTCGCCTCAGACGTCACTGCAGCTGCCCTTAAAACTAGAATTACTGCAGCACCGGGAGTCCGGTTTTGGCAGGATGGGCCACTGCCTTTTGTTTATTGGGATATTGCTACTCTGACAGCACAACTATTAAAAAAAAAAAAACAACCTACATACTTGGCCGCAAGACCGGCAAAGTGACAGCGGCAAAGATAACACATTACAAACTATTTAAGAACCGTGCTGAATACTGTAGCTTCGGAGACCTGCAGACAGCAGTTGTATTAGCCATTGGCAAAGGTCCTGAGTAGTTTCTAGAACTCTAATTCGTTATTTCAGGTATTGACAGAATGACTGCAGCTTTGATTGTCAAAACATTTCGCACAGCTGCATGTATAATGTGGAGCATATATCCAGTCTGACCATATCAATAAATAACAATGAGAGATGCTTATTTTTAAGGGGCTGAAGTATCTAGTTACCATTGCAATGTAATACATAATTAAATATATATGCATTATCATGTGCCTTGCGCCTTTGTCAAACAAGGCAGGCGATCTATTTCCTACCCTTTATTCACTCACCAGCAAAAGCTTGTTAATCCAACTCTGCTTAACTACCTTCTAGAAAACCATAGTGAACGTAGCTAATCTTCCTGCAGGCTTGCATTCCCAACAGCGTCTAACAGTGGGGTGTCCTGGCAGGGGGGGGGGGGGGTTAAAATAAAACAGCTCATCACTATACAACCTAACTGAAGATTATCTTATATGTCCAAACCATTTAAAACTGTGATATGATCATCTAACACAATAATTCAGCGTTCATAAAGTAAGTGCTTTTTAAATGCCACATTTTTTATATATCTGGTCAAAACAATATACAGTGTGTCACGTTATACTTTAACTGATTTGCAGTGCTCGACATTTACTGTACTTTTCTTGACATCCTTTGGACACAATAACATCCTGTATCTCAAACCAATATGACAAACAACACACGTGTGTATGTTTTATTGCTGTTCTTGCTGTTATGTTATGTAGGCAACATAGGGCATGAGGCCATGTGAACCCCTTACAGAATGAGCTACACACACACACACACACACATTTGTACTCATATCTTGGTGGGGACTGTTCAGTCATTTCTATGGGGAAAACTTCCCAACAAAATCCCAACATGACAACCTTAACCCCTACCCAGCCCTAACCTTAACCATAAGTAACCAAACAAAGTACAGGACTTCTGACATTTTTAGTTTTCTGATTGCAGTCACGGATTTTTATTAAACTGATGTTATCCTTGTGGAGATCGATAAAATGTCCCCATAATGTCAAAATAACAGGTTTGTTATCACATTGTGGGGTCCCAATGCAATATACACGTATACATAACCACCGCCAGCCCCCCCACCCCACCCCACACACACACAATAATACCATGTGGGGAATTCAGAAATTCCAGCTAGGGTCCTGTGACCCAGAACAGCATAGGCCCATAGAAAATGGATGGATGGATGGATGGATGGATGGATAGATGGATGGATGGATGGATGGATGGATGGATGGATGGATGGATGGAGTGATGTACCAACACCATGTCTTTGTGCTACAGAAGGACAATGCAGTAGCTGGAGGGCACCCACATCACACAGCAAGAGCATATGCAAACTCAACATACAGAGCAAGGCAGCAATCAGATCCCCAATGACAGAGAAACAATCCAGTTTAATTTTCCTGACAGAAAGCATTCTGCAGTGCAGTCGCTGTAACGAATGCTGACTTCTGTTTGTTGTGCATTTTGTTATTCTGGTTGATTCTGAAATATTATTTATTTTTATTAGCAAAAAATAAGCCAAGCATACTTTTCCTCAAGATAGATGAAAAATAAATGAATTCCACTTAAAATTCTTTTTTTGTATTTAATTAATCCCCTTGCCATATCAACAATCTTAATGATATACAGTATTTATAACTATCCTGTAAAACAAAGTGTAAAACAATGCTATGGTGGCTTAAGGAGTTAATCTGAAATATAATACACAGATGAAGTAGATTTTAATTTATGCCCTGCAGAATAGCAGTTCCTTTCCAGGTTCAAGGAGACCAACATCACCCTTGTTGTGTTAATGTCTCTTTAAATTTCTACACAAGCAAACTTATCATAGTTTCCTATCATCCACCGCTAGTCCCTTACCCACAATCCAGTTCTAGTAAACAAAATGCTGCCTGATTGGTCACCAAAGGTGCATCTTGAGGTGTTGCTGTTGACCAACTCTTGAGACTTTAAAGAAAAGTTTTCAGCAATTCTTAGCTACAGCTTTATTAATCCTATTTGTCTAATCAGACACGTTACTTGGTAGATATCAAAGTCCATTAAATATGAATGGCAAATATGTATCCAAATGAGGACAAACACAACTTGTAACTTATTTAATTTTTAACAAAGATCTACTCTCATTTTGCTCATATACGCATGATGGCGGGGGCTACGGTCACCGCAGTAGATAACTACAATCAGAGAGACAATGGAAAGATGATTAAAAAAGATATTATTAAAAAAAAGACAAAGAAAAACGCTGCAGGCTATTAATCCAATTGAATGTTACACTGTTCCTACCGCACAGCATGAGCCCCTCCCTGTGGTACAACTGGCGTCATTAAGACCTCGTTAGGGAAATGTGAGCATGTGGGGGGCATCCTGGGGGGAGGGGCGGGGCAGGCTTATGCTAACCATACTGTCTCCAGACCACAAAACGCACGGACTTAAACACTGAAGGTCTGAAGGTGTGGTGCCGAGGAGTCAGTTCTTGTTCTAAATAAATAATGCTCGAAATATGTTTTACATATAACGTTTTACATTAACTGCACCTTCGTAAGTATACCATAACATCCTAATCATACCATAACAGTTTTAATATACATTAGTAATGAACATTATATGATAGCAAAAATTATAATTGTATTATCGTATAATGTTTATTAACGTATAATAAAGCTGTTAACGTATACTAGGAAGTTAAGGTATACTTACGTGCTCTTTGAATGTTCTGTGAATGCAAAATGAATGAGTGACAGAGAGATACAACACAGGTAGTTTATACATCCCCATGGGGAAATTTAATAGTTCATGCATATTCCATCTTGCCCTTCGTGGGCCGTACAGGCACACATGTATTTAAAGGTGAGAACAAGCTTTGGGGTCAGAGTGCAAGGTCACTGAACATCCCTGCAATTGGGGTTAATGTTCTTCCTCAAGGGCTCGATGACAAACCTACCTGACAAACCCACCTAAACATATGCAAAAAATACGCTATTAAATTGGGCATTAAATCATGCAGTTAAAAAAGACGTGTGTGTAGCCTAGAGCTGGAAACATTTCAAGTAAAATATACTAGATAAAAATGTACTATAGCAGAACAGTCTAGTCACGAATGACAATAATGGTCTAACTATGTCAAAATCATCAACCACAGCAGTTACCAGTGGAAAGTTAAGTCTGTTTTAGGGTTTGAATCTTAATCGCAAAGAACCTATAAGAAGATTAATCTTATTTCTTCATTTTGATTAACTTTTCTTAAGCGAAAATGAGAAAAAAACATTTAACAATAGAACGAATATCTCTTATGAAGTTTGCTAAAAACAGAGAAAAAGAGTCACAATAAGTTCATCGATAATAAACAAATTCGCTCGAGTTATTCTTTGTCTTTAAATAACGTTACACCTGCTTCTGACACCGGCGGTTCCGAGCACTGCATCTTCATCTGCTTGAAGTCGACGGACACACCTACCCCAGGAGATAGAGATAAGCAACCTCGCTGGTCACACATCTATATGCAGCAGCATGGATACCACGGGCAGAATACCGCTCGTCATAACCAGCTGGTCTTCACGAAGAGCGCTACTTTAATAAGCAGTCATGATGCTATTTTTAAAGAAAGAGACAGCTCATGACATTTATGGAGACTGGGGATCTGCCAGCCAGTAAGTACCCTTTTAACAAGCAGATCTCTCCGCACGGTTTATCGGCGTTCCACGTGATCTCCGGAGCCGGCGAGGACTGTCATTGTAGCGGGTGCCTGGAGGCATAAAGCCCGCATCACTTTCCTCGGAGACTTTCCGGGACGTAAGCAGCAGCAGGAGAGCGATATGGTATTACCTTCCAGCCGCTCCTACTTTCGCATCTGCCTGCCTTTCCAGACAACCTTTTTATAAATCGGCTCGAACTCAAAACTATCCGTAGGAAACCATGCATCGCAGGGCGCGATTCATGAAAAGAAGACACCGTGAGATTTGTTTAAACTATCCTGCACCGTCAAACTGATGTCACTTTTAAGAAACTGTCAGCTGTCTTAAGCTAGTGCCGAGGAAGACTTGCTAAATCCAAGTAAAGGGGAAGACTCCTTATAGAAACTGCAGAAAAGCGGTACTTGGCTAACTGGTTCCCACCTCTATGGTAATTGTCGACACCTTAAAGGTGAGTACTTTATCTGCCTCATATATATTACGATAGACACCCATTTTGCAATATAAAAATGCTAATATATAAATACTGGGTCATGAAACGCATTTGGACGTATATATTCTCTGTTCAGAATATAATACACTGAAACGGAATACTTTTAATGTGACCTGCGAGAATATATGGGATGCGTTTGGACAGCGAATGTTAGGGTATGTTTACCTGGTATTAGTCTCGGGATATATGAAGTATTTACAATCCGATCGATCGAAATATCAGATGTAGGCATTATGTAATTATTGCTCAGTTTTATTTTATTAGGAAGAACCATTACTGTAATCATACTGTAATGTCTTCGGTACATGAAGGGGTGAATTACACTTGTTTTCCTGTTTTATTTGACGCAGCACAAAAAAATTACAGCAATTACTGTAAATCGATATTAAAGTACCTAATAGTAGTTCAGTAATAGGGTTACAGAGCGACAACAGATACGTAAACTTTTCCACAGGCTAAACCTTCGATCAAAGTCAAGTCTTTCGCATGAAAGTAGTAGAAATAAACTTCTTGTAGCATTTTCAAAACTTAGTAAACGGGTCGAATCTAATCATAACAACTTTAGATTCATGCTACATAATTTTTCATATTTGGTTTATGCAAGTTACCTGGGGTTTCCCAAGTAGATCTTCACAAGGACAAAACTTGTTTCCGAGTGTGTTTAACTTTCTTGTAGGAGTCCGACAGCCATTTCTTTTTGGGACTGGCGCTGTCAATGTTGTAGAGAACTTCAGTACCATTAATTGATAAATTTCAGTCAGTGATAAATTATTTTAATATACAGGAGCATCTCCCAGATTAGTAATGGTCTGACAGAAAAATTAATGTACTTCCATCATCTCATAAAGTAAGCGATACCTGATAACTAAGAGATAAACGTGGAAAACTAAAATGTCAGATTATCCGGAGTTGTAATAATATGATATTTTTTTCATTACGCCTATAAATGTTTTTGAAGCACTTGTTATTATTTGTAACCATGTACTCTGTCCAATGTGGAATCACGGCTTATGTAAAGGTCGGAGCTTGCGATGACGGATCAAAATTTCATTTCCAACACGATGGTGAAATCAAGTTGGTAACCTTCCCATTTTACATGCGTTGAAAGGATATCTATGCGTCTGCATCACAAAACACATGCGCTGGTTATACTAGGATATAATAGGAGGACTACTGAAATTATTAAACATAATTTTAACTTTGTGTTTTCATAATCCCGCCTAACCAGGATAAACGGTTTTAAGATCAATAGATGAAAGATGGATGGAGCGAAACATATTAGAATCTAGTTTAAAATGTAATGTTTATTGTCAGAGTTAAAATGCGCTAACAAGCGTAATTGTTCTAGGCACCGTAATAGCTAGGTTTTCTCTGAAGTAAATTGCAGTTTTCTCTGAAGTAAATTGTACTTTTGTCATAGCATGAATTACACAATTAGGGAACAGACAAAATCATTCTGGTTACTCTTAGGCTTTTAGATATGCAAACTGAGGCCACATTCTCTGTACCTGTTGCTGTGATCAAAGGAATTCTACATGGAACAAAGTATAAAGGTTATATTAAAAAAAAAAAAAAAAAAAAAAACTTTTAAGATGGTCCAAACAGCTGCTTCGTAGTGGAGTTCAGGGGAGCTGGAAATGTGCAGTATTTTGAAAGCAGTCTGCACTTTAAGTATATCCTGTATTAGAATCTGGTTCAAAAGCAGTTTCCATTGCTTTGTTCATAAAGGGGAAAACCGATATAAATTCTGGATCATATGAAGTTCCAAGTACCTTTTCAGCGTCTTCTTGGACAGACAAGTTCTCCAAGCAGACCTGTGCCCTGGTGAACGTGCTTCATTCTTCTCATTTGGTGGAAACCAGAAACAAACTCTGCTCATTACATCTATGCTGATTATGTTCTTCGCATACATTTCAAGAGTTTCGTTTAATTGCCATTTGTTTAGATGGCAAAGGCACGTTATTACCAACTCAGTCAGGTATTTAGTAGATTATGTGTTTTATCACTTTCATTAATTTCCCACGCAGAGAACATTTTTCCGTTAATAACTTGAATGGCACCCGGGTGGAACCGATAAATGGATAATAGCACGTTTCTCTGGTTATTAAGAATCATTTTTGCTGCCATCAGCTACACAGAAGAATTTTCCTGACAGCTCTGCGAGAAAGCGTTGGTCAGCATCAGCGAAGCCGGTGTGATTAATTCCGATGAACCTTGAGCATTGCATTAATTTTGTGTTACAAACTAGATGGTCTGTAGCAACAAACACAGCCATTTACACCAAATTAACAATACACAGTACTGATGAAGGAACCAACCCATGAATCCTGATATCTTACGCGCCTGCTGGTTATGATGCATTGTCAGCAGCTATACTATAACAGAATTATGTGCACTACACGCTAGACACATCAGAACCACATCAAGAGGTCAATAACTCAGCAGCCCTGGATGCACTGAAGTGCTTGTTTGAAGCCACACAAATCCATACTCCCAAGCGATGAGCATAACAGAACAACATCAATCAGCACACGATCAGCAGCAGCGCAGCGCTGAGGCGGGCGAAAACTCGGTAGCGGTGCTGCGAGGATCCGTACCTGGCTCCGGGCCACAGAGCCTGGCACAGAGCGGTCCAGATGGCCTAGGAGTGTACACTAGTTCTGCAAAGCTGAGGAGCCGAGTGCTCCAAGTCCTGCTGGGCACCACCGAGATGCATGTGTACACATATATGCGTGTGCGCACACGTGCACTGGAGATTTTTGGCATCGCTTGTGTCACATGGTCCTCCACTGTAACCTCATAGATTTCTGATGAATCACATGACCAGAAGGCCGTCATACTATTTGATGTTCACACTCGTGTAAAGCACACATTTGTACTTCAGTTAAAGAATAGAGCATTTGAAGGCAGATCCCACTTCTGCGCCAAGGAAGGCCAGACCAGACGAAATGTCATCATGTATCAGCCGTGGCAATTTTACTTACACAAGAGTGTTCTGAGGGCAGAATGAAAAATGATTGCTTATCTCTCTGAACCAATCAGATCGCAGGGGAGGTGGGTTCATGCAACTAGAGGAGGCAGGACCAAGCCATCTGATTGGTTGGTGTGGCATTTGACCAAGTTCTGATTGGCTATCTCTCTGAACCAAATCATTTTCTTTCTGCCCTCAGAACATTTTTGTGTAAGTGAAACTCCCATGAGCTCATGTATCCTACGGTAGAATGCCAGGGAGACGTTCTGTCCACGTTCCAGGATCTAATCCGGAGCTCCGTCCCACGCAGAGGCGGCTTGTCGTGCGACAGTAAAAGGGAAGCTACCTGAGAACAAAAGCAACGGGATTGTGACAGACGCCGAGCAGCTTCAAAGCTCCGACTCCGCTTTGCGGCTTCCATTAAGCAGCCCGTGCTTTGGGGGGAGAGCGCAGGCAGAGGATGCATCCTCCTTTTCTCATCCTACCACGTCGGCTGTCAAGGAAGAGCTATACGCTCCACTTTGGATCTCGCTGAATAATTTCTCTCCTAGCTATAAATAGTGCCATCTCATACACCTTTCCTCCTCTGGGCTGGTGATCTGCACACTCATGACGATTCGCAGGCAACACCCCCACACATTCTTTTCCCTGCTTTGCTGTGCTTATGGAAAACAGCGCAGAGAAAGCAGGCATTATTAAAGTGACAGAGAGGTACCACAAGGGAATTTACAGACACAAGAATTCCTGCCACATCAATGCCATGGGTTAAAAATATGGCTATTACTACTGTGTGTTCCCAGTCCATAGAGTAACTTTGTCAAAAATATGTTCAAAGGGAACTAACTAAAATATGCATGTGCCACATTAACTTAGCCCACCAGTACTCAGGAGATACTTAGAAGACATTCTGGATGAGATGTGTCAAGAGCCTCAGTGCCCTTCTCACCAAAAGACAAATGCTTGTTTTGTTATTTGGGTCCTCTTCATGGAGGCAGAGAGAGTCTCACCGGCCATTCGAAACATTAAAAATTGGGTGGTACAGAAGGTAATTTCTAACCCCCGTGGCTGCGGATGCTTCTAGCGGCCTTCTTAATTCTGCGAAAATAAGCCTCCTGGGAAGGTTCATACATTTTTTAGTGTTATGCTAATGGATGCTCACCATTTGCAGGGAGCATGGAAGAGCTATTATGTATTAAAACAAACCGCTTACATTTCCACTTAGAGTCATGGTTTTTCGGTCTTGTTGACGGTTTTGGTCAATTGCCTGACACAATCAAGCCAAAGCAGCTTCCTCCAGACGCGAAAGTGTTTATAGTCAATGAGAATATGAGAGGAGATATTTATGACGCTAAAGATTATTAGATTGAAGGATAGTACAATGCGAGCGACTGGTGTGGGAGGATATGCTGATGGGGGGGATTGTCGTCTGGAGGTTGCGGCAGAAATCTGCTTCAGTAACGCAGGATCGCAACACACCACCTGGGGCTCCTTCTGACTACTATACCAGCTAGCTTCCGCCAGGTCTCAGATAAAGCACCAAAACCTTGGATGTGTATCAGTATGTATCTATAGGCTGTTAGCACAATAGAGGAAATGCAAATCTAAACAGCCCATCGATATGATTTTGGGACACCGTTAACTATGCAAAAAGCTCCAGTGAACCTTGGCATAGATACTGGGCGTGTCTCGATCTCTGCAACACTGTCTTTCCATGGGAATTTCCACCATTTGGCATTTTGTCCAGCACTGGTGAGGCTGTACTTCTGTCCACTACAAGTACTCATTTGGGTTGTGATCTAGTGACTGTAACAGCCTGGGCATATGGTGAACACACTCATTAAACCATCTGGTGATTACTCGCGCAGTGGATAGGGCCGTTGGTAGAAGAGATATGGATGAATCTGATCATTTGGAATGGATTGATTATTCTTGGCCCCAGTTCTCTTCTGTAAGGGACGGAGTGGACCAAAACCGTGCCAAGAGAACATGCCCCACACCACAACAGAGTTGCCAGAACACTTTGGGACACAATCAGTCGAGCTGGCAGGCTTTTTTGGAACATACCACACATTTACTCGTCTGCGTATCGAGAACAGGGTGAAGTATGACTCATCCAACCATATGACTTTCTCCCACTGTTCAGTGAGACCACTGCCTGCCCCCCCTTCCTTATTCACAAAAAAATGCATATTTTAGATTCACTAGGGAATGTATGCACTACCATGCGACCACACTATCCTTCTCTGTGAAGTTCTCACCAGATTCTATGGGATGAAACTGCCTCTTCACATCATAAATTGACATTTGCAGTTAACTGGTTGACAGCTATTCATTTGTTTTACCTTGCACTTGAAATCCATGCATGGACATCACAGTTGCCCTGGTTCATGGTGTTTTTCACTGCAGACTTGAGTATTAAAACCAGTATTAATACTAACAGCACTGCAGGATGTCTCTTCCTCAAGTCCACAATTTGAGGTCTTTCTCAAACACGCTCTAACAATCCTCCTTCACTCACTGTCACTGAGATATTTTCTCCTTGTCATAGTAGCGAGTAGCCAGCCGGGCCTGTTTATTCATGGCTCCTAATCATTATGGGTCGTTATTTGCTTAATTAACCACACCTGTACAAATGCACCTGCAGAGGCCATGTTCACTTTAGCATCTTCTTTAGCGTGGCAGTTCACGTTTCCTCAGGGTTACTGTAATGGGAGCTGATGCCAAGGAAGATTTATTTTGTTTTCATATTTTGTTTCTTGGGTTGTGGATTTTGAGCAATGCTTCACAATTTCATACAGCTTCCAGGGGGAAATGTAGTTAACTTAGTGTTCTCTGAATCTCAAATTCATGCCTTAGAAGCCTGTGTAAGTTTGTAGAAAAATGTCAATTTTTATAATTATTATTGTTGTTGTTAGAAATTTGAAGTGGGGGGGAAATACAGTACAATACGTAACAGATGAAAATAGTAGGTGAACTTTTCTGAAGTACAAAGAGTGGTATAACGATTATTTATAATAAGGTGGGCATATTATATCTGATATATCATGAGCCTGCTTTTAGGGACATGCTTCCCTTACATTATATCACCAAAAGTCTATGGACACCAGCTTGTCCAACATCTAATTCTGAAACTATGGGTATTAATATGAAGATGGTCAGTTCATTGTTGCTTTAATAGCCTTTTATGGGAAAGCTTTCCATTAGATGCTGCAGCATTGCTGGGGTTGTTGCCATCCAAGTTGGGTATAGATGTTGGGTTATCAGGTCCCTTGCTGTGTGGCCGACCGCTTCACACCTGAACAGGTTCCCAGATGTTCTGTCCTTCTCAATCACTTTACTTGTGTTGAACAGCTGTAGCAGGGTGACTTGTTGGAAAGATGGCATCCTTAGATGGTGCCAAGTAGAAAGTCGCTAACCTCTCCTGTACAACCACCCATTCTGCTGCTAACGTTTTTTGCAAAAGATTGCATTACTGTGTGCTTAATTATACATCTGTGGCAGCAGTGGGCGTGGATCAAATAGATTCCTCTGATTAATTGGGGTGTCTGCATACTTTTGGCCATATAGTGCACATTTGGTAGTGTGGCTCAGCGTAGCGCCATAGATTCTGGCTTAACCTCTGGCTCTGTGCACAGACAATTGGCTTGCCCCCCCCCCCCATCTGTCTGGATTGCCTTCCATAGACCAAATACCTGCGTTTAGGTAAATGGTTGTCACTATATTGCACTTTGTATGTGACCCTGTGCCCTACAAAGAAATGATGTAATGATAGTACTTTACTTAAGGTTATGTTTTTAGTAATTTACAAACACATTCATGATGCAGTATAAGGCATTTATAAAGCATTATAAACATCCATCCATCCATCCATTTTCCAAACCGCTTATCCTTCTGGGTCGTGGGGGGTCCGGAGCCTATCCTGGAAGCTAAGGGCAGGAGGCGCATTATAAACATGGATATAACTATTTATGAAAACACATAGCACATTATAGCCTTGTTTATAATGACTTATGAGTGGTTAATGAAGCTTTCATCTATAATGCACTATGAATACCTTCATAATGCAGAACAAAGCACCCTTAATGCTTATACCGACCATTATAATGCATTAAAAGGTATCTATAATGCATTATAGATCACAGCTTCATAAAGTATTCATAATGCATAATGGTATAAGGTGTTGTGCCTTTTGATAAATATTTATAGCTATGTTTATAATGCTTCATGAATGCGTTATTATTGGTTATGAATGTGTTTATAAATGACTAAAAAGTGTTACCCGCATCGCTATCTGGGGCAGTTCCCGCCTCTGTGCTTCCTGGGATAAACTAGAGGTTTGTTCCAACCCAGCACTCGATAAGCAGTTATGGAAGAAGTATTTGTGTAAAAAAAAAAAACATACAGATACACACATTTTTTCCCTGTTGAGAAAGCTTTGATGAATCAAGTTCATTATGCAGGTTGTCTAGGATACGAGATTCTGCTAGGCCAATGATAAATAAATGGCCTAACATAAAGGAGGAAATGATTCAACAGGGAAGATCAATCTAATTTAAGTTAGCTCTTATAGCGTGATTAAGCTAGAGCTCACTGCGTACCTGGTGCAGCATGTAACACACCCCGCTAACAGAAATGGAGGATTGGTGCAGGAGCTGGACAATTTGCTAAGCTAATGAGAGCAACTAACTGACAGCCTGCTAGCTGATAATGGCAGTGGTCAGCAGTTTCAGTCATTTACCTTCTTATAGGAAAAATGAAGCTTATGTCACCTGAAACTTTTGGTATATCAACCTGGATGTATGGGTGGAAAGCATTCTTCAGCATTATTTTGCCTGAAAACAAACCTCCTTCTTTACTTCTTAGCAGAGCAGTGTACAGTGCCGTCCTTCAAATACTCATAAATTGATCAATACTGCAATACAAGGAATACTTTCGGTCGTGTTTACTGAGGATGTCTCCGCAAGGATCTCTGCTCTCGCTGTCAAGTCGATTTTCGGCCTAATGTTCAATGATCATTTTTCTGTCTCAAACTTTCACCCCCCCCACCCATCCCCACACTACCAGTCAAAAGCTTTTGCACACCACAGATTTTTACCACTTCTACACTTCCATCCATCTATTTTCCAAACCGCTTATCCTACTTTGGTCGGGGGGTCCAGAGCCTATCCCAGAAGCAATGGGCATGAGGCAGGGAACAACCCAGGATGGGGGGCCAGCCCATCGCATCGCAGGGCGCACTCACACACCAGTCACTCTCACATGCACACCTATGGGCAATTTAGTAACTCCAATTAGCCTCAGCATGTTTTTGGACTGTGGGGGGAAACCGGAGTACCCGGAGGAAACCCCACGACGACATGGGGAGAACATGCAAACTCCACACACATGTAACCCAGGCGGAGACTTGAACCCGGGTCCCAGAGGTATGAGGCAACAGTGCTAACCACTGCACCACCATGCCGCCCCACAACTTTTATATTTATTTTATAAACCGCAGATTTTTTTTCTTGTTAAGCACTGGAAAGTTGAACATGAACAACTATAAATGAGAATACAAGTTAAATAAAGCAAGTTTCTTTTATACCATGGAAGGAGTATGTAACAGTGCATGTCTGACCTCCTATTAACTGCCTGTGAGGTGATGGCATTAGTCAGGCTGTTCTTTAACTTTAAATGCGCTAGTTAACTGTTTTAGTTCCCATGCAACAGAGCAGTATTTAATGTCTCTTGTAGAAAGAATGCCTCAAATTTTTTCTCTTATAAGTGCTACAGGGTGTTATTTTGATGAATCAGGAACATTTTCCTGCTAATGAAGGTAATCAAATGGTGAACATACTGTCAATTTATGTTAGGAAGAGTATTGAATGTATTTTTAGTGAATGTTAACTGAGTAACATGCAAATGTAGAAAATCTCAGCGTGCGCGAAACCTTTTGACTGGTAGTGTACTCTCTTGAGCACCTAGAGAGCAGAGCATATCCACCGTCAAGCTGACTGCTTTGTTTATTCTCTACAGGTCAAACTCTACCTTGTGGGAGAGTTGGACAGTGTAATGTTTTTTTTTTCACATTTGAAAATCCTCCCCTACAGACAGACCAAAGCTGACATCTCCTGTAATCCTGGAGATTTTCAGGTGACTCCATGCACGGCACTTTGGTGATGAGCCCTTTCTACGAGAGTCAGACAGATGTACCCTGGCATCAGAACTATTCATGCTACTGTGGAATTTTTTTTGTTTAATTCTCTGGACATAGTGGGCATGAAATTTTTTTATACTTGTATATAAGGCTAGGGTTTTAAAACTGTGGCAAACCTCAGAATAACAACCAAAAACCTCAACCAAACAAAGCAAATGTCATTAAATTATTATGAGATTATTTGCAGTTTTTGCTCTGTCCGTTTTTCCTGACTATAGCACATCTGTCTTTCTGCTGTTTGATGTAGCAGTGAGCAAAATTGTGACAGTGTTCATTTCTCACACGGAGCTCAGGTGTAATGTGTGTTGTGGAATAAGCCAGGAGGGGAGCATATTTCAGCAGTGAAACTAACTTTGCTTTCACAGAGATGAATGGCTCAGTCACACACGGGCAAGGTCAACTTCTGAAGGCCCAAACAACGCCCTGCACTATTTGTAGATGGGGCTGTGCTCCAGCAAGACAAGTTCAACGGACAGCTCTTGGATCTTTTCCTCATCCCTAAGTTGTCAGGGTAATAATTCTGGTCAAATTAAGTGACCAAGTGACAGTGCATTGATCAATTAGCCAACAGAAATGAACTCTGAAGTTAATTATAGTCATCTGTTTTACCTGAGTTTCCTGTAATTAGCTGCCTACTTGATTAGGCATGCAAGGAAGAGTGTAATGGATCAGGGAAAAAAGAAGGAAAAAAAAGAGGAGGAAATTGGAATAGGCAGATGAACAACGTTACGCGTTTACCTCCATTGTCTCCTGTTCTGTCCAACTGAAGACGCCTCAAGTCTAATTTATCCGGAGCCTGATCGTTTCACGAGTCTGGAACTCGTGGAAACTGCAGGGCTGGTTCAGATCCCAGGAGGGGACCAGGGCGACTACATCAGTGTTCAGCCAACCGCGCCTTGTGCGCGAGTGCAAGAAGCGAGCAGTGAGTGTGTGTGGCGTGTCACTGGAGGAAGAATGTATCTACATACATATAAACAAGTGCATACAAACGAGGTATGACTGAGAAGCCGGCCACTCGGGTAGAAGAGTCCTTCACCAGCTTTTCTTTGCTTCTCCAGTGATGAGCTCATATGAAGCGGATGAGATGGGGTACAGTGTTTTTATCATGACAGGGGCATCTGAGCACTGGAGTGCAGCCATTTGGATTAAAGGGGGGGGGGGTGATGGATTGCGGGGACACATCCTTCAGCAGAATAAATCTGTAAACAGGCACTGTCAGCTCAGCAAGCATAGTGCAGGTCTTCATCCCAAACGATGTTACCTGCTACGCTTCTGTTTTCCTGCCTTGTTTTATCGTTTTCTGCCTACTTTAGATTTCGCCGCCGTCCAGGAACATTCGCTCACTGCAATGTCTTCATCCGATTTCCCCCACCTCACAATTTAATTAACTTTTCGAAGTATTTGCGACATTACCCAAGAATGCTGAGCCCTGGGAGACACAATCAATCAGCCTTCCATTAACTGAATAGTTTAATTACCACCAATCAGTGGCCTGTCGTGCCCTGCAGGGGGCCCGGTTCACATAATCAGATCACTTTCCTGTGTTTCCACACGGCATGTAAACAGGGGCAACGTAGCCTGTGCACACGCCCCCTGCAGGAGATGGGCGTTCAGTAACGAGGGGAGCAGTAGCCTTTCCCTGCTCAGGAGGACACTGATTAACTGGACAGGTCACCTATCTCTGCTCCTCACACGACTTTATATTGTTCCTTCACAAATTGCCCTTTATTACACAGGGTGCCACAATTACATACCCTGAGGGCCAACTTACATCAGCAGCACAAAGCCCTGATAAAATTTGACAGAATGGAGGGGGGGGGGGCGGGGGTGATGATAAAATTTGTTGGGGGGGGGGGAGGTTTGCAGATGATACAATTTGGCCAGCAGGCCCTCTATTTGGGAACCCTAGTAAAAAATAAAAACTGTGGTTCCTTGTTTTCTGTTTGGTCCGGATTAAATTGTATTTCCTATTATGTATCCATGTCACGGCGTTTGGACAGGTTATTGAAAAAGTCAGCAGCCAGACACAACAAAAACAAAGTGCTTTTCTAAACCCCCCCCCCCTTGACAGTTTGAGCATAGAAGTAAGATTAGCAAAGTTTTGTTCGTTGGAAAAGCAGCACTGGTTTATGAACATGGACAGACGCGTGGGGGGCTTTTGTGATGTTTCTAGATGGAAATCCAGCATGTTACACCAGAAGCAGGAATTCCGTAGATTCCACTGACCATTTCACATCTCCCTGGTAATTACAGATGCGGTTTTGGTTTCAACTTGAAGTTGGATGCATGTGACATCATTCCATGTGCTGTCGTCAGTTTTCAGACTGTGTCACTATTGAATGAAATGAAGGGAACAGGCCTCTTTATTTTACATTCTATCCATCCTGTTTGTTTTGTATTTGTATCCTCCCTGGCTTTTTTCTTTCTTGCACTGACAAAGACAGTCTTCCAGTTTCATCGTACCTTCTTCAATAACACTAAAGTCATTCATTCATTACAGAAGACTTCACATATACTGTAGACCTCAAATCTCCCATCCATCCATGTCTATACCTGTTGGCCCTATGCAGAGTTCCAGGGTCTGGATCCTATCCACAAGCTATAGGCTTTTAAATTAAATCATATCAAACATTGACACTAGGATTACCAGATAACTCATGATGTGTGCATTTTTAGCAACCTGTTAAACAGCTGATCTGAGTACATTTATTTGTTTTCTGGGGTATATTTTACCGACCGTTTTGGGAGAGATATTTGAAATATTCTGCCTATTATTTAATTGTCAGTATAAGTAAGTATAAGTGGTTATTTTATTGAAGAAATGCCGTATAGAAACGTAATTTGAAGCCTCTGCATCTTTGATAGCACTTAAATGCATCACGATCCAATGCTCCCTGTGTGTATGCAGAAACTTCCATTTTTATGGCATCACTTAATTGTAATTACCACCTTTTAAGCGATTATGATTTGCCTGAAAAAATGTCTGTTTAAGCTTGCTTTTTTCACTTAGCCCCTTTTGGGTGGCTTCAGCAAGCTTAATACGTGACGGATTTGTATCGTGGCGAAGAGATGGGTAAGAAGAAAGGGGCTCAGGGTCTCAGAGCAGCCAAAGCCCACTAGTGGGATACATTCATGCAGCACATTTCATTGTTTGTCATCTGCAATTCATTCCAAAACCCTATAAGCCAGGATCCCTTGAATCAGTAAGTTGAAGGCACAGCCTCCGTTATTGATTAACTGGATTGGTAGAGGTGTGGGCTTTGCAGAGACTCATAGCTAAATGAACCATGTCTGTTTTTCACGAGGCGTATTGCAGCCCTGATCTCCGGCCAGACGTCACCTGGCAAGAGCCCTTGTATGTTGCAGAGAGAGGCTTTGTTTCCTCGTTCCAACTGCAAATGATCGATGGAAGCATACTATCGAGGATTCTCCACCGTATCCTTACACGAATGAGACAACATCGATGGTCCGCGGTAGAAATGGGCTTCGCGGAGTCCACAGGCGGCTTTTGGCGCATTGTGACATTCCATTGTGACCCCGTAATTTAAGACGACCGCTGATGATCCGCGGTTATGAGGCACTGGTGTAGCCAGACCAGAGCCATCAAACCCTGGCTGTGAAATTTATAGCCAAACGTGCTCTTCAGTTCCTGGGGTACAGTTCCGAGGACGGAACAGGTGCTTCATCGGAATCGGCTTCACGTCCATCTAATGTGCCGAAGTGTCTACATGACGGACACTGCAAAGCTGTGATGCCTTTTTTACGTGCCAGAAGAATGTGGCACGTCTTCAAAGACATTTCATTAGAATTTGGGCACTTTTTCTGTGACCATCACCCTAAACTGATTCTGTAATTCTGATGGAATCAATACCAGCACATCTGAAATAATTTAAGCCTTAGGAACCATGAGAAAGAATCGAGTGTCATTTCTGTGCAGCTATATTCTCCTAAAAGCAGCACCATGACTTAGAAATTCAATACACAGCAATTTTTGGTTTCAATTTGAGGTAACTTGCATACATTTGATTTCCTTCCATCGTGAATTTTCAGTACGTGTCTCTTTTTTAAAAGAAATTACGGGAACGGGCCTGTTACTTAAGGTATCTTTCCCTCACTGTAAACAGAGCCTACTTAATGAGGCTGAGAGAGGGAGCCACTGGCTTTGTACACACCCAGTATCCGTCATCTTTATGCTAAAGGATTCAAACTCCCACAATCTTTTGTGCTCTGCAGATTGTCAGGAGACAAAACCCAAGCACTTATATAATTTATATTTTTAGTTATGAATTGTCTTTGTTTATACATTTTATTACATTACTAAATAAACATAGAATATATGCAAGTAAATAAATAAGTAAATGTGCACTATGCACATTTTTCACAAAAAATGTATATAACAAAAAAACAGTATATAATTAATTATGTTGTCTTGATTGTCTTTCACACGCCAAAGTAGATTCGTTGTATATAAAGGTACTTGGCAATAAACGATTCTGATGACGTCTAGTGAAAATTACTGTATGTAAATTGCATAAGAATATAATAACTGTAACTTTCAATTAAAAAAGATAAGTGCAACTGTAAATGTTTGAGAAGTAAAAAGAATACAATAGTAATAGTAGTAAAAAATAATACTTTTAAATAATTCTTCCATCCCTTCTCCACATTGTGCCATGGGTGAATATTCCAGAGATTACGACTGAGCAAACGCTAAATGAATAAAGCAGAAAACAGCGGACATAACGGACACAGAAACAGTGATGTCCGAATCATTGTGGGTCACACACAATGATTGGGGGGCGGGAGAGGATTTCTCATAGGAAGGCTGGGAAATCAGTCAGTGGTGGGGAGTTACAATTATCCAAAGAGGCAGACTGTCCTGAACCAAACAGGGAAGAACACAGAAAACTTGATACTGCTGTGCTGGGAGCTGGGATTCTGGGGGTCCTTGAGGACTGGATGGAGAAACACTGGTCTACGTTCCCGGGGTTACTCCTAACAGTACACCTAACCTAACTAAGGCCTACCTTAAAGATGCTTAGATACAATTACTTTAGCCTACAGTTGGACAAAATCATTAACACAAAGCATATTTTATAATAAAATGTTGAATATCTCATGTCATTTACTGAATAATTTACTGAAACTGAAAAGCAGAATGGAAGTGGAATACTCATCGTGAAGTCGCAACACGGACCAACATAATCCGGGCAGTGTCTGTATAGTATATGTCAGTGATAATGACAATGACACCAGGTGTGTGATATCAGCCGTTGAGAAACACTGCTATAGATCACACACGCATGCCTGTTAGAACTACCCACTCTGCTCTTTTCACACCCTTGCTAAAATGAACGGAGCCCATATCCCGGTCCAGCACCATTGAGAATGACAGGGTTTTACTTTTTGTGGGTTGTGAGCTGTTTGTCCCCGATCAGCATTTCTTGGTTATCCATGTTCATTAATATGGGGCAATTATCCAAGAGTAATCGATTTTGTGGTCACATGTGTCAAATGCATTGGGGTCTCAGAATGACGTCACCCTGCCAGAACCGAAACATGATGGCCCAATCCAAGACCTATAACCCTGCAACTCAACGGTCACATCCCTCCTGTGGTGCTCCACACTCAGGTCCTGTG
The DNA here is from genome assembly GCF_023856365.1 of Brienomyrus brachyistius. Taxonomy (NCBI): domain Eukaryota; kingdom Metazoa; phylum Chordata; class Actinopteri; order Osteoglossiformes; family Mormyridae; genus Brienomyrus; species Brienomyrus brachyistius. Next base: position 311,011 of record NC_064545.1, read on the forward strand.
CCCCTGGACCATGTGCAGAGATGGGCAGCTGCTGGATTTGTGGAGATGTGACATTTTCAGAGTTTCAGCAACATTGGTGGAAGATCACTATGAATGTAATATATGGATTTTTAATCATCTTAAAAAAGCTTCTTCAAAATGTTACTCCGCAGGGCTTCATGCTTAGGAGCTATATTAGTGTTATTTACAACATTTTGCTAGTCATCTTTCCACCTCTCATCTCCTGGTCCCTCAAAGCAGCTGTGGCTTATCTCACACTTTTTTCTCCTCCTAATTCAATTAAAGACTTGGATCTGTATCCATGAATTCATCTCCCGCAGCGATGCAGTTTGTCTCCTGGCTGAAATGAATGGGTGATGCTTCCTCGCTGTGATCGAGAGACTGGTGTTCAACACGACCCCGAGCATGATTCCCCCCCCCCCCCCCCCCAGTATATCGGTGTTCCGTGTGGCTCAGTAACAGTGGTTGCTGCCCATGTTCGAATTCTGAGCCCAGGCTATTGGTGCGTATAGATTACACAATCAGACGCCCAGCCCAATCTTTGGTCAAGAGGAGCCCTCGTAATGTTTTTTAGTTCAGAGAGACACGGGTTATTGATTTCAGCGGGTGTCTCCCATCTGTTGTGGTAATCCATGTTAAGGCTGGTCACACGGCCCCATGCAGTCTGGGCTGAGCACATGGAAGGTCACTGGCGCTTTATTTAAGCTTCTAATTTAAAGCTGTTCACAGGGACCATTTAAGCATGTTTAAAAGAGAACATCAGCGGGAAACGGCTGGTCTTAAAATTATATAAGATTAATTGTATTATGACTCAGTTGTAAAGATTAGCCCACATCTGGAGGTTACAATTAACTTAATTTACAGTTAATTGTATGTAATGCTATATAGCCCTCATTTAATATATGTGTGTAGGGCAACATGCATGGGGGTGGGAGCCCCCTGGAGGAGGAGACACTGAGGTCAGGTTTGTAGTTTCATATGATTTACCAATTCCTTTAACCCTGTAAAGGAATTCCCATTAAACATTCCCTTCCCTGGCTGTCCCTGGTATTCCCATAAAATAAACCATGTTAAAACTTCCCTTCCCTGCCCATCCCTGTTATTCCCATAAAAGAAACCCAGTTAAAACTTCCCTTCTCTGCTTATCCCTGGTATTCCCATAAAAGAAACCACGTAAAAACTTCCCTTCCCTGCCCATCCCTGTTATTCCCATAAAAGAAACCACGTAAAAACTTCCCTTCCCTGCCCATCCCTGTTATTCCCATAAAAGAAACCCCGTTAAAACTTCCCTTCCCTACCCAAACCTGTTATTCCCATAAAAGAAACCCCATTAAACCTTCCCTTTCTTGCCCATCCCTGTTATTCCCATAAAAGAAACATTGTTAAACATTCCCTTCCTTGCTGAGCTCTGTTATTTCTGAAAAGGAAACCCCGATAAGCCTTTTCTTCCGTGCCCAAACCCCCATCACACGATCCTTTTCACCATCTCTGCCAGAGTGCTTCTTACAGCATATACCAACATTACGCCCAGCATTAACACTAAAGCTTCACCACGTGTCAGATGAGGAGGTTGTCAGCACACGCCGCACACCAAATACATCGAGGATTGCGATGTCACACAGCCATGCGCCGCTGAATGCGCCGTCAGGCTGTAATCATGGACCCACCACCATGCAGAGTCTCCCTCGTCACACTTTATACACACCATTCTCCACATTCTGTTGAGTCTAGATATGTTCATGAACTACTGCATCATTCATGATATAAAGACCCCTGTCTGTATATAATACGCCCAAGACTGTATCATTCATGTCACAAAGACCCGTCTGTAAATAATACACCCAAGACTGTATCATTCATGTCACAAAGACCCCTGTCTGTATATAATATACCCAAGACTGTATTATTCATGTCACAAAGACCCCTGTCTGTATATAATATACCCAAGACTGTATCATTCATGTCACAAAGACCCCTGTTTGTATATAATATACCCAAGACTGTATCATTCATGTCACAAAGACTTCTGTCTGTAAATAATACACCAAAGACTGTATCATTGTTACATAATAATCAATATCAGTTATGAGGTGACAAAGTGGAGCAGCAATCTAATGTGAGGCCTCACATTCAACATAAAGGGGGAATTCATTACATTTAGCAGGAAGAGGAATATTAGTTTTGACTTCATTATATTGCAGTGAGTGTTAGCTACACTCAGTGCTGTATTAATTTTACTGAATGTAGTTCAGCGAGAAAGAGCAGTTCCTGCAGCTTAGGGGACCAGTGCATAAGACTGGTATGTCTTACAGACGAAAAGCTAATCCAGTCCGTGTTAACATTTCGGGACACACCTGTACTTCTCTGACGAGGCAAGAATTCATAAATAAAATAGATATTCTCATACATATACATAGCAGTCTCTCCTCGAGTCAAATTAAACGAAACAGGAAACAGGAATTAAAGTTGTGAGCTGACTTTATCAAACATAGTAATAAAATCGTATTCTATACACACACCAAATTTAGAATAAATCATAAATGTGACTCACCCCTGCCTGAACAGGTCAGGGAACAAAAGATAGAGTGAAAACAAGGTCATTGCTGAGCAGTCAGTGCGGAAATAGCCCTGATTGTCTGGAGAGGGACTGTTTGTATTATTCAGGATAGGGATTAAAACACAGATCAGCACACCTACATTTCGGATTTACCGGTCTTTCACTTAAGAGTCAGGCTTCTACTTAAGTGCTATTTGCAACTGATCAGTGATTTCAGGAGACTTTATCCAATGTTTGACAACACAGGCAGGTTCCTCATACCTGAAAGACTGTAAGCAGAGAAATAGAGAATGAGCAGCCTTTCTGATAATATTTTCAAAGCATCCGTTGCTGACACACTCTTCAGTCAGAGGTTACTCTGTTGCTGCCGTGATCTGCAGAAATGATTTTTTTAAAGCCCCCACCCCCCCATATGTCAGAGGGCCGCACTGCTGTGAGCCTTTAGAATGATGAAACCCTTCGCCCCCCCCCAAGTCCAAGGGAAACCAATCAACGGAGATGAAAGGATCTGTGGGCTGCGGCACGGAGGAAGCAGGTGTGCAGAGGTGTTTATTTCCACCCGGGGGAGTTATCTGGGGGGCTATCGGGGATGTATCCGAGCCCACCTCTCACCTCTCTCATGCTTGATTTCAAAAGAAAACTGCATCTCTTCCTCGCCAAAGCGAAAGCCGTTGATCCTTGAAGGCAATAAAAAAGAAATAGATGGTATGGAAAAAAAAAACCTTTTTTTTTTCTTCCTTAGCATAAAAAAAGCTGTGCGGCCTTTTTCCTTTCCCTAATGGAAGGCCGAGTACATGCTGTACCCTGCCACGCTTTCTGGACCTCTGTTTCCTCTTGGCTTCTGAAATGTGTGATTTAGAAACATATGCTGCATGTTAAGAGGCAGGGTCACCTGACCTGATCAAGCCCCACCCCCCTCCACTCCCCCACGAAACTGCCATCATCTACAGTCACACCATGTTTGTACAGTATCCTGTTTTCTTATTTGCATTCAACATTGCCCTTCATCCACCCATCCATCCATCCATCCATCCATCCATCTGCAGACCACCACTGTGCTGTTCCATCACTCCGCACACTCTTGGAAATTTAGAGATGACATTTGCATCTCAGCGTGTTCCTGGACTGTGGGACGAACCTGGGACGCCCAGAGGTAACCTGCGAGACACGGGGAGAGCATCCAAGCTCCACAAGCCAAGAGCAGGGGTGGGTGCCTTGTAAACATGTGTTATGCCGAATTAGACTTGATTGCCCATTTCGTTTGACTCCACTATTGAACCAGATTTGACTGGAAGACAGACGTTCACATTGGCCAGGCTTCAGTGCTGCATAAAACTAATGAATTCATCATTAGCAGAAGGATTGTGGACTGGACAACACAGTTTGGTCAGGGTTTCGAACAAGTTCCCTATGACAACCCCACCGAGTCTAGAGTAGCTGAGATTTTTGTTTGATTGTTTCTTTCGTTTACACAGATGTTGTAGTTGTAGCAGCAGGACTGTGATATGTAAGGAAGAGGTGGATGCCACGCGGGCGTCATGTGGGTCCTGCTGGTATCACTAATATAGTGTGTAGTGTCTTACATGCAAAGACAATTCTAGGGACTCTGGGGGCCCTAGGCAAAAAAACCATGGGGTCCTCCTCCCTGCTTGTGCCAGGTGATCCCAGAACTGTATCATACACTGGTGTGCCATGAGATGGTCTCAAATTGATCCCAGAACTGCATTTCATGAAGGAAACTACAATTAGGGTGAAAAACCACAGATGTCAGCAGATATATCAGGAGTGTCTTTATTTTCACAAGGACCACTCAAGGCTGTCTCACTGCGGTGCCAGAATTAAATACTAAGATCTCCATGGATTCTTAATATTGCTAATAAACATTAATGTGACAAGATGTTTAATCAATGAAGCATGCGTGTGGCAATCCGAGAAAAGTCCAGTCCAGACCTTCTGGCAGTTAGCCATGGTGTCCAATCCAAAGCTGCACAAACGTGCAGTGACAGGTGTCCCTTTCAGGTATTCGTGAAACAGTGAAATCGCACGATAGTTCCCTAAATTCAGATTCTCCATAAAACTAAACACCATCAAAATGTGGGACATTAATCTTTTTGTATATTTTAAAAGAATAATTTATAGTACCCTTGTCAGTGTGATCAGAGGGAAGTTCGTAAAATATTCATGGGGACATCATGTGACGGGAAGAGCGAATTGGAGAGCTTCCATCTCCATATTCGCTCCGGCGGTCGACCTATTCATGGGGCCCTACGAAAGAATACCAATGTGCATAATGTCAAACACTTTGAAGGGTAAAGACGTGACATAGGAAACCGGTCTGATCAAAGCGGCCGCTGATGAATTCTGTCTGGCCATTTCATATACAATTTTTCAGTCTGTGCCGCTTAAAGGACAGACAAGCTGGAATCACGTTTGCTGGAGTGCCTTTTAACATGCAGATCTATAAGTGTGTGTACCCTGCGTAATGCAGATAAGGCTTCATTTTCTTCATGTAAATCTTTGCTATCTGTGCATATATAAACATATGGATCATGTAAGTATACAAAATGAACTGGAGCGTGTCTGCAGTTCGACACCTCAGCGTTTCGCATGGCTGAAAGCAGAAGGAAAAAGCAGAGAAGCCCTATTTTTACGACCATAAATCAGATACGCTGAATGATGTTGCTAATAGCTTAGTGGCTAATTGGCCCTTTACTGTCTGAGTAAGCTTATCTGGGACTGCATAGGACATTCTCAGGTTACACTGAAGATCCTACAGATATCATCTCAGTGGTGTGTGAGCGTTGGAGATTATCCTGTCATAAAACCTGTCATATCACATAACGTTTTGTTTGCAGTATATAAATTAAAGCTGATTATCAACACCAGCAAAAGTGGCTGTGAACAGCACAGTTCTCTGCAAAATAATGCATCTCACTGGGAAAGCATTCATGTGCTTCTAATTACACAGACAAGTTAAATTGTGATCTATCGCAGCTACAAAGTGTCTGTTACGGAGTGTAGAAGAAAACAGGGTTTTAATGAACGGCTGTCAGAATGGTGTGAAAGGCAACAGCACTTCGTATATAAGTTGAATAAATAAAGGTCACATCAATGTCAGCACCCTCTAGTGAAGCTCCAAGTTATGAGTACTTGTTTCAACACAGACTACTTACAGTACACACCAAGGAGCAGGTTATGAGCAGTAAGGCCGATACCAGTCGTATGCTGACAGTGCCGCGTCGATCCGGAGACCAAACACTGCATCATCAAAATGAATAGATTATTTATACTCACTCCCTGCCTTCAGGTATTGCTGAGTAACCAGCACATTATTCTTTCTCCATTTAATTCATAGCTTGAGCATATCTACCTTTTCAAAACCGCATAAAACGAAAATAGTGATTAATAAAACCTCGGCGCTGATAATATGAATAAACTCTGATTTATTCATAAAACGCTAAGCAGCCCATTCATCAATTTCCTTCAGCTCATTGTTGGGAGTATTCTTCTAAGTCATACGATTTATCCCGTCGGTTGAATCTGTCCTCGATGGCTATATAAATCAAACGAGACGTATAGCGACTCAATCAGACAGCGGTTCAATGCTCCTCACAGGCTTGCAGACTCATATATCACACTCCGCGCCAGGGGGTGTGCGTGCGTGTGTGGGTGGGTGGGGTCGAGATAAAAGGTGGGAGCTCCTTGAGGTCTCGACCACAGTGGCCAGTAGGGTGGATGTACTGGTACGTGCCGGGAGATTGGATGCCGGATCCTCATCGTGGTGCCAAAGCAGGAAGTTGGCAAGGCAGGAAGCTGCCAGCAGCAGGGCGCTGGGCCTGACGGGGGTAGCTGTGCGCCGGGAGAGAGGGAAGTGCGCAGGTAGCCCCCGCACATTCAGCCCGAGCAGGTGCAATTAACACGGTGTTTAACCTGAAGGCTGCTGGCTCAAATCCCTGGAGCTGCCCCCACTGCTGCCATGAGTCAAGTATTTAACCTGAATCGTTGAAGTGCCCCAGTAAAATTGAGAGATACATAGATGCCAGGTCCTTCAATGAGCAAACAGAGTCATAATTATGAGTTTAATAGTATTATTATTGCTAATAAGTACTTCTTATAAGGACCAAGCAGAAGTTGCCTTTGCAGGCTATTAAAATCCCTGGGGAGGCGCCCCGATCATACCATTGAACAGAAATGAAATCTCCTCAGTGTCCGCTGATAAGCACTATTATAAATATGCAAAATTGTTAAGTCGTGCAGTTAAATGTTGATCTAGAAATTAAAAATACCAGAGGTGCAACTCCATTCGGTCAGCTGACTCCCTCAACCTGATTCTAGTCTATAAACTGACACATTGTTCTAGCAAAGGCCGCTGAATGGGGAGTCTCACATTTCGGCACTGGGTCAGTTACCCTTTAAAGGGTCCTGCTCTATCAGAGTATACATCTCAGGCTCTTGATTCATGTTAACATTGTATGAACTAATGAGCCTCTCTTGAACTCTTCAGTTGCCATTCAAGTGTTAATCCCCGTAGTTTCAAATTTACTAGAACCTTTTCTTCGCTCACTGTATTTCTGTGAATGTGTGTGTCAGCAGGTGAACACGGGTGCGCAGAAGACCCAGGTCCAAATTACCCAAGCCCACGACAGAACATACACGCTGTCACACACCCGGCATATCCGGAATCAACGCTCTATTACCCATATATAAACACGAACATGTGGAGGCATGACCTGATAATATAGTAAGTAAAGCCACCGGAATAGATAACTCAGCGACACCTTGTACGCCTGCATCGTGATGGTGAGAAAATCGCAAAAATGGAAAAATTACATGTAGCATAACTTCAAACCAAGGGCGAAGGTGAGACTATGATATTGGAAGGAAAACAACTTAGTAATTTAAATGCCAAGGCGTATTTCTTTTTTTTTTGGGGGGGGGGATGAAGCCAAATTAAATATTGGGGGGTACCCACCCACTCCTCCCCCCCCTCCCAGTCCCTATGCCCCTGCTACAAAATAAATAACAGTTGAGGCATATCAAGTCTCCTTGGTTCGTGACCATTACTTATGGGGATTTCTGCAGTGAATCGTCATTGTTTTAACATTTTTATTCAACCAATAAGGCTGTTCCAGTAGCCTGAAAGTTTGTCAGGAGACACCAGTTTGCACGGACATAGGGCTTGGCCTTTTCTTCTCCTTAAAGCCAAACAGCAGTCAGATTGAAACGTCAGATTGAAATGACGAGCGGTTGCCTGCTGCCATTTTTTCCAGGTCCCTGCGGCAGGGCTGACAGGAGATGCCCTGGGTGGAATGTAAGACAGCGGATCCTCGGTGCGGCAGGCGCAGACTGAGGACTCTGGCCATGAAGCTGCCCTGCTTCTTCTGGTTCCTCCTGCTGTTCGGAGCTGGGGGCCTGGTGCTCTTCACACACCTGCAGGACCTTTCCGAGACATTCCAGCAGCAAGCTCCAGGTCAGTGCTTTTTGATATGGAGGGCTCCAGGTGCCAGTTACTCTGTCCTCGTAATCATCAGCCCAGAGATGCGTGGAGAAAGACACCCCCCCCCCAGGCTACAGAATAATATCTAATAAATGAAATAGGTTCTGCGGAGAAATGCCCCAGGTGAACCAATCTTACCTTGTGTTTTGGGTGTAGCGTTTAGCTCCTGACTGTAAACCTTGGGCAGCAGTGAATTTTCACACCTTCACTGTGGCTCCTTCGTACATAGACTCTAGCAGACAAAGACCTTAGGGGTCGAAAGTTGATAAAACGGCAAAGCATGAGACGAGTCAAAAGCATCGTGACGGCAAATCACGGGGCCATTAAGTATCGACTCCTTGTGCATGTGGAACAAAAGGAAGATCCATTGCAGAGGACCAGGCATGACAAGTCCCAGAACGTCCGGAGGAAGCATTCCCGCACCTAGCTGTGCCTCCTGGCAGCCAGTGACGCGCTCCGCTCCCAACTGATGGTGTATCGAGTGTCGTTCTCACTGCGAGTTTCCTGCATGCGACAAACCGAACACCACGGCAGGGATCCTATCGATAAGAGACACTCCACTCCGAAAGCGGAATCTCCAGAGATTCTCCCATTCCACTGATGGAGAGATACATTCCTAAATGTTATCGCTGCCAGATGAGTGTATTTTGTATCGTTCTCGGCTCAGTCGCTGCAGGAGGACTGCGGGGCTCCTCAGATACCGGGAACACTTCAAGGGCTATTAGAATGCGCTTTGGCATGGATGTAGCAAGATTCAACTCGGCACCCAGACAATGTATACTGTACGTGCTCCAGTCAGGGGAGGTGAAGAGAATCGTGTGACATGGGGATGGAATGGAATGGGAAAAATGGGTTTTCTGGGAATTGGGTTTCCCCTTTTCATGGTTTACCAGGGATGGAAAAGCAGGGAGGAAAAGGAAAAATGAGAGTTGTTTCAATGGAAAAGAGGAAGCCATGTGTGGCACTGAATCAAGATGAAGTGTAAAGGGAAACAGGTCAGATGTCAGGGTCTGGGCAGAGTTAATGGGGGTTTCAAAGAACAGAACACATCACTTTATACTTGCAGTCATGGATGAGGGACAGGTGAAGTGAATCAATAATAATGACCCCTGAGACCAGACTCTCCCCCGAGACGGCCGGTGTCCCCAGGCACAGTGTACTTAAGTGTAACCGGGGAAGGGATTGGTTTGCCAGGATATACAGCCCTATAAATTAGCAGGGTGCGTGTAGTCCTTCTCATACAGAATACGGATACAGCAGTTAATATTTAATAACGAAGGCTAAATTAATTCCAATATTACAGATATTAGTGCTAATTTTACACAGCTAATTTCATTTAAATATAGCGGCATTCATTAAGTTAAAGTGGATTCCTGCCAAAAATCACCATTCGCTTCAGCACTTGACAAATGTAGCTAGAGAACCTTTGCGTCATTTTTTTAAGAACAACTCAAGATGTATATTTTCATATTTGTATCTGTGTTCAGAGTAGAATTTATGTGCTGCGCAAATCCATTATGTCTCGATGTGGAATTACTTGTTACATATTATCATAATTCTAACAGCCATCCCATATGGTGATATTTATATTAAAAGACCCCCCCCCCAATCATCTTCTGGCTTCTGATACTTAAATTTTCACTCCCTAATGCAATAAAAATTTGAGGGGCCAAATATCACAAACGTACCAACCGTGACACACAAGCGAAGGAACTAAACACTGAAAAAAATCACTAGAGAAAATGTACTGTATCACGTGTGATTTTCTGCGGGAAACCTATTTCAGCATATTTGTATTTAAGCACACCTGTCTTGAAACAGCAGGGTAACACAATTTTAATGTAATCTTATATGCCGTAGCTTCAAAATATATGATGTTAAACTGCAATGAAATCCAATAATGGTGAGTCTGAGAAACAGAACAGAATGAGTTTATAACGAAATGTAAATGGTTGGATGGGTAAATTGCATTTTGCTGATGATTTACACAAGAGCCGCACAACCCAGGACGTGTTTTACAAACGTATCTATTTAAATTTAATCGGTTTAGACTGTGATGCTCTCGGAAATTGCCTCTTGAGATGGCGTGATTAGCGAGAACCGCGACGCACTCCACAGGTCGCGTAAGGACGCCGCTGCTTGGCGCGCGCACACACACACACACACACACACACACACACACACACACACACACACACACACACACACACACACCGTTGCTCTGCTTTCACTGCTGTCACATGAGCGGACCGGCTTCCTCTCTAAAGACATGCACATTCGGACAGCGGGCATAGCTCTCATGCAGCGCCTGATCTGCCTTTTCAGGGGGCCAAGGCCAAGCTTGTCTTGCGAACCCCCCCCCACCAAGAAAACTGACGTTCAACTCACTTCCTCTACAACGCAAGTACTTCGGGAAACCTAGACAATTGCATATACTGCTTATAGCTACAACCGGACATGTTTATATAGATGGTTTTTCATGTAAATCTGGCCCTAGGCAACAGCTCAGCCTGCCTACGCCTAGATCCAATCCTCCCTACATGTTAACGTTATATAGCCTAACATGGTTACTTTTCCATTAAGGATTTTAAGTTTCATAAATAACATTAGTCTGACTATACTGCTAGCAGAAAACTGTGCCCAGGTATCTATGACTTGCATATTCTACTAAAACTACTGCAGGTATTTTAGTTGTTTCAGGACCTGGCCTCCTAACCAGCAATAACACTTAAGGCGCTTAAACCCTAATGAGACACAGCAACCCGAGTCAACAGCTACTGTAAGTGTGTTGACACTTTATAAAAAGGATCAGGTAAAAAAAAAGTGGGAAAAAATAGTTAATCTGTGTTTATGTTTTGTGACGTCTCTCCTTCATGGAGGTTTTCCATGGAAACATGACAGGGTCTTTGATGTCCCTGTTGTTGTTGCGAGTTGGCAGCCCTAAAGCAGGACGCTGCTCTTCTGGAGCATCAACACAGGGAAACTTCTGCCTCGTGGGCCCTCTGGTCATGCGGAGCATCTCATCCTGGGTGCAGACTCCCTCCCCTTCTTCCTCCAGGCAAAGGGTAGGGAGTGGAGAGAGTCAAATAATCCCTTAAGCCCTTTCTCTCTGCCAAAAACATTTATTTGACTCTTAATGTAATGAAACTGTGCTGATTACCAAGAGTTAATAGGCTTTAAATATCTGCATGTAAATCCTTCTGGGAAAGTTCTAGTCATGTACAGTGACACCACTATGGCTTTTGGCCTTTATCTTTCCTTAAAAAGGATTTTTAATACATTTAGAATCCATTTGGTGATTCATTTTGCAAAAAGAATTACAAAATCAAACATGATAAATGTATAGTTCATCATTATCATTAAGTGCTGTAGAAGCTGCCGTGAGGATGACCGTCTACATCATCTCCCAAAGTATCCTGTGGTCTGCTTGGAATACGAAAAATAATGACGCATATATAATAAGTCTGCATAATACATAATCATCCCTTTTAATATGAATAAGAAGTTATAGGAATTATCCTGCATTATAAGATATCTTTTTTTTAAAAAAAAAACAAACTGTAAAAGAACATTTTTGATTCAAAGTTTTTAGTTAATGTTATGCTCAGAGGTGAATAACCAAACTCTCTTTGCATGAACAATATTTTACCAAGAGGTTTTCATTGATTGGTTAGTAGTCAAACCTTCCCACCTAAGCTGCTACCCGGTGGCCTAATTGGAATTCCGGAATACAGAAAGCTAAAGCAAAATAATTTTCTGCATCATTAGGTGCAATTTATATTGGATCTACAGGAAAGAAGCAACACTGTCTACTTTGGACTGTATTATGACGTAAACCTAAAATATACCATATGCTATGGTCAGCTACACCGGTAGTGTGCTCAACAACTTGTGCTTCTGCCATTCTTGGGCCTCAGCCCTGTTCTGTGTCGATGCTAAATGAAGCTCCAGTACCGAGAGGAATCCAAGTAGCAACAGGATCAGGAATGGACCGGAAGCACAAGGAGGTGGCTTCTAGTGCAACCTGGATGGTGACCTCAGTTCCATGACCCTGTTTGAGGGGCAATGCCGCAGATACATGGATTTTTTTCACTCTGTTTTACCTCTGATCCCATTTAAGTGTTGAAAATGGGTTGGTTTCCTCTGATTATTTATTGGAAGCTTTATTTCTTCCGTGTGTCTATAGTGAAAATGGGAGTGAAAAAAACTCACTGAATAACATTGTAAAAGTCTATTATTCATAAGAAAAAATAATTAAATAACCAGTTGCTAGTAAACCATTACAGTATCTGCCAACATAAAGGATTCTGAAAAAAAGCTCCTATAGAATTTTAAAGGATATTATACTCAGTAATTGTGGAAAAATAGACACTTTGATCTAACTTGTCTGCACAGTATGAGAAGTTGAAAAGGCATAATTGTAACTAACCACCAAGCAGGGCAAAGACTTCCACTAGAGATGGGATTAATCTCCCTCTGAGGACAGGGACTGTGACAGCCTTTCCCCTATCGATGAGGCACCCGGAGCTTCGCAGAGAGAGAGGAAATCAAAATGGGACGTCGTTTGAACCCCCATATTGATCCGATAGAGGGGGAGCTTTTTCAAATCTCTAAGACGGGCCCTCTGAGGGTTTTCACTCTGCGAGTGTGGTCTGCCCTAGGGCTGTAAAGGTCCCACTGTCACCTGAGAGGGGTGGGCACGTCCCAGGGCACCAGGCTGCCTTTCAAGTTGTGTCTCATACCCTTCAACACTTGGATGCTGTAAAACCATCACAAATCATTTTTCTGATGCTTTTATCCAAAGTGACTTATGGTAGAGATTTGGGATTTGAACCTATGACCTTCGAAATGTTAGCACAGCACTTTGCTTGTTCAGCTAGAAGAGCTGTAAAACACTACCTGGCTGAGAAGTTCATCATTCTCGTTTTACTTCTATCAAGATAAGAAACAACTTGGCAAGATAAAGGTGAAGATGCCAATGGGTGCATTAGTCACATAGTTGTAAATTGGGGGGGGGGGTGAAGTACAATGTGTGTGTATGTGGCATCCTGTCAGGGGTGAACACTTTCTTTTGACCATTGAGAAAACTCGCCATAGTGTCCTACAATAGATAAGAGGTTATGTAAGATGGACAGATGAGCAAAACACTGTGGTTGAGTTACTGATGGAAGAAAGATCAGTCAAAACACTCTATATCTGAAAGGGTTTCTATTCACAGCACAAATACAGCCTTATCTTGGTCATCCTTTACTCCTCCTTGTTCTAGCGCAGGGGCAAAAAGTGTCCCAGTGTTCCACTGTCTGCAGTAAGCCAGAGCTATCAGGAAATAACATCTCGCAATCACTATAAACAAGGGAGTCACGGACACCGCAGTGCCATCGCTGCACTGATTAAAGGCAGCTATCTGACACCTATTCAATATGACAAGGTTCTGGTTCTCAGCGTCCCCTGTCATTAATTTATCTGTCAGACACCAATCTTCAGCTGTCTTGGAAAAGAGCTCTCAACATGGGACCAATTAATCAAGACTAGATTGGTTATCAAAGGCCCCTAATGAGTATCAGCATGAAAATACAAGTCTGGCCACTGGTTAAAAAAAAAACCGGAGAAACCATCTCCTCTCTTCAAAGTGAATTAAGGAAGAGATGAATATTGTGCTTCTTTGATTCACCACACATCGAACTGACAGCGGTTCAGTCTCTCTGGAGTGCCAAAGCAGAACATTAGTGGGTGCTCTTAAAAGTGTAGATTCACATCATAGGAACCGTTACCCTTGGCCAAAGTACTTTAAATTGAGTTGATAATTAAATGACATAGCTCTATATGACATGACAAGTACTTCACAAAGTGAAATACTTTCCGAACTTGAAATACCTTGCTAAGTTCAAGACCTGCTGCAGTTCCTGATGAGAAGAATTTGTTGTTGTTATGGGTTCAACCTTGTCTGAAAACCTGTCTTTAAGCTCTACATACTTCAGTGAAAAGCACATGGGCGATAGTGCCAAAACCACCCAGAAGAAGTTGGCGGACAGATGCTGGCTGTCAGAGGCAGACAGTTTGAGGCAGGCTGTCAGGGACAAATGGTCAGTGGCAGGTGGTCAGAAGCAGACGGTCTGAGGCAGGCAGACTGAGGCAGGCTGGCAGGGGCATATGATCAGTACCAGGTGGTCATAGGTGGACTATCAGAGACAGACAGTTAGAGGCAGGCTGTGTGGGGCAGATGGTCAATGGCAGCGGGTCCGAGGTGGTCTATAAGAATCAAGCTATCAGGGACAGATAGTCAGAGGCAGGTTATCAGAGGCAAGACAGTCAGAAGCAGGCTGTGTGGGGCAGATGGTCAACAGCAGGTGGTCAGAGGCAGGCTATCAGAGGCAGGCTATCAAAGGCAGGCTGTCAGAGGCAGGCTGTCAGACGAGGCTGTCAGAGGCAGGCTGTCAGGGGCCGACTGTCAGATGGATAGAGGCAGGCTGTCAGAGGCAGGCTGTCAGGGGCAGATGGTCAGAGGCAGACGATCAGAAGCAGACAGCGAGAAGCTGATGTTCAGAGGCGGTCAAAGGGAAACAATGAAAGCTGGTCAATGCAAAAGACAGGTTTGCGTAAACAGTGCCCAGAGAGACATTGCAAAAAAGAAAGCAACTCAACTGAAAAAATAACAACAATAGCAGCATTCAAGGGCTTCAGAGAGCCTCCAAAAAATTCTGGTTTCATTGTGCAGCCAAGGTGAACCACTTAAAATGATTTTCTCTGCACAGTAATTGTGCCACTGTATCTTTTCAATTACTGTTACCTGCAGTTCACTGAGAAGTGGTTGCACCAAGCCCTTTAAGGGGTATCTTATCTATAGTGCATAACAGGCACGTTGAAAACATTTACCTGGCTCCATTCAGCAGAATTTCTTCCAGTTTCATTCCCCAGCATGGAAAGTGACTTCACTTTACAATATTTAAAATATACAAGTACGTCTGCACAGAATGTTGGCAGCAATCCTTCTGTTTTTCCAAAAAATGACACCACACCACTAATGAAGATCGAGGTTAGTCCTCCTAAATCCTCTCAAAGGTCAGATGGAATTTTTAAGACCATTTCTGTCCTGCAATGATGCCGCCAAGCGCTGGCATGTCTCTCCAGCACAAACAGAGGGCTGAGCAGATTCCAGGGCAAGAGACCCTGGCCCTCCTCCAAAAGAGGGGAGAGACCCTCAATGCTACTATCTGTCAACCTCTGGCCAGGGGAAGGGTGACAGGAGCCCGGGGAGGGGGAGGGATCCAGCCTGTACCACAGTGGGGGGGCGCAACCCCTTCCTCAAACTTTTCTTGAGTATTTGAAAGGGAGAAGGATAAAAAAAAGATTAAGCCTGTCTGTCACAGAAAGTGATAAGAAGCTCTCAGAAATGCATTCAGCCGACACCAGGAGGACATGTGGGTGTCCGTAGAGCGGGCCAGTCGATGCTTATCTGTTGAATGCTCCTTAGTGATGGGCAGAGTTCAAGGCTCGACATATGTCCAGAGCGGAGGCTCTGTTCCACAACAAATTACCAGGAATTAGGGAGAATGAGCCCACCGCGGAGAAAGCGGGATCAAACTAGACGGTGTGTGACACCGCAGGGCAGGCAGTAGGCGTGACAGGGAGCCACAACCTGCACTTAGGGGCTCTAGGTCTTCAGTTTACATTCACTCACAGACCATTAAATCTGGATGCCGTGCTGCTGGGTACAAGTGTTCATGTTTTACACTATTTATTTTTAAAATGCCAACTTCCTAGTTCCAGTACATATATTTGAGGGGTTATCCACACTTTTAATGAATAGTTTTATCTTTCACATCATTTTCTCCTCTGCAATGCCAGAATAACATGCTCTTTGAACCATTTTAACGGTAAAAGGATAAGCAAACATCTACTGATTACACATCTACAAAACCAAAAGCATTCGCAATCAGAGCTCGGCCTCCCCCCACTGTCATGTCTCACCTGTTTGTTGTTAGTAAACTTTTTCATTTTTCAAGTGATCAGCGTAATTCTTATGTTTTAAAAGAGTCCATAATCAGAAGCAACGTATAATTTACTTTTTCAAAGCGCAGTTGAAATCAAAACAGCACAGCTGTTGTCCATAATTAGGTCTAACTGACAAAATAGCTATATGCATCATGCTTGAAACTGCCTGTTTTCTTACCTGTAAAATGCTTTTTGAAAAAATAAATTACCCTCTGTACTGGATATGCAGTTATGAAAGACGGATGGATGGAGAGATCTATGTTTGTGCTGCTTCGGATATTACTGCTTTGATCTACCCGCTATCATTCACGTGGATTTGAAAACCAAATTTTGGTTGGCTACCACTGATTATAATAGCATCTTGTTCATCCATCTGGCCAGCTTTAAAACAAGCGAGGAGATCAGCTAATGTGTTCCAGAGTTATAGGGGCAGGATAAGTCTTCCTGTTCAGATTCACAGACCAAAGCATTACGACTCAGTTCTAACAAGGAATTCTCATTCATCGTGTTAATGTGTATTTACCTTTATAATTGTGGTAGAGAGTGCAGCTAAGGGGTCTGCTGAGAATATAGATATTGGGATGAAGGGGTGTGAGATGATATTACCGAGAGTCCTAATCACCGGATGGAGCAATGGTTAGCACTGTTGCCTCATACCTCTGGGACTGAGGTTCAACTCTCTGCCCCAGATCAATGTTTGTGGAGTTTGCATGTTCTCCCTGTGCCATCAAGGAGTTTCCTTTGGGTACTTTGGTTTCCCCCCATGGTGCAAAAACATGCTAAGGTGTATTGGCATGGCCAAATTGTGTGTGTGTATGTGTGTGTGTGTGTGCGCGTGTATCCGCCCTGTGATGGGTTGGCACTCCGTCCTGGGTTATTCCCTGCCTTGTGCCTGTAACTCTCAGGATAGACTCTGGGCCCCTGCCACCCTGCGTAGGACAAGTGGATACCTGGTCATAATCAAAAGCATATTCATGTGTATGGCGAGGGCTATATTTCAGATGTATACAGCGCATGAGGTACCTGGCATCCCCTCCAGGGTCTACCCTGCCTTCTGCACTGTGCTTCCTGGGATTCGAAAATAATTATAAGCAAAAAAATTGCTTCCAGGGTGACATTCATACTGGAGCCTAGAGCTGTACCCCCAGCATACTGCAACTGCACGAATCGCATCGCCTCTATTCCCAATAAAAAGATCCTGAAACGTCCGGGACTTCCATCTTTCTGTCTTTGGTAAAAAGGTGCCCATCACGTCACCTGTACATAGATAAAGCATATTACCAGGTTAGAGGTTTTGCCTCAAAAATGGCCGCAGCAATCCTCCCACCTGACTACCTTAGAGACAGTATTTCGAAACATTTTGCATTGTCAAATCCTGACTTCTAGACATTCTTAGTAGTAGACGGTCGATTCAATGTATTGTTTCCACCATAAAATAGCCTTGTCCTTCTTTATTCCTTTGTAGGTTTGTAACCCCACTATTCTCACTAGAAGCCCAGTGATTTGCTGCTACAGCAATAAGTTGTTAGAGATACCATTGATCAAATTAATAAAATCAATAGCCTATTTTGAAGCACTTATGTCTCTGTGAGCGATGTCATTCTATTATTCAAGGAAAAAAACAAAGCCAGTTACTGTCGGAGAAGCCAAGGAGAATGCATTAGTCAAATGTTATTTCACAGCTATCGAGAATCACCCCCTCCCCCCAAAAAAGGGAATCCAAATGACTGATCCTTCTGTTTTTAAGAGAATCAAGTGAGAAACAGACCCCCCCCCACTAAGCGTCCGCTAATGCATCCCCACGCTAGCAACCCGTTGGATTATCCTCAAGAAATTGCAAGCGTGATAAGTCTAGGCTTTGTCCATCATACCACAATGTCTGATCCATGTTTCCTAACCATCCTGAAAACATATCTCCCAGTATCAAAATGCAATTGCACTCCGGATCACAGAAAAAAAGCACAAGTATGAATGCAAGCATAACAAACGATTGTGTTCCCATCCAATTAACATTTCTGCCTAAGAGTTTCTTAGTGTCAGATTCATATTTGCATTATATTCCAATACTGTATATGTATTCCAGTGGTAATTTGCTTCATCGCTTGTCTGTCACTTGCCAACTGCATTTGTTCCTTTACAAGCAAATTAAATATGAGATGAAATGAGGGATGAAGGGAAAGAGATTCTTGTCAAAAGATTTCCTTAGAAATGAACAAACTGACTTAGCATATTGCTCATGCACACGGCAGTGTGATTTTGCCGTTTCCTGCTTGAATTGCCAACACGGCCCCTTTCTCAGACTCTCAGTCTCTCCAAAAAGAGATGCGTGAAGACCAGTCTGCATCCCCGAATGAGTGTCACGTCAGTGCAGCCTGGTTCACTGCATGTCTTCACACAAATCCGTACCTGTTTTGGAAAGTCCAGCTGCTGCTGCTATCGTTCCTTATTATTCCGCCAAAACCCCAAATATCAACTCCCTGTTGCTTCTGGGTATCGGGGATCTTTATCCCAGATGCACTCCCTCTCATCCACAGCCACCGTTGTTTAATTTGTGACTTTTTTTTTATTTGAGAACTTTGTCTGTGATCTAGTCAGCTGTCACTGCAAAAAAAAAAATTGATGATGATCTACCTCCTCTTATGCATTATTTGGTCAGCCCCCACCCCCACACATATAGCTGAACTGCTATTTATCCCAGGCTTGAATATAGCGCCCCTCCAGAGGTCCAAAAAAATGACTTTGACTGCCTTGGATGAAGCCTCTGAGTCTTTGAGAGCAGAAGCCATGAATTGCGTTGACAAATTGAGCTGTTTCCCCCCCTATTTCTCAGTTTCTTTGATGTGCAGCATAAAGAAAATGGAATTTTCTGCCCAAAGTCTCCTCTTAGGCGCGTGCGGTGGTGTAGCTACATTTTTAACCCGAGTCCCGAGTCGCAGAACACTTTGTTGACTTTCGTTTAATTAACGCCCAGCGAGGCGACGCCTAGAGCGCGACCAGCCTTACTGTGGAGGTAGAGTAGATATGGCTTCATTTTTTTGAAGACACATAAGCTCAGCATCCGGATCCCAGAACTGAAAAACAATAACCAACATCATGCCCATTATGGCTCCTTCTACTACCCAGTGTCCCTCTCTGGACAGCAAGTGTTTAAACTGCTCATACTGCTCAATCGCTTGTTCAATGTAGGGTCATGGTGAATCAGAAAACTATTCCAGGAAGTAGGGGACAGAGATGGACAGCACACTACTCCATAACAAAATGTGCGTGGACAGACACACACACACACACACGCACACACACACTCAGATCTGAACTCATATCTTTGTGGGGAGCATCCATTCATTTCTATGGGAAAAACCCTAATCCCAACAATGACAGCCTTAACCCCTACCCAGCCCTAACCATATGGTACCAACAAAATACAAGACTTTTGACATTTACAGTATAGCACTTTTGATTGCAGTCACAGATTTTTTAAAAACTGAGGTACCTCTTGTGGGGACCGAATAAAATTGTTCCCCACAACGTCAAAATAACAGGTTTATATCACCTTGTCAGCACATTTGGGTCCTACAATGTAATATATACATAACCCACACACAGACACGCACAGATGCACACACATGCACACACATGACATGCAATATGGGAACTCCAGTTGTACATTTTTCAGACTGCAGGAAAGCCAGGCAACCTGGGATGACCATGCAATGCAGCAGGCGTGGGATGGAAACCCTTCGTTTGTGATCCTGAGTTTACAGCAGTGCACAACAGTCCACTAATTCATCCCAAATCTTGCAAGCTTCTCCTCCGAAGGCCAGGCTTCCATGGAGCAGCCACCCGTTTGTCACCGCTCTGTTTAGACATGCAGGAAGATGGTCAAGCTCAGAGGACAGGGGGGCTGCTGTCGCTGTCACCGTCTCCTGGCAACCCAGCCGACTTGCAGACAGCCCTTCCATCACGGGGTGTCAGCTCCGTTGCCGGGGGAGGCAGACACCAGAGTGAGGGTGCATTAATTAGGGGCTGCCGACGTTGAGAGGAACAGTTAATCTTTACCACCATGCTGCAAGAGGAGCATGGCTCTGCTTCCTCACCTGGAGACGACGGCAGCCCGGCCACTGTGTAAATCTCACTCCCCGCAATGGATGGTAAGTCGCTTTGGCTACAGGACTGCCAGCCCTCACACCCCTCACTCACGCTTTCAGATTCTCGTGTTCATAGTAGAAATTTTACGGCACATCTACATCATTCCATTGTAAACGAAAAAAATCAACTATTTCAAAAGAGTTAAGGTCGTTCGCAAACCCCACCGACTATTTACAAGTAAATGTGTGTGCAGACTTGCCTCAAATTAAAAATCTCACGCCGGCCAAAGTTGCCAACCCTGCAGGTCTTGTGTCACCCTGGGTCTCAGCAGTGTAGCGGTGCGGACATCGTGTCCCACCAAAGGCAAGTTCAGAAAGTTTGGCGTGGTGCAGAGGAGGGGGGGGGGGGGGTTTATGGGTTCCTGCTGACGAGTTTCTTACTGAGTACAAGATCCACTTTTGGCACGTCAAGCTTCCAGCCTCATCCCACACACCGGCTTCTCCAGCCTCGCCATCTCCGAGTGCGTGACGCTGAGAGTGTCGGTGACAGCCAAGATTCGATCGTTACTGGGGAGATCCCGCCCCCACCCCCCAGCAGACAGATCCTTTTCCCATCCTTATATTACGCATGTCAGTATAAGGAGTGAAGGCCTTTGTCACAACAGTACAGCCAAAAATGACAAATCAGCTTGATTGTAATTCTGATATCTCAGCTCCTGTGCTCATGTCTTTGAGTTGCGGAAATGTGCCTATCTTCCCTCAATCCCCCCTGCCCTAAAGATGAATGTTTAGAATAAAAACAAAACTCTTGACTGGGGAGCCAGGAAACAGAAAATCCAAGAGCACTTGATTCAGTTCCCTGACTGGCAGAGCAGAGGTTTTTTATTCTTTTTTTTTTAACTGTAATTTAGCAAATATCCATCTGTATTATGGATGAGGTCTAAACTGTAGGCTCTGCTAATTGTTTATTTGCCCTGCAGATGGGCAGATGGGCTGCGGTGTAAGTGGTGTTTGTTTAACTGGAACACTCAGGGTGAAAGGGTCAGCCGGTGCAGGTCGTTAGCATGCCGAGATGCTTCCCGGCTGCCGGTCCTCTCTGACGGAGGATCACCTCCTTCTCCCACCGCGCCAAGCGGCCTGCTGGCTCCTGCTGTACATCAAGGGAGTCCCCCCCCCCCCCCCCACCCGCCCCCTGTGCCCCTAGAGCTGCTTCCAGCAGCATAGCCCTGATGGAGACCCTCAGACAGAGACGGCAGCATGCACCAACAGCAGGACGTGACAGAACTGGGCCATTTCCTGCCGCATTGCATGCGGAGCCTGGCTCTGAGCCTCGCAGTCTCTCTGGATAAGGTTATGTCATTCTCAGCTCGCATACACATCACCTGTAACTCTCACTCGCCAGTAATGAAATGTGCTGGTTTCCAGAGTGTTTTTTTTTTTTTTTAACGGGGGCGTATTTGAGTCAGCTTCCAATCACGAGGGAGAGATTCATATTCCCACTCATTCCAGTCTGCATGAGAACGTGGGCCTTGCGGATAAATTGGTAAGTTCACATCCTTGTTGTTGCTGTGCATTTATCTTGAAACCCAACTCTCTCCTTTAAGTTATTATTTTGTTTTTATTACTGGGAATATTGGTTAGATGACTGTAATTTCCCATTGTACCTTACAGTTTTGCTCTGGGGGAATGCACTACTTCAAAAAGAAAAAAAGAAAACAATTTCTTACAATTACAGTGCCGCAGTGGGTAACACTGTCACCTCATAGCTCTGTGTTTAGGGGTTTGAATCAAACGTTTGTGGGAGAATTTCAGATGGTACCTCTGTGTGATACAGCTTTCCTCTGGCTACTCCAGTTTCCTTACACAGATATGCAGTTAGGCTAACTGGCTTCTCTACATACACTGCAGTGTTTTTATGTATATACCCTGTGATTAACGAGCATCAGTGGCCTGTACTATGAAGCGGGGTTACTGGCTTATTGGGGTAACTTGTCGGATTTAAGATAGTCTGGGCAAAACGCAAGTGAACGATTATGAAGTCCATTTAAACTGTGGTACCTTAAATCCGACAAGTTAACCCGATAAGCCAGTAACCCTGCTTCGTAGTATAGGCCACACATTTATGGTGAACCCCAACCTTGTGCCCTACGCAGCTTGGGACAAGCTCCACCCTTGGGACAGATAACCTGTTCCAGAATAACTGGCTAGAAGCTAGAGGGATGGTCCTTTTTTAAATAAATAAATGCTTCTCTCTTGCTGGAATATCACTGAAGCATGTAGTGCCAGTTTAGATAACATTTCACATATATTTTTTAATTTCATGGGCGTGATTTTTGTTTATTGGAATTGTATTGATAAAGCCAAACACAACAGCTCTCTAATTTCGATGCCATAATGCCAAGAAACTTCAAATAACAAATGTCAGCTGGAAAATACAGCGATTTCCTGTTCAAGAGGGCCCCAAGCCAGGGCGAAAAGCCAGTCAACTGTTGCATCTGGACGATGTCGTACCCACTCCATGTCACCATGTTGAAAAGGGCACTTGTAGTCCAAAACATGGATATGAGACAGGAGTCAGCAATCGCAATACACTGATTAAGTGCTCTTCTGAAATGTAACCTTTCGGAAGTGCTAAATCAATTACTTCCGCACGTTGCTGCCAGTCGATCAGTTATAAAGCGTAGGCGAATTTAACATGGCAATTTAACACCTCAGTCATGTATATCTCAAGGCTAGCAGATGCCAGTCTTGTGGTGAAAAGGAGGGTAACAATCTAATCACTAATTATGCCGTTATTGAAACAATCCATCACCGATAATCAGAGCGACGCCCTGCTAACTGCGATAGCTTCTTAGGTTCAAAACTGAAAATTGTCTATGTGATGATTGGGTTCCATATCCCTGCCATTTAGACAGAGGGGGGGGGGGTGTCCATGTAGAAAGTGCTGGACATGAGAGTAAGATGATATTTACTGGGTGTCATTCTTAAATTGGTTCTACCATGGTTTTTAGCGGGAGAGTGAGTCAGTGATTAAATTGGAAACTTCCGGAAAGCTGTATCACCTCTGCACTGAGTCAGACCTGCCTTTGGCTGAAGGCAGCATCGCTGACGTCTTATGCAGGATAACAAACATTTTGGCTTCCTGATAGGAAATAAGGAATTAAAAGGTTAGAGGCCAAGTGGCAGGGTACTGTATGAACTTAGGCCAATGACGAGCCGGGTGAGAACCGCAATGACTGTATGATCTGTACGGGAGCAGGGGGGGGCTGACAGCGCTGAACAAGGGCAAAGCTGCTCAGTCACACACACACATTGGTGTGCCCATCGAAATGGGGACCTTGCATTCATTTCTGTAGGAAAAGCCCTACTCCCAATCACAACAACTGTAACCCCTACCCAGCCCTACCCTTAACCATAAGTAACCAAGCAGAATACACTTCTGGCATTTTTAGTTTTTTGATTGATTTTTATAAAATCTAGTTTGCCCTAGTGTGGGCTGAAAACATGGCTCCCACAATGTCAAAGTAACAGGTTTTTACCACATTATGGGGACATTTGGTCCCCACAATGCAATATATACATGACCACGTACATACACACACCTACAGACACACACACACAAAGATTCAAACAGTGCTCCCTAATCACTAGATACCCCCTCTGGTGTTATGTAATTCCATTTAAAAATGCCAGTCATTTATAGCTATTCATTACTTTATTGAAGTAGCTTTGGTATTTTACATACTTGACAGACAGAAGACCAACCCACCCCTTTTTTCCGCAAAAGCACTATTGACAGGCTGCTAAAGGAGAGATATATGCAGAGTAAATGAAACTTCAGTCACAGAGGGAGATGCAGCCTGCTGAATGGGTACCGACACCCTGCAGCCTGCTGTGTAACAAATGGATCATGCCAAGGCCCCTTTCAACCTCCAATCGAAAAACACAAAAACGTACATTTACTTAGAAGGCCTGTTTATCTAAAGTGACTGACAATCACTTTAGTAATATGTGGGTTTTATCCATCCACCTTCTATACACTTACCATGGTCAGAGTCGGAGAATGCAGGAAACCCCTGGACGGCATGTGGCTCCATCATAGGTCACAAGCAATCATACCCCAGCGGCTCTTCCCAGTAGGGAGCTGGGAGGGAGCAAAAATGTGTACTGTCTGGCAGGGAGCTTGTGGGAAGGAAAAACATTGACCGACTGTGGGTACTTGAGGACCGGATTGGGAAATATTGCAAAAAATTACCACTATGTCTGTTAACACTGATTTTACTACAACAAATAACAAGATATAAAGATTAAATTCATATTAATTTTACGGTTTTGTCATGCCCTGCTCGTCCGATACTCCCGTGTGCCTCTCCCCCTCATTTACCTCGTGTGGAATCCAGGTGTTTCCAGCCAGGGACGGATTACGGACTGGGCCAGCAGGGCCGCTGCCCAGGGGCCCTTGGGGTTCAGGGGGCCCGTGGGGCCCCTAGCCCAAAACAATTTGCAACGCTTATCAACAATGTATTTTCGTTTGTCTATTTTAGAGGGCCTACATTCTTTGATCCTCTGCCTACAAGGGCCCCTGACGCTATAGGGAGGGCGTTTGGCTGCCAAGGGCCCTTGAATTGTGGTGGTTGTGGTGGTGGTGCTGGTGGTGGTGGTGGGGGGCCTCGCGAACGTTTTGCCCAGGGGCCCACACAACCCATAATCCGTCCCTGTTCCCAGCTGTGTATAGTTGTTGTTAATTAGTCTTGTTGTATTAAGTGCTACCTAGTCAGTCTTACCCCAGTCCAGTCATTGACGTCGATTTTGCGTGTACCCTATATTTTTTGATTATTTCCCCTGAATAAACTCCCACCTACCCAACCTCAGGGCTTCTGTTCTGCTTCCCTGCTATGCAACCATGACAGGTTTGTTTGTAGCTTTTCCCGATTTACCCCTTTATTGAACCCCTGGCATGTTTATGCAGATTGGGACATTTGTATAGATCCATGAGCTTTGCTGTGGTAAAATTAAAAACAATCACCATGCTAATGACCATTGACCAAACAATTTAGCCAGCACATTGACTAATGACACTTATTGTACTGTTGGCTGTTTGAGTCCAAGTTTGTTCATAGTCTTGCTCATGCTTAGGGTGTAGTGCAGCTTTGTAGCAGAGATCGAGGGAAGTGGAGTAATTTTCATTGCCATACAGGGCGTTTCAGGAAACTTCTTTAGCTCAATATGCTTTTTAAGAAACGGAGTAACAGCAGGGATCCTCACAGGCTCCTAAAGATGGATCGAGAGATTGCTGAATAATGCATAGCGGGAATGTTCCTAGCTTCGAAATCCGACACTTTCGGAGACCATCGATAAATCAGCACCATGTTATCACGCTTTAAAAAAAGAGAGGGATTAAACAGGTAGGCCCCCTCTAAGAGTATGATAAATAAAAGCTCGTTTTCCTGTAACGAGGATGCAGAAGAAGACAGAATACGAGCCCTCGGATTTACAGTGGTCCATCTTTCAATTTAAATCATCAGTCTATGCTTTGCTTACTGCTTGCTCAACTTAACTTTCCCCATTCAAATATGATTTATTCTGGTCTTCCTGTGAGCCACAGTGACAGGTAGTAATACCACACAGGCATGAAACAAGACAGCTGAAATGTAAGCTATGTAGTGCTCTGAATTTCAGTTCTCCAGATTCTCAATGAAATGACAGACAGTTTCAACATAATATTAATTACTAATCTCACAGAATCGTCAATCTGATCATGATTTTATTCTTCCAGAGGCTGTTTATTTTCTGGGTAAGATGGCCTCTCGATGTGAAATTAAGAGAAAGTTGTTGAATGACAATGAGAAAGAGTTTCCAGGTCTATGCACAACGAACATCTCCGTACCTCAAGGATGACTTATTAGGTGGCAGAATATCGAGCTGTCGAGTTCCTGTAGCACCAATTCTGGAAATATCACTCACCAGCCATCATGAGGGAGTCTGAAGCTACAAAGGTCCATGCTGCAGTTATGGAGTATCTACAGCTGTCAGTGCTGTGAACCTGGTGGAAGGCGAGGGGAGGAAGAAATCATCTCCCTTCCTTCCATTGTGAGCCATACGTGATTAATGTTGTCAGGGAAGCTGCTGATAAAAGCCTGTTTTTTAGAAAGAGACAAAAACTCAGTTTCTCATAAGCAGATTGAAAACGTCACTTCATTTACATCATACAGTACTTCTTTAACATGAAGAATATGCCCTCCCACATCTTTTTTTCCGCTATGAATTTTGCATATTGTTAATAATATAAACCATAGACACAACGTTCTCTTTTGCTAATTATTTTATCTTAACAACTCAGTCAACAACCATATTTCATAAGTTTTCATTATTAAGTGGGTAATTTACAGTACTTTTACCAGGTTGTATCCTAATTCAGAAAAATCACCGTTGCACTGTACAGCACAAAGCAGCAGCACTGTTGTAAACGTGATATCGGTTAAGAGGTTGTTTTTCCCCCAGTAATGCTAATCTGTATTGTAACATTACTGCAGTTCTGTCCTAACAGCAGAGAGGGTCTCAAAGCCGTCCAGGTTTTGCTGTCTGATTGCTATCCAGTTCTCCCCGTCAAACAGGTTTAAATAACGTCTTGTTTCTCATTCAGGGATTTGACTTGGGTTCTGACGAAATCAGTACTGCTCTCCAGTTAGTGATCCTCGCTATGAGGACCTAGACACAGTTTTCAGTTAACCCCATGCCTTAATTTACTCATCTAACATTAATTGCTGATGCTTACAAAAATTACCAAATGACCTAATCACTACAAAGAAAAAAACATATCTGAGAGTAAAACACTACACTGTACAGTATTATATTCTCAAACAATTTCTAGAAAATATGTATTTTCATGTGTCGTATTCTTCAATGCGATCATAAAACAAAGTGAATAATGATCAGGAAATGCCCCCTGACACCGATGGCTGAACTGGGATGAACTGGGAGATACATTTTACAGACACTGGACACACAGCCTGTCGTCGTTACAAAAGCTGGTTTCAGCAGCTGTGGTTACAGAGGATTTTCACAGGAGCAATTACAGCTGTGGAAAGCAGTAATCATCGAATAGAGTGTCACCAGGAGCCCCTCGGGGGGGCAGGGGGGTTCAGGGGTATTGATGAGAAACGGAGACTCCAACAAGTCCACGACTGGCCCCGTTCTCATTGAGGAGCTCCATACTTGACAATGGAACACCCATACCACAAGGTTCATATGCAGTCTATACTGCCAGGTTGACTGGTACTGTCACTGTTGTCCATGCATGCAAGCCTCCTGATGCCCCTCTGGGTCAAGCAGCCACACTCTATGGTCAAAGCAGGTGACTCTATTCAATGATGTAGGAAGCGGAGGTTTTATCACCGGTGATCATCAGTTTGTTTACGCCGGCAGACACAATTTCAGACTAGAGGAAGTCAGCTTCCCATGATCCGCTTGAGGGGGTCATCCTCACCTCCAAATGATGTGAGGAGCTGCGAGACTTGGAATTCCCACGTTGCTGTTGACGATGAGTCACAAAGAGTTTCTGGGTAGGAAATGACCACAAGCAATAGATTAAACAGACAATTATGGTCATTATCATCCAAATCTGACCATGACCATACACATACAGCTCTGGTAAAAATTAAGAGACCACAGCAATATTTACGGTTTCACTTATATTTCAGCTTATGGGTTTTTAAGCGGCTGTGTAAAATATACATCCAGCCTGGCTCCTTCCTGTTTCTCATTAATGAAGGGCTTCTTCCTTGCTTTATGGATCTTCAGTCCTGCTTCTAGGAGCCCGTTATGAATTGTCTTAGCAGTGCACTTCACACCATTTAATGTTTCCCAATCCTTTTGAAGGTCACTTGAGGTCATCCCCCATTTATGAGACACTGCCAGTTAAGTTTACAGTCATCTCTGGCATTAGAAGGTTGCTTCTGCCCTCTTACCTGGCTGGTTTTTGGTTATTGCCAGTGTCTCCTGCTTCACTTTGTTCTTAGAAACTTTGAGCCTGGAACAGCCTGATGCGCAGTGCAGCCTCCTGCTAGCAGAACCAGGATTAAACCTGGATTTTAAAACGCAGATTTTTAAAAAGTATAAAGTGGTGTCTTTTCCAAAGCTGTATTTCAGGAAATTATTCATTTTCCATACCTGCTTGTCTTATGCAGGGTTGCAGGGGTCCGGAGCCCATCGTGGAAGCTATGGGTGCAAAGCAGAGAATAACTTAGCATGAGGTGCCAACCCACTCACATTATTCACAACTAGGGACAATTCAGCAACTACAGTTCACCGTAGATTGTGGGAAGAAACGGGAAATGCATCATGATGTCACGGGGAGATCATGCAAACTCCACACATGGAGTCAGGGCGTACACTAGCGAGGTGTGAGGAGACAGTGCTGCCCACTGCACCTCCATGCTACCATTTATGGAAAATAGGAATTCAGAATTTTTTAAATGTGCTGTGACATGGAAGACAGTGACCATTGTTGAAGCCATGTTCAGTAGCTCCAGTGTAGAAGAAAGAAAGATTATCAGAGTAGCCCGGTTTACAGCATCTGTCTGTGAAACTTACTCACTGTGATTTGGGACCCTCTTTTATGCATTCACAACAACAGTGCCCCCTGCTGGGATTCCCCATTAGTGCAGGGGCAGTATCTTCATTAAACCCATTCTAATGACATTAACCAATCAACATAAAACATGCAAGTATAAGTATGGCATGGGGCCTCCGCAAGTAGCACTCTGGTGTCACGCCTCCAGAAATATGGGTCTGTTTCCCGCCCCCCTGTGTATGGAGCTCACACGCCCTCCCTGTGTTTGTAGTTTGGTTTGTATTCGGGTTTACGTTTGTAGTTTTACCTGAATTGCCCATATTGAGCCCTGTATTGGGGTAGAACTCTATACTGGAAAATGGATGGATGCACAGGGATACAATATTATATATCAACAGGAATAATTTAACATCGCAGTAACAAGTCCGATGAAAGATAACTTTATAAAGAACTTGTGAAAACTTACAGAATATGTGTCATAAACTAAAGAGACCATTTTGTATCCAATAGTTATCAAACATGAAAGTTTTTTTTTCTTTTATAGCTAAATGAAAAGCAAGTGCTGAGTGGTCAAACACAGCAGAAGAGGATTAACCTGGAGCAGTGAAATCATTTTACCAGCGGGTGCAAGATCAGAATTGTTTAAAATCAGCAGAATGTTGTAAAAAAAAAACACCTATTCTGATTGTCTTAATAATACTTTTTTAAAATATGAAAGCTAAGAAGACTTATTTGAAACCTATTTTAAAAAAATTAAGACATATATAAGAGAACTGAACTGAACACAGCTAAGATCATCCTCAGAAAACCAAGCACCCCCATATGGGATATGATCTGGGATATAAATTACCATTTTAATAGTAAGATAATAACAAGTGAGACTGGAAAGGATGACCTCAGAGGTGACAGCCAGCATATGTAAATCATTAATTACCCAGAATTCATTAGTCTCTTTGGGAAGATGAAGGATGTGTCAGACCACAAATATATTGATATTATCTCTGTGCACTGTATGGTCCGACCATGCACTGAATAGGCCGTGGCAGCAATTAGGCTTGAATTAATGAGATTTCTCGAGGTGGCGTTTAAGAACCAAGTACATTTAAAAAAGCAATTAATGGATCCGGACCAGCAACTGAAACTCGCTGGATGAAGGTGATCTCATTGTGGGTTTCGACTATGCTAACCCAGTGTCTCCCACTCTGGGATACCTGGCATACAGTCCACATTTTCGCTCCCTCCCAAAAATGTGGACTGACTGTGGATCCCTGAGGACCGGATTGGGAAACACTGTGCTAACCAAAACATGTAATTAGGGCTAAGCTGAAGCCTGAGGGCTCACCTACATGACTCGCAGGTGCAGGAAGTTCTCCTACCCATAATGCAATGCTCAGTTAACCTACTGGAACTTACAGTCAGGGTTTTCCCTAATGGATCCTACAGGGTTTCTCTTGAAATCATATCTAAATTTGCAGGCAGGATTTTTTTTCTTGGTAGCAGAAGGCACAAGGCAGGAGAACACCCAGGACGGGATGGCAGACCATTTCAGTACTTACACATGCACACCTACTGTACACTCACAATACGAGGAAGCTAAAGATGCCAATTCACCTATCTGCATATGTTTGGAGCCTGGCCGAAAAATCTGAGCTCCTGGAGGAAACCTACTCATGGGAGCTTTACTTACACAAAAATGTTCTGAGGGCAGAACAAAAAAAAGTTTGGTTCAAAGAGATAGCCAATCAGATTGTAGAGGAGGTGGGACCAAGACATCTGATTGGTTGGTAAAATCCATTTTGATTTTGTTTCAGATAACTAGTTGAGAACTTGGTGATTATAATCAACT
The DNA here is from genome assembly GCF_023856365.1 of Brienomyrus brachyistius. NCBI lineage: Eukaryota > Metazoa > Chordata > Actinopteri > Osteoglossiformes > Mormyridae > Brienomyrus > Brienomyrus brachyistius. The sequence continues at coordinate 341,560 of NC_064545.1, forward strand.
GGTTGTAGCATGGGATGACTATCTTCAGTTCTGGGGATCTGCCCATCCCTGCACTCACTGCTGCTGCCCACATGCTTTGTGTTTCTTATTGGTATTTCACTACAGGCGGAGATGACATTTAGTTTGTGTTGCCGGCGGAACCAGCTGCAGAACAAAAGCAGAAGATTTTAATTGCCAGTATTTTATACATGATGATTTTTTACCCCCACACAGCCACACATATAGAAAGTCGGTCGTATAGGTCAGTGTTTCCAAACCCAGTCCTCGGGGAACCAGTCCACATTTTTGTTTCGTCTCAGCTCCCAGCACACTTGTACCTGGAATTTGGTGTTCCTGATTGGCTGGGAGTTGGGAGGGAGAAAAAATGTGAACTGTCCAGGGTTCCCCCAAGGACTGGGTTGGGAAACACTGGTGTAGGTGGTTTATGAGCATCCTGGCTAACATTGTGTCATTGGGATGATGGCTTTAATGAGACGTAAGGTTCATCCTTAACCACTCTGATAGGCACTGTGGGTTTTCCCCTGAATCTGAATTCATACGATCATTCTATATTAACTCACAGCCACATACCCTGCTGGGGAACCGCCCAGCATGCAGTGTCTGATCAGCCTAAAGCCGTGTAAACCAAAGCCGGTTAATGTACACAAGTAATTACAACCCAAAAAAACTGTGTTTGACAGCATCGAGTTGACTGCTTACTCAGGCAGTAGCATAATCACCCTAATTAAACTCAGATCCTGCAGGTGGTAAAATTGCAAAGTAAAACGTCATTCTCTAACAAAATCTATCAATGTGAGTCTAAAATTCCTGGGAGATATTCAGGCTTTAGATATTTGAATAGCAGCAAACTGCAACATCAGGCAGAAACTGCTTGCCGTGGAAGATTTGGGGAAAGCAATCCAGGACATGCAAGCCTCCAGTTTCAAATTTTTATTGTCATATTTCTTCCATGGAACACGGTGAAGTTCTTGTGCCACAGTTTCAGGGGAGTGGACAAGTGCAGGGGGGGGGGATGAAAGCGTTGCAATACAAAACACACAGCAGTGCAGTAAGAGATGAGACAGTGCGAGACAAAAGAGTAGAGTGAAACAATAAATATGCAATGGATGCAATAAATAGGTGATGCGCTGGGAAAGTATGTGCATATAGCCACTGCAGTAGGCAGTACTAAAAATACAATGCAATACAATACAATGCAGTACGCCGGGGGCAGGTGCAGCCCGATGTTTTCGGAAAAGAAGCTGTGACTGTAACAGGTGACTAAAATCTACCTTAAATTTATGATTTATGTTATTAAAATTTTAATGACTTCCTAGATGAAAAAAGGAAATTATAATTATATAATTTTATATACAGACGCTCCACTACTTACTAACTTTCAGACATACGAACGAAGAGGACTGTAAGTCTAAATTGAGTTCCTTGGGCTCCCGGTTCCTGTCCGCAACATGAAATTTTTTTTCTGCTCGTCAATTCCGCCTAGTACGACTTCTGGACACGACTCCCGCCGCGCACCAACGTAACGTGCGTACGCCCAGCATCCGAGTTAATGACGAACATTTCAAGTCACGGACAGCCATTCGGAACGTAACTCTACGTAATTATATATATAATGACTGAATCCAAGACTAATTATCTTGTTATTAACATTTGACTGAAAGACATATTAAGTATAAAAACTCACCGTCAGGTCAGGGCAACCTATGACATGCAGTCACGAATGGAGATGGAAGTGTTTTAGGGCTATGAGGTGAGCAATGTGATGGTAAAATGCAAAGGTTTCTGACTCGTTATGCCTTTGGCAATTCAATATGGGCAATTCATACATTCTCCTAACGCTAATTTAAAAACTTCAAACATTTCCACTTAAATAATCCTGACGCTTCGTTGCGTTCAGACATCGGAAGAGTAAAGCGGTGAATCAAAGGCCAGTATGTTTTCAGTGGTTTTGGATTTAAAAAAAAAAAATCAGCCTGACTGTTCGTTCAGTTGCAATTAGCATGATGGAGACGCATGTGCTGCAGCGACGGGGCAACAATAAATCAGAATGAGATTTCTATAAGCTCGCAGAAGAACCTGCAATCCGCTGAAAAAAATAATAGCGAGAGACGTAAATTGGATCCTGCAGGGACATTTCAGCGGTGAAGGGGTGGGCGTGCAAGGAGATACATAATACCATTGTGGGATGTGGCAATATCCACTATGTTCTGCATGAGATAACAGGACAGCTTCCAGGGGGCTATGACTCTTAATTAAACTCTAAAAGCACATCAGTCTTTCGCTGGACAGAATTGAATAGGGAGGAGCCTAATCACGGAATTAATTTACAGAACTGACTATGGTAAAACCTCCTTGACAGCTATGCTGCATACATGCTCGTTTCGGTTTGATTTCCTGTTTATATAAAACATAACTTTTGTGTGGTATTTCCCTGAATAACAATATAGAATTTGATGAAAGGGCGCTGTTGAAAAACCAAGGAGAGCAAACAGGCCAAGGGGGTACAGCAACTGGAGAATGGAACGAATCGAACAGCATCCTCGGGATACGTCAGGAAGACAAACCAGACAGCTTGCGAAACTTAATTGAATTAGTTGCACATGAAAAGCAGGGCCTGTCCTCCAATCAAAGGCTCCCCAGAAACATCCACCCCATCCATAAATTAAGGTGATTCAGTTTAGCCATCTTTGCCTCTGAGTACTGTGCTATACACAGCATAGTACAGCACTTTAATACAGTGCTGTACTACACGCAGGATCCAATAAAATGGAAAGGATGAAACATTTCGAATATTGAATAACTTACCATTTCGAGGAGCAATGTATCTGGATGCCTGTTTGGAATACGAACTAAAGAGGGGAGCCGAGTCTTTGTTATTGCTAGCATGCCGTGCCGTGCTTTGCTCAGCCAAGACGCCACGCGGCAGTAAGGCAGACAGGTCATCCTGCTTAGTTTTCAGAAAGCTTGCAAACCCCCCCCCTTCCTTAAACACACTTTAGTCTTTGATTTTTAACCTGGTTCATGAATAAATAAATGCCTCCCCCAAAAGCCTGGGAAGACCAATGTCACTTCAAACAAGATTTCCAGTTTATTTAAAGCGATAAATAAAAGATACACCTCAGCCAATGACGAGTGAAAATGGCAAAATTAGGACTGGAATCATTGGGTTAAGTCTCCCTGAATGCGTGGCGGCCAAGCTGTTGGCCAGCGTTGGCGCCGACATCCTCCAGACCAGATTAAGGACAGGAACGTTTCGACTCCTGTTGCCATTTCCCTGATGAGGTAATCGCAGGCTCGCTGGCAGAAGGAAGGCAAGCGCAGACAGCCAACGGTGCGGATAAGGTCAGCCATTTCCGGGTGACTGAACTAGCTAGACCACCGACTCTCCCAGCACCTCTTCCTGAGAGGAGCCCCAGCAGTCGGCAGATGGAACAAGAGTCGAGCTCATTTAAATAAACCTCCCCATTCCAGGTGGTGTCTCAGCTGTGAGCTAAACCACCAAGAAATATCCTTTGTATGTGGACATGGTTGGTTCCAAGGTAGGCTTTGGGCCTCCCTCAACGTGTTTTTTTTTTTTTTATCATCAGAGCAGAAGCTGATGACTTCCTTGCTCGTACCATCACAGGGCCTATTGTTCATTTATTACTCCACTGCTGCCACAAATTCGGCATCGGGGCTGTTGGGGACCCACCAACAAATAAGCCAAGCCGTCCTCCCATCTTTATGCAAGTGCTTGTTATTCATGACTATACGTCAAAATTTATATTCATCCTGTCCTCACTCCCCCCCCTCCCCGCTATAATCAGCCACACTGACGTGCCTGAGACGCTGTTGTTCAACCGCGGCAGAAAGCACAGCACAACCTTTTGATCTGTCTGCTTAAAGCTTAATTGGTCAATACACCCTTCCTGTCAGTTGACACTTTCATCCAACTGGCAGGACATCCAAGCATTTTCTGCTCTGATTGGTTCTGCTCCTATGGTTGGGGCATGACTAGCATCCAGACGGGAGCCTGCAGGGGTAGCACCACATGACAGCTGAGACGATGAGATGAGGCAATGACTTTTTTCACTGTGCTGAACTCGTATTGCTGTACCCGCTACCATAGGCCATTAGATTATGAACCACCAGACCGTGACTATCAGCCTGTTGGTGTCGTATCTTCCTTGGAAGTTATAAAATGCCCCCAGCTCCAGAACACACAGACAAAAAGCAGAGTCATCACCGGTTGCCATGATCTTTTTAAGGATTCCGATAACATTCCACAAAGCAAGCAGACTGGTCAGCAACATCTGCAGAGATCTTAGGTTGCATTTATGATTGAATTAGTCTTCCGTTCGGACAAGCACAGCCTTTGGCGAACAAATATTAACATGTAAAAAGTTCTGTATGACATTAGCAGGTATTCAGATTAAAATATCAGGTCAGCTTAGGAAAGACAAAGGCGTAATTTTAACCCCAGTCAGGAACATACAGTGAGGAACCTCCTCCTGAATCCACCAGGGGTTTTACAGACACATATATAAAGGACCCAGAGGCTGAGCAGGTGCTTTGCTGGGATGAATATTGCTTTCTGGCACCATCTCTTACAAACGGACGACAAATGTATCGGTAAAACAGCAGTTCTAATCCAGGGGTCTGTGGATGTCCAGGCGTGAGAGTAAGCAATGCCTCATCAGCGGACAGATGGTACACAGTAACAGAACATACTCAAGGTGTAGGGTCTCTGCCAGGAAACAACACACAAAGAGCCCAAATAAGACTTTATCAGTGGAAAATTCCAGAAAGATCATCACCGAAACATCCAACTCAACCACCCTCACCACCTTATACCCAGATGTTTCTGCCATCTGCCCTCCTAGGCCCATGGTTACAAGCTACAGAAGCAATTTTTCTGTCTGAGATTTAGAGAATTAATGCTTGGGCCTAGATGCCACATGAAATATTCAGTAACCTTTTGATGAATTGATTCGCTAATGGCTTAAGTTAGGAAACAGGTCTCGGTGAGCAGTGTGCTTATGCGTGTGCATGTGTGAGAGCTTTGGTAATTGTCAGGTCAGATTACACACAAATTCCACCCACCCTGTTGATTTGTGCAAAAAATGCTTGACAGTGCAGGACTGCTATGCTGCCGCTGCTGCGCAGTGTCTGGTGTTAGTAATTTGCTAAACTACGGTCTGTGTTAAAACATCAGCAGCTTAACTGATCCAGGCATTCATGGTGCCTTATTAAGTTTTGGGCTGCATGCAGCATACATAAAAGTCTAATGCCATTACTGCTACGCTTTCTTGGAGCTGCATAATCAGTCAATGCATTGAAATTTTAATTACATGGGACGAGTGGTTCAAGCATAATCTTCATAATACATTTCTGATCCTCTATCCAGAGATCAAGCTCAAATTTCACAATGTATATTATTAAAAATTTATAGATATAATTCACGCAGTTGTTCTGTCTGACAGAGTTGATTAATTGCAAAACTTAATTGAATTAGTTGCACATGAAAAGCGGGGCCTGTCCTCCAATCAAAGGCTCCCCAGAAACATCCACCCCATCCATAAACTGAGGTGATTCAGTTTAACCGTTTTTGCATCTGACTATATACTAATAATATACTATCTATATTATTAAAAACGTATAGATATAATTCACGCAGTTGTTCTGTCTGACAGAGTTGATTAATTAGCCCCAAGACTAGCTGTGTAAATGTGGCCTTGAAGCATGTTATTGAGAGAAATACCCACTCAAAGATGGAACACTGGGGCAGTCCTGCGTAATGACACCTGCTGGAAGGTATGAGGACTTCATAGGCCTACAGCCAGCCTGACTGAAAGAACCACCAATTTCCTGAAAGCATTTGTCCTATTTATGGTTGCAGGGGGTCCAGAGTTTGTTGGATCAATGCAAAGAATAGCCCAGGATGGGGTGCGAACCCATCACAGGGCACACTGACACATGTGGGCAATTTCGAATATGTATTTTGCTATAATTTTAATGATAATGTAGAACACAAGTAGATCTGTTCAAATAAAATCGATGATTGCATGTTTTTATTATTATGGCTATTCTTCTTCTTCTTATTATTATTATCATCACCAGTGGGCTTAGCTTCATCTTACTCTCAACTATGCATATAGCCAAGAATGACATGAAGTGATTTTTTTCCCTCATAACTTCCATTGAGAGCTTATGATTGATTATAACAGACTACCTCATTATGTCGTTTGCTTTCCACTTCAGCTAAAAGCATTTGCCTTGCCGGAAAAGCAGCCTGTTCATAAACAGCTCATTCATTCAGTGTGAGGAGATGCTGGACCACTTGCTGCCTACTGACTCCCATGGTTGGTTCCTGTTCGTTCTGTACCTGGAATCCTCTAGGAAAAAACCATGTTGACTGAGCTCAGGATTTCCCCAAGATCCTGGGTGTGGGAGACTGGATCAGGAATAAGAAGCCTGTTATTATGGATAACGGAGCTCTTTGTATATGAAATCCGGATTTACTGTCGGGAATAATTCCTGAGCAGCTGTAAACACCTATTATGTGCGGCTATGTTAGAGACAGGGTTCCGAACGGCCTTGGAGCAGCATTACCATTCCACAGGGAGTAAACGCTGCTCTGCACATCCAGCGTGAAACCAGCAGGCTTAAGGTCAGCCCAAGCCTGGCTCCAACTATAGATTCATTTTAAACCGGTGGTTGGACAGTACAGGAGTGAGTGTGAAGACTCTTTGAACTGTCACCATTGCTTACAGCTGGAAGGGTAAAGCGGGAAGAGAAAATGTTTTTTCTTTTAAACTTGGTTTGGACTGTGCTCAGAATCAGCATTCACGCTACAGAGGAGAGAAGCGTTCTGAAGAACAAAGGTGAAAATTCTCCGCCATCATGGTTTGAGGGGACACGTTGAGCTAAACATTCATCTGCTCCCATCAGCGTAAAACACAGAGCTGTCCTCCCCCCTCCCCCCTGGCACCTGCACACGAACACCACACGCTTCCCTCCATTACGCCTCTGGATTCGGCGTGTTGCACATGCTTGACCCTACGGCTTTCCTGTCAGGGGTGCGCGGTGTGGAGTTTGTTAAGCAGCATCTCCTAGCTGAGAAGACGCAGATCTCAGTGTCTCGCAAGCAACGCAGGGCAGACGGCCTGAAACAATCTGGGGTGAGGGCTGTGTGTTTCTCTACGTGGTCCAAAGAAGTGTCAGGTGATCCCACTCTTACTCCCCCGACCCTCATTCCTCTCCCAACCATCATTAAAAAAAGAGAGAGCAGCTGCCTGTTGTATTTTATCAAGTCACCCAAACCCTTTTTATTAGTTTACTGATATGCAGTAAATGAACTCTGCACGCAGGATATGGTTAGTTTATTGATTAGTTTTACCTGCACCCCCACTGTTCCCGTTATGTCCAATCCAATATGGAGACAGTCTACACCCTTAATTGTCTATCTCATTCTGCTCATGTGTCACCTAAATCAGCATTGAGGTCAATTAAAAGCATTCTGCGGTTTCTATAAGGGCTTGTTGTTGGACAAGGTGCCTCCTTAATGGCTGCTGTCTGACAGCGAGGGTCATGCTCTCGATACTGCCTAAGACTGACGGTCGTAGCCATTGATGAAAGGCATCCCCATCTGGCCCAGCTTGCTGTGTTCAGCTTACTCAGGTTGCCCGCATCGTAATTTGTCTGGACGATGACGCTCCGTATGTCCACGGCCCGTATCACTCCCTGAAACAGACTCTCATCCTGTCTGCTCAGAATAACCAGCAACACGATTTGGGTTCAAATGCATTTTTGGATTTTAACATGAAATCCAGCCTTGTCTTCACACTTTACCTGAGAACTTTAAATAAACACCAACCTTCCTAAATTTATAAAGTACAATGGGCAATCCCATAATTATTCACTGTTCTGAAACTGGGTTTCCCAAGTCACCCAAGAAGTCAGTCTAACCTTCTGGGTCTGTTCCATGTGCTGTTGTCCAGCAGAACAGGAATCCTGGAGATGGAGGTGAATCTGGACGAGCCTGTCACTTCTGCCTCCCACAGAAGCAGTAACAGCATGCAGGTGAATTTGTTGGCAGTGTTACACCCAAAGTTGGCATTTCCCAGGTCTCTGGCATAAACCCAGGGCTCGATACCAGCCAGTTAGCTATCTGCGAGCCTCTCGTTCCTGGACTTGAATCTCATCCACGCCAAAGAGCCGTTGAACAAACAGTCGCTGCACTTAAAATATATCAAGCTTTGGTTGTTAATACTTTGAAAATCAAATGCTGATGAGATCTGGGGGGGGGGTCACGTTTTTCTCCATAATAGCTGTAACGCATGTGCAGTTCCCCATTATTCCACATGCAGAGTGAAGAAGCGTTTCTGTCTGAGAAGGATTAATAGTATTAAAAAAAAACCCTGAAATCAAGGAGTCATTTTCCTCTAAGACATTTTTCACCTATGCGAATCATTGAGCTTGGCTGGCCACGTGGAGGGGATACACATCAGCTGCTCTAAATAAGGCCCAGTGCTAAGCAAATGAAAAACGTTACGCATAATTACATGCAATCTAAAATATGCTGCCTGCACGAACATTTTTTATGTTGCTCAGGCGCTGTTGTATAAATCAGCCCCTTTAATTAAACTCATTCCGTCTCCAATAGGGAGGTCCACTGCAAAACACCTCGAACAACAACTTTTGTTCCCAGCCAATCGCAACCCTCACATGGCCCATCATATCAAGCACCTCTTAAAGCTCATAGGTTTCAAGGGTGAAAATTCTGCCAGTTAAGAGTGCAGTGTGCAGCATGCTTCCTCCTGATCATCACGTGCCACAAAACTCACAAGTCTGTGGGCAAAATCAATTTACAAGCAGCCTCAATCATTCATATTAATTAATCTAATAAAATAATAAAAACAAACAAATGTCTTGCATTACAAAGTACAGGCATCATGGCACCGTATTACTGGAAATTACACTTTGCTTGAACATACATATATTTCGCAAGGCTTTGCACACATCAGTACGTATCATGCAGAATAACAAATAACAATGCAGCAGAAATTTAAATAAACCAGGAACATTATTTTATGACTCGATATATTGGGAAAAATAAACTTTATTTGCATGAACAGCTCCACACTCAACTGAATGACAAAACAAAAAATTCTGACATTTGCAAGTGGTTAGACCTATTATTTGTACAGAGAATGTTCTCTGGAAGGTAAAATTCTCTTTGTGAGAGATGTACGCTGCAGTTAATGGCCCATTCAAAGACTCAGAATAAGGTTCTGTCTGTTCCAGTGATTTCAAACAATGGGAATTAAATTTGGAAAGTTTTTTGACAGAGATGGTAGAGGTAGGGCGTCCGCCACCCAGGCTGGTTTAGCGTTCTATTGGGAGGCTTGACTGCATGGCAGGGTCGGCGGCACCCTGTTTTATTTTAATATTATCTCTTTAATGAAGTCGTTTATCCTAATACACATATAACCGGTCTCTCCTAGGGACGTGGCTGTGGATTGTCTGCTTAACCAATGCCCCCCCGAGAATTGACAAATTTTATTGCCCCCACCCCTCTGCATGCACCCCAACAGACATAAGAACATAACATAAGAAATTTACAAACGAGAGGAGGCCAAGCTCATTTGGGGTGAACTTAACTAATTGCTCAGAGTTGTTAAAATCTTATCTAGCTCTGATTTAAAGGAGCCCACGGTTTTAGCTTGCGCTACACTAGCAGGAAGACTAATTTCTATGTTCTCCCACTAATTTCTACTTATGGCCACAAGTTCTAGTATTTAAACTAATATTGAAGTAGCCATTTGGCTGAACAGCATCTAGACCTGTTAGAATCTTATATACCTGGATCTTGTCCCTCCTTAGTTTCCTTTGCTTGAGACTAAACAGATTCAGCTCAGCTAACCTCTCCTCATAAGACCTTCCTCTAAGACCAGGAATCATTCTCGTAGTCCTACGTTCCACCTTTTCCACGGCAGCAATGTCCTCCTTAAGGTACGGTGACCAAACCTGCACACAGTATTCTAGGTGGGGTCTTACCAAGGAATTACATAATCGTAGCATCACCTCCCTTGACTTAAACTCCACACGCCTAGAGATGTAACCCAACATCCTATTGGCCTTTTTTATTGCTTCCACACACTGTTGAGAGTGGGACATGGAAGCATCAACATACACACCGAGATCTTTCTCATAATCAGCTACCTTTATTTCAGTGGAAACCATAAAATATCTGTAGTCAGACTTGTTCTGCCGATTCAGCCATCAGCCCGAGCACGGTGACGGTCTGCGGTTCGGCTCTCTGTCTCATGCCACGTGAACAAACGAAGGCCCATTTCCCCTTCGGTCGGACCGGAAATCGGAATAAATCCGGCCCGTGTCCGAAGGATCCGCACCTTCGCGTTTGTCCCCCAACCCGAGACGTGTGCAGGCCACCAGCGTGGCTCTTCTGCCATCTTATATCTTAAGAAATTCCATTTCCTCCATCATAAACCTGTTTATATTTTTAATGAGCATTTCATTAAACAGAAACATTCAATAAGCGCTGTGCAGTGATGCTAAACAACAGATTAAACATTTTTCGCTGTTTATTCAGGTCTGTTCTGCTGGGGGACGTCGGCAGCCTCGCTGTTCGTGGTGATGGGTTTTGCATGCTAATACGCATCAGGCCATTTGGTCAAGCTATGTGGCTTCCATTAAAAAAGTCCCCAAAAGCACGTCCCACCTAATTTATGACCCACCTCACATAGACAGCGCCCATCACTGACACTAATCTGTTCATATGTCTGTACAATGGGACACTATTTCAGTACCTAATTAGGCTTTTTTGGCTGGTCACTGGCATTCTGAGGCCATTAACATAACATGCTGAGATGCCTGTGTTGGGTTTCTGGAACCTGCTGCCTCATGTGAAGTTGGGGGGGGGAGAGATTAATGGAAGAGACGCCCTTGTCAGGTGAAGCACTTAATCTCAAGGCTCTCGGAGATGCTACAGGAATCGGGGGCTTCAGCCTACAGTATCTGCCACCGAATAGCTTTATTCATCATGCAAACATGACATCTGTTTGGTGTTGACCACTTACAGATGGGGAGATGTTTAGATGACACCATGTGCAGTAAATTAAATACTGCAGAGCTGTGTGTGTGTGCGTGTGTGTCTGTATTATGTTTATATTACATTGTGGGGACCAAATTTTTCAGGTCCCCACAAAGGCCTGTGAATAAAACCAAAACACTGAAAATGCCAAAAGTCTCGTATTATGGAAAGGGTTAAGGCTGGGTAGGGGTTAAGGTCATCATGTTGGGATTAGAGTTTCCCCTCACAGAATTAAATGGAGAGTTCCCAGGAAGATATAATTACAAACCTGTGTGTGTGTGTGTGTGTGTGAGACAGAGAGAGCGAGAGAGAAATTATGTTCATGTGTGTACAAGGCCGTCGTCTTACTGCTCATGTCTGCCATTGACAAATGTGGGTTAAAGATCTCTGGAGGGAGAATTTGCTAAAATAAGCCCTCCAACCCCAGCTGGAATTTCAGGACTGTGGGAGGAGACAAAATCACACAGAGCCTGAGCCCAGAGGTGTGGAGATTTAAAGAAGTGAGAAGCCGCTGATTTCTGTAGGGGCATCGCCACTTAAGCATGCTTAGGGAGAGGGGTGATGCAGTGATGCTACTCTCACACCGGTGTTAAATTATTTTAAGAAACAAGTATTTAACATGGCATCTCACGAAGGCTCCAGACCCTCCTCAAATAAAGCACATAGAAGATGAATGGAAGGAAGGATATTTGAGATATCAACATTTAGTAAATACAGACGCTCCTCTGCTTATGAACTTTCAATTTACGAACTTTCAGACATACGAACGAAGAGGACTGCAAGTCCAAATTGTGTTCATTGGGCTCCCGTCTCCTGTCCGCAACATCGTTTTTTTTTTTCTGCTCACCAGTTCCGCCTAGTACGACATCTGGCCGCTACTCCCGCCGCGCAGCAGCATAGCGTGCGTACTCCCAGCATCATAGTTCTTAGTACTTGTGTATACACTTATAATGATGTTGAATAACGACTTACGAACATTTCAAGTTACAAACGGCCGTTCGCAATGTATCTCGTTCGTAAGTAGAGGAGCGTCTGTACTGCCAAATGAATAGAAGTTGAACACAAGTCAGCTTCTGCAAAATCAGAATGCTGTGGGTCCCCAGTTATGATATGATCAATGTGCGCATAGTCATAATTTCCTAACATGGGATTTGGGACGATTACAAGTACATGTATATATTTAAGAATAATTCCTTCCTAACAGAACTGGCTCAATGAATAAGATTCCCAGCTGGAAACTGGTTGGTCGTACAGAAGTCAGCAGTGTCAAAGGCTAGATGCATGCTTTACTCGGATCTCAGCTAGGATTGTGCTTGGACAGGGTGGTTCAGCTGACTGTGTTTAACAGACTTAACATACTTGTGTTCATGCCCGTTGTTCTGAACACTAAACACCCCAGGGGGCAGTTGATGCACAGGATGTACACAGTCAATACATCAGTGCATAACTAATAGCGTGAAAGAGCCAAATGCAGAACCGGGGCTGATGGGATAGCTGTCACGTCCTTCTATGCAGCCAGGTGATATTTTGGCTGGTCTGGAGGTCACATTTCTAGCCTCATGAATGTAGAATAACAAAAATTAAGGCAGCTACGAAAGAATAATATTAATTCTACCCCCCCGTTTCCTTCTCTTGCCCCAGGCTCTCTGAATGTCACTTCTCCTATTCCTGTTCCCCCATAGCACAAATATTCAAATGTTACCGGAAGGCAGGTCAGATGGAAGAGTTCAGAGCGAGGATAACCTGAAATTAAACCGTGAACGTGGGCTTTGCTTTAATTTCACCCTGACATCCTTCAGTGAAATAATGTCTCTAAGGTGCCTCAATGAGTCAAGACTAATTGCAGACGTTACAGACGGAGGGGAAAGTTAACGACATGGAGGCATGTCTGAACTTCTGATGGTACGTCATTCCAGTAAGACTGAGAGATGCCAGGGTTTCTTGTTTTCCAGTGCTGTCAGCGCCAGTAAAAATATGTAACTGAACTACAATTCATATGAATTGTAGTTCTGTCTGCCAAAGACTGGGCTCATTTCCTGTGGATAATGATTCAACCGATACTTCTCCAGCTAATACGAGTAATTCCACTGATAAATGCATGGTGCTACAATGCTCTTGGCTGGGGAGGGGGGCTCCTTCACACTACATACAATGTGCATGCCCCCTCCCACGGCCCCCTACTGAACAAGCCATCACCTTTCCTCCAGTGTTCAGTATGACCCTATTGGGCCACCTCTGGAAAAAAAAAACATATTTCAAATATTATTTCCAATATTTTTTCTCCTTCAACATTCATTTTTTTGTCTCCTTCTATTTCAACAAATTTATAGGGCACCCTTTAAAAAACATGGGAAGCTGTTAGAAATTAGGACCCCGATTTTGCTCATGCACATTCCGAGGAGGTGTGAAAGAGCAAAGCATTCACGGGCCTTCTCTAAATAAACACGTGTTGCACATAATTAACATTTCTCAAAGTCAGGGCTGGTGCACGTTTCCCCGGAGATCCTCATAATCCAGCTTCTTCTGAAATACACACGCCCTGACATCGATTACCATTTGTAAGTGTTTCATACAATATATACGACATATCAAAGGGGGAGTGAAGTATGTATAGAAAGGGTGATTTACAGCACATAACGCACAGTGAATAGATGCTCTGCAGTCATGACCAATAAAATAAATTAACATCTCAAATAAGGGTGAAAATAAGGGCAGCACCTTTTTGCACTGCAGAATGTTCTGGGTCTTACCATTTGCTGCTGACCCAGCTCCTCAGCCCTCTGGTACACAAGACACGTATCACAGCCAATGTGAAACAGTTTTGTAGTCAGGAGCCAGCTGCAGTAGCGCTGGGGATTCTGGGAGAAGCCTTGAGCTGCACTCAATGTATTCAGCACCAGGATCAAAGCAAAATAGCAAAGTTTACTGTTGGGACAGGAAGTAGTACAACATGAGTCAGTGGACCTCATAAACAAGCTGCCTTCAGGACCAGGTTCACAAGCAGTGGGGGGACTTATCTAAAGCATCGGCCGACTGTGAACGGCAGACAGTGAAGCTGCAGATTGTCGGTGAGCTGTATGTCATATCAGCCAGCACACTATGAGCGGGAGGCGGCCGCTAGTCGACGCCCAATCAGGACGCTCCAAGTGGCTCCGCCTCATCCTCCTCCCGACCGGCTGCTTCTTCGTTGACAGCATATCGCAAGCTTGTCGCTACGAAGCGGACCAGGCCCCATATTAATCCTGCTTTGTCAGAGTCAGGTGACGGTGTCTCAGCGGGGCTGATGTGGGGGAATAGGGCTCAGGAGTGCCAGCCATATGGAATACGAGCGCGGCAGGGGGGCGGAGCATAAGGCTTCTTATTAATCACCACATCTGCTAAATCCCCTGGAAGACCCATAAAACCTAGGCAACGGGAAAATCTCTCAAACTTCTGCATCGAGAAATGCTATAGGAGCAGTAGGCCCTGCGTGTCCTCCACCATCTGGGAGATTTGGCTTCTTATGCATTCAGTTTAACCACCATCATGAATTGATTAGACGTTTATGTCCTGTTTTCACGTTTTCGGGTCCCAATAATAACACTTAGATGAAGTCTGGGCTTGAACAAACAAGACCATAGTCCCCAATTCCCCAACTGAGTTAAAGGGTTCAGTATCACCTTCCCATGGGAAAGATTGCAGACATGAATTATGGGCTCTGCAGTCACACATGGTTTCAATCGGCATGGTGGCTCTGGGGCCCACCTGAGTTTTAGAATGTTCACTGTCCCTCAGGTGTGCGGGGACTGATACCCAGGCACATCCGTACGTGTTAACGACCGTCCTGCGTGATTAGGCTGCAGACAGACATTCTGTCAGATGTATAAACATGCAAACGCTTCGGATTGCTGTAACAGTCCATCTACAGAAATCTGATCCACCAAACTGCCATCCCTCCTAGTTCCTGCATGCTGGGTTTATCAGACGCACAATAAAAGGAAGAGATAGAATGGCCACAGTCTTATACGACATGGGTGTGAAAAATCATTTAAGGATATTTCCACAGTTTCATTACTAACGGTTAGAAGCCACTGCCAGTAAATGCTCCCCTCCCCCCTCCCTCAGCTCCCACAATTCCTCAGCCAGTGCTGCCCGGCCTCTCGACTCTTGGAGGAAAGGGTGGCTGAGGGCTTCCGTTGAGCCGGTGATGGGCTGCCAGGCGTGGCAGAGGCCCAGAAAGCGATTCTCCTGGCACAGCCGCGAACCGCCAGTCCATAAGACGTGTGGAACACTTAGGTGCCCTTCAAGTCCTTTCAGACGGAGCCCAGAGAAACGCTCCATTCTACATCCCTTATTTATTTCCCTTCTGTCAAACGTTTGGCTTCTCAAAAGTGACACATTAAATGAGGTTCTTTGTGCTCATTATGAAGAAAGTCAAACTCTTTCTATTTAAATAAAACCTTATCTTGTGTGAGCCAGGCTCTTTGTGTAGGCTCATAATAATACACATACACACACGTATATATATATATATATTTCCTCATGCAAAAGCTTTAGCGACAATGATAACAGCATAGCAAGGGCACGGTTGGGATTTACGGATTAAGCCATAACCCTGTGTGCTTCTGGCCAATGTGTACGACTAAGTCCCATATGGTCATTTATTACCTCTCATATAATGAATTTCAATCCATCCTGCAGTTCAAGATTAGGATTAAGCATTTTTTAGGTCATTTATACTGTTGACCATAAATGTTTTTACGCAATTCCATAAAGAGAGTCCCGCTAACAGCAACCTAGAAAACTGGCATGTCGGCCTCTGCGGCGGTAGTACGTCGGCTAAGGGGACACATTACAGTTTGATCGGGGGCCATTAGAGACATGAATTATCGTAATAAATAATAAAATGATAAAGATGCAGTGGTGGGGTCTTGTCAACCCGGGAACACCCCCAACAACCTGCTCCGTCGTCGTCATAGTTACTGTAACCCCATATGGCCAGAGTAGAGAGCGACAGCTTAACAGAATAAGGAGGTGTTATTATGAGAAGCAGGCTGATGGAGGACTGCCATCCCTAGGACTCATCAAAAAGCAAATCAGTAACTGCAGTAAATGATCGGCTTTATCCTGGCAGCACGGGGCGTTTATCACCCTCCTTATAAAGCCGCACTTTATGATGTCAGCAGAAAGTCTGTTCGTAGATTCCCTCCTAAAAATGGCAGCGTCCCCGTGTTACCTACCCAAGTTCCCTGGCAGCGGTTGCCATGGTCCACGTTCGCTATGTCCTCTGCGACTTTGACTGTTTCACTCCCATTGCTTTGTTTATGGTTATATGGCCAAACAGACCAGCACAGGATCAACTGTTTCTGCCCTTTTGCAAACTTTCTGGAAGTTTTACAGCAGCGCGAAATGACAAGTATATTTTTACCGTACTATTTTTGCTGTTGTGTTTTCCAGATTTACTTCCAGTGCTGATAGAAGCTATAATTTCCATTGTAAAACTTGCAGAATTTTGCTGAACATAGTATTAAATTTTGCCCAGTTTTGTTTCTATTCCAGTTGCGTTTAACTAAAATTAAAAAAAGAGATCTGCCCATTTTCCGTGAGCACTAACCCAGCACAGGACGCGGGGCAGAGGAGAGCCGGCTGCGATGCCAGTTCATCATAGGGTCCCCACTCACACACATTAAGGACAATTTAGAGACACCGGGCAAAGGGGGGAAATTATGTAAATATAGGGAGAACATGCAAGAGCAACAAACACAGAATGGAGGCACGATTTAAACTGGACCCTGGAGTTCTGAGGTTATAGTGCTATGCAGAAAACCACTGGGGGGGGGGGGGGGGTTGGGGAGAGAGAATTATAAACTACATAGATTTTAACAAGGTGGGAAGGGTTTTTTCTTTTACACACAACTAAATTACTTCTCAGTCTAATGGTGCTGAGCTTTGCAAATCAGCGTCACCGGTCGCAAAGAACCACCACAACGCTCTCATGCCATACCGACCCGGAGCGGCACTAGGTAAAAGTCGACACAGATGGCTTGGAAAGTGCAAACAGCGAACGGCAGAGTGATCCCATGGTGCAAAGCTTTGAGTCAGCAGAGAGCAGCATGTCCAAGAACAAACACCAGCAGGGGCGGCTGACTGGGAAAAGCACATATCGCTGCCAGGGCAGTATCTGCGTGTGGCCCGCCTTACACACACACACACACACACACAAAAAACCTGTTTTCCTGTGCTGAAGCTCTCTTCAGGAGTCGGGTAGCATCAGCCAAAAAGGGGACATTAACCCGAAAACTGGCATTGTTAATATTGTTATCAGTCCACATCCTGTGCATCAAAAGGAAACAGTATCGCATTCACCGCGAAGGAAGAGTCAGCCCTGTGTTTTGGCGTTTTCCGGAATAATCTCACCCTCCTACACTAAAGGGAGACATTTGCAGTCCTATTTGCATTGTAATCTAAAGGGGAGTAACAATGCACGCGCTCTGAAAATGGCCCCCACCGCATTTCTGGATTCTGGATCATTTAGTATGTTCATCTCTTTACAGCATTTCTTTACTGTCATTTTGACTTTAAGAAGAGCATTCAAGATTTAAGATCTTTATTGGCCATGCGCAACAGGTGCGTTGGAATGCTTGTCTCTCAGCCATTCAACGAGACTAATGAGTGCAATGCAATACAGACAGCGCAAAATAGTCCAGGCAGCCCAGCACAGTACAAAGCAGCGCAAAAACTAAACAATATGCCGATAAAGTGAGCTCTCCATGAACATTCCAGTATCCCATCTTCTATTCACAGACAATCATTGGCACCACAAAAACAGAAAAGCCAATATTCTCTCTGGAATTTGTATTCAATTGTCAATGACCAGGTCCGTTCCACAGGTCAGGAAAGAAAACATGAAAATGCCTACCTACTACTCACAAAATGAACAGCAAATGATGTATATTTCTAGTCTGAAACCAACGACGCATTAAATTACTGGATGTTCATGGTTTTCTCCATTTAGGACGACTAAACACAGCATCGGAAACATGCAGGAAAAACCAACAGTGACTTTATTTGTTTATAGTTTTTGGTA
This sequence comes from Brienomyrus brachyistius, assembly GCF_023856365.1. Classification (NCBI taxonomy): domain Eukaryota; kingdom Metazoa; phylum Chordata; class Actinopteri; order Osteoglossiformes; family Mormyridae; genus Brienomyrus; species Brienomyrus brachyistius. Next base: position 359,721 of record NC_064545.1, read on the forward strand.
AGAAAGGTGAGACCGCTATGTTCCACAGACTCAAAACTCATTTTCATGGTGGACCAGCAGGCCTGTTAAGCGTTTGTGGAATAACAAGCTATTTTTTCATAGAATCAAAATACAAAAAAAATAAACAACAGTTTCATAAAGTGGTTTTATTTTCCAGCTGAAAGCATCAGACTTGGTGGGCAAATAAAAAGGTGTATTTAGGCATAACGACATGCAACGACCTCAAGTTAAGTGCTAGAATTTGTTGGAGAAACAAATGTCTAGAATGGTATACATGCTCCAATGAATGTAATGTCATTTCTGAAAAAGAACAGAATTTTTAAAGGCAAAGTTGAATAAGTGAAATATTTAACACGTATAAATTATATATATATATATATATATATATACTTTTTTTTGCTCTTTGGGATTTATGAACCATTCACAACAGCAGTGACATCTGTGAAATTAGGCAATTAGCTCGACTATCACAATAATAAAACCTTTAAAAACCACGTGGACTAAAACCCCCAACATACTGAAAGTCGAGGGCATATCTTTGGGTTGAGCATTTGGGGGGGGGGGGGGGGGGGGGGTGAGATCTCCACTCATTTAAGGAGGTCCAGGGGGTTGTATTGGCTGGTTTTGATAATTTGGGGGCTAATAATTTATGCCCATGCTGAAAGGGTCTCACCCCCCTGCGAACTTTACGAACGGCCCCCTCATTTCAGTCTTGCTCCTTTTTTTTGCCCTGCTTTTCAGCCTTTGTTGTGCCGTCCCTAAAACTCTCTCCCAGTTACTTTTGGACTCCATACCTGCATAAAGGTTACCGTGGCAGCAGCGGGACTGTGAAGCCACTCAAAGCCAGCGCTGGGAACACAAGGGGGCCCATTGACATTCTGTGGCCCGCCCCCACCCCCCGATATCACCTGTCACTTCAGAGGGGCCACTCTCCTGTTGCATGTATCCCCGGACTTCTAAGTGCTGATCAGATGGGCTTCATTTCACAGAGTCACTGCCCAGAACTGTCTCCCCTTTCCAGATTTCTGCAGTCCGGTCACTCCTCTCCGTTACCGCGGGCACCAGTTAAATAGGTCGGACATCCGATAACAGGTGTCCGTACGAGAGGCAGGGGACAGCGGTAATGCCAAATGTGCAATTAAACAGAAGTGAGACGTATCAGACCCGCTGCCCAGGCCTGTAATGTATTCCAAAGACATCATGGCTCACTGGTACGACTTTCAGCAGTGATCCACAAACAGACGACTCTCTTTCTGCCAGCAACCCAAAGTGCCACCTAATTAAACTAGAAATAAAAAAAGATTTACCATCCAAAGCCACACTTCTCCATACTCTGGAGAAGATAATTATTCATTCCTTGACAACAAAGAGGGCAGTGTGAGTTTCGGGGCTCTCCCTGGAAACGTGAATCCGTAAGAGTGACTCTGTTTTCCTCTGACCAACCTGTCACGCTGGAGACATGATGATAGACCAACGGCAATTTCTGTGTCTGTCAATGGATCCAGCAATGTTCCGAAACCACTTATCCTGTACAGTCTTGCGCTGAGTGCAGCACCCAATGCGGGGGAACAATCTGGATGGGATTTCACACGCGTGCAGCCTGAATTGCACACTACCAGCAGGTCCCCTAACCCAAAGGAAAGCCAGACTAACGTGGTAACTACATGCAAACTGCAGGGCAGGATTTGAAATCACAGCTCTATATGTACGCGGCCATTGTGAAAAGCACTAATCCACCATAGCAACTTCATTTGTAAGGGGGATATGCATTAAGTCACGGGAACAACATACAAAAGAACCAGAATGAACTTGCTTATTGTAAGAGTTCATATGTTGGTAGGATTAGGAATGCAGGATTTTTTGATTTGTTGCAGAGATCCAGCAGGACGCCGGGTCAGGTGAGGTCAGACTCCACGGAACGTGCCCTCCCCGAGCAACCAAGGTTTCTTCCAAGTCCAGAGACATGCTCATAAGGTGCATCCGTGACCTTTACCGCCCTGAGATGGCCGCGTACTTAGACCAAGTGCTCCCTGCCACAGGAAAGGGAACTTGATGCATGGATGCACGTAATCCCAATTAGATGAACAGTTGCTGAAAGTGACATTTCAGACTTAAAGGTTACTCTGTGGAAAGTAAACAGAAGGAAAAGGAGAAAAACTTTTTTAAAAATAAAAAAAAACGTTTTTGGCACAATGTATATTGCAGAATTAGGCACCCGGGGAGCATGAGCTTCATATGTCAGAAGCATTTAATTCCATTAGGCTCTAGTCAAAATATTTCATAATGCTTCAATCTAATGATAGCATGTAAAGATGCATGTATGTTTTTGAAAGCAAAGTGGCGATTCCAGCAGGCTGTAATGCATCCTGACGTCTCCACCTTCTAGTAACACTACTCCTTTGAAGGACCTTGACAGCGATATTGTCCCAGCAGGTGGTGTGTCTGACCTTTCTGACTTTGAGACCAGAAAACTGCTGGTTCAAACCCAGCATAACTACAGCTGGCCCATTATTTAATACTAAGCTATTTTTAAAAATCTCTAAAAATAGAATTAGCTGCATAAATTGTAGGGGAAAAAAAAAAGACGTGACTGAGCACAATGTCGACTTTGGCGGTGGATCTGGAGCGAGGTTTCTGAGCCAAAGGTCCTGTCCTGGGCTGCGGTGTCCCACTCCCCTCTCCGTCCATGACTTGGCAGCGGGTGCACCGGCCCGCATTCGATTGCAGATCAATCGGCACAAAAAGTTCCCAATTAGGCTTATTATTCTCCATAAATAAGCACAGCTTTGATCCGATGCTCCCCCGAGGTCCCCCAGGCATTCAGCAGATAGGCCAATGTTTTTTTTTTAATCGCTTCTGGGGGAAGATGTGTCTGTAATACAAATGAACCCCTCCACTTCTGTACCAAAAAATATGTGTGGAACACACAAGAAAAGGAGATTGCCCAAACCATTGCTTAAGAGCCTCCGGCTGTGAGGCATTGTGGGAAACCTCTGGAGTGGGCCTCTATTTGATGGTGTAAACCTATTTTTCACACAGAGTACTTTGTTTAATTAATTTTTATTTAGTGCAAGGCCAGCCTGTATTTAACAGTCTAGAACATGCAGATAAATGAGGTATATTCTGACATTTTTTCGGGTATGAGTCAAATTCTTTGTAGCTTGTATTTGGTTCCTAGGGGTGAGAAATAGTTAGTTAAAGCTATATTTTCTGCTTTTTATCCTAAGACAAATCTTTATTGAAATAAGAATTTTTAATCGTTTTTATTAATAGATTCTCTCTGCTGCCTTTAAAGAATTAATATTTAATGTAAGGCCTGTCCTTTGCCTCCAAGCAAGGGGGCAAAAGGAGTGGTGCAGGAAAACTTTCGGATAATATCATCACAGCACTGCGTGTATTGATCTGCTTGGAGCCAATGGTGTCATGACACGTATACAGATACGTATCAGTATGCGAGCAAGTCCATTTGGAGCGTTCCTGGGGTTAGTCTATTACCGCGGTAACACCCCCGCCACTCCAGCTCAGCCACGACCTTCATTGGCTCAGGCTGAAACTTTCCCCAGATGAGGGGATTTACTCCTATTCAAACAGCATTGCTGAGACACGATGAAGCTATCCACCACCCCCCTGTTAACCGTTATCTCGGACAAATCGAATCAGCTGTTCCCGTTTTCACAGTGCCAAGTGGAATTGAATACGCTTGGTTTATGGAAAGCCAGTCCAACAGTAGGCTTTCATTGGCCTTTTTATAGAGAAATATTATTAGTGACACAATAGTATTATTTATTTGCTTGCAGGAACGTGTCTGAATCGACCGATTTAGCTTACAGTTTCGCGTATTATATGCCGTCTGACATTTACGGAGGAAATTCAAGTCAAGTATCTGGGCTACAGAATAGCCCCCTTCCCCGGGATTTTCTATGTGATGGATCGTTAAGCACCACACCACCTGCTGCCAGGGCTGGAGTTCGGCGTACGACGCCTGCCACCGGGCGCACAAAACAACCATTCTGGCTAGCGCTTGGCAGAGCACGAGGCAGCCGGCTTTGTTTACAGCATAGCGTGGGAATTGTGAGATCAACTGTAACAGGATTCGACCCCAGGCAATATCATATCCCCTCCGGTATGAAAAAAGGTAGAAGAGACCCAGAGGTTAGAAATTAAAAGAGAAGAGGAAAAATTAGGACTTGAACCCAAAGCCATCTGTACAGGGCTTCTTCAGATGACAGCCGGTAAGGGAAGGCGTTGAGTGAGATGCAGTCGGAAGCTGAGAGCTTCAAGCTGGCCATCCTCTTCCCATCTCTGCAAGCAAAAGAACCCCACTGCTTCCTCTTGTGCTACGATGCACAATCTCCCACGTTATCCCAGAGAAGGAGGAAAAAACCATACAAGATGTGATTTATTCCCGTGCGGTCAACGTGATTTAGTGCCCAGTGCCATCGGGTCTCCAAGCAATATGAAACCGAATAATTGATTTCATCAACAAGCAAACGGTCTATTAGCTGCTCACATCCGTGTTCATGTCGCCCAGATGGGAGACTCCCATCAGAGTTTTGCATTTTTGAGGCGTTTTTCATTCAGATACCTGATTATGATTCACAGGAGTGAGGTGGCTAGTCTGTGACAGCCCTAAACAGTGAGGCTGAGCTTATTCTGAGCACAGGGAAGACCATAATGTCAGACATGTCAATAATATCATTGCCTCCTGAGTCAATAGCTCGGTTTTAACCAGCGCACGTTCCTAAAGTAAAATAGCATGCCTTCCAGCGAGAATCACTGCCTGAAGTCACACCACATCACACCAAAAGTGGTTACCATTCCAAGATGATAACTCTGAAGGGATTATCCTGATTTATGCAAAAGCACTTCGCTTAAGTTAAAGCTACAGAATAATCGCAAAGAACTGATATATTCATGCCATGTATATCGCTGCAGCCTGATTTGTCCATTATAACACTGTTGAAGAGATATCGGTTTTCATAGGAGTCTCTATTGCGGTTATTACGGTAACAGCATTTGCGTATCACACGGGAGCATTGGCAGTTAGACCATTTTTATTCTTACCAATGAGTGTAACTGAGAAACACCTCCAGATCAGCCCCATTGTTGGCTGGCAGAGATGTGTTTGGAACTCTAGTGAAAAGATGCAACACCAAGAATTTCAATGTTCTGTTGATGGAGAACACTGTCCGAGGTGCTGCTCCCTGATGCTGAGACCTGGTTCCCGTGATGACCATGGCATATGGTGTACATCAACTCCGGTCCTAGAGAACTACTGTCCAGTAGGTTTTCTATCCTACATGGTTTCTGATGAGCCACACCTGTTGTCAGCTAAATACCAGGAGCAGGTGTGGCTCATCAGAAGCCAGGTAGCTTACTGGACAGCAGCTCTCCAGGACCAGAGTTGGAGACCCCTGTTATTCTCACATCCATATCATGACCGCAGCTGCCCTGTGTGCCCTGGGTCACCAGTGCACTGGAAGATTAGACTCGATTAGGACAGTAACATCTAACTTTAGGAGGAACATGATCACGCAGAACGGCTTGGTGTTTTCTGGCCCTGACCTTGCTCTATCAGGCACTGAGTGGACCTAAATCATGCCAGGAGAACATGCTCCACCCCACATCAGGGGTGCCACAACACTGTGGGCCACATGCACTCGAGCCAGCAGGCTTCATTTAAAACACACCACACACTTACTTATCTGCGTACAGAGAACAGGGTGAAGTATGACTCATTTAACCATATGACTTTCTCCCAGTGAGACCACTGCCTGTTCCTCCCCCCACGTTATTCACAAAATTGCATACTTAAGCTTCAATAGGGAGTTTATACACTACAGTACCATGCGACCACAGTATCCCTCTCTATTAAGTTCTCAACTGACAAATAATGATGAAACTGCCTGTTCATTCCACTGACTGAAGAATAACCTTCTCTCTGACATGATGTATTACAGACTTCCCGGAACATTTTTATATACAAGAAAAACAAGTCGTAATATTAATTACTTAATTACTGCACCTGTATGGAAGCACCTGCTTTTGAGATCCTTTTTATTTCTTCATTACTAAATGTTCTGAGGGCAGAACAAAAAATGATTGGTTAACTCTCCAAACCAATCGTTTTTCATTCTGCGCTCAGAACATTTTTGCGTAAATAAACTCCCATGAGCTAATTGCTAAGTTGACATTTTAGCAGGCACCTTTTTTGCTCATAATTCCCATAATACTATATTCAGCTCTGTCGGTTTCTAAAAGACACCGCGTTTGAGGTAAACGAAACAAATAGCTCAGCACCACCAGGCGTGAATGAAATCGATCGCAGCCAACAGTGAGCACATGAAACATACCACCATCGTCCTTTAGGAAGACAAAGGACCTGTTTCCAGCTTAAAGGACAAAGGACAAAGGCACAGCATGCACTCAAACATGCAGCGTTCACAGAGAAAACAGGCCTTGTCGTTTATTGACAGCAACAATAAACCTTCCATCTCAAAAATAACATTATAATCAACACATTTTTATTGATTGTTTCCCCTTCAGGCTGTCTAATACTGACAGACACAGATAGACTGATTTTGTGAGGCAGAAAACCATCAAATCAGACAGCAAAGGCTACTATGTTGCACAGAAGGCCAAAGTTTTAAGAGTAACGGCACATGATAAGCAATGGCAGCAATCAGCAAGACTGGCACCGTAGCCTCCACAGACGATCTCCATGTGAAAAGCTCAACAAGCAAGAGCTTCATCTGTTATTAGATGAGGGGGACTTCCAGCCACTGTAACCCTAAACCATGCTGTCCAGATTCTAGTCCTTGAGAGAACCGGATGTTCGGTTCATTTGGGTGCAGATGTCAGCGCTTTCATGTCCAGTCTGTGTGCGGACGCATTCGTAGCTTCCGGAGTTATGCTACCAAAAGACAGCACGTTCATTACTCTGCTATTTTATGGCCGAGACTGACAGTTGCATTAGTTAAGCAGGAAAAAAAAAACATTTTCACACCCTCTGGTTCCGTCTGCTATCACTGTCACAGGAACTTCTTCTTCTTCTCACGCTAGCTAAATTTTTCTAATCTGAAAGGCCTCATTTATGAGGACCCATATCCGTGATGAGAGAGACACACCACGCACTGTGAGCCTTCAGTCTCACCCATCCATCTGCTCTGGTGATTTGAGGTGCCCTCTCGGGCTGAGAGCACAGATAGAGGTGGAGAGATCGCTGTGGGATCTGGGCCAGGGCATCAGCGCTGTCCTCCCCTTCATCTCTTCCAGACGACTGAAACGGACCAGTTCAACACAGGAACGCCATCCACTGGGCACAGGTGCCCAGATGTTGCCAGCGCAACATGCTTTGCTGTGGCCCAGATCGGCTCCCGGCCATCTGCCGCTCACGTTTGTCAATATTTATCTAACAGCGGAGGAAAGGAGCTCGGCTATGTGAGCAGTCTGTGACAACTCCACCATTTAAGCCACGGTGTTGTCAAGAAAGGCTTGTTCTCAATTAATCAGCTTTGCACATCGACAACAAACCAATCGTGCAAAAACTTAGCTAACACAATTCTCACTGTCCGAGTCTCAGCTGAGTAGTTCTGTGCAAAACATGAGAGAGCAAACAATCAACCTTGAGAAGAATCATGGTGACGGATTTTTCAATATTCTATAAATATAGATATATCAATTAAGGCTTCTTTATACTCATTATTATATACTTTATACTTATTAATATTATTATTATTATTAGTCTTTTTTCTTTATATGGCTTCTTCATATAAGATAGATAGACTCCAGTCCATGAGTGGACCATTCACTTGAGATTTCCAGCTCACCAGGGAGGTTGAATGCCGTGTGGCGGATATCTCCATACTCTGCTAACTCCTCTGTGACATAACAGATATTTTGCAGGTTTGCAGAATCAGGCTTGTACTACCGCTTCCGCTTTTTATAAGTGATCTGAATGAAACTCAGATTAAAAATAGCAGTTACTCCCCACCTTACCCACATGCCTAGACACATACTAGCATGCTTTTATTTCACTGGGCACACCAAAATTATCCCCAAGTGGAGGAGGGATGCAAAACTGTACAGCACTGTATAATCTCACCAGACACAGACATATTTGTAGAGAAGGCTTGCTCAATTAAAAAATGATCACTCCTGGAGGCAATGCAGTCATACACGCTTGTTAATCATTTATTACAGAGTAGCGATTTAGGGCTGCAATTCTGACAGGGTGGTCCAGCTCTGTAGAACATGGAAGAATGTTTAAATGCCCCCACCCTTCCGCACAGATCTATGCTTAGCGAGAGAGACCAACCTAACTGTCAGCACCCTGTTCATCTGCAGAAACCCTTCTGCCCTTCTGGTCTGTAATGAAAGTCAGGTGGATGGTAAATGTGTGAAGAACACAGTTCCAGTTGGTTTTACACTTGGGTAAGACAACGCGCTCCTGCGGTTTTCCACTGCCGTGGCCGTTACTATTTTTATGGACGGAAAGGCGTCAGTGCCTCTAACTCAAGGCTTCTACCAAGAATAGCGCTGAATAAATAAGCCAGGATACACTGGCTGCTAGGCTCTTGTGTTTGTTTGATGGTTTGTTTGGTTAACTCACATCTAAATAGAACCACAAATAAAAGCTTCTAGCAACAGAACTAGCAGAAACATTATTATTATTATTATTATTATTATTATTATTATTGAAGTTTCGGTTCAATTTAAGACAATTATAAACAAACCCATCTCATTTTCCTGGGAAATTCACGCTCCTGGATGGAAATAAATTTCAAAGCCAAATGTGCCACAGGAGACCAGTCTTTTATGTGTTACTGTAGGCATTAATCACCACATGCTATTTAAAACTGTTACTTCTGTTTAAAATCAAAGAGCTTTCTGAAGTTCCAAAAAGCACCAGAAAAAAAAGCCCGACTCCGGCTACAGAATTACACTCCAGCTTCTGAGAGCAGAGTTTCTTGCTTGCAGTCGAAAAGGAGGAAGACGAATGATAACAGGCCCTTCGGATTACATTCGACTCTCAAAGTCAGATTGTTTTACCGATCCCTTATTAATCTGTAATGCCTGGGGGCCCGTGTCACGTGTCTTTGGATCGCTGCTGTAGAAATTCAAGAATCGTTCATTTCTTATTAATGTAATGCACCATGCAGGACACCATTCTGATCGCGACCTGCCCTGTCGCCACTGGCAAAGGCTAATTTTGAGGAGCACTGCAACTTTTTACCTGTCACTGCAAAAGCTATGTCCTCTGTCCCTCAAACACTAAAACGGCACAGAAATAAACAAAAATATCCATCCATCCTTTTTTCATAGCCACTTGTCCCACACAGGATTGCAGGGGGTCCAGAGCCCATCCCGGATGCTACTGCCGCAGTGCAGGAAATAACCCAGGATGGGGCGCCAACCCGTCACAGGACACCAAAGTATTTTTCTGTCACATTTATTCATTCCTATGTGAATTGGTTGTCCTATATTATCAGTTTAGTTCCCCGCTTAAAAACAATTCTTGGTCTCATCTGAGCCCCAGTAAACCTCCTCTTGGATGGGTTGAGCAAGCTGAAACTTGTTTTATGGGCCATCTGTGTCAGGAGCCGTCAATAAAAAGATTCAACAGGTTGGATCAAACGATAGCCATTATTAATATGCTGCGGATGACGGATATAAAATTACAGATTGAAAAACTAGCAAATGATCACAGATGAAACATATGTCGTTGGTAATCATTCTTTATAATGGCTCTCAGGCGTGAATATGCGTCAATAGTTATGTTCGACTTTCGGAACATAAAAAGGCTACCCGAGCATTCATTGCGTCTGTTGTGGTGAATTAGCAGCAATGCTACATGAAAGGCTCTCTCCCTTTCTAATGCTACTAAAGGTCATTTGCCATAGGGAAGTGATCCCCACTGTTCACCAAGGGGAGGATCCACCTCCAAAGGTGATAAAAACCCGCCCGATTTGGGGCATCCCCAAAGCCAGCGTACATGGCATTAGTGTACGCTGCCAGAGAGAGCGCGAACCGCCCATCAGCAACTCGACAACGGGCCAGAGGCAGCGTTAGGTACTCACGCTGTCTTTAATCATGGAAAGTAAGTGCAGAGACCTGAATCGCAGAAGACAAAAAAAAGCAACTCTGCTTAAAACAGATGGTGTTTACAAACACGGCCCAGATAAATGGTTTGAGAGTTCTTTGTGTTGCACCAAGGAGGGAGAATCCAGAAAGGCACCGATAATTATTATGCACGATCCCGGTTCACCTCCCATCTCTGTGACGCCCCTGAGATGTGGAAGCAGCCAATGGGTAATCGGCATTGCTGGAGGTGGTGTGTGGGGGAGGAACACCGTTAACGCAGCTGCAGTAACAGGTGATACCTGTAAGGGGCGAGCGAGGGCTGCATCCTTGAAAAAGATGGCTAAGGTGTACTGCAGATAAATTCATAAAAAGGACACGCATACATAGAACGAAACCCGCACAACGAAGGGCCGAGAGGATGCAGACACATACCACTAGCATCAGAACAACGTCCTGTCCTCTCAGCAGATTCCAGGGCCTTTAAACAGGAAGTAGATATTTCAAAACATCGATTTTTGAAGACGCACCGTCCAATCTTCACCTGAAAGTGGGGCACCTTTGTTATTAATTTATTTGGGTTATGTTTTTCTTGTTTCTCTTCCTCCTGGTTGAACATCCACCAGGAATGTGGCCTGTTACCTACTTGTGATTTCGAGAAATAAATAAATCATTTTCAAAATTAACTTTTAAAAAAGTACATTTTTTATTTGAACCCGTGGAATGATTTTGCCTACATTTTTTAATAAGCATTGTAAGCATCCTTTCACCAATACTGGGAGTGAGGATGACCTACATAGGCCCGTGAAAACTCTACTTCTGAATTTTAAGCTGTGTTTATAGCTCGTGCAACTACAGTTTTTTGAAAGCAGTGCCCCAGTTTAAGTGACAGAGAGATAATGGGGAGCGAATCATAGGTGCTCATCTAATATAACAGAAATAATGCAGCCACATTAAACCACGAATTAGGAAGCTAGGTTTGCATAATCTAGCAGAGTCTGAAATGCACAGTATATAGTATGCTTAAACTCTGCATGAATAAATATATACTTATATAAAAGGGAAGTATTAGCAAATTTACCAGGGTGTATCATTTCATGAGAATTCAGAAGACAATAATGCAAAACTGCAGTAGACCATAGCTAGCTAAAGCAAAACATATCCCTGGAATATGCAGTGGAATCAAAGAAACCTAAGGAAGCATTCAGAAGGTCAGATGACAGTCCAGGCCTTTTGAACTATGAGACAGAAAGCTGTCTCCTTGTACAGTCTATTAAACAGAATACGGCAGCATCTTTGTTGTGTGTGTGTGAGAGAGAGAGAGGGACTGTGTGTGTGTGGTGTTTTGAATGAATTCACAAATATGGGCAAAACACAGCTAATGAGAGCAAGCATGAGCCACAAATATTTGAACTAAAAATATTTAACCACAACCCCCACCCCCCCACACCCCCCAAAAAAAAAAACAAATCCCACTGTTTACCACATTATAAGAATAACATAACCCAGTGTAGCTGTGAGGGGAGGGCCTGGTCACTGTCCGTGTCTTAAAAGCCAATCAGATGATCATTCGGCTTTGTTTTCATCTTTGCCGTCTCCTATATCTGCGTCAGGAAGGCTGGACCCCGGCGAGGCTCGTGACAGACATACTGGCACGGGTTTTTTCTTTTTTCATAACAGTTACTGGAAAAACAGGATCTCTGTATGCGTCTTGGGAGGCTGGTGGACAGGAGGGGGATGCTGGACATGTGTGTAAGCACCTACAGCACAAGACACAGAGCGGGTTGGCGTCCCTAGTGGTGAAGGCAGGGACTGCAGGACTGGTAACAGCTAAAGGCCTCAGGACAGGTGCTCACAGTCAGGTGCATGATTATTTATCAGTTACACTGGTTTTACACCAGTCACATCTTTTTTGCTTATCCTTACTGGATTTGCGGAGTCATTACAATCAGAAAGCGAAGGCTGCGACTGTGAATTTACATGATTTCGATTATTTTTTTTTTTAGCAGTGACAAATACACGTTCCATTCTCAGTGTTTAATTTATTTTTTAGTCTTAAAAGGATGAGAACCCTGTGGTTAAAAGCCTGAGTCTCTATCAACTTGGCACAAAGAGAAAGAACTCTTGTCTCAGAGTATTCCCTTCGTGTACTTAAAATACGGCGGAAAAAAATCTTTGAAATACTTTGATTTCTTTTCTTCCTCCAGTAGCAGTCGGACATCACAGGATACGTCCCTGTTCTCATATCCCGCTTGGTGGGGCACGTTAGGGTCACAGCACCTTTTACTTAAACAGGTTAATGTGCCTGTGCTGCATTATTCATCAGGCTGCCTTCAGCCACGCTCAGTCACGCTTATAATGTCGCTTGTCACAGCTGTCGATTGACTCGAACACAACGAAATTTCCATGCATAATGCAACACGGGAATGAATAATGAAGCAGGCCGGGGCCGGGGGCATCTCTGCACCCAGCAGGCTCTGCAGGTCAGCCTTCCGGGTGAGGACGGTGCACTGGGGTGGGCATGCATTAATTAGGCTCATAAAGACATGACTGGGCAGGCAGGTGGGCGGCCCAGTGACCGGGAGGACGTCGGTCGCCAGGATGAGGTGGGAGAGCGGGCAGCCGCCGCTGACCCATGGGGCGAGGGCAGGTTGGTACGGGGTGCCTAGTGGCAGCTGTGATGTCATAGCTGTCGCCATGTTCCTGCCCTCCATCGCAGAGAGTTCTGGAACAAACGGCACGGGCAACTTCCTGGGGGGATTTAGCAGCAGGCCGTGTCTTGCAGGCCACAATACGTAATGATTTCTCAACAAAGTACCTTTCCATAGTGGAGCCATCGCGGCCTTAATTACTAATGTCATTTCACGATTAATTTTAGTTTTGTGGAAATTTGCATTCGAAAAATCTTGTCTGAATGTAGTTAAGGACAACAATGCTTTTACTCAGTGACGTAGCAAGAGGTTACCTGTTAAAATCCCACTAAAATGAACCGAACACAAAGACGGAAGATACCCAGACAGACAGAAAAAAACATACATTCAGAGCTAAACCACAGAGACAGCAGCTATTCAAAAGGTAGGAACTGGAGGACGAGTGAAACTATCACTCTACACTGGAGCTGACAACACCCCAGTGACATTGTCCTCTTCCTTCTTACATCTGTAGAAAATTAAAAAGGTGTCTGTCTTGGCTTATCCCTGAGCTGGAATTATGATATGCCACTTTTTATTATAACATCATAGCGGTTCCCAGCAGAACAGTCCAAATCGTCACTTTTTTCCCATCATTTGCATGTAAAGGGCCCTGCCATGACATTCATAGCCACTTAGCTTGCCATGGGTGTCAGAGCACTTTAAAACAGAATCTGACGACATATTTTGGCCACAGTAATATTAGTCTATTTGTTTGACGGGTGTGGTTACACAAGAGTCTGTTAAAACCCTGCTTATCTTGTTTTTAATTCAGCAAAGTGTCTTTTATGTCTGAACCGTTTCTCAATTTTGAAACTGAAAGAGTAAAGTACATACAAAAAGATCTGCAAGATGCATAAAGAATAACTGATATTTTAGATTCATACACACAAATATCCTGGAATCCTATACTGGAGAAAGGGGCGGATTGATGGATGGATGGACATATAAATAATGGAGGTCAGGAGACAACAAGTAATCTCATACTCATTCTCTTCAGGACTTTGCAGAGCTCTGTTTTTTAGATGCAAAACAGAGCCTCTTTTTCAAAAAAAAAAAAACAGAGAGAGTGTTATCACAAAGTCTCGCTGCTGTGTGACAGCGATCTCCTTTTATTTAGGAGAAGAGAAAAGTCAGACGCTTCGCTGTAATTTTTCATTTCTTCTGTGAAAGTGCACCCGGGGAAAAAAAAAATGCTTTAGCCCTTTGAGAGCCAATACATGAATGTAGATATTAATGCTTTACATATATTGCCACACAGGAGTAAAAACAGGCCGGATGATGCATTTCAAAAGAAATAATACTGAATCTACAAACAATGCTATTATAAACAGCTTAGGGAACAGCTTGAAACACAAGGGACGACTGTTGCTTTGTGCAATAATGAGGATCTAATGGACCCAGTCAGTCCTGCCAAAAACCGGAGCGAGGCTCCAGGAGCCGGTTTCGAGAAGGAGACCCGTAAGGGGGCCTTTCCCAGGAGGCCAAGCTTCGATAGGGACCCGTGGACACTATGCCGAAAACAAGGTCCTTCTGGCAGCACCAGCTGCATCACTGTAGACGCACGGACTGTAGAAACATTTCCTGCATCTCCTTCAAGTGCTAATTGCTAAGGGGCCATATGGAATCAGCCTGTCAGGCGTCCAAGCCTCACATCCATCTTACTGTAGAGCTGCGGGTCTTCAGAGAGACATAACAAGGCGCCCAGCACTTTGGGAGGTCCCAGCCTCGAACGGAGGCCTGTCAGCTTTTCGGGAGATGCTGCCGTCGAGCTCAGTGTCGGCCCTGCTTCCTTAAACCACAGCTGCTCGTAATGACTGAGCAAACAAGGCCAATTTGTTCAGCGCAGCAAAACACCCTGGCTGCCGTGATTAAATTTTCTTGACAACGGCGGTGAGCGGGGATGTAAATAAACGACAGCGTGTTGTGATTGACGGCAACGGAGGCGCAGAGGTGCCACGACTGACGTAAAAGAAAAAAAGAAAAGACGAAACCTTGGTGGATGGTGACAGACTCGGAGAGACTTGTTTCAAGGACGTGCCGTTCAGTTCGGCACACAGCAAGGACGCAGGCTTTAAAGTTTGGAATCAGAACAACTCGGGGCCCTGCAGATGTCTATTCTGATCGCCCCTGTCAGCTATCAAAGCGGTTTAATTATCAAATTAATAGAAGCTTTTCAGATGTTCACAGCTCTCATCCAGAAAAATCTAAGAGATGGTATAATTTTGTTACTTCATTGTCCTATCATGCTCCACACACGTCGGCACGGACAAAAACGGTCACCGAACACCCCCAGGCAGCTATAAATGGCTTTAGTAACCAGATCTTCAAAGTACAGGACAATCAGGTGATCTATTGAGCGTTGTGCTTTTAATCAATAAACATGGATGCGAGAATACCCTCTTCAATTCTGTCGCTCAATACAAAGCAATGGTCATCTGATCGCAGACTCAAGAGTGCCCCCTATAGGAATGGGTGTGCCATTACACCACGCCATATCTCCAGCCCAGGTGACAGTTTGAACTCTGCCTGCCCACGAGGCGTCAATTCTAGTGTCTAGTCTGGTTATGTGTCTGCCACAGAACATTTTAAGTAGGGTCTTCATGTGTGCAATGTGCCTGAGCAGCCCCAGGATAACTCACAAATGCATCCTCACTCTCTCATCTCGGGCCACTTCAGTGAAGGATGGAGAGCTCTGTGGCCCAGATGAGATGAGGTGACGTGCAACGTTGACAAGCACAAAAAGACCCCGTGAAAGACCCGACTCCCAGATCACAATGACAGACAAAGGGATAAAAGACCGGAGACCCACTCCAGTCTCCAGAGGCTGCTTCAGCTTGGCTTCATTTATATCACTGAGGCAGAAATTTGGCGTTTCACATAAAGGATTGTCTGCATTGGGTACAATGGAGTAAGCCTTCCAGTGGGCGTTATCTCTGAATACATAACGCAAGGTCATTTTCTCCTATATTAGACACATTTTTTAAACAACTAAAGTGATGTAGTCATGATCTGCTCGTCAGGATCGGGATCTAAAGCAAACCTCTCTGCAGGCCCTGTGTCCTATTTGATAACAGAATTGTCGGACTTCACGACTGTCAGATAGCAAGATGTATCAACAAACAAAGAGGCTCCAGAAGGTCATCTTCAACAATCGAACATACAAAGATGGACCGGGGGTCCTAAACTGTCCTCTTATTTCGTCTTATCATGTTATGGACTTTTACTTCCTTTTTGCACAGAACACCTGGAGTACCCCCTCCCTGTGAGGAATCGCAAACAGGTTAATTCATCGCGTCTGTCTGCCACATCAGAGCACTTGTGACTCAGACCTACATGTAGCATGAATGATGCAAAACGCTGCCATCTCCAACGGCTCAGTGCTTCACACTGATTTTAATATTCAGGCAAAATCAGCAGCCTTTCCTAATCTGTCGTTCATTTATACGAGTATCTTCATTAATCATTACACACTCTCACTCACACTCTGTAGTTTCCGTACTCACACACTCACTAACCCCATCTACACTTAATCTATGACGCCGACATCACTTTTCCAAAGGATTATTAGTATGTCATTCATTCTCAACTTCCATAACTAGAAGATCCCCACATCCTAACCATTTCCCTACAACTGTACTTCAGAGACTTAACACCAGATTGAGCCAGGCCTTGGTCAAATGAGGTGACACAGAGAGCCTTGGTCGCCAGACTGTTGAGAGACTTCTCAGACTCATTTTGAACCTTCCTGGAAGCTCGTTTTTCTCCCCTGGTGCAGGCTGTAAATCACAGTGCCCTTTTCCACTGCTATAATCAGGGGCATTACTGGGACTTTGAAAGGGGGTGGTATTGCACCTTGGTGTCAACCTGATTTATACTGAAGGTGATAAGTGAGATACACAACCAGTTGTGTTAGACCGTGTCAGAGTTATTATGGTATAGCCTGGTAATCATTTCCTGCCCAACATCTCATAAGCTTCATAACAGTGTTTAGCTGTGTTTAGTACATATACAGAGTCAATAAAATACTGCAAAAACTAACAATATGTCTAGGACCTCATAAGGAGTAGGGTGACCCTTTGTCTTCAGAACAGCTTCAAGTCCTGAATTGTGCCTAGCGGGATATTGGACCCAGAGGTGGAAGGTTTCAGTCCTCAACTAGCCAGTTGAGTATAAAGAGTCACATTGGTTGATTGAAACAAAATCATGGTCTGGATTTGTACTTTCCGAACCTGAACTTTCCAACTCTGATTGGACCATACTTCAAGAAGAAAAGCCTCCAGGTCTTTGAAGAATGGAGGAGGTGGAAATTTACTTTGCACTCTGAGCTCCAGAACTTCTCATAAAGGGCCAATGACATCTAGTTCTGGTGATTCAGGAGGCCTTGGAAGGCATTTCATGTAATCCTGGTGTTCGTGAAACCACTGTTGAATTCATTCAGCAGTGTGTATTACTGTCACTATCATGTGGACATTATGATCTTACAATACGGGAGAATCATAAAGAAACAATGTTTACATCACAGGACGCACCAGGTCCTGTCAAATGGCCCCATATTCTTCGGCAGATTTGCAGCCATGCAAAATCTACGGACTTAATGACTCCCTCAAGGTGGGCGCCTGTGGCATTATGGATCCTCCCCGTATTGCAAGTGTAAACCAGCCCAGATCCAGGAGAAGGGGAGAAAGATGACTCACCGACCATATTACTTTTTTCTATCGCTCTGGGGTGCAGGTTTTGTGCATCTTGCACCAGATTGTGCATCAGCCTTGGATAAAAGCACACATTCCAGCATTATGACACTCACAATGCACAGTTTTTGCAGAGACTGGGTCACATGGACCCGGTACATGCGGTTATGATTTTCCGCACTGGCCTCCTTGTAATCTTGCAGTTTTTTGTAATCGAGACACCTGCAGTTTGGGCACCAGCTCTCTGCTACTTTGAAAAGTCACATATCAAAGTGCTGACTGTCACACTTTTACAAGTGAGACATGCCGCTAATTAGCATTCAGTCTAATATGACTCATCTCAGTGGCTGCATTTTTAATTGCAATTTAGTTACCTCGGTGTAAAATTCGTTTTGTTTTTGTATGGTGTTTCCATTATCTTGTATGTCCATGTATGCATGATATACATTCAAAATCAAATCAAATCAAATAAAAAAAACTTTATTTGTCCTCAAAGGGCAATTCGCATCTGCCATCTGTGAGCCCTCCGTGAAAAGTTGTACAATTGTAAACCACGTAATTTTATCATCATTTTATGTTATGGAGAAAAGTTAAAAAAATAAATAAATATAAGGGATTCCTCAGCAACAATCAGGAGTTTGATACTGGAAAACAACATAAAACTGCTGCTAATTACATTCACTAATCATTTTCCCACTACTGCTGGCCATAAAAAATACCAGTGTATTTCACTGTATAATGAGATATTTTCAATTGGCTTGCAAATAAAAAATTAATTTGGGAAAAAATGAGTTTAACTACTGGGTTGCAAGATGGGAGAACCCAATCATTATGTCACCCACCACCCTAATTTAGGTTTATAAGGTAGCTGGTACAGGGGTGTTTCGTACATGGAGCTGTCTTTCAGTCTTGAGTAGGAATGCTCACGGATTTCCTGTTCGCTCACCTACCTGCTCTAGCTGCCTGCCTGACACATAGAGGTATATTTCCGAAGTCTTAGACGAGTAGGGCTGCCTGCCAAGATGGTAAAACTGAGCTGATTTTGTCTATTCTTGTGCAGAAGTCATGGTCAGTACAGTAGATGGTTTGTAAGCCCCTCTTAGCAGCACTGGCTAACGGGGACCAGTTTAAGCCCAGCTGTGACAAGTAGTGTGGGAGTCAGGGGGCCAATCAGACCCCTCCAGCTGCCCTAGGAAACCCTGACAGGCCTCACTCTCCCCTCAAACCTGACCAGTGGCCACACAGTCATTGGAGACCCTTGACTATATGGATACCTCCACCCGCCAGCCAATCTCAAAGGAAACACATATAACAAGCTGCCCCTATTCCGGTCCTGGAGGGCCAGTGTGTAACAGTTTGCAGATTCCTCTGGTCAAACACACCATGTTCAGCTCTCCAGCTAATTGGCAGGTTTAATAGGTGTGTTGGAGGAGGGAAATCAGCAAACTGTGCTGCAAACTGGCCCTGCAGGACCAGAACTGGGGAACTCTGAAATGTAGGGAACGAGTGGAAACCTTTACAGAAGCATTTCTCACTATTTTTTCCCAAGGGAGCCACATTGGCTGGGAAAAATCAAGAAAGGAGCCAAACATGACGCAAACACCAATCATAACCAATTTTTAGCTTTATCATTTCTTCGTTGTCGCTACATTAGACTTCTGATATTTATGCAGTAGCCAAGAAAAGCATTTTTTCACCATTTCTGCACCAGAAAATGCTTTTTTCCCCCACTTTCGCTAATACCCACACAGTCTCAAATATCGCCCCTGTCAAATGCTCAGAAGTAGAGTTTGCTCTGTGCACGAATTTTTGTTGTGCACAGGTTTTACTTCCTAATGTTGCTCCTGGGTGAAAACGTGCCTTTGTGTGCACGGTTTGTGTGGACTTGTAATTGGCCACACTTGAAACCAGAGCAAGGTTTGTGCCAGATTAAA
The DNA here is from genome assembly GCF_023856365.1 of Brienomyrus brachyistius. Lineage (NCBI taxonomy): Eukaryota > Metazoa > Chordata > Actinopteri > Osteoglossiformes > Mormyridae > Brienomyrus > Brienomyrus brachyistius. The sequence goes on from NC_064545.1 coordinate 379,116, forward strand.
CAAAGGATTTTCTGAGTGAAGTGCAAATAAAAATTTATCTGTCCACTTGTCCTGAAACCTTCTGTGCTCATCTCGAATAGCTCATACTCTTTTTCCAAGTACATTAGGCTCCTTTAGGTCGGATAATGATAGAAAACCTTCACATTTATCTCCATTCTCATCGTTTTCAGCTACTTCTTCATTAGGTTGAGCAGTATTTTCAGATGACAGTTCTCTTGTATGTTTGCCACTTCCGTGTTACCATTTTTGTTTTACCATAAATTGATCCGTGCTCGGTGACCAGAGCAGAGCACTGCAACAGGCAAAAGGGGTCATGCTACTTTGAATATGACAAACTCATAATTTACTAATTTTCTAATTTACTGTAACAGCTGATAAGTTTTAGAAGAATCTGTGTACATCCTCTATATTTTATCAATCGGTTTTGCCAAGTATACTTAAATTGTCCTTCATGTAAAGAAAATATTACAGTATTCAACTGACCACAAGCATTTCCCCACAAAGGTCTTTACGTTCTAAAATCCCAGAGGAGTAACTTAGCCGTACTGGGCACAGCGCTATGGCTCTGAATTGCACGTCAGTAATCTGTCGATTTAGCAGGGAAAATGGGAGCTGATCGTAAGCTGCGGAAAGCGAATGAGAACACGTCGGTGCAGATTCCCACTGCCAGTCAGCGAGCGCAGCTGACAGAGGACCAGCTCCTGCAGGTCTTAAGAAGGTCAGATACCTGGCTTCTTCTGCTCTGAACTTCACCACTTTCACGCAGGGAGAGGCTCAACAATACTCTTACTGAGGGCTATTTTTGTATTGATGGACACGTAATTAATATTTGAAGGACCTTTTCAGCTCTGCTCGAGGTGAAGGAAAATCTTTCGTCAAAGTGGCATTTGCTACACTACAGAGCAGCATGACATTCTTTCTAAAAGCCATTTTGGACCGAGCACTTGAGAAAAAAAGACAAAAGAAACCACAAAACATGGAAACTGACACTGTCTACATAACTGTGGAGCTCATCAGCCCTCAGGAGCTGCACTGGGCCACTGGGACACACTTCTTCACCCAAACTAGCTCAAACATGGAAAATCACCCTTATCAGGTGTGGATCGGAGGCTAGCCTGAGATAGGGGACTCCTGTGAGGGATGATGGGAAGGGGGCGGGGGTCTGCCATGGATGGGAAGGGGGCGGGGGTCTGCCATGGCTACTTTGCTCCTGTAGTCACAACCAGACGTGTATCTTTAATAATCTGCTGAAAGCAACGCAGGACATATGGTTGTCAGCACAACAGTCACCTTAAGCAATATACAGTCAGGGTCAGATTATGGGTTGTGTGGACCCCACCACCACCAGCACCACCACCACCACCACAATTCAAGGGCCCTTGGCAGCCAAACGCCCTCCCTATAGGGTCAGGGGCTCTTGTAGGCAGAGGATCAAAGAATGTAGGCTCTCTAAAATAGACAAACGAAAATACATTGTTGATAAGCGTTGCAAATTGTTTTGGGCTAGGGGCCCCACGGGCCCCCTGCACCCCAAGGGCCCCTGGGCAGCGGCCCCGCTGGCCCGGTCCGTAATCCGTCCCTGTATACATTAGTCTCTCATTGACCACACTGGGTTATTATTATCAACCATAATGTTCAGATACCTCTGTGCTAATGAAGTCTTGCTGTCTTGAAGTTATAATGCACAGTGTACACATAGCCTTCATGCTATACTACACTGTACTATACTATACTATATAGTACTATACTATACTATACCTTCATCCACTAGAGTAAACAGGCTACAGAGTGCTACTATTACACAAACGCAAACAAGTTTATGTAAATGGAACATGGGTTACTCACGAGATGTCTTAGGATAAAATAAGTTTTGCTTGTTCTTGCTTCATGGTCATCATTATTTATCGTGATTTATTACTGCTATTAAAACAACAAGCCCCAAGAAACAGCGACATATGGTGAATATAGGCACAGCCTCGGAAAGCCCTTTGCCATAGACACTGCTGGTTTAGTTTGGTGGATATCTCAGCTGACGTGCAGGGATGGCTTGAATAAAAAGCATATAAAGAAAGTGATAAACTTAGCTAGCAGACATTTAAAATCACACCCACTAAGGCTTTTAAACGCTGCTCTGTTTGGAAAATGCATTTCCACTTTAAGTACTTTGAAAACAGTTTTATGGGTCTATTACCGTTTGGGACCTTGGTTTGTTTCATCTGCTAGAAAATCTTTACATTTTCTTTTATTTGCTCATTTACAGGTAAGTCATTAATGGCTGCATAGTGCACGGTTATCAAGTGGGGCAGGTGTGGGGAGGACTGTCGTTTCAATTAAATCACAGAAGAACTAGGAGGGGGATCTCAAGACGGTGGTGATTGTTCACTGACAAAATACAGAAATGTCACCAGCTTTATTCGCAAACAAGGCAATTAAACCTTTTAGCTTTTTAGAACAGTTACGAAGCTCCACAGTTCAGTTTTAACAGTTTCTTCTTTTGCGAAGCAGAGCAATAGGGATGAGATTTTCCAAATCGCGCATGACACAGGGAGCACGCTGCCTGCAGTTTATAATCCGTAGCCACAAGAAAGATCAGCTGGTGATAGAGCAGCCTGCTGCTCATTCCCACACACACGACAAATGGGAGCAGTGCTATTTGCACTAATTTGTATTAAGATGAACTGAACACACACTTTATCAAGTTGCCTGGTCAAAATAACATTTTACTGATACTGCACTAATAATGCAGTTTGATGTTTATAATTTCTTATGCATATTGCAAAAGGTATTTATGTATATGCATTGATATTACCTTCATGTATAATACATGTTTTCTGCGTTTATTACAGCGTTTAATGGCTATGTTTATAATTCCTTACATAGAGGAGGCTCATACAGGTACTTAATAAAAAATGTATTATCTTGTTTTTCTAAGCATTCCGTATAAAAAAATATGCCACGCTGCCAGTAGATTTATTTCATATTCACATGCCAAGAATTTTACAGCACGCAGACATGCGAATCGGCCTTAGTGTGTCTCTACAGATATTCTCGCGGAGACCTTGACTGATTCCACACAAATGAAAGACACAAAATGTAGAGACTAAGAGCCAAATATGCCACTTCAGAAATATGAACCAGTCTAAACAGGCTATTTGCCTCACGATTTTTTAGACAGTTTTTAGATTAAAAGCAGGCTGTTTATAATGAATATGTACTGCTTGCTGTGGAAGACGAAAGCAAAATGTTTTCTGGGTGCCTGCAGTTAGGCTAAATTAATTAAATGGAGTGCGGTCTCTTCCTTAATCTTCAACAGCAGGCGAAGTGTCAGTTTTAGTGCAACAGGACGACGTCCAGCGGATCTGCAGCGGTGTCACGTTCGAGGTGAGCGAATAGGAGGCACAGTCAGGGGCTTATGTTCAGTCTCACCTTATTAAGCAAGGGTAAATGGTTCCCGTTGCTCCTGATGAAAAGAAGCGTTTCATATCTTAATAAGACAGGCCGAACACGTTCAGAGGGTTTGCCCGGAATGACGGTGTCACCCACGGTACAAGACAGATTCCGTGTAGTGCCCTGAATCAGGCGGGCTAAGCGTCAGGAAAAAAAAAAAAAAACAAGCTTTGTCTGGTATGAAGACTTCCCTCTGAATCCAGGCTTTCAAAACGTCAAACATGTTAGCCGTGCAGATATTGGTGAGCTTTCGCGACACATTAGTCTCCAGATCTCTAAATTCCATTACCCCTGCAGCAAGAATGGATCGGAATCCCACAATTAATTGATTTTGTACACTGAAAAACAGAATGTATTTAAAAAGTAACGAGCAGATGCGTCACCCTAGATAAATAAACCTACTTAAAAGACCTACTTTCTATGCAAGACACACACACACCTATAAAAGCATAAGTTTGGAGGTTGATCAAAAGAGCAGAAAAAAGAAATTCAACCAAGTAACATTTCTTTCTGGAAGATTTCACTGAAGAAATCTCTTAGAGGCAGGAAATAAAACATATGGGGTGATTACGATGCTATCGACACAAAGGCAATAACCTGCCATCTATTCCCAGTGCCTCAGTCTGAAAGCCAAGGATGACAAACCCATTTTATTTACTCTTCTATACTCTGACAGTAATTAGCATCCCAAAGAACACTGACCATCATCAGACATATGGCTGACTTTTCCAGCTTTCTGACGGCTGACAGAGCACCAAGTTAATCACCTCTCTTCCACTGTCGGAAATTAGCAAAGAGCACCACCCCGACATCCATCCATCCATTTTCCAAACCGCTTATCCTACTGGGTTGCGGGGGGTCTGGAGCCTTTCCCGGAAGCAATGGGCACGAGACAGGGAACAACCCAGGATGGGGGGGCCAGCCCATCGCAGGGCACCATCACCCCGACAGTCCAAGCAAATAAACCAACGATGATGTCAACTTCACAAAACCTAAGACCTGGGGTGCGTTGGGTCCCCTCAAAATGGAGGGTATTTTGAGTACAGTGGCAGTCGATAGTCGAAGAAACACTGTCGTAAGGGAGCAAGGCAGAGCCAGCTGAGGTACACCTAGGAGGGCTGCCTTCCATCCATTTTCCAAACCGCTTATCCTACTGGGTCGCGGGGGGTCCGGAGCCTATCCCAGAAGCAATGGGCACGAGGCAGGGAACAACCCAGGATGGGGGGCCAGCCCATTGCAGGGCACACTCACACACCATTCACTCACATATGCACACTTACGGGCAGTTTAGTAACTCCAATTAGCCTCAGCATGTTTTTGGACTGTGGGGGGAAACCGGAGTACCCGGAGGAAACCCTACGACGACATGGGGAGAACTCCGCACACATGTGACCCAGGTGGAGACTCGAACCCGGGTCCCAGAGGTGTGAGGCAACAGTGCTAACCACTGCACCACCATGCCGCCCTGAGGGCTCCCTTATGAAACACTAATAAATTAAAATTAATAGCCGTCATAACAAAAGCAACCACTGGGTGGCCTTGACTTTGTTTAAGAATCACTGCCGTAAAGGCTACGCTGTGTCAGATTTGAAGACGAAGCCCTTGCATGCAGTCACTCTAAGGATGAATCCTTGCAGCGTTTGTGGACCTTGGTCTTACAACAATATAAAACTTGTCAACACAACTGCTATTAGTTTGTCTGTATTTTTGCCTCTTTCTACATGTTTGATTCAAACTGCCCCCAGATGGATCCCCAAGTTCACACATGGAAACCTCAAAGTCCTAGTTATCACAAATCTCACTGGCTATTCCCCAACAAAGTTTACTATTAAAACAGAGCATGCGGCGGTTCAGAAAGAGCAACGGGATCCAAGTACTTAATATCTACACACCAGGACAAAACCAGAGAATACTTACAGTATATTTTTAGATATTTAGTAAAACCCAGTGTTTATGACTTGAGCTACAGTGCTCACAGAAAGTCTTGGGACGCTTGCTTAAGTCCGTAAAAATACTACAAATTTATAACAAAAATCATTATTCGTTTGTTTACAAAAATATATATCACATTAGACACAACCAATAGCTTTAAGTAAAACATTCATTTCAAGTAGTAATAAAGTGAAACCCAAATTATAGTTCTAAAAGAGCTCTTCTCTTTAGTCTCATTAGGTGCTTTTTAATTACACCTTTGCAATAACATGAAACACCAAACATTTCTGTTTAGCATCTCTTTGGGAGTCAATGCTACAATTGCAATTAAGACAAAACTACAATAACAGAACTAAATAATTCAGTCAAAAAAATCATGACACTTAAAGAGAAAATGTCTGTGTCATGCCCGGCTCGTCCGCTCCTCGTGTGTGCCACGCCCCCTAATTACCCACGTGTGATTTCCTGATCCTGCCCAGTCGTGTCTTGTTTCCTGCTGCCTTGTTCTGTGTATTTAAGTCCTGGTCTCCCCAGTTTGCTTTGTCTGTCATTAATGTCAGTTGATGTCAGTCTGCGTCCAGTGTTCCCGGCTCCCCGTAGCCAGAATAAACCCCCGTTTTCCCTTATACTGTTGCCTGCCTGCTCCTTCCGCACGATCGCCGCTCTCTGCTCGCGATCGTTGCCCACGTCCCGTGACAGAATGACAGACCCAACAAAGAAAAGGAGACGCAGGGGAAGGCGAATCCCGGAAGCGCCGCCTCTTTATCTGGGCCGCTGCTCGCTCTCCAGCCCCTGGCTCCCACAGGAGGAGGAGATCGTCCTGGGTCCCGACCTGGGGCCGTACGGTCTGGGACCCTGCTCCCTGGCGAGGCTCTGGGCTCCGAGCGAGGACGACGAGGACGAGCCCTTCGTCTTCCCGGACCCAGAGCTCCTCCCTGCGGAACAGCTTGAGCAGCCGCCTCCGCTGCTCGCTGCGGCCGCCTGGTCAGAGGGGCTTCCTCCGTTAATGCCCACGGACACACAGCTCTCTCCCCCTGCAGTAACCACCCCGGAGGCGCTACCCGCGCCTCACCCAGGGAAGCCGGTGAACTGCGCCTCCCAGTTCTTTGCCCTTCAGGGGTTGTTCTGGAGGATCTGGGGGGAACTGGTCCCTCCAGTAAGTCCGGAGGTAGTGGAGCTAACGGAGCGACTCCAGAGGAGCTTTGCAGCGTTTACTCCCGCTTCCGACCCCGAGCAGCTGGAGAGTATGACAGACGACGTGCGGCAGCTCCTACTGCTCCAGAGGGCTGCAGACTCCGCTCCCGTGCAGCCGCCATTGCCGGCGGACCCCGCGCCGGTGCAGCCGCCATTGCCGGCGGACCCCGCGCCGGTGCAGCCGCCATTGCCGGCGGACCCCGCGCCGGTGCAGCCGCCATTGCCGGCGGACCCCGCTCCCGTGCTGCCGGCGGACCCCGCTCCCGTGCAGCCGCCGTTGCCGCCTTCGCCGCTGCCGCCGCCTGCGCAGCTGCCGCCTGCGCAGCCGCCTTCGCTGCCTGCTGCAGCTCCCGGGCAGGCGCCCCCACTGCAGCCGCCTGCTGCAGCTCCCGGGCAGGCGCCCCCACTGCAGCCGCCTGCTGCAGCTCCCGGGCAGGCGTCCCCACTGCAGCCGCCTGCTGCAGCTCCCGGGCAGGCGCCCCCACTGCAGCCGCCTGCTGCAGCTCCCGGGCAGGCGCCCCCACTGCAGCAACCTGCAGCTCCCGGGCAGGCGCCCCCACTGCAGCAACCTGCAGCTCCCGGGCCGGCGCCCCCACTGCAGCCACCTCCTGTTCCGGACCGCGCTGCAGCTCCCGGGCCGGCGCCCCCGCTGCAACCACCTCCTGTTCCTGACCGCGCTCCAGTTCCTGCAGAGGCGCCCCCTCTGCAGCCGCCTGCTGCAGCTTCCGGGCAGGCGCCCCCTCTGCAGCCGCCTGCTGCAGCTCCCGGGCAGGCGCCCCCACTGCAGCCAGCTCCTGTTCCTGACCGCGCTCCTGTTCCTGTCCAGGCGCCCCCACTGCAGCCACCTGCAGCTCCCGGGCCGGCGCCCCCACTGCAGCCACCTGCAGCTCCCGGGCCGGCGCCCCCACTGCAGTCACCTGCAGCTCCCGGGCCGGCGCCCCCACTGCAGCCACCTGCAGCTCCTGACCGTGTTCCTGTCCCGGCGCCCCCACTGCAGCCACCTGCAGCTCCCGGGCCGGCGCCCCCACTGCAGCCACCTGCTGTTCCTGACCGCGCTCCTGTTCCTGACCGCGCTCCTGTTCCTGACCGCGCTCCTGTTCCTGACCGCGCTCCTGCTCCTGACCGCGCTCCTGCTCCTGACCGCGCTGCAGCAGCTCCCGAGGCGCCCCCTGTGACAGTTTCTCCCTCGCCCCGGCGAACTCGACCCCGACCTGGGGTCATGTCTGTGTCCCGTAAAGGGAGGGGACACAGACGCAGGGCTGGGGTCCCGCCCGCCCTGCCCCCTGGCTCGCCCTGCCTCGCTCCCCCCTCCGGTGCCTGGTCGGTCGCCGGCGGGCTCCCCGACGGCGGCTCCTCGGTCGCCTGCGGGGCCCCTACCTCCGGCCCTCCCCCGGACATCGCCGCCTGCTGCGGCTCCCCCCTCCTCCGTGCCTTCGCCCTGGCCCCTTCCAGCTCCCTCGTCCCCTTCCCTGGTGCTCCCTCCTGCTCCCTCCCTGGCCCCTCCGCGGGTCCCTCGCCCTGTCTCCTCTGCCCCTTCTCGGTCCCCTTCGGCTCCGGCCTCCCGGCCGCCTGCGGCCCCTCCGGCTGCCGCCCGTCGCCCGCTGGGGCTCCCACGGGCTCCCCTTTGTTCCCCCGCCTTCTCTCCCTTCTCTCCTGCCCTGGTCCCTCCTTTGTTTGCTCCTCCTCCTGTCTTTCCTCCTTTCTCCGTTCCTCGTTCCTTTGTTCCTCCCGTCTCTGTTCCTTGTGCCCCGGTGTACCCGCCTTGCACTCCTGGCCCCTTTGTTCCGCCTGTTCCCTCTGTGTCTCCCTTCCTGGTTTGCCTGTCTGCCTTCCCGACCCTCTGTCAGGTTTTGTCTTTTGTCTTGTCCCTCGCTCTGTTTTGTACCTCGGTCCTGTTCCCTGTCCTGCGTTAATTCTGTTCTTGTTTGCCAGGTCCTGTCCTGCCTCGTCCCGTCCGTCGCCCCCTTCCTTGGCGCGCCCGGTGTAGCGCGCCTTTGGGGGGGGGTTCTGTCATGCCCGGCTCGTCCGCTCCTCGTGTGTGCCACGCCCCCTAATTACCCACGTGTGATTTCCTGATCCTGCCCAGTCGTGTCTTGTTTCCTGCTGCCTTGTTCTGTGTATTTAAGTCCTGGTCTCCCCAGTTTGCTTTGTCTGTCATTAATGTCAGTTGATGTCAGTCTGCGTCCAGTGTTCCCGGCTCCCCGTAGCCAGAATAAACCCCCGTTTTCCCTTATACTGTTGCCTGCCTGCTCCTTCCGCACGATCGCCGCTCTCTGCTCGCGATCGTTGCCCACGACTCGTGACAGTCTGTGCATATATGTTAAACATTATTTGTTATAACACTAATAATCTTTTTTACAGAATTAAGTAAATGTCCCAAGACTTTGCATGAGCACTGTCTATCTCAGAGTTTGACCCTGAAATCAACAATTAAATTAACAGACGTTTATTAAAGGTTTGATACATGGTCCACATTCTCCATCTTCAGCCAGTCGCCATCCTCCTGAACTCCCCAGGGACCTGCTGGAGGTCATTAGCAAACCTGCCAGCAGCCTCTGCTACTGGATTCTGACCTTTACCTTCATTGTGCTTCAATCTAGGAATGGTGGTTGCATAAGCATTTTTTTGCCACAGAGAGATTAATGGTGCAGTTTACACTTCCTGACAGAGGTCCATTCGAGACCTTGGAATCCGATCTGCCATCGCTTGGGTCCAAAGATGGCTGCAGTGTCTTTCTGTTTCAGTATACTTCAATTACTAAAAGCTTCTCATAACACAAAGCATGCCTGGAATCATTGATTTGACTTGAGCAAAGAGTGAGATGCATTCTGGAAATTTAGCGTTCATCCTCACAGCGCTCACAATCACTGTCAGGATTTAATTACCTCCTTCATGAAAAAGGGGTTTTTTTCCTGACGGGGGATTTAATGCAGGGCCACAGTTGGTTCTCCAATTGTTAGAGATTCCCCAAAACACACAGGCCTGCAAGCTCAGTTTCCCTGCAGCCGTCAGTCACATCTGCCTGCCATCCAGCATAGATCACATCAAGCCAAAGATGAAACAGGCAGGCACTACTGGGCCAGTCAGGAGTTTGGAAACACACTGAGGAACAAGAGAGTTCCACTGGAACACAAATAAACTGCTGGAACAGAACAGAAAACACGGTCGTGATGTTCTGTGATGTTTCCATAAATATCGATTGATGGCATCAATTTGCTTATAACCTTGCTGAAGATAAGCGCTTTCACAGATGGATGGATGGAACTGCTTAATATCACATGAGACTGATCATTAAATCTCCAAGGGTGTAGCCTTGTTGCTAAAACATCTCATTTAGAGTAGACAAAATGCATGGCCACTTCAATGAATGTAAAGGTAGCCTTGTATTTCAACACACACTGGAAAATGAGGTTCAGATCTCCCACTTCTAGACTGAGACATACCAGCATTACTGCTGCTGCTGGGAAGGTACGGAAGATCCACGTCATTCAACAACAGCTAGCGTTAGCAGCACAGATGGCCCTCCTACAGACCGAGAGCGCCGGCACAGGCGGAGCGGGCCAGATGGCGGGAGAGCGCCTGACCTTCAGGTTCACCAACACGCTGACAGGAGGCCCCAGCAACACATCTGAGGCCGACTGGGATTTATTCGACCGTCATCAGTGGCCACAAAGCTACAATGTGGATGGGGGGGGGGGGTATCTGGGCTTCTTTCCCTTCGGGGGGGGGGAGTGCTCTGGGTGTTGTCACCGAGGTAGAGCTAGACTTCTAATTCCAGAAGCCCAGGAATTTCATGCAAATGCTTCCGGTTTCACACATGCTCCAGGACATCTTGGCAACAGCTCCCGCGGTGCATGGGCACCCGGGCCTTTGTCACTCAAAATGGCACCTTTGGATACATCCCTCATTAACAAGGTCCTGAGGAACTAGCTGTTACCAAGAGATTGAAACTCCTATGAGTATATAATAGCTGTAAAAAGTGACAGCATAGTTATTCCTAATCCCTAAGTACCAGTCATCTCTGAGCAGCAACAATTTTTAGACAAGCACCATTCCTTGGAGTATTTGGTTATAAAAATTGCATAAATCCCATTTTTATTGTTCCCTTCGTCGCAAATATACTTCCAGGACTTGAGACGGACACATTGTCCTTATACCACGATCAGATTTTTGAGATAAATCAAATGACAAACTACACTTAATAAGCATTAAAGGCAGCATTCTGTAGCTAGATGTAGTCTGAAGATGCCCTTATTGGGGGGGAAAAAAATAATTCACACACCAAAGGCTGTACTCATGTTTTTGTTCCTAGAATAGCTGTGTTATCTAATAATAACCTGCTGTGAGATTCTGCACCTTTACTGCATCGGTTTCCCTCCTTCTTCACGCAGTCGTTCACATAGAATTATCCATCTGAGGCCTTGATGGAATGTGCCTCATTAAACCTGCGGTGGTCGGCGTCCCCGGCAAATCCGTCGCCGGTTCCCACTGTTAGTCTGATTAAACTGCATTTCTGGAGTATGACCTCCCGCGAGGTGACGTTTTTAACATGCACAGGCTACGGGTCTCACCGGAATGATGCTGCAGCCCTGTGCTACAGCTACATAGTGGTCTAGAGTCAAATGGCAGAAGATGATAAGCCAAACCGGAACATGCGATCGCAGGATGCAGGGAGCCGCATTGTTCCTATATTTTCTGCTCCATCGAGTGAAGGTTTCACATGGAAGCTCATGACATGACCAAGCTTTTGCTGGGCTCTTTATAAGGAATGCCATGGCACACATGACAGTAAGTAGCAGTGGGCATGTGACACATGCATGTGGTACAATGTACTGTATGCTCCACCCTACCGGGGTGTCTGATCCAATCAGAATCAGTTTGATATGGGAGCAAGGCAGAACCAGCTGAGGTACATCTAAGAGGGCTGCTTGGCCCTGTACGGAGCCTGACGCATTTCTTTCGCTAGGCGTGAGAGCAATGGGGGGCATATCCAAAGCACTGTGGAACCTGCAAGGAATTTCCCTGGTTTTGCTTCCGTTTCATCACTAGCGAGGTTTTGGCATAAAATCAATAGAAAAAACACCCCATGTGATTCGAGGAGAGTGTATAATATACTGTAACCTGCAAGTTTTCTGCTCCTGTTGGAAGAGCTTGTCCAAGGTGGCATGAAATGTACTGCTTTAGAAAGATCTGTTTCCAGAGCCCAACCGGAACAGCACGGCTCAGGCTATTTCATACCTGGTCTCTTTGAAGAGGGAAATGAACACTGGTTCAGTGTGTAGCGAGACAGAGCCATCCCATCAAAGAGGAACGGACAGTTTTCTGGCCGAGGGTGCTCAGATGAAAGAAGTAGTTTGATTATCTATTAGCGATTTAACAACTTTAACGGTAACTGAGTTAACTAACTGAAGCAGCAGCATTAACAGCAGCATATTTGTGCTTTAGTACTTGGATCAGTGAAAATACAAAAAAATCAACACTGAAAAATACAGCAGGCTTTGGCAAGACGCAGGGCCTTTTTTTGGAAAGTAAAACGTGTTGGTACGTTAAAAATTAAGCTGCATTTCTCGCCAGATTTTTAAATAAGCGATAACAACTGTAAAGTTAACACTATTTTGTCAATCGGCCTGGTCAGCGGATTTTATCATCGGTGGATTGGGTCGGCAAATTTTTTTTCAGATATACTTTAGCTTTGTGCTGCCAGTGGAGTTTGGCCCACGTTTACATCCATTAGCAGCTCCTGTGATTGTTAAAGTAGGATCTCTGCTATTACAAGTGTCATAAATATTTGTTTTCATTTATTTTAAAAGAGGGATTAAAAAAGAATAATCCCTAAAAAGACTCCAGTTCCCAATGTACCTTCACATAATGTCACAAAAGAAACACTGGCAAGATGAATTGCGACGCACAATTTATTTATAAATGGCTTCCCTCCTTTCTATGCTACCGTCGACGCAGGCAGCACCAACTCACACTGTTTTTATACAATATACCTGAAATCATATCTGCATTTTTTATCCTTCACTGTCACCAACAACAAAGTTCCCTAAAAGTTTCAGCAGGATTCCTGCAGGTCAACGCGCCTCATGCATTTTAATGAGAAATCTGATTGGGCCCCTTCAGTGCAGCCTGCTTGCGTTGTGCTCATTCACTTAACCTGTAGGATGGTAACTGAAGATCTGTTTTCGGATCCCTGCTGCCTGTAGATGCCAAGACAACACATCGCTATTATATCACTTAACACTTTCTGGTCCTCTCACTCTCTGCGTTTCCATGGAAATTAGCTCCGACACGATAATGTGTCAAGGTCTTTGCATCCCAGTCAAAAACTGAGGTGAACGGTCTTGATGTATTTGAGAGATGAGTCAGTGCTGCAACTCAGGTTTAGCACTTCATTAGCTTTACCACTTAAAAGACGTTGTCTTAAGCAATAAGAAAAGCAAGCTTAAACAGCTTGCCATCTTTTAAGCTTTTTCCTGTGTCTGTCTTTCCCTGTGTAATTTGACAGGGTTACAATGAGGTGTCAGTACCTTAAAAGCAACGGCATACTCCATGGACACAACAGGTGTGTCTTTTCTGGGACTTGGAAGGCTAGAACACTGCTAATCGCTCACGGGAGTTTTACTCACACAAAAATATTCTGAGGGCAGAATGAAAAATAATTCGTCCGGTGGAATAACCAGATAGGTCCAAGCAATCAGATGTCTGGGTCCCACCTGCTTTAGCTTTTTGGACCCATCTCCTCTAAAATTTGATTGGTTCTCTCTCTGACCTGAACCAATCATGTTTTGTTCTGTCCTCAGAACATTTTTTGTGTAAAACTCCCACGAGCCTGATGACCACAAGGTGCCCCCCACGTCACAGCATACTCGCATATCATAATGAGCTATCATGGTCAGACACTCTAACTTTCTAACCAATCGAAAAACAATAATTATGACCATAGACAGAATTTGACGTTTGCACTTTGGGGTGCCAACAAAAGAACACATCTTTCTTACCTTATGTGTTAACGAATGTATCATGTATCTAATGCACACATTACCTGTTACTTTGTCTACCTATAGAGTATCAACAAACCGCTTATGCAAAAGTGCAGAGTGCTAGCATAGAACATACTGCAATGCTGGTCTTGCCAATTAACTCCAATTTCGACTTTCGATGAGGACTGGGGGGGGGTGATCCCCATACCCCCCCCCAAACTCCAGCCATGCCATCACATGCTCTGTAACATTATTACCAATACATTACACTGAATTACCACCGTTCTTTACATGACTCTACATGTGGAGAATTTCCCCACGGGGATTAATAAAGTAATTCTGATTCTGAATTCTGATTAACTGACACCCCACCAAAAATAATACATCTAAATCTCAGTCGGCGTGCCTCACTCGTATAGTCAAAATTTAGTAGAAAAGCACCACCCGAATAAGGATGTAGCAGTGCGAGCGATGAATCTGTTTAACGACAATGCAATGTCCACATTTATGCGTAAAGTCGCACAAAAAGAAAGAGATTCCGTTAGTTATAGTGAAAGTCGTCCTACAAAATAACCCTCCTGTTCTCCTCTCTCACGTCTCCCTCACACCATCCATGATTCTTTTCAAAGGTGAAGTGCAGGTTAATTTGTGTTATGTATTTCATTCTTTATATTTCGTATTATAAATGTAATCATTTTTATATGAATATTTCTGGGTTGTGGAACGAATCGTCTGAGTTTTCATTATTTCTAATGGGAAAATTCGCTTTGATATATGAGTGCTTTGGATTACGAGCACATTTCCGGAACGAATTATGCTCGCGATCCGAGGTTTTACTGTATTACATCTGGCCTTTCTTGCAGAGTTTATACCAATTTATGTTCGGTTTTGCTCTGGCATTATATAATCACAATACAGTTGAACAGACTTGAATTGAAAGAAAACAACAAAACAGAATAATTACATAAAGTAACAATGTCTAAATCCCTCCAGCTACATACAGCTGTATTAGCTACAATACAAAAGGGCCATCTTTGCTTACCCCTGCGAAACAAAAGCGTACCGGGTGCCCCACACTGGGAGCGAGTGCGAGCTGCTGAAATATTCATCACTGAGGTTCCCATTACTTTGCCATGAAGCTTCTTCACATGCCGTAAGGGTTCTGATCAAACACTCGACCGTCTGCGTACGACCTCAGTCACAGAATGACAACCAGGGCAGAATGCAAGGGCATCTCAACTCAGGCTCATCTCTCCACTGCTAATATCTAAGAGGAGGAGCGGGCCCCGCCCCCTCACATACTCTCACGCCACACCGTTAATTAAAAAATGACGGTACATTTCAACGATGTAATTTTGAGCAGCCAACATTTATATTAATGCAGGTGGCAGTCGATCTGATTCTCTTCGTGCATCTCAGAACACCGGTTTTGTCCTTCAGGTTATGGGTAACGCAGCGCCTTCTCATACAAGGAAGAACACAGCTGCTTCCTCTACTGCGTGTCCAGGTCATAGAGAAGCACCTTAGATAGACCTGATACAGCAGAAAGCATCATGGGTAACCACCCATCCTCTCTCTGGCTTTGCCTGCATTAGCATACAGAGCTCTGGAGTCTTTGAAAAAGAGCTCCAGTCTACAGATATGTACACATTACAAAACTTTAACACTGTACACTATTTCTTGTTACTAAGTTGTTTTCCCATAAGGTGCCTCAGGAGAATAGTCTGTTTTCTATGTCAGTGCATTGGCATCACCCCGCATCTCAGGGAATGCAGCGCACGATCAGGATATGAGGAAGATAATTGCAATGACTAATGAGAGGGAAGTAGCAACAGAGGTCTCAGAAGCCATGAAGGAATTCACAGACCGTCAACAGCATCCACTGGCTTTTACCAGTGCATTATGGGAACGGATCCATGCTCAGTAAAGTATACCAAAAGCCCAGATCTCCAAGGACCACACTGCCTGCCCTCATTTTTATTCCAATTATGGGCCGTGGGTACGGCGTGGGGCGGTGTGTGGCGGGGAGTGTGTGCGGAAAGTTCTCCCAAGGCTCCCGGTGCGGTGACACATGGGCTTACGCAGCAACAGTCAGGCTCTCTTACACGTACTCAACGTCCCACTGAAATGAGGGACCTTGGAAAGCTGAAGGTCACTGATACAGAAAACTACACAGGAAATTCAACAGAAAAAGAAGGAGAATGAATTCTAAAGAAATATACAAAGAAGATAAACGGGGTCAATAGCATGAAACAAGAATTTCTACATGTTTAATTTAAAAAAATTTAAAACTTAAAAAAGGTACGCACGACTAGATACCAAGTTGAGTCGGTGAGAATGTATTCTCCCCAGGAACCTACAGACATGGATGCATCATCACAGGGCTGCTCATTCCTGCTCCTGGAGATCAACCACCCTGCAAAGCTTAGGTGCAGTCCTAATTAAGCAGGCGTGATACACACAAGCAGGTCATTCAGTAACATCTCAGTGTGATGCTGCGTTCCATTTGAACTCGTAACTCATAAATTCCAAGTTCCTAGTCAGAAATTTCAACTAGAAAGCCCCCTGAGGTTGGAATTCTGATTCATGAACTCAAAGGAATCTAAAGAACCCCGAGCTCAGAATTCAAGATGACGGCGCCCTTTATCAACAGAAGTGAAAGCTGTAGTTGCGTCCCAGTCAGAAAGTGAAGTGAACAGTCTTGATGTATTTGAGAGATGAATCAGTACTGCAGCTCAGGTTTAGCACTTCATTAGCTTTAACGCTTAAAAGCACTTGTCTTCGGCAATTCATTAATTTTTGCAGTTAGCTTTAGAAGCTAACTTTAACAGTATCCCTTCTTTAAAGCTTTTTTTCTGTGTCTGTCATTCCCTGTGCAATTTATCGTGTGTCTGTGTGTTGCTATAGTGTTTTTATGCAGGTAATGTGTTGTTATCCAGTGATATTGCTAACAATGACTAACAATTAAATAACTGGGGCCCGTTTCACTAAGCAGAATTTCTTGCTTAAGCAGACGTTTTGTTGGATTTAAGGTAGTCTGGGCTATAAGTAAGTGAATGAAGATAAAGGCCATTTGAACTGGGGTAAATTAAATTCGACAAGTTATCTGGGTAAGCAAAAAATCCCTAAATGGCTTTCCGATTTGCTGCACTGGAATGCTGTGGACTTGTGTGTGATTTGAGTGAGTTCCGACCTCCGAGATAAACAGAACACAGTGTTAGAACCAGCTATGTTACCAAGTTCACCTAAGCTGTACTGCCTAGGTGACCAATCTTATCCACAAAAGGCTGGTGTGTTTGCAGGTTTTTGGGGGTAACCTGTAGGTCAGCTGTTCAAACCCAGGTGTGAGGACTCTTCAGCCAATCAGTCCTCTGATTAGTAATCTAATTAGGGAGTTGCAGTGAAAACCCGCATACACACTGGCCCTTTCTGTATAAGACTGCCCACCCCAGCTTTACAGGGTGGTAGATCTCCAGAAGTACGAATGAGCTGCCCTGGATTAGCAGGTAAAGCACTCAGCCTTGAACAAGTCCACACTGCATCCAGTGGCACAGTGATCCAGACAGCTGGGGCAGTCTGCCCAGCCCATGCAGACCAAGAAGGCAGCCTGGGGGTCACCTCCCCCATATATTGCTCAGTGCTCAGCATTAGATCAACTGTGTACACACAACAGCATTTCTGCTACTAAATAAACAACTGGGCTTTAACCTCAGCTTTTAGCGGGGGGAAATTCCTAACTGTTTATTAATTTGTGAGCTAGGCGTGGTGAGCATGTGAATGACCTGGATGATGCAGCACTTGAGGGCTTCCCGGAGGAAGCTGAGCTAGCACTCGGGTGGGCGGGGCAAGGTCACAGGAAGGAGACACAGCGGCAGCCAATCAGCTCCCTGACCTTTCATGGGGCGGCATGAGGGAAATGGAGAATCAACATAACGCATGAGGGACCAGGGCTGCAGCTGCTGGGTTATGCCACTGAATCAGATCTGCTATAACGTGCTGTAATTCTCAACATCCCACCATACATGCAGCTCCTGTGGCTCAACAAGTAGAGCCTTGTGCTAACAATGCAAAGGTCGTGGGTTTGGGGAAAGAAAAAAACAAAACAGTACTGTAAGCTGCTTTAGATAAGTGTCAGATAAATGTGACCAGCATGGTACAAAATCAATGTAATAATGTTTAATATCGTTCTTTTATAGGCTGCAGCAAATCTGTTTACAATGATTCCTCCAGGTTTTACGATTCTTATGCATTTTCTGACACCCTTATCCCGTACTTTTTAAATCCAAGTTATTTCTCAGTGGACATTTTAAAGGATGTCAAGCCTGATTCCTGCCACTTGCACAGACATTCAAATCCACACCTTAGTATCTCATAGAGCAGGGGTAGGCGATCTTATCCGCAAAGGGCCGGTGTGTGTGCAGGTTTTAGGGTAACCTTTAGGTCAGTTGTCCAGACCCAGGTGTGAGGACTCTTCAGACAATCAGTCCTCTAATTAGTGATCTAATTAGGGAGTTTCAGCAAAAACCCGCGCACACAGTGGCCTTTGTGGATAAGATTGCCCACCCCTGTCGTAGAGCCCAAACACTAATGGGTAGTTATCCACCTGATTTGCACGCTGGCCTGGTGTGATTTTTGCCCATTATACATTGACAGACTCGCCCCAGGTCATTCGGCTCGCTTGGACTGTGCTGCGGTTCTTTTTTTGTTCGAATGATTCTCGGTGGGATTGAGATCAGGACTCTAACTGTCTGCTGAAGGACATGCACCTTATTATGCTGGATGTCCTCCAGTGCAGCCCCGGCCCTGTCCTTGGTACCCCCCCCATGCTGCTGAAAGCCATGCTTCCGTCCAAACAGGACACTCGCTCCCCGCCGTGCAGCACCATCATCCCTCTTTCTCCAGCCACACATTCATTTCCCCGCATCTTAACTGGGTCACTCTCTTACTTCCAGGTGAACTCCAGGCCTGCCCAGTGATGGGGTTTTTTCAGTAATGCGTCCATTCCTGCCACCCTCCCTTACAGACCAGTCTTACTCAGAGCTCTTGATGCATAGAGCGGATGTACATTTATGCCGATCTCAGCCTCTAGACGCCATAACTTTCTTCTCCTGATCACTGTGCTGTAGTGTTGATGTTTGCTTTCCTCACAACCGTACACGTTGTTCAGGCACAATTTGGTTCTCTTAGGCCGACACTTCTGGTGTGACACTCTTTCAGTCCCTGACTCTAGCTCTTATCAGAATGGCAGACAGTTTCTCCTTTTCATCTTTGTGTCTCCACCCCAAACATTGGTGGAGGACTCCTTAGATAAAGTTTCAACTCTTTTCATTCATATTCAGTGCATGACAACTGGGTGTGAAGCGAATTTTGACTGTTAATTTCCTTGAGTTATGCACAGACGGAGTTCAATTAAGTGGCATTTTTTTATATACTTACATTGTTAAGGGTTAAACAATTAGTAATTTTTAATAATCAAACTGCTTTTTTTTTTTCGTTTTGCTTGGAGGTGTGCATTTGTTGCATACTTAAATATTAGTTCCCAGTCTGTGTGATAAATAAACTTTTAAAAGTAACAGAATATGAAAACAACATAAGGGACTCATTTATATAATCTAAAAAATACACACATTGTGTGTGTCTGAGTGATCATGTATATATTACATTGTGGGGATCAAATATGTTGATGGTTTAGGGACCTTTTCGGTCCACAAAAGGGAAAACTTTATTTTATAGTAATCTGTGACTGCAGTCAAAAAACTTATGGTTTACTTATGGTTACTTATGGTTAAGATTAGGGCTGTGTAGGGGGTTAAGGTTGTCATTGCTGGGATTAGGATTATGCCCACAGAAATGAATGGAGAGTCCCTACAAACATGTGTGCGTGTATATATATATTTAGCATAAGTGCTTTGTCCCTCTCCAGCGTAAGTCACATAATGACAACGAAAGAAGCTGCCCCACAGGGGAAGGGGTATCCAGAGTGACAGTCCATCACACATGGGGACACATCAGGTCCAGATATGTGAGACGTAGTCAGGAGTCAGTAGAGCGCATTTCCATAAAAACACGGCTAACAGATCGCTAACTCAGCACCGAAACATAAGCGGTATTCATGGGATCTAGCTTCTGAGGATCCGCGGATGAGCAGAGCCCTTTTACGGGCTAATTTAACCCCCACTGACCTAGCACTAGGAGCTAGCAGCACCCTCACTGCCAAAACAGCCGTCTGGGGTGCTGTCAGGCCTCCCAGCCTGCGTGAGCGCTGTCTCATTAAGCGGCACCTCCGCCGTAAAGGCCGTTCACCTCCCTATTGTCCGGCACTCCACAGTGCTGGGGAACTACACCTTCCAACAAAAGAAAGCTACGGTTTATAATACCACACAATTAACACCTGCTGCACCTTCTTCATGCTCCAGAAACCCGCAGTGCCGTTTCCACACCATAGTTACCGCCATGAAGGTTTGACTGCTCTCTCTTTTGTCCCCACCAGGCATGAGGTTCGGAGACCCCCTGGGACAGACCATGAGGAAGGTGAGCCTGGCGTCAGTCACAAACACGCCAACAGCATTATGCTCAGCACTGATAAGGCCAGTCCAATCGGGCTGACTGACATCCTGTAGCCCCCCGGCAGGACCCAGAGTGGCCCATGCTTTTTGCGGGACCGCAGAGGACCGGCGGTCCTCGGGGACCCCGATGCACATTGTCTTCAAACACGCTCGCTTCTCATGACACGGGCACCCTCACTTGGGATACAGGCGAAAGGGTTGGACGAGGGCTCTGATTGGGACACGCCCTCGAGGCCCCGGCCCCTCGGACTTCCTTGTGCTCCCTCCGCTGCTGTGATAATCATTTGAGATGAAAGAGTTCTTTAATCACTGCATTGCTGACTGTAGGAGGCTGTGTGCCCGGCAGGCCTAACAAAACATGCTTCTTCAAATTAGGCGGCCAGGCAGATGGGGAGTTCAGCTCCTGCTGGTATTAAACACAAACCTATATTAATAACGGTCTTTGTCGTGCGTGCGTGTGTGTGTGGATTTGCATAGATCACATTTAGGGACCAAAATGTTCTCAAAGTGTAATAAAACCTGAAACTTCCTTATTTTTGGGGACATTTTTCAGGTTCCCATTTGGATAAACTCAATTTTATTAAAAATCTGTGAGCGCAGTCAAAGAACTAAAAATGCCAAAAGCCTTGTATTTTGTTTAGTTGCTTATGATTAGGGTTAGGAATGGGAAGGGGGTTAAGCGTGTCACGATTGGGATTAGGGTTTTTCCCCATAGAAATTCATGGAAGGTCCCCATTTAGATAGGTATGCCGACGTGTGTGTGTGTGTGTGTGTGTGTGTGTGTGTGTGTGTGAGAGAGAGAGAGAGAGAGAGAGAGAGAGAGATGGATCCACTCCATTCAGCAACACTGAGCATTACAGTGATGTCCTGTCACAGCACATTTAATGCAGATTAAAATGGTCTCAATTCAATATGGAGCGTACACTTTGTTAATGGGCTTTCTTCATTTGCAAGCTGTTTGTTTTTGGGGACTGTTTGTTATTTAATTACAGCATTTCTTTATTAGATAATAGTCAAAAGTGTAAGGTAATACATTGTGAAAAAAGTAATAGTTTAGCAGAACTTGCTGTACAGGACATTACCTTATAAGGTAGATGTATTAAAATTGATTAAATGCTGCCTCCTAGTGGTGAAAAAAATAACATTTCTTTTGGAGTCTTGATTTTTTTTCTTGTAGCTTTTACTAAAACTAAGTGTTCATAATGAAGATGAGCCACTGTGGTTGTCTCATCAGGCCAATCTCAGTTGCCCAAGGGTAAAATGTGCTCTGTCTCTCTGCTGCAGGACCTGTGCACTAAGGAGGCAGCAGGGAGTAGCCTGGGGCAAGGCTTGGACAGCACAGACGGGCTGCCGGCGAGCCCCGTGCCCCCCATGGAGTTTCCTGCGTTCAGCTGGCAGCGGCAGTCTGTTCCCCCGGAAGGCAGCCCCGGCCGCATCACCAAACGCCGTAGGAAGCTTCTACTGAAAAGCACAGTCGCCATGCAGCCGCGTAACTCGTCGTCATCATTGGCCGGTCCCCTGGACAGCCGGAGGAGGCTGGCCCGGGTCCAGGAGGCGCGCAAGCGGCTGACGAAGGAGGTGTGCGCCAAGTACACGAGCACCAGCAGGAGGACGGTCACGCCGCAGCATGTGTCCCGCATCTTTGTGGAGGATCGGCACAAGCTGTTGTACTGCGAGGTGCCCAAGGTGGGCTGCTCGAACTGGAAGCGGGTCCTCATGGTGCTGGCAGGCCTGGCGTCCTCCACGCGGGACATCCAGCATGACGCCGTGCACTATGGCAACCACCTCAGGCGCCTGGACAGCTTCGATCGCCAGGGCATCGCCCATCGGCTTCGAACCTACACCAAAGTGCTCTTCGTGCGTGAGCCCTTTGAGAGGCTGGTGTCAGCCTTCCGGGACAAGTTTGAGAACCCCAACACCTACTACCACCCTGTGTTCGGGAAGCCCATCATCTCTCGGTACCGAGCCAACGCTTCACAGGCAGCCCTCCGGACCGGTGCCGGGGTGACCTTCAAGGAGTTCATGCAGTACCTACTGGACGTGCACCGGCCTGTGGGCATGGATATCCACTGGGAGCATGTGGGCCAGCTGTGCAGCCCCTGCCTGCTCGACTACGACTTCATCGGCAAGTTTGAGACCATAGAGGAGGATGCCAATTTCCTTCTGCACAGGATGGGCGCCCCCCACAACCTCACCTTCCCCAGCTTCAAGGACAGGAACCCGCACGCGGAGCGCACCTCTGCTCACATCACCCGCCACTACTTTGCACAGCTTGACACTTCCGAAAGGCAGAGGGCCTATGACTTCTACTACATGGACTACCTGATGTTCAATTACTCCAAGCCCTTCAAAGACCTGTACTGAGGCCTGGGCGAGGCTGGCTGTGTTCACCTCTGCGAGGCCACCCCTGTCCTGTCACCCAGAGTAGCAGTGACAGGAAGACGCTGCCCCCCCCCCCCCCCCCATCATGCTGCATTAATCCTATAAAAAACTGTTTCTCAATCTGGTCCTCGGGGACACACAAGCCGGTCCACATTTTTGCTCCCTCAAAGCTTTCTGTCAGACAGTCCACATTTTTGCTCCCCAATGGGTAGTGATGGGCAAATGAAGCTTCATGAACCAATTGTTATATTTTCCGACACCACCAGAAGATGGTATCTGTTCAAAAAAGGGTCAAATTCATGCCCCAACCAAGAGTGCCATCTAGTGGGGACAAAACATACAGAGAATGGGTCATGAAACTTAATTTGCACATCACTACAACCAGGAGCTGGGAGCGAACAAAAACCTGGACTACCTGTGGATTCCTGAGGACCGGACTGGGGGAAACTGCTATAAAACATTAAAAAAATGTATGCACTTTGGAAAAAATATGAACTATTGAGGGCTCTGGGTCTCCCAAATCTTAAAATCCCCTAAATCCTCAAACACAGCCTAAGATAAATATCTTTGAGAAAATTCCAGTAAAAACATACAAGAAGCACTGTGGCAGGTACCTCCAATGACCCCACCCCCACCCCCAACCCCACACCTATGGACATCCACACACAGCAGGATCAGCGGTGTTAGATGAATGCTGATAACACTCCAGATTTCACTACACAGGAGCAGAACAGTCTAAACCACTTGTAAGAAACTCTGAGCAGATTTAGAATGTTACAGAGCTGTGTCCCTTCAAGCCCTTACATCGATTCCTACAAAACAGGCTGGTCCCTGTGCATTTAATATGAAGTCCAAAAACACGTCCTTTCAAAATATTACAGATTATATATATATAGTGCTCACGTACCTTAATCCAAAAATCTTATTTAAGCCATTGATTATCAGTCTTTTAGAGACAGATATATTTTTTACATATTTATATAATGGGTTCCGGCATAAAGCTTTTTTTCATTGTGATCCTGATTTCTGAAGCCACAGATTGGTCTCCGTGCAACATTATAGCTAATGTATGGTAAATGTCCCATCTGAACCCTCTGCAGCGTGTTGGAAGAAAGTCCCGCATGACTGTCCGATAAAATCAGACCCCAAGTGCTGGATTTTTTCCTTACAATTTCCTTACAGCGAGGAAGCAGAGCAGCAGAGACACAAGGACAGGAGGATGTGGGCTTATTAAACCCTGCGTTAAAAGATGGGAGCATGTCCTTCCCAGGCAATATTAGCCCCTATCCTGGGAGGGGTGAATGGCCAGATTCTGATCTATGTCTATCAGTATCACCAACAAAGGACCTTTCACACACCGACCAGCAGAGGTCACTGCACTCAATTTTATGAAAGCTGTGACCTACAGCAGTGTGTCCCAATCCAGTCCTTAGAGACCACCCAGACATTTTCCCCACTCCCAGCTCCCAACACACCTGTACCAAGTATTCTGTATTTTTAATTCACTGGGACTGGGGAGGAAGCAAAAATGTGGACTGGCTGGGGTCCCTGAGAACAGGGTTGGGATACACAGGCCTACAACAATGTTTCTTAAGCCAGTCCTTGGAGACTCCCAGACAGTCCACATTTTTGGTCCCTCCCAGACAGTCCACATTCTTGCTCCCTCCCAGCTCCAGGTAAAGTGGACAGTCTGGGGGTCCTTGAGGACTGGTTTGACAAACACTGGCCAACAGGGTATTTTTGATAAACGATGGAAAAGAAAGGGGTCGTGCACTTTTGACCTGAGTGACGTGCTGTGAGAGTCAGTGGTGCTGGGACAACACAGCGCCCCCTACTGTCCCCTCCCACACCTAGTGGGGGGGAGGTCACATACTCCAGAGACCCCCATCGGGGTGTGGTATGATGACAGAGGGAGGAGCTCGTAGTGGGCGGGATGTGTACCGACCGTATGCTGCAGAAGGACAGGGGAGGGATCTACCTCGTCTTTTCAGTCAGCCTGTGAGATATGCTGCAATTAACCACACAATAAATATCCGGGCCTACAGGCCATGCTTATTTAATTATCCGTAGACGACACAGATGGAAGGAAAGATCCAGAGAGTGAATGAAAGGATTCCTTGGATGAGGAGGAAAATTTGTATACGTGGGATTATCCTTGTGAACTTACGTTTGTGTAGCACCCAGCCTCTCTGATTCTGTTGGGCGTTCTGGCCCAGTGGGAGAACACACTGAATGTCACCCCCCCGGGAGGGGGGGGCTACAGCCCACTGCTGCCCCTTCACCCCAATTCCCTCCATGAAACGCCTTGCTCTCGCATGCGTGTATGGGATTATGGGTGCAATGCCCCGGTATCGTGTGTATGCGGTAAGAAGTGAATGTATAGCTGTTTTACTGTCAGTGAACAAAAATGTTTTTATCATATATACATATATAAATATACGATGAAGCCCTTTGCCTTATTTTTCACTGCCAACAAACTGTTGTGTATCAGGAAAAAGACATTAATCAGGTAAGTGACTTGTTTTCTGCTGGGTTGTCTACGAATAAACATTTCTGTTTGTCTTTAACTACGTTGTTTGCTTGTTTTCATTTATAGCGTCTCAAACAAGGGAAAGTAGTGAGGTCAAGCTCGACCAAAAAACAACCATGGAAATGCACGAAGGTTCATCAGAAGTCTCCTCACAAGAGCTCAGATGTTGTAGCACAACGTAACCATCTTCCTTCACCTTGTTTATTAATCATGACGGGCACATTACCACCATTTTGATGTCTCTTTGCTATCTGAAAATATGCAGCATCAAAACAATGAAACACAGGTAAGACAGTGATCTAACACATAAATCTGACATGCCGAACTATGGTGGATAGCTATACTTGCACGTTTGTGACAAGCATCGTGTTTATTTATATATGTGACAGATTTGCTTTGTGAACGCTGTAATTCTCATACACAATGAAGAAGCTCTATCACACGTATGTGCCTGTAAACTGTCTGTTTACCGTATCGGCACCTAAGGACTGTCAGAAATACACATCAGTTAGAGAAGAAGTGCGTTTACACAGTTATGCGATATGACAGTATACTCATCTACCAAGACAGCACCACACCATTGTAAGGAAACCATCGACAGTGTCACCTCAAAGCATGGAGGTAATATTGCAGGAGATATGAGCCACACTTATAAATATTTGGATAACAGGTTTTCTTTGTCCTTTTTAACTTATTTCTATCCCAATCAAAATACAAGCATGTCAAGCTTTATAGGAGTTTTTCTCCCAGGATCAATTCCACCCCAGATTTAATTTTACTACTCCTATTAAACATTATATTTTCTCTGTTCCTTTATTTTCTTTCAGTTGCATTCAATATCAATTTGATAAATAAAAAAAATCCACTCCAGTACTTCTAACCCACTCAGTCCGACCCGAAGGGCTAGACCTAAACAGTCAGCGAACACTCAGCTGCTTGGTTCTGGCAGGTCGAGTCTATTAAACACCTTTGGTTTCTGGGTCACATCCAGACAGCAGCAGTGGAGGCCCAACATGAGTCACGGGACAGGTTTGGGGTCACTGGGGAAGGAGACTAACAAGAGCATCGAAAAGAATTTAAGAAGTAGCTTAAATCAGGCGTAGGCAATTCTTCTGCAGTGCCGGTATCCAGCAGGTTCTCTATCCAACCCCTGGCTTAAATAATCACAAATCTACTTTACATCTTATAGTTTACTTCACACACCTTGTATGACTATGTGGCTTAATATAGTTCACACGTCTAAGAAGGGAAGGATGTGTCCATCAAATACCATTCATTTGCCACTTTTTTGGATTTAACCTCACCATTATTTGGATTCAGGGCTGGTGGGAGGTTACCTAGAGCAGCATATTCTGAGGGACCCGAGTCTAACCATAATACACGGCTGCAGACTCAGTGCTCGTCTCGGTTGAGTTGACGCATGCGCAGAGAACAAAGAAACGCTATCGGTTTCAAAGTGTAATTTATCCTTTTGACGTGTTTGAAAAAAATGTTCTACGCATATATTTGTGCACGATCTATGTTTGATACTGTCAGTCCATTTAAATGTAAATGTTCACTATGGTGATTTTAAGTTTTTTTGTTTATGCATTAAAAAAACGCAAATATTATTTTTATTGATATAATCACTTATCTACGATTACTTGTCAAAGACCTGCCTAGATATTTATTAACAACTTTAAAAATCTGAAGCATTCTGGATATTAATTTAGTTATAACATTCTCAGTGGTATAATGCTTTCCACCTGCAGCCAGACGCTACTCGATATAAACTTGAATTTGGCTCCCTAGCGCCCTCTGTAGTGCCGACACAGAAACTTTTGCCATCGTCTGTAGCGGTCGGTGGGGGGCGCCACATGGCCTAGGATCCGGCCCTTTTTGTGTAGGGTAACACTTGGCTTCCTCAGTAATATATAACAGAATATCCTCTGTGATATTTTATTTTTTAGCCTATACGTTTTGCCAGAGTGAACAGAATGTTATTTAGCCATTAATGCGGGCAGTTTTACAGAACATTTCAGGACAACCCAGTGTCTGGAAGTAGCAGCACGCCCAACTGGGGGACAGTGCGCGCATATGGCTTCAAGTAAAAATGTATAATTTTGCACAAAATAAAACAGTATTTATACCCACCCTGAAGCAACTGCAGGAAAACTAACTACCGTACCATTACAAAAAGCTGTAAAATGTGAAAAGGCACAAACCTGGATTTTATTATGTATTACCGTAATGAATTTCTTCTAAAGTAAACATTTCCCAAATATAAAGATTCCTAAAAGTTTACTGCGGCTGAGCGTTTGGGGTGAAATGCAGAGTGGTTTCATTATTCCGAATATGTGCACTTTGCCGTTTGTTTGTTTTAAACTGTGTTCCGCTTTTGTGTTTTTTTTCTCTTCACGAACAAACATTGTAATTCAGTACTTATTAAGTACTTAATACGCCAGACTCAAACCAGATCCTCGAAATGTACACAGTAAGTGATTCTAACAGCATCTGGTGCCTGTTTGCGGAAAATCGCATCTGCAAACGTCGAAGTAATCCAAAACACAACCACAGAAATCATCTACTTAAAAATATTCTGCAATTTTAGTCAGCACGAGTTTCTGTGCATCAGCATTGCACGTTTGCATTAGAAGAAACACAAACTGACACGGTGATATTTCTACTGTACTTACCCAACGCTGCAACTACGTTTAGCAGTGCGACGATATGGCTGCTCGTTGCAGTTCCTGAAACAGCCGCAGTGTGGAAGCACTGGCACTGCCAGTAGATGCATTCATCTCACAGTATTTTGGATAAGTGCCATTAATCACGTATACAGAGAGACTTTATAGCCGAAGTATCAAGTTTATTCAACTCATAAATCTTAACAAAGCGTAATCGGTACGCATATTATTGTAATAACTGCGTATTATCTATGCATCTAAAAGCCATTTTCGGGTGGGGATTGCTGTAAATTGCGTATTAATTGTCTGTATTAGAATTATTCAGTCTTCAACCCAGTATCTCGTCGTATCCATTTTATAAATTGCTGCCGGTTAAAATTTCCCTGTGTACAATGTCCCGCTCTTACATTAATATTTTTGTCAGTTTCTAGAAAAAAAACCGTCCGGTAAGAAATGTTGTATGATGCAATTAAATTATATGTATAAGAATCTACAAGCAATATAGGCCTATTATTAGTATATTATGTTGAAGTGATCATGTAAGAATGGTGGTGAAAATACATAGTAAATAAAGTATGGCTGGTTAATGCAGTTTTTAATAGTAAATAAGCACTAATATTAGTATTCACATTAATTCATGATTTGCTTTACATTAAGTATTAAGTTATTACAAATAAACAACAGTGCTAAGCACCTGTGTAGGGACACCCACATCCAGGAGTAGAATTGAAATGCTATTCTCGCTATAAAAATGAATAATCAGCATTGTCAAGCCGAAACACCTGCTTCATCCATGCATGAATAAGCAGATAAGCTTCATTCCCGAAAGATGTGTGTGACACTTACAGCATGTATATATAAAGCGGGAAATGTAGACAGTTTCTAACACACGGCAAGCTGATCCGTCCTTTGGCTGAAACAGCACAGCCATCACGCAGACGCCTCCCATCGCCCCACGAATTCATTTTCAGCTGGAGAACAAGGGCTTCTTTTGGCTTAGGGCATGGCTAATTTGGCTAATTTAATATCTTTGTCAGACATTGTGATTTCAGTGTGACGGGCTTCCTACAGTATAAAGCAAAACGAAGTGTGCGTGCAGATTAAAGCTACACAAACGAATAGGAAGTGTTATTATGGTAACCTAAAGAGACCCAAAAGCATCGGGGGTTGGAAGAGAGTGAGATTTTGCTGGGGGGGGGGGTTTTCTTTTGAATCTGGACACGTTAGGGAGCGATGGTGATTAGGGTTAGGGTCAGCAAAAGCAGTGTATGGCTCTGCTGGGAAGGTTGGGTAGGGATGGTGATTAGAGCACAGGAGTGAGATTCAGCAAATGAAGGAATTCTGGGAGCGGAGATGTCCGGCCCCCTGAGTAGGAAGGGTGCTGTTAGGCCAAAGCACGTCTTGGTATCATTTCAGAATGCAAAGCAGGACACCACTAAGATGGCATGAGTCACATTGTAATTAATTGTTTTTGTGTAGGACCCAGGCCAACAGTCACATCAATAGTACTGATTACTGTGCATGAATATGCAGTGCTGTGCACATAGGGAGCGGTGGGGGTGTGGGGGGGGGGGCATGGCTTAGGGTTTTAGGATCATAAATTACCAATAAGCGCATTTAGTATCTCAAACGGAGGTGTTCAGGGGCGTCGGAGGGGCATGAATACCCTGACAGATTCGCTTGACAGGGGCCCTTGAGTACACAAAATTATACAGAAAATTTGGCGTGGGGGTGCAGAAATTCCAGGCATGCCCCTGCTTGATAATATCTATGACAGCACAAGTGGACTGGAAATGCATGTCTATGTTCATGCACAAAAGTGCTCCACACAGTGGCCATAAAGAAATTCAGTCCTGCATTCTTGTTCGGACACCTCCCAGGGCCATGGGAGGGTGACTCAATGCATCACCTGTGTTACCCTTGTCATGACCTCCTCCTGCTTCCCTCTGAGCTGCTCCAGCGCCGAGACTGATGGAGGAGACAACAGGATGGACCTCATGAGTGACACGGAATGCCTGGGGGGCCGCCCTGCCCGTCAGACCTCGGGACGCCAGGTCCTGTCATTCACACTGACAGCCCGCTGTGGGAATATGCTCTCAGAATAAAACCCTCCTTCACCAGGATAAATGACCCTTTTGTTAAGACTGATCACCTTTTATCTCCAAGACTGAAGTATGGCTTCTAGAGCAGAGGGGTCCACTGGAGCTAGCCAGACGTAGAGTGACTTATGGGTGCCCTCAGGTGCGTCTCCATGTGTACAAGGTTTTTGGGCAGCTGCTAAATTCGCTGTCACGCGGGGGGCAGATGTGCCCTGCGAAAGTTGGATGGAAAACCCATTTCATAGCATGAGAAAGGGGACTTCATAGAGACTGTAATAGGCTAACATGAGGTAAATATCTCCACCCATTTTCTGTATCTATGTTTTATACAAAAACATTTAATTTTTTAGGCTTATAGTCTGCTTTTTGGAGTTTTACTTACACAAAAATGTACTGAGGACAGAACGAAAAATGACTGGTTCAGAGAGATAATCAGTTTGTAGAGGATACGGGACAAACCAATTAGATGTCTTGGTTTGCCTCCTGTAGTTGCTTAGACCCATCTCCTCTACAATCTGATTGGTTATCTCTCTGAACCAGTCATTTTTTGTTCTGCCCTCAGTACATTTTCTGCCATGAGAACATTTTTGTGTAAAACTCCCATGAGCTTATAGCCCCCATGCATCACATAATAAATCCATCATTTTTATTTAAATGACAAGCCAAGGTTTGCGTATGTCCGTTCATCCATCCATGGATATTCTAACCAGTCCTCCTGGTCAGGGCTACAGGGTTTGTAAATCTTGATCAGTTGTTTTATACCTGTGTAGCTGTCCTGTAAATTCGCCAGTATGAAAGATGGACTCACATTTAAACAATTTTAAGTAAATGAATAGAAGTCTGATGAGGAGCAAAGATCTCAGTTAAGTGTTAAATGCTGCAGAGATAAAGAGTAAAAAGGCTGGTTTCTCAACAGCAACAACAAATGAGACAAGATGGTCCTGCTGTTCAGATCTAATAATCTCGTCCAGAGCAGACTGTCAGGATGGATCTTTTCTAATGGAAATGCAGAGGGTGATTTCATCCTCTGTCCATTTGAGCCTCTGCCTGGCCTTCCCTCGCAGGCCTGTGAAGGTAGCCTGTCAGGTCTGATAGAGACAGGCACTGCGGCAGACGCCCGAGGGCGGGCCCTCTCACAGGCCTCCCACGGATACTCTGTGTGCATGGCGCTCCACCCCCACCCTTCCCCCCCAGCTGCCACATGCAGCTCGTGTGTGAAGGCAGGGGAGAGAGTGACATGCCTGCCGATGGCACACGTCCGGGAATCTGTGAGACGGCAACTACCAAGAGGATTACTCTGGAAAAGGCAGAGCTGCGGGAAAAGCCCCTCTCGGTCACACAACCAAGCACGAGGCTATTTTTCACAGGCTATACTCCATTTGTGAAAACACAAGCTATGTTACTGCCATTCTAAGCCAAGAACAAAACAATTGCCATCTAATCGGCTGATTTAGCTGACTGGGGATCATTTCAGTACTTCACAGATTTCACCAAATGTAAGTGACCGACCACACAGGCAGCATTTTGAGTCCAGGGGGATGGACCCACCTAACCTGGAGTCATGTGACGTCATGTGCTGAATGGTTAAGCAAACCACTCGTTCTGCTTTGCATATGCATGTCAGATAACCAATCACGGGGCGCCCAATGTTCCTATGATAAAAAAAGTCAGCAGTATAAAATTTAGGTAAATATTTTGCAGGGTCTCCAAGCTAATTATTAATATAATCAACTTCACACATGCTATATCTCTGACATTATCTGATCCCATTTAAAGGGAAATTATGATGAATACCTAGAAGATGTCTGATACTTTGCAGAACTACAGTGATCCATAGTCATGTGGAAGCTTAACGGCCCATAATACCAATCGGTTCTCCCCCCCCCCCCCCCCCCCCCCCCCATCTGTGTAGAAGCACCTTGTATCTACTTCATTCAAAGCCCTTTCCTCACTGAGCCTCCTGGTTTGCCCAAATGTATTTATCTCACACTTTTCCAGTTATCTATACTTATTCATGAAGGATGAATAACTGGAACTGGAAGAGTGTTTTATACGCACACACACACACAGACACACACACACACACACACAGACGCACACAAATGCACAAGTATTTCAGTCATCACAGATATTGGATTACAAATAATATACAAATTAACAGCCTCATTTAACACTTTCTTCAACAACTTCTCAGCAGAATATAACTAATTGGATCTTTATTTTACATGGATATCTGTTTTTTTCCTAGAAAAAAACACATTTAGATTTTAAAATGAAAAATTAAAATAAAACTTGTCTGCTGGGAGGATCAAGGCCAAGGATCAATAAGATAGGATGCAAATGTGAAGCACAATGTCACAATATTCCATATATATACAGACATGTGTGTGTGAGTATATATATATATATATATATATATATATATATATATATATATATAGACACACACAAACTTGGAAGGATTGCACATGTAATTATTAAAATTTCATCAGCCTGTAGCCCTCTCCCAGGGAGCCTACCCCCCCCCTACCCCCCAAAACGCCCCTGCTCCTATGCCTCTCACTAGGCTCCTGTACCCCAGGCACTCTATTCCCTCCTTGTCAGCGAGCCTTGGTGTTAACAAAGCCACCGGCACATCACAGGGCGCCTCAGAGTCCGGCTCTGTTGATGCAGCCCCACGCACTACAAAGCAAAGGACCCCCATCCTGGCTTTAGCTCTCCGCATCACGACTACAAAGGCTCAGTGCCGCCCCGCAACCCCCCACCCCGAAGATCTACCTCTCGCCTTCAAAGATGAATGGTGCCATTTCTGATCAGCGTTGGCACCTTGTAACATTTCCACAAAATATTGTTGGGCCAGATGAGGAGGAAGACATTCTACTTTTACTGCTATAAATCTAAGGAATACTCAACCTTTAACCAAGGGCTGTATGTATTCTGACTGGGGCCTAGTGCCTTGTAGATCTGGCTTGATTCCGTTTTGGCGCCGAGTGCTTTATAATACAAAGCATTTATGAGCTGTCTTAATAGCAGGACCCATGGAAGGCTGTGGTCACTTTAAAGCTAGTACTACTAACAGTATACAACTTACTGAAATGAGGGTTCAAAACATAAAATGTATATTATTGTATACATGAGATTCTGGGCCCCATGAAAGCATATTATCTTAGGCTCCCAACTGAGATCAATCAGATTATGTTCCAAATATTTTTGGACCCCAATAACTCAGGGGCCCTTAGAATCGTTCTAAACTCTCCCTCCTTTAAGGCTCCCCTGATGGTATATTACTGCTATCAGGGCATATTGGAAGTTTTGCCTAGAAGCACATATGCCTGTTTGACTCATTATATGTTTGCAATGTGCTATTTACCTCACTTGTATATCATTTTGGACTGAGTCACCTGCTAAATAAAGTAAATGTAAATAAATGTTTTTTTTTACTGCCTAATAGCAACCACATATTTCTGCAATAGCCAGGAAAAGCTTTCACTGTCCAGTCAAACTTTCTGTTAAGGACAAACTACAAAATAAAAAAGCACACTAATACAATCACATTAGGAAACAGCCTGTCGTCTGCAGTGATCAAGCCATGCGTGTAAGGTTACAGGGCGCTTTCTGAATACTTATGAGTCAAATAATCAATCGCAGTTTACTTACACTCTATACTTTCAATGGCAATTCCACAAGCACTTTTGAATCCTGAGGGACTAAAAGAGAAACCCAGTTTGATCATTTTTTTATTTGTTGTAGTAAAACATTCCTGCCTGAATGCTTTAATATAGGTGGTCATGAAGTATTATAAATGTACAAAACATAGATCATAAAAATCCCGGTGAAAGGTCTCATCTCAGTTGTCTGGTGATCATTTCTGGAGGGGGTAAACAATGTAGATGGTAACATTTTGAATTGTTCCATAGCTTGAGAGAAAAGCTGTTCCCAAGACTTTGTGGGACGTACAGACATGGGTGGCTGGTGTATATGCTGATAGCGACACCCCCCCCCTCCTCGCACTGATGGTTTTTTCTGTTCTC
This sequence comes from Brienomyrus brachyistius, assembly GCF_023856365.1. Classification (NCBI taxonomy): domain Eukaryota; kingdom Metazoa; phylum Chordata; class Actinopteri; order Osteoglossiformes; family Mormyridae; genus Brienomyrus; species Brienomyrus brachyistius. The sequence goes on from NC_064545.1 coordinate 412,946, forward strand.
CCCTGTGGTCTCCCAGATATTCACCTCACTGTACTGTCTCGAGACAATACAGTGGAAATGGACGCAACACCAAACAGTGAACTGTGAAGTGAAATCGACAGCTGAGATTCTCTATGACTGCATAAATAATGCATTTATTAATCAAAACATCGTCTAGAAATACAGTTAGTCTGCTAAATCTCACAGAGGAGCTGCTGACTGCCACAGTCTTCTTCATAGTGTCCACAAACATTACAGATGGTGGTTTTGTAAAGGGAAACAGTATCACACCTGGATAATAAGGACGTTATAGGTCACGAAATGATGGTGATAGGAAATAAAATGCAACTATCATCAACATTAACAGATGGCGTGGAGCTCTTAGTCTGACAATTCTTAGAATGATTTTGATGCTCTTCAGAGACCTCGTCATTTACACTGACATCCATTGTGAAAACCTCCATCTGAAATCTCACTGCATTTTAACTTAATTCCACAAGATGTCCTCATTGGACACAAACACCTTCCTTAGTCTGTCAAGTAACCCTTAAGCCATAAACATTTGTAACCAGCTATGAGCTTCTAACAGGCATGGCTGCTACATGCTATCCAGTTTTTACTGTTCATTGAAAGCCCGATGGAGGGCTCAAATCTCAGAGATATACTTCACAAACGCTTGCTTATATGACAGTGCAAGGTATGCGGTCTTATTTGCTTCAGTCTCCTATAAAGTCAGACAGACACCGAGTGTCATCTTCAGCGTGTTGCCCTGGGGACACATTTCCCATGCTGCACCACTCTCTCTGCGTAGATGATCGATGTCACTTTTCAATGGAATTCCTGACAGGTGGGCCCGAGTCAGGATTCCCTTCAGGTAGAGAACAGCCAGGGTTGGTCTTCTACAAGATGACATCTTTTTGCTGGGTACAAGCATTTAAGTTTCCCCCTGCAGTGCATGGAAGAGGTTAGTGATTTGCAGGGTTGTTGCTATGCTGGTCAACGCACTTCTCCAAGAACAGCCAATAATGCCTTTTTGAAAAGGAAAACCATGGTTTTCACTCCACTGGGCTCCGTTGTGTGGGAACAATACTACCTTGAGATTCAAGCACACAAATACTCAACAGCATTTCCACTGTGCTCTCAGAAGACATCGAAAATTTTAAAAGAAATACAAAATTCACCTGACTGGCACATTATTTGCACGGAATTAGTTGTATAGAATTATGGCATTTTGCAGAAATCTTTCAGTTCCCTCGTTCAAGAATGAACTGAGAGTTCTCAAGGTGTTGAACTGCTCCACAGCCAAAACTAGGTTGACAGTCAGTCGCATCAGAAGTCAAATCTTTTCCTTTTGCACATACGACTTTAAATAAATTTGCTTGCTGGTGTTCAGGACTTGGGGGAATTGCAGTGCCTTTTAGGATCCTTATTTGTATGCACTGTAACTCAAGACATTCTAATAATAAACTGGGTTTTCTGTCATTTCTGAAATTACAATAACCATTGCTGCATTACAAATGCATAAACACATCAAACGGTGAGTCAAATGACTGGGGAAATGCAGCCACGGCCAGAGAGAGAAAAGTGAGATGAAGTATGTGTATTACTGAAAATGGAAACACTGTAAACACATTTATTCAACCCAATATACCTACCATATCACAAAAACAGGGCAAAAAACACTGAACACTTTCTAGGTAGACTTCATTTTGCTGACTTAGTGTTTTAGTGGAAAAATTAGACAGTAAGGCAATGCCTTACTATTAATATTTGACTACTTTCCCCCAAAATGTGACCAGCAATGCTTACAAAGAAAGTGTTTCGCAAAGCATGCAGAGGGTAATGTCATTCTTCAGTATTACATATGCCTACAGAATAGCTTTATATATATATGAATTAGCTTTATAAGTACGGGCACGTCTGGCTTCCAATAAGTGCACAGTAGCGATAGGCAAATGAAGCTTCATGAACCAGCTGCTGTATTTTCTGACGGCATTAGATGGTGCTATCTGTTCAAAAAGGGCTCAATTCAAGTCTCAAAGCAAACCAAGAATTCCATCTACTGGGGACAAAAATTACAGAAAAATGGTTCATGACGCTTCAATTTGCCCATCAAAAGTGCACAGTGCCTGCATAAAATAAAATAAAAAAAACAAGCAAAAAGCACTGGTCAAACATCATTAAAGATATTTGTGACAGCCTCTGAAATATGCTAATGAGCAAAATGTTTTTGTGTGAGGAGAACATCAAACGTTTGCTTTCAGAAAACCCACAAAGAACTAAACAAATGCCAGCCAACTGCGGCCAAGATTTCCAGCATCCCAGCGCACTTAATTAAACACATACGTTTAACATTTGAGGTAATGGGATAGCCTTTCATGTTCCCGGGCAGAAAATCTTTAAATGTCATCTAATCAACACATGCTTTTACAATGTTGTTTGCAGGAAACGACAAATTGGATCGCGGCAATAATTCATGTAAAGTCAACGCCCTGTATTACATTAGGGTTTACAAATTAATCTACCAAAAGGGGCGGGGGGATGCTCCCAGAGACGTGCATGCAGGGTATGGACGTGAGCGTGAAAGGGATTTATTTTTGAATATCGACTAACCTTGCGCCATAACAAAACAATTCAATTTGGATAAACAGCTCTCTTGAAAAGTTTAAAAGGGCATAAAATAATGACCATCGAGAATAAAATGGTAAAACAGAAAAACAGTGGATAGTCCTAATCTGAAATACTTTCATAGTCTCTGTTAATGACACATGCTCAAAAACCTTGCGGCAAAGTTATTATTCATAATGGGTCATGCATTTATGCATACTGTACGTCTCATTTCCAATGCACCCTTTGCAGATTCGCAAGTTTTGACTGATCTTTTTCCCGCTTTTTTCCGGCCATAATAATTCCAAAATTATCATCTGAAAACACTACTCAAACACTGGATGTGAAGCTTTGATACAAACAATGTAAATGTCATTAAACGTATTGGTTAATTATTCCTATGCAAACATAATTAGTAAAAACCAATGTATTTATAATGCAAAATTAAATTGAAAATCCGCGGTAAAGTAGTTACAAGAATTCCGTTCTTTCGTTAGTTATGTATAGCATGTATCAAGTAGGCTACATGTAATATTGTGCACATTCATGCAAAGCTATTAGTATAGTGTGTTGCGATAAAAAAAAAAAGGATATAGCATAGATGTCGGTTACCTAACACTGGATTTTTTTCACTACCAAGAAGAATATGAAGCATTTATTTAAACAGCTTGCTTAAAATGAACGTTTTGTTTTAAACAATAAACAGGCAAGCAAGCAAACAAACAAGACAACGTTCATTCTGAAATTACACCTGACAGTATTGGTCTAGTTAAAACGGAAAGCAAGCATGCAGTTTCACTACAGAATATGGCACACGAAAACTCCACTGTGCGCACCTGTTGTTGCTTTTAATTTACCATAAAACTTTTATCTAAAGTGACGCACGTTTATAAGAAAGCGGGGTCAGACGATCCCTGGAGCAATTGGGGTTAAGATCCTTGCGTAAGGCCTCAACGGAGAACTCATGCAACCAACCCAGGCTGATCTTTCTATCACAGGCACAGCATCCCAAGCCGCACACCGCATAAAACGGGAGATAAATCACGGGACACCCACATGAGCTCACTGAGACGTTCGTAATTGTGTTTTAATTGTCACATAAAAGGCTAAAATAAACAGGATTAGTTTGTCAAGCCTTCATAACGAAATCATTATGCCCATTGACAGCCTCTATTATAGTGAGTGGACAGCACTGTTTCTCTTCGTATAATAGTTTATTGTAGAATTTTACTTGGAAATAACTTTCTGCAAGTCATTCCATCAAAACATAAACTGAAACATTAACTGATAGCCATCCATCCATCCATCCATCCATCCATCCATCCCACCTTACCCAGGAGACACAGAGCGCACTCAGGCGAAGTCTGGACGGGATGATTATACCTGATAGCATTTGAGGAAAATATGTGTTTTTTTTAATGTACACATTCTCGACATATTTAGCAACTTTCAGATTGGGAAATATCTTCCTCCTTGTTTGTGCTCGAGGGAAAAACAAATTTCACTCGACGAGGAAAGCTTTGCTGAATATTAAGCGGAAATGGGAAATGGTTCGACGCGGACGGACAAGCTTGTCTGTGGGCTTCACCTTCAGTTTTGGCCGATCAAATTAAACAGCAGCCACTATTTTTGTGCAATTAGAATTCTCATTAATAAGAGAAACAAAATAACCTAAAACAGATGCACTAAGACATAAAATCTAACATATGGGCTTGGAGCCAAATCGCATCGAAAGCCTTTGAAAAATGTATACATTTTGGTAATTTAAACCAAAATATTTTACGTGTGTTCTGAGCTTCAGTAAAAAAAGAGAATATATAAATAACTCGGGGTATACTGTAAGAACAACTATTCTGTGAATCATACTTGTAACCTTTTAACATTAATTATCTTCCCTAACTTTTGCGTTACCTGCAGGTACAAGCTAAACTAAATAAAAACTACACGCTATCCAGCCCGCACGGAACTCCTCAGAGCCCGCATGAAACCCCAGGACGGCTCCACCGCGATATATTTTTTCTTTTTTTATGTGACCATTCATCTGTTCGCACGCTGGTAGGCGCCAGACGTCAAGGAAACAAAACAGTGGACAGTCGTGAATGAATTTCGACGTGCAGCAATTACAAGGCGGGATGCTACGGCGATTATTTAGAAATATTTACACGCAAAAATAAATAAATAGCCAGATAGCGTGTGCAAACACCTACACTATAACGCGGTAGGATAGGGGCACATTCTTGTATACTGCAGTAAATACAATTAATAGATTTATATGTGTATGAGTAAATGGTTAATAATATTGTACTTGCATTCAGCATCGCGAATCCAGTTCTTTTGTTTTAACCGAATAAACTTTAGGGTAAAAAAAAAACAGCAGCAGCAGGCTGCTTTCTCGCTTGCCTGCTTGCATGGGAAATGCTCACAGCAGACATCTCCATCTAGCCTGTGCTATAATTGAAATGGCGCGTTTGGCCGCAGGCAAGCTGCGAGGGCGCTTTTTGCAATGGCAGAATGCATGTCGATAGACGTCATTTGCTTTTAATGGCCCACAGGATATGTGGCGTCGAGATGCTGCTATACGTTATCGAAAGGACGGAGGGAGACGCGGCACGAAAAGACTGTCCACGGAAATCTGCATATTCAATACCGTAATTTTGTACAGATACTTTATCAACAAGTTATAGTGCTTCCCCGTAATAGCGGTCTAACTCCAAGGGAGAAGCGTGCACTGCATTACTTATTTGAGAACAGAAATTGTAGTTGGAAATGCCCGAGGAAATATTACATCAGACGAAATGACAATGATTAAAATCTGTTTTTTTCCACTATGTCTATTGAGCGACGTGACACTGGCCTGAAACTGAACAACACTAAAACCGTTATCCCCCTGCAAACCTAGAACTTGAACCGTTACAAGGACCGATGTTTTTTCTCTCTTTTGAAGAAAAAATAAGGGGAAAATAAAGGGGGGAAAATCACGAATGATTCGATGTAATCGTAATCATCATCGCGGCAGGAATATAGTACTTTTTCATCTTGAAATTATCTTGGGCAAGAGTAGGGTTGAGCTAATTGTAGCCTAATCCTTGCCCCAGAGGCGTTTGGAAAGCCCGGAGCAAGAATTCTTTTTTAGCTCTCCTCTGTTATTTAGAGACGGATTATTGGCTTTCTCTTCTCATAACACACACGGCCGTTTTCATTTTAGCAAAATAGAAGGACAAGAAGCTAAAAATCTCGCATCAAGAGACAGGCGTCCGTTTAACGCGAACGTATTTTAAGTCTGCGCAAATAATAAAGCTGAAAAGGGGGAAGGAAAGGAATTCTTCTTATGTTCAAGGTAAGGACGGCTGCTTGCTTCCTGTGTTGCTTTTGTGGAAAGTGCCTGGTCTGAACAAGTCTAGCCCGACAGTAACTATAGGGCATTTTAAAGCCACAGTGGCCCTTTTTAAAATCAATCCAAGCGCTATTATATCGGAGGAGTTAAAAAGTGGATTTTTGCTCCCATTCGCCGGAGTCGCGGAATGCTGGGGAATCGGGTCGCATTTATAGTTTTAGCAAACTTGCGGTATTAGGAAGGGACATCGCAACCTTCTGCGAGGATTGAAACCTACCAGGATCTCATCGGACTTCCTAAAATGTTTGAAACGGTACGCTGCATTCCATAATGCCTAATAATGGTGCACAGTATTAAACAAATCGCTCGCAGTTGAGCAAATCGTGTTGTTGAAATAATATGTCTGGAAAGTAGTTGATTGCCGTTGACCTGCATTATCGGCGCAATCTAACGTATTTTTCGCCCGTGCTATTTAAAATGCTAGTTTGTAATTTCTGAATCCTCCGTATGCCGCGAATGGCTATACGCAGCGAGCGTTATAGTACAGGTTTAGCGGTATAATGGTTTGGGTCACTTTGTTATATTTTTGCTCTTACATTTATCCGTGTCAAAGGCATCATTTCACTCATATTGGTATGTGTAAAAGACGCCATATTGTGCAATTGGCAGAATTTACCCCTTGGGCACCGATGTGCGTTCAATAGGGCAGTAGTGTAGAAACCACGCAGTGGTATTGTCTTATTTAAACGATATGCCCACAGCCTGGTTGTGCTCGACACTTTACTATATTGTAATGCTATAATAAATGTCACTTTTCTGTAACACTTGTGTGCCACAAACTTTCTAATCCGTAGCCTCCAAGAAGTATATTTTAACTGAAATAAAATGCATTAATATATAGATTTAAACCTATATATTTTAAACTACAAAGCAGCTTGAAGTTTTGTAGCCCGCGATATGTGTTAAAATTCATTGGCTAATGCAGAAGTTTCGTAAACAAGTATCCAAGATTGCTGAAATTAATTGACTCGGTTATACCTTTATATAATATCACTGTCAACTTTAAAATTAAACTGGTCTGTGTACTATACGTAGTGCTTGTGTTAAATGTTCAAAATAATCCCAGGTACAAACTGACACATATTACGCTGTTGGTATCGGGTTTTTTTTTTTACTATTATCAGTAGACTGCTTTATAATGTTTTTCGGTTAATATGTTGATACGTTTGCAGATCAGATAGGGAATAAAATATTATCGTAAGTAACAAGATTAACAATATTCAGTTAGTAAAACTCAGTTCTGTTTGTAAGGAAAGGCTAAGGTTGTCTGGATAACCAGCGTTTAACATTGTAGACATTATAGGCTATTTCTTGCTTCCAGCCTGCCAGGCTCTTTTTCTTTAAAACACGCACCTGGCCGACTTCTTTCTTTCTGCGCCCAGTGTGTGCGCATGTGTGCACACTGCAGGCCCGTATCTAGTATGTTCTTCTAACAATATCTATACCGGTTGCCATGGCCCACGGCTATATGAAGAGGCGGGACAGCTTCATATGCCTAAAAAAGTTTTTTAAGTCTTTTTGAAGTCTTTCTTTCACCGGGATCTGAAACGTATCATCCAACGTGCGTATTAAATGAACCGTCTTCCCAATGGCTCCGTGTGGAGCTAAAGAGGCAACACCCTGGAAAATTCTGCAGTCTTTCGGCACCACTGCGCCCCGGGCACCTCGCCGGCGGCACATCGCTGAATTCAGCTCTAACAAGCGCTCTCTGTTTGCCTTTTATGGTTAGACTATCAGCTAAGCAAAAAAGAGTAACGATTCTGTTAAATCACTCTCAAACTGTAGCAATTATCTTGTGTAATCAGAGCTACAGTACGTTATATATATAGGAATATAAAACGATATAGTTAATTGTTTAATATATTGCATTTTAATATAGAAGAAAACTAACACACCTTTATACATTTTGTAGTTGCGTGGCTAAATGGGAAAAATAAAATGCTTTGATATAACCATACCAATAGGAATAGCAGTCATGTTATAATTTTGCGCTTTGAAAGTTTGAGTGATGGTTTTATGTCGGACACAGGCTTACGCAACGGCCACTGGAGAATTGACATCTCTTCCCGTCTTCATCCACCCAAAATCCCAGTGCTGAGGTGTTACAGTGCAACTAACAGAAAAGATGCCCAACGCTGATTAGGCTGGTGTGATTAAATTTAATGTAACAGGCGTGTATCACTAAGGTTGATTCTGTTTTTTCGAAGTCTGACATTCATATGTACATCAGTGTTCGTAATTAAAATCTGATAAAAAAAAACCTAACGAAAATTATTTCATTTTACTAACAGTTGCGGATCCATATGGCTGCTACATGACAGCGGGTTAATTTGCAAGAGGCACATTAAAAATAACCTGCCATACGCTTATTCAGATTTGCATAAGGCTGTCACTTTGAAAGACAGACATTTCCTCTGGAACAGTACGCTTAAGTGATGGATATGTTTCATGACAGAAGTATCACAATCTTTGCGGAAACCTGTTCATTTAGATGTGTCTAGTTACCAATGCACGCTCCTGCATCATTTGTCTGGGGATGTTTCACGTCTAACACATAAGCCCACGACCTTTAATTAGAAATGTGCAGTTTGTTTTATCCCCCCTAGAGGCTGGCACCTAGCATCTCTGTTTCTGGATCGCTAATAAGCAACCTTCCTTTGCGCCTGCGGTCCTATGGAGGGAAAAGATGCTAATGTACTTCATTAAAGTTGTGGCAATAATTTGTAAGCTAAATATGCGATCAGGCAGATGTAGAAGTGATCTAATAGGAGTCAGCAGCGAGGAAGACTCAGGAGTTGCTTCAGAAGGTATTATACAGTGACTCTTGAGAGAAGCGGTGAGATTAATAGTTTGGATTTCCTTACTATCATCCTGACAGGAAGGACGGAGCATGTCACGCCTATCTTTGACCCGGTCCCCCGTCTCTCCGCTGGCCGCGCAGGGGATCCCTCTGCCGGCTCAGCTGACAAAGGCGAACGCCCCGGTGCATATAGACGTTGGGGGACACATGTACACCAGCAGCCTGGCCACCCTGACCAAATACCCGGACTCAAGGTAAAGCTCTCCGCCTTGTAAAAGGAACGTTTTCAGTACGAACGATTTTTTTTTAAATGTAAATTTTAATTTCTTAAACATCCATTGAAACAATTCAGATGCGATACTAAGTAATTTACTGCCTTAACTCGTGGAATAGCTCTTTGTCAACATGGGAAGAGGCGCCGTTACACATAAGGTTGTTTTTCTGTTCATTTAATTTAAAATGTAGCCTAATTTAAATGCAATATGACATACCAAAAGAAATAAAACTCCGAAAAATATTTGGATGTTACAGCAAAGTAGCAACTCGTTTTTTTTTTAATTAAATGGAAGAACAAACTAATCCTTAAAGCAGTTGAATTGTTATTGATATATTTTTAACCCTCTGGAGTTAACCTTTAAGGTAGTCTGGCATGCCTTGGCATTTTTAAATGTTTCACCATCTAAAAAACATAGTGTTACCCAAAGTGTTACCTATGCTTTTCATTCAGCACAAGCTCTGAGACCATTTAGAACGTCATTCTTCCATTTTTTGATTAAAAACAAATGATTACTTCTTAAGACTGACACTCTGTTTACTCATCGTGTTCCAATTCAATTCTGAAATTACATTCTTTGCATTATTTTTAACCATTTTTTACGACTGTTATACAACTTCTTGCACTTGGATTGAACAGCATTTGAACCTGCTATTTCATGTTACAGCCGATATACTAAATTGCAGCCTGAAGATCCCAGAGATCATATAATGTAGAATGCAGCGAGACTGGGAAATAAGAGTACAGCTCTGTAGATAATTAAGCTGTATACACAATCGTTTAAACTTAATGACATCACTGAAAAGCAGTAGCTAACACTAGGCATCTTACCATTATAATTTCAAATATGATGGTAAAATCTAATCATAACTCTTTGTAGAATTTCCATTTTGCTTGCTTCTGGAACCAGTGACCACCCTGGGCAGCTGACCATTATGTCCATTTTGCGTTCATAAGATCATTGCGATTAAGCTCACACGTGTGGCTTTGGGGAGGGTTAAGTGAAGAGTAAATACAGACAACCTGTAGCACACCGACTCTCGTGAGGCTCAGGGGCTACGGCATGACAGGGTTCGTGCTCAGATGGCAAGACAAGACGGACAGAGGCAGCTATGAGCTTCATCTTAAACTCTGTACGGAACTTGGGAGCCACGGGCTTGGATAAAACCGGCCGCATGCTCATTAGCTGCACTGTTGCATTCCCTACCTACTGTTTGGTTTTAATAATAATAATGGGGGGAAAATCGTCATTGTGTCAGAATGTCATCGGTTAATACAACCAGCTAAACCATTCACCCCAAAAATGGTACCGATGATTTTCGGAAATTGATTCAATTATTTCCAACTCTTGGGGTGAACAGTAAAGTGGCAAATGTTCACCTGTATCGTTTTAGTTATTTTAGACTGGGGCAGGCATAACATTAGAATTATAGAAGCATTTTGAGGAAAAAAACAAACAAGCATAAAGCATGTAGGTGCAAGGTTTGGGAGATGAGTATCATCCTACCAGGTGATTAAAGTGCATTGAATGGAAGGACTGGTCCAATCACAGCACAGCCTGGCACCATGACTTCCTTTAAGTGCAGGTCTTAGCACCGGCAATTTCAACTCGCTGATTTTTTTTTTTTTAATGGATTGCTTGATCAATTATGCAGGTCGTGAAAAGAAACTTAGTCTTGTAAGTAATGTCGAGACATCGGTCTTCATTCTGTGGCCCGGCACAGGGAGACAAGAGTCATGAAACATTGATTGTACTCGGATGGGGCCTTTGTGAGGTTGCGGGGTGAAGCTGAGAACCACGGTCTCAAAATGGCCCAGTGGGGGCATTTTAGAAGTTAAGGGACGAGGGCTGCATCCAGGCAATCAGCACCGAAGAAAATGATTATGTGAAAGTAGTGTTAATGCTCCATTTCATGCCATTGATATTGGAAAGGTGGACATTGTTTTTATTCTGCGAAGGAGCGTATCATTTCCTTTCTTTAACAACAGTGTTGGGTACACATCTGGCCACACACCTGGCTTAACAGCAGCCCAGAATGTGCTAGAAATCGACTTAAGCCTGGCTGAAGGGTCCCTTGGCAGCCCAAGCCGCGACCTCCGTACATATCAAAGCCCCCATCTCCATTTCAGACCCATTTTAGACTGTTAGTCGCAGGGGAGAAGCCCAGAATCACACGCGTCCCGGCTTTTTGAAACGCCAGGTTTGAAACGGTTCCCACTGATCATTGGCGGGAATTTCGGATCAGAGTCGGTTCTCCTCCCTCAGCCCTCCTGTTTGAGAACCTCCCACTCTCCCTCTCGGAAGAAGGCAGCCAGGCGTGTGGGTAGACGGCTGGACGGGCTGGCAGGCAGGCTGCTCTACCTGTTAGACATGAAAGGACCGAACGGAGTGAGGGCGCCCTGTCTCTCAAAGGCGAAGGAGGCTGCAGCTCCCCAGCAATTTACCTAAAGGATCCAGAGATAAAAAGAGGAGAGAGAGGGGGAGGGAGCGAGCTGAAGGAGGGGAAAGGAAAGAAAAAGAAAACAGCCTGCATTTTAATTGCTTTTTTGTAAAAAAAAAAAAAAAAAAGTGGAGATGAAAAACAGAGATGCCTCTGAGCAGTATGGAGAAACTCTAGCTGGAAGAATCGCAGGGACCATATGAGGCAGGACCACCTCAGGTGCCTCATGGAGAGCGACACTTGGGTGTTTCTCTAAACTGTTTTGCATTGATTTCCAGACAAAAGGAGCGCGGGGGGGGGGGGTCCTTGCGATGTTTAGGTGTCAGAAGGGGGCTTTAGAGAGTAGACAGTATCCCCTGTTTTGGCGTACACCCCCCTCTGTTTGCCCACCGGAGCTCAGCTCAGCCAGGAACACAGATGCTGCCGAATGGACACTTTCCCTAAAACTCCCACAGTTCTTACTGCTACTAAGACCTGGTTAGCAGCTTGGGAAAAGTCCTGGGAAAATGCACCCAGGGTTAAGTCAGGTTCTCTCTTGGCCCAGACGTACTCACCGGATGTGGAGTGCGATGTTTAAGGGATGGCAGCTATTTTGTGGGAGCTGTGCATGTGCAGACACAGAATATCTCATCCTGAAGTGGCTGCCGCTGTACCGCATCAAAAGGTGTTTTTAGAAAAGTAGCTGACAGGATTGTAATTATTAAGCCTTCCAGTAACAATCACTTAACACATGCAACTAAATATGAGTCAGTCGTGACCGTGTTGTGCATGTAACAGATGGGCCCTCCCTTATTTATTTCCGAGTTATTTTTTATTGCCAATCACAACTGGTTTAATGCTTATTCAGTAGCTTGTAGTGTTTTGCTGCTTTGCTCCTGCAGACCACCAGCTGGGGGGGGGAATTTATGGCAAAGATACATATTCTACCTCTTGCGGCAGCCGTCCATGATTTTCAGCAGTTCTCAACCCATGGGCGGCGGCAAGTTCTGAAAGGGTGTTGAGTTGAAAATGTAAGCATTTCAAAACCAGCAAGCTCCTATGCTGATCCATGATCAGATTTCCCAGCCCCAATCCTAGAATTAACCTGTATAAACGGGTCTTGGGTCTGCAAATGCTTAGCGCAAAACTAGCGAACACTCAACTAACCCAAGAAGACAAACCACAGACGCTTAACTTAAAATTCACTGGAAATTGCAATCAGATTTGTGCGATAGGCGTACCTATCAGTGATTGGCGTAAATTGCAGAGTGCACTGTGTGTCTGTTCATAGCGTTAATTTAAACCTATACTTAATACAGGGCCGCGACTGAGCTGGCATGGTAAAAATTGGGTTGCGGTGCAAAAAAGGTTGAGAGCCAATGATATAGATCATGTAGCCATGCAAAGGTAGCAATGTCAATGGATAATGAGGCACAGTTCAAAGGCCCGTGAAAAGTGAGCGGACCACAGTGACAATGTGAGGCAAACAGAAGGGTGAAGATCAGTGGTCCCCACGTGAAAATGCTTCGATCAGCCATTCGCAGTGACAATTTCCTCAGCTTTGGAGTAGCTGAAGGGGGCTCACCAGGGGCTTTCTGGCAGTGAGCGACTCGTTATTCTCGAAGATTCACAGAAGCCACCTTTTCATGTTTCTCATTCAGGTGTAGAAAGCAATCGCTTTCCAACAGCTACCTGGGTAGGAAACGGAGCCTCAGAGCCGCAGAAAAGCCGCTTTTATTCATTTATTTATTACTTGTCGCAGCTTTTCTTGTTCGGTGTGAGATGGAGCTTTAAAGTCAAGCTGAACAGAGGACTTTGTGATGACTGCAGTAGAGTTCAGCAGAAACTCGGCCTCTTGCAACCTGTCATCACTCGCAGCGCTTATAAAATGAAAAAGGCTTCCTTTAAACAGGACTTTTAATTAGCTTTTTTTGTCTTTAGATATTGGGGGGGTGGTATTTAATTAACCCTTTCAACTCAGACCTGATGTTCCATTTTAATAGACATGCAAAAACTATGTATTGCATTACTTCTGAAATAAAGGACAGTGCAAAAATATTAAGAAAGGATTTATTGAGAAATAAATTCCCTTCAGCTCTTCTCTCATTCTGACATCTGTACAAGTACATTATGTTCATGTGTGGCATATTACCCATGTGTTCCATTTTTCATTTATCAAGTTCCATTTCACTGTTAACAGTGATATTCAGTTTCAATGGTTTCACCTTGTAGGTGCCCACAAAGTTCCTTTTTCAGTTTCCAATCATATATTATGATGGCAGAGGAAAGACAAGATCCCTAATATTAATGTTTTAGCCAAAAAAAAACTCAAATCAGCTGTATCGTGACCAAGGAGATTGCAAGTTACCTTTAACAATAGTTTCACGTGGTCCTCTAAAAGATACCACCGATTTGTAAGCAAGGAAACGTTCAAACACTGAGATTTTTACTCCTTGTGTTCAGTAATCGATCCACTTGTTTAAGGGCAAACTTTCGCGATCTTACCTTCCAGAATCAGCCGCCTATTTAACGGCACCGAGCCCATAGTGCTGGACAGTCTGAAGCAACACTACTTTATCGACCGTGACGGCGAGATCTTCCGGTACATTCTCAGCTTCTTGAGGACCTGCAAATTGCTCCTCCCAGACGACTTCAAGGTAAGGCAAAAATGCCAGCGTGTTTCTTTTCTGTTTTTAATTTGAAGGCAGCAGAGGAGTCTTATGTAATATAACCCAAATGGGTACGGCTGTTCACTAATTGTTGACAAGATGTAGAGGCCTAGATTTATTTTTGAAACTGCAGATAAATGCAGACAAGGGTTTTCAATGACATTTTAATTTTAGAACAAGAAACTTTGTATTTGTAACAACAGGAATAGTATTTTGGATATTGTAGATTTAAGTGACATAATACTATTGAACTACAGAACATAAACGGTCTTCCATCAGGACAGGTCTGTTAGGTTGGCCTGAATTGAAGGGAGATCTTTCTTTCTTAGCTGTAATATCCTGTTTCTCATCATGTGTTCAGTCTACCAGCACGTACTTTGCTGTCAGCTTCTGCTAACTTACATTTGCTGGTGGATTAGATGTTTACAGGATTATAAATTAAGTTTGCAACTCGGTCAAGATCGTAACTGTTATATCGGCAACCAATCACCAGCAGTACCTATGGCTGACGACGCTGCATTTCCGCTTGTATTAAAACCACAAACTTCTACTGCACTGCAAGGCCGACGTGTCCAGCAGACTGCCTGATGCGGCTAAGGTGATGCCTATGCTTTTTTGGGGTCTCCTGGGTCCGTGACGCTAGGGTAACTCTGATATTTGGGATTCATAAAACAAGTGGATCCTCTGTATTCTAAAAAAAAAATGGGGATCTTACCATAGGTGAACTGGATGAGAATACTGATATTTCATTAACCCCTATGGGGGAAATTCTATTTTTGCCTACCTGAACTTGCAGATGAGAGCAAACTCGAGGTAATAGTGCAGGGCCAGCCACCATGCAGGTCCAGGGAGCTGGGGGGTTAACGATCTGGCTCTAGAACCCACGCACGTGTGACTGTTCGAGACGAGGCTCGAACCAGCGGCCAGCTAATCGCAGGCACAGCAGCTTAGCCTGCCAAGCAACACGGCATCCCCATGCTCAAATGGCTGTAGAGGAATTACCTTCTAGATGGAAAGCCTCCTAATTACAATAACTACTTTGACAAGTGCTAAGCAAGCATCCATTAAAATGTCCTTATTAGCAGCACCCCACTGTACGGAGCTGCATGGGGGGGGTTCAGCTTCTCAGCTGGAGAGCCCCGCAGCTGCAGGAGCGCTGAGTGACTGTCAGAACTTGAAAGAAGCTGTTTCACAAAGCACACCGCGCCATCAGCCTGTTCAGCCCTGACGTACCGCGGGTTTGTGCCTGACACCACCACCCAGATGCAAAAGGAGCGCCTTCCCACGGCAGCCAGCGAGTGGAGGAGGGGATGATTCCGTAATGGTGCAGACTGGACCGAGGCATCAAAACATCGAGGGCTGAGAAGCAAGGTCACGGCCGGGCAGGAAGAGGGTTGTGTGCCTTCTGTCTGACCCCGCAGGTGCGCGTCACCGCGGCTTGACGAATCAGACCAACGGTCGTGTCTCCAGTGATTCTTGAAGTGTGGTTTGTTTTCTTTGCATCACAATCATGCTCTTGGCAGAACTTCAGATCTTGTTGCGCCAGGTGAACATAAAATGACATAAAGCTGATGCACTCCTGCCTGCTCAGAGGGAGAACAGATCTGCTGCCGTGTTCAGGCCCGTCAGACCACCTCCCCTCCCCTACTGGTTGAACATAACTCGGAGGCACACACATTCCACACCAGGATGCTGGGTGTCTAATGACCACAAACAGCCCATTAGCTCCCGTCGCTGTATCCATAGCGTCGTAACCCAGTCTTGCTCTTCTCTCGCTCCAAGTGAACTCGGGAAACCCCGTCTCCCAGAATCAGTCACCCACGGCCCCCATTGGCCCCCCCTGGGCCCCTTAACGCTGTTCCTCGTCTGTTTATTGCAAATCCAAAGGCACCACAAGCAGAGGGACTTGATAAGCTTCCATTAAGTATATGATCAAGTAAAAGTGCTATAGATATACACTCCCTAGTGTCTGAAAGTGCGATACCTCGGTAGAATGATCACCGAATGGAATTAAGTTTATGCTACAGGCCAGCACTCCCCAGCCTCACTTACCTGTAAGTCAGCGTCTGCTCAGAAAGCCTCAGACATACAGTTCGCTGTCCCAGTGGGGTCAGCCGCAGTCCACTGGACATGGTGATTATTGAGATCAGAGTTTCCATTTTTGACCCTTGGAGTGTGACTCACAGCTACATCTTCAGTTATTCACTTACCCCCCCCCCCCCCCACCCCCTCCTGAGCACTCAGCCATCACCACCGTCCGCTGCCTGGGTGCCCGGACACACGTTCACGCCACTGAAGCATTTCGCCGTGGGTGCGCTCCAGTTGGCGGCTGGCATCCTGCGGACAGCGCTCTGCTTATGACTGTGAGGCAGTAGTCTGAGCGGCCACCACAAGAGACAGTGCATGGCTGATTTTATCAGGAAGATGTCAGGTCCCACAAGGCTTCTGTGCATGCTGCTGCCTTGGCCAACATTGCCATGACAAGCGTCATCTCTACAAACAAGACTCTTTTTAAACCTACTCAGTGGGACATGGAAGAAATTAGTGATTAATGTACCTGGGAATCAGATGTTGATGAGCATGGGCTCCCATTGAAAACTGCTTCAGCAAAGGTCCAGTAACAGTACAGGCTCGGTATAAGTGATGTTGGCTGTTAGATTTTGCGCTCAAAAATTCTATCCTCACTTTGACATTCCCCCAGCATCTGGCATTTGGGTGACCCAGGCTGGTGAGTCGGCCTCACCAGTGGGCGGCTCGGTCAGCTCAT
This sequence comes from Brienomyrus brachyistius, assembly GCF_023856365.1. Taxonomy (NCBI): domain Eukaryota; kingdom Metazoa; phylum Chordata; class Actinopteri; order Osteoglossiformes; family Mormyridae; genus Brienomyrus; species Brienomyrus brachyistius. The sequence continues at coordinate 429,856 of NC_064545.1, forward strand.
TGTGCTGGAACTTTGCCAGCCTGGTTAATTTGGCTCCAGGGACGTGGTGGAAGTCAGCCTGTTGGACCCTTATTTCAGAACCTCATTTCAGAAATTCAGATTATCGTGCCGTTCGGTGCCCTTTTTGGGATGCAAAACATATCCGCTCCCTGCGCCAGACATGTGAAGAATGAGGAAGTACGCTGTGATGTCAGGCGGATCTAGAAAGAGGCGTCTCTGCCGCTCAGGAGTAGAAGATGGGAGTCACGGTTGGGGGAAAGCAGGCTGGCTCACATGCACTCATCCTAGAACATTTGCTATAATGAGATGCTGCAACCAGAGTTCAAATACATGCGCAGCAAAAATGGTGGTATATATGTAAGACACAGGGATACTGTTTAAGGCTGAAGGCACCGAGAACCACAAAAGTGCCCCCTACTGGAGGGGGTATCGCAGCGGCGTAAAGTTGATGTGCAGCTGTGAGGTCTTGAATGGGGCATGTCCGATGTTTTCCCATTCAACTCTGCGACGATGACGATGAAACCTAACATCAGTTGCTCTCGTTTGGTCAGTAGCCGTAGAAATGAAAGTCAAACGTGTCCGTCATTCCAGAGCAGAAGTGAGAGATGCAGACGTGTCTGTTCTGGTGAGTTGCTGCGCTTTCCGGAAATCGTTTCCACAATGCGCGCTGAAATACGCGAAGACCCCTGATCACCGGCCGTCCTCGTGTGTGCCTGCTACACTGCGTCCCCCGCGCCCATAAATCAGTTTGCCGGCGCGTTCCGATACCCTTCCCATTTGGAGTCAGGTCCCCGCTCCGTCGGGTACTTTATAGCGGATTTGAGCAATTGTGCCATCTGCTCTTGTGGGAAATTAGAGGAGAGAGCGGCAGGGCGAAGCACCTTGGGCGGGTGCGACCTGAGGGGCAGGCAGGCAATCTGCTGGCGGAGCACCTCGCACACAGACGGGCGCCGTCCCAGCCCCCCGTCGCTGCCGCCACCGCCGCTCCTCAGACAGCCGCGGGCGTCCTTTTCCCCGCCAGAGGCAGGCAAGCAGGCTGCTCCGCCGCTTCCTGGACATGCCTTTGTCTCACACCCCGACACGTCCATCCGCATGGCAGATGTCAGTGTTCGGCCGCATCGCCGCGTCACACTATACCCCAGGTAATGCGCTGGGCCACCGCGGTACGAATGCAAGAGAGGAGAAGCTTGCAGGAAATGCGCTGCCGTGTGGAAGGGCTAATTGATTTCTTTTGTTTTTCTTGGTTCTAAGAAGGCATATTTCGATAACGTACTATTTATGGGTCTTTAATGCCATTTCACAACGCGGATGCCACAATGGTATGACGGAATTAATCTCTTATGGCTCTGATTACAGTTTTTTATGGTTCGAATTTAACTTATAAATGAGAGTAAACAAATTGATTGCTTTTTAAAATATTATAAGTTCTTCCGTCATCTGTTGTTTGTTTCGCTGCATGCATGACATATTGCTCTGGTTCATGGTGGTAAAGCCTTTCGCCGATTAGATCGAACGTGATTTTTAATGACCCGGTTGTTTCTCCTAAGTGTGTCATACTTCCTGTAAGTTAGAGAGCTCTCACTCAGTCACCGCTGGCCGCTGTTCTGCCCCGTCAGAGGACGGTCCTATAGGCAGCGATGCTCTGTGTTGCATGCCCCGAGGTCCCGTCCCTCATGACCCACATGTTGCCCACGCCTCTCCTCAGGACTTCCAGCTGCTGTATGAGGAGGCGCGCTACTACCAGCTGACGCCCATGATCAAGGAGCTGGATCGCTGGAAGCAGGAACGTGAGCAGCGGCGGCTGGCCCCACCCTGCGACTGCCTGGTGGTGCGCGTCACGCCCGACCTGGGCGAGCGCATCGCGCTCAGTGGCGAGAAGGTGCTCATCGAGGAGATCTTCCCCGAGACGGGTGACGTCATGTGCAACTCGGTCAACGCCGGCTGGAACCAGGACCCCACGCACGTCATCCGCTTCCCACTCAATGGCTACTGCAGGCTGAACTCTGTGCAGGTAAGATCCCCAGCCCAGGAAACTCAGGGCTATGAATACTGGCCATCATTCAGTTTCATGCCTCCTCTTACAGTTTTACGCATCTCGCTAATGTCCACACTCGGAAATGTGCTGAATCATTCCATCAAACTGCCCTTTCAAAGGTATAACAGGACTTACCTCCAGCAATGGTATGATACAGCAGTGCATCATGGGAATCCGCTCGTTTAAGGCAGAGAGGAACATGAGGCACATGCTCAGTCTGGCCGGGTTTTATGATGTTCCCTCCAAGTTCTCCATAAATGACCCACGAAATGGTGCATCTGAACAAGCGCCCTCTCCCACCCCCTCACACACACATGAAAATGTTCATTGTACCAGGGACTGATTTTTCATGTCATTTGAGGCAACGACATATTTCACCCTTGGGGGCTTTATGTTAAATAGCAGGGCATGCGTGTGACGGATGGTATGTGTATAAATTGAGGGGGGGAGGTCTGCCAGAGTGCTATCATGTAAGTGAAAGGATGGAGGGCCCTGTAGGTGTCGGGGAAGGTGCGTTGACACAGCCCCTTCTGGCTCACCTTGGCGTCATGATGGAGGTGTCAGTCCTGGAGGTGCTGGGAACACCTGCAGATCTCAAGCCTCTCGCTGCCACGAGCAGAAGCGACGTGGCAGCTGGGGCCGTCATGCTGACGCCCTCCAACCGCGCGACAGCAGATCACACCGTCGCCATCGCGCGCAGAGGAAGAGTGACCTGAAAGGTACACATACATATCACAGGTTAGAGGAACATCAGCCCGAAATAATACCCCCTAAGAGCTGCACCTGTGCATGGGCTCTGGCACCAGCCGGCCCCCCTCCCCGAGCCCCCAAAGCCCTTCCGGGGGTGGCACAAGGGTGCAGAAAAGGTGCCTTGGTCCACAGTCGTTTTCTGGAAAATGGAAAGGGAGAAAGTGATGAAAAGGAAGAAAATTATATGCATTATTCATATTTCTCTCCTTTTAAGATGTAGCTCCACTTCCAAAGAATTCACTACAAGGACGCCTGCAGCAATTTAAATACATGTATTGCATTTTTTAATACTGTACTTAGAATTTCCCAAACATCCTAAACTGGTTTATAGTTCTTTTTATAGATTTTTAATTGGCTTGCAATATAATTAATTGGCGCATCAACTAACACAACGTTTTTTTTTTTTTTTTGCAGTCTATTTACAGGCGAATTCGGTCTTGGTGTGCTAGCATCCGTTTCAAATTAAGTGGGAACCATTTCAGTTTTGATGATTGCCTTTGCTACAGGACACACATGCTGCAGGAAGAGCAGAGGAATGAGCGCTTTTATCCACTGCGAGCGAGACGCCTCGCTGTAAGACACGCTCGTCTGGGGGGGGCGCCCTGTTAATAAAGCCCTTTTGTGTAATGTATAAGGACACGGTGTGCTTTAAAAGACCTTTTGTCTAAGGCTTGTCCTCACGCACACATGGGCTGATGTTTAAGGGTCTTTTAAGCACAGTTTTTCACCCAGTATAAGCAGGGGAAAAGTGACAGACTGAAATCTGATTCAGGATCAGCTGTATGCCCCCTTCCCTAGCTTGCTCACTGTCAGCTCTGTTTCTGACAATCTGGGGCCAGAGAGTCCGTATCAGAGTGCAGGAGAGCCGCAGGCAACAATGGGCAGACAGAATACAGGCCTGCAGGAGGCCTACCCTCCCAGCTCTGGCCAAACAACACAGATGGTGTTCTGCCATGATGAAACACAGGCCTCTCCCACACTCTATGACCTGTATGTGGGATAGGAGCCTAATTTGTATCAGAGTGCAGCAATGCTACAGGTAACAATGGGAAGACTGCATACAGTCCTGCAGGAGGCCTACCCTCCCAGCTTTGGCCAAACAACACTAGCAGTTATCTGCCATGGTGAAGCACAGCCCTCTCCCACAGTCTATGACCTGTATGTGGAATAGGAGCCTAGTCTGTATCAGAGTGCAGCAATGCTACAGGTAACAATGGGCAGACTGCGTACAGTCCTGCAGGAGGCCTACCCTCCCAGCTTTGGCCAAACAACACTAGCAGTTATCTGCCATGGTGAAGCACAGCCCTCTCCCACAGTCTATGACCTGTATGTGGGATAGGAGCCTCAAGGGCTCACTAAGGAATCTCTGAGCGGTGGCAAAATTATTTTATTTCACATATATATAATTAATATATCCTGAGACCCCTACTGGATATGTGATAAGAAAATGGATGGATAGATAATTAATGTCATTAAAATAATGAAGCACCATGTAGAATATACCTTTAAAAATGACAAAATTGCAGAGTGTAATGGATGGTTCTAAGAAGGTATTCCTTGGAAGTCTATAGCAGTGAACATGGCTTCCTGGGGAGTGGGCTCCCGGGGCTGAGCTCACCTCGACTCCCCAATGCTTGCGGAGGTGGGTGGGACAGACCAGCCCCTCTCATGGCATCTTTGAGCTCGGGGCTCCACTCACCACATGGAGCATGTGTGCCTGATCAGGTTGCAGAGCTGGACGGCTGCCCATGGGAACCGAGGGCCCCACCCAGCAGGGAGGGAGAGGTCGGCGTGTGGAGCAGCAGAACCTTTTTATTGTGGTATCCTGCATGTACATCGCGGCCGCAGGGGCCCCAATGGGACAGCTGACCCCAAAGAGCATAGATGCGGGAAGTTGCAGTTTGGAGGTGGCGTTTTCCCATCCCAGCCGCTGGGAGTGGGATTCGACCCACCTGCTGTGCGGGGGGGGTGTTGTGCGCGCGGCAGTGTGTGGGTTGATGGGGACCATAGCTCTCAGCCAGAAAGTCAAACTGCCAACTTCGTGTGAGCGACCTCTCATCTGCTTTGTGTAGTTGCCAAATTGCCCCCCCCCCAACAGAGGGAGCCAGAATAACAATCAAGGGAGGTTAGGAGGCTGATCAAACTGGCCCTCAGAAATGTGATTCTCTGTTCCCGAAGAGAGAGCTCCACATGAAAACATGTCACACAGACAGAGTGTCCCATGTGAAAAAACCCAGAAACAACAGGCTTTTTGCAAACACAGAACTGACAGGCTGTTTAATTTTAAATGAAATTGACTGTAGTGAGTGGGATGCGGGGCAGTGGGTACTGCGAGAGGCGGCGGCCCCATTCATATTCCAACAAAAGGCCGCCACCGTAAATGCCGCCTGGCGTCCTACTTCCCGTGACACGTGTCACACAGCCCCGCTCCAAAGCTCCCCAGCGAGGGGATCTGCGAGCCAGAGGGGGGAAGCAGTATTGCGCTCGTCTGCGCCTGGCAGTCCCCCCTCCCCCCCGGTTACTTATGGGGTAGCAGTACCATGATGCGCCAGCATTTTGGGTCGGCGGGACCTCTCGGCGCCGAGTACAAGCAACGGGAGTAGGAATCCCAGCGATCCGGTTCCCCGGGACACACCCTCGACCTCAAGCATCACAGACAAAGGAGAGTAATATGATAATTATAATTATTTAGTTGCTTAGGTGACCTTTTTTTCCCTCTACAGGTCGGCCTCGAAATCTACCCATTAATACTTTCATTTAAAAGTAGTTCCTTCGCTGGAGGGTTCAGCAGTGATGCCCCCAGCAACCCGTCTCTCCAAATACACACCCTAAGCCAATGCACTGTTCTCTGCACACCGAATTCTTTTATAAAAGTAGCGAACGTAAGGCACCAGGCTGTAATGTCTTTTAGCGTTAATCACTGTAACTGGATGGTTCCTCTGGGACCAGCAGCACTTTCGACACTCGCTAATAAACACGAAAATGGTGTCGGCTTCCTGTCAGCTCTCACCATACTCTGCCACCTCAGCGCTGACATATCAGAGAGGGAAAAACAAGCGATGTCTGTCCACAGGGCGTGTGTCTGTCTGTAAAATCCTTAAAACCTCGCAAATATTTATCGCGAAACGTCTGCAATAGTGAGCGTGGAGCCGTAGAACCGTAGCACATCTGGTCAGACAACAACACACATTGTGGTGAAGCATAAGGTGATGCAACGATCAGGGCGCAGAGTGTAATATGATTTCCATAATTGTTGTACTTCTGCGTAGTCTGTCATGGGTTTGCCGTGCTGACACTGGCGCGCTTCTTAATTAGCGCCGGTCTCCGGCTCACGCTCACCCGTCTCCTTGCGCTACTCGGCTAATTAGCCTCTCGGTCACAGTCGCCGTGCAAGGCGCGGACTGGCCAACGCATCATTACCATGCAGAAGTCGTATGGCGCCCGTTATTTCGCTTCCCGCCACGTTACGATGTGAAGCGCATAAAACGGTCCCTAATTAAAGACTATTGTTAACGCAACACGCCAAATCCACTCAAGTGAGCCCCCTTGTTTGGTAAACATTGCGGTAAAATATGTAAAGCCCATCCGTCTGCCAGCGGGGGCGCCATTCCGATAAGCCAAGCCACCAATTCTGCACTGGGCTTTTTGGGGACTCTAGCTTTGCACATGGACTTCTTACGATTTTTTTTTTCTGGCAGTGCTGCCCCAAGCGAAACCTTTCATTTTCAAACACAGCGTGCTCTAAAGGAACGGGAATGCGCACATGGAGCCGCTCGGCCCGCTATGAAAGGGAAGACCCTTCCAGATAAAAACCCACAACAATAGCGGCTAGATCTGAATGTCGAGAGACGACAATGAGACCGAGACGGTGGGACGTTTGGGACGGTTCTGCCAGCTCTAGCCACACGTCAGATCACACGAATACGGCTTGACGCCCTGATAATACAGCTTTCTTCTTTAATAAATACGAGAGACATGCACTCCAGTAGCTCTAGCTTGGTCTGTAGTGAGATGCTGTTGACATCTGCGGTTTAAATTTCCACTGGTGTAAAACGTGTCCTCATCAGAGGGGTCAGTGAACACGATGCGCCGCTTGTGCTGCGGTGCAATGGGAGGTGGGCAACATCTCTAAAACCCTCTTCACCTGCCGCCCCTGCAGGTTCTGGAGAGACTCTTCCAGAAGGGCTTCAGCGTGGCGGCATCCTGCGGGGGCGGAGTCGACTCCTCCCAGTTCAGTGAGTACGTCCTCTGCCGTGAGGATCGCCGGTGTCAGCCCCTCAACACGCCGATCAGAATAAAGCAGGAGCCCCTGGACTAGAGCATGCTGGGAAAAGAACTGGCACTGAGGTGGACTGTGACTGAACAGAGCAGGGCCACCTCTTTCATCCAATGAAAAGGATCAACGAGGAACACTTATGTACTAGCATTTTGTTTTGAGCAGACAGTGCCAGCCCCGAGGAACTTGGAGAACTGAAGGGAATGTAATTTAAAAAATAATAATTAAAAAAAAGGTTTCAAGAACGTATACAAAACATCTCGATTATGCCAGGAACACCCAAAGAAGTTCAAGCGAGGGACTGATTTCTCACAGGCGAGCCCCCATCCTCGGCTCTGCTTTAGGGGAGCGATGAGCCGCGAGGTGGGACGTCTGGGACAGATTCTGCAGGGGAGCCGATGCCCCCCACTTCAGCGTATCCCAGCGTGTCGTTCAGTCCTGTCCATGTGCGTGTTGTGTGGCGATGCGGCTGAAAGTGGAAACCGCCAGCATGGGGGCAGACGTCCCTGGCTTTAAGCAGGATCGCTCTTGGACGACCCTAAATGTAGCTAAGGACTACTACCCACCCACAGTCCACTTCACCTGGGCTTTATATCAAACGATACCCCCCCCTCCATTCTAAATATGGAATCCATTGTTTTGTTGGCTGTTTATATAAACTAGTGTTCTTATCAAAATTTGCTTGTATTCCAGCCATGATCTATGGCTTTGTTTTGTTTTGTTTTCCATATGAAGGATTTCTGCACCTAGATTTCAAAAGTCATGGGACATTAGGGCATAAGTAGGGGTTGCTTGGCGCTCACTCTAAAAACACTATTAGGCCCCGAGGCTGCATGGGTGAAGCCGCCTGCCCGATTGTTAGAACAGGATTGCAGGGGGAACCTGTGCTCTCTTTTAGCCGCAAAGCGATTTCAAAATCTTCACTAAAGAATATGCAACAGCTACTCTAGTACAGCAGGAAAGCTACCAGCACGGTATTATCTTAATTAGCCACAGAACAAATAGCTTATGGTCTTCTGACATGGTCACATTTGCATCGTGTTAAAACCCCATACTGGATTGAAACAATAACCATGTCGTGCTCTTTTGTTAAAAATGGTACAGGTGTCTGAGAGAGAGGACAGAAAACACCAGTGTTATTTTACAGATTCTGCTCTCTGTATGTCTGGAGGTCCATGGCATGAAGTAATAGAGCTTTGTGCTGGTTTCAGTGACCAAACACCCAGCATTTAAGTATAGGAAGTGCCCCCCCCTTCCCCCCTGGAATAAAATACCCAACCCCCTGATCTCCATCGTGTGGGACCCAGAGTGTCTCTGGGAACAATCAATGGCCTCCATCATTATGGCAACCCCCCCTCCCCCCCCTCAGGCCGACAGTGCTCTGCCTTCACTGTATAGCAGGGGGAGGGGGTTTGACGCGGACCATTGTACCTAGGCAGATCGCAGCCTGAGGGGACCTTTGGAAGTAGAGCAAGGAGATGGATCGGGTCACATGATTATCCAGCGGACACTCCCCACCTGGGACTGAAGGCACTTTGCAAAGCCCCCCCCCCCAGTGTGGATCCCCACTGATAACCCCTCAGCCAGCAGCTAGCGGCTCAGTTTAATCAGAACGGCTGTGGGGAGAAGCACCATCAAGTTAACGATTCACAGGAGTTAGAAAAGGTCCCCACTCGTCAAGGCAAGGCGGAGCGGAGTACGCAGGGCTGCGATCACTCCGTCCGAGTCGGCCCCCAAGCCACGCGGAGAGACTGAGCTCCCGAGAGCGGCCCAGCTTCACACTGGGGAGCAGCCACCAGACCTCTGAGAGCCCCCCCCCCCCCCCCCCATCAACACCTAAAATTCAAGCGCACACACAAAAAGAGAATATGGAAAAAGGTCTCATTTTCTCTGTTGTTTTTGAAGGCCACTCCTCTGAATGATGTGTAGAAGTCGATCTTAAGCCTTGTTCAACTCCAGTTATGGAAAGAAGTGTCTCTTGTTTGTTAAGATGATGATGAAGAAGATACTGCATCACAGGGGTCCCTGCTCACGTCTCTGTGCTCCGTAGTCCAATAATTAGTCACTCATATAGTCTTTCGTATATTGAAATGTATTAGGACCCTAGGTTTGAGTGAGCTTTTTTGGTTAAAAATATATTTAACAAACAAACAAACACACAAACATGCAGACAGATAACGAGAACCTCAAAGTCCTATTTTAATTTTCCTGGGAAATCAGGAATAAAAAAGAAATTGCAAGCAATATGTTGTGTAAATATGGATTTTCTAAAAGCATTTCAAAGTTATACTAAGGTGCAAATGTATATTATTTAAACAGAATGTTTTAATAATTAGACTATAGTATTAAGGGCATGTGACAACCTGCAGTGACTCCATCTTTCGATTTTATTTGAATATTTGCATTAATAAACGGATGAACTGTTTATTTAATGCTCGTTTTCCTATATGTCTTTTTCTGTAATGTACAGGACTGATTACTGAGGTTTCTTGTTAAACTCATAATGTCCCCCGTTTGATAATGTGCAAAAGTGTTTTCTTTCCTCTTTACTCATCGGGAATTAAATACGCATTCAGTTTAAATTGTTCACCATCGACAGGGAATATTTACACAGTTACCCTGGTGTAACATGGACATCCTGTACCACGGTACCATGTGAAGATTCCTCCTGAAATACAAACCGCCAGCCACCTGGTAATGAGGCAGCTTCACACTCCAAGAGCCCACCTTGGTCTCCCAGCTCCTGCTGAGTAACACCTTCTGTGCAGCTCTGGTCTTAAGCACATGGGTTCTCACTTTGGTGGGGGCTGGTTTTAGCTCAGCCGAGAGCAGCTCCACAACGCTTTCTCCGTCTTGAGTGGGAACCTCGAGTCACCGTCAGTTCTGCTCACCACTCGTCTCCTGCTCCATCCTCCAAGCTCTTCTCGTTCTTGTTCCGTTTGCACGCTCTCCTCCTGAAATGCAGAAGATGTTGACTGGGGGTTTTCATGGGAACACGATGCTATTATGACGTTACTGAGCTTATGACATGCCTTTATTCCTATGGTCTTACTGACGTGCAGATGGATATTAATTCAAGCGATTCAAATTAACTGCCTCGCTCAAGGGCATCGCAGCAGCTCAGCTTTTCAGCCTAAAGCTTTTTGGCAGCAGTTCCAGCTCTGTAATCTCTCCACTACTTACAGTCAAATCTTATTACAGAACTGTTTACAAACGTGTGCCGAAATACCTGTTTCTCTCACAATGAGCATCTCAAAAGTTCATGCAGTATTTTTACAAATATTTGGCAAATCAAGTAAAAAAAAAAAAACATGCTAATTCACTGGGGTATACAGAATACAAGTTAAATCTAATAGGATCTCTGGCTTTAACCAAAAGGGGTTTTGTGTGTTGGGAAAAAAGACTCTTGAACATCAAGTGGTCAGAATTCTCGGCACTGCGGTGACAACACCCAATAGCACGCCTTCATTTCAGCCTAAGATACAATGTTGCAGTGCTCTATAAATCCAATGGAGCAACAGTGTCACATTCCTGAAGGGCAACCAAAATCACAACGTTTACGTCTGTGAGATTTTTTATTTTTTTTTGTTACCACACTTGCTTTGAAAGTTAAGCATTTTGCCCTTTTCAAAATACTACAGCTTAATTAGCAGCAGAATCCACTAGACCTGCCTTGCGGTCGACAATATTTTTGAGCCGTTTGCCTCAGCAAACACCGCTTTGCATCCATGCAAAACCTTAAAGTCTGCTGTAGAGGGAGTTGGGGGGGAAAACAGCATCAATGAGGAGTCAATAAAGATGGGGGGGTTTACACAGCTGGGGCGGGGCAAAGAGTCTTACCTTACAGCTTTAAGTGGTTGGTCTTTGTCCATCTAAAGACCCCCCTGAACCAACACTCTGCGATGGGAGCAACCTTTGGGAACAAACTCGGTGAGCGAAATATCAAAGCATAAGTGTGCGTCAAAGCACAGGTCAGGAGTCTTCAAAGACCTGAGATGGAGACGAATGCTTAATAAGAGCAGGACAAAGGCTGCTAGGACAAAAACACACTGGACACTGTTTAGTAAACAGCATCTTTATTCCTTTACAAAATAGGTACAAATACAGAAGTATGCTTTTCACACAAACAGGAAAATTTTAGAATATGTACAGAGTTTACCAAAAATAACATAGTTCTAATAAACACATGGTTTTTGTAAACAGTATATACAAATTACCCACACATTAAAACTTAATTTTCCACCTGGGTGTCAGTAAAACCTTCCTATTCTTTTTTTTTTTTGGCTAAAAAGTTTGATGGAGTAGAAATTTCTTCTGGCTTATTTATCAGAAACCATAAAAATAATTATTAAAGGTATCGTCTTTAAACCGTTGGACAAATAAGTCTATTTGTGCTTCTTTTAAATCATTTTGCTTTCTTTTATTTATTTCATTACTTTTTTTGTCTTTCCCCTACCAAAGTTAATTTACCAAGATAAAACTGTACGGTGCAAATGAGGAAAACAAATGGTAATATATAAATAGTTACAAACCACCTTCCCTTTGACAGGTATAGACAATACTGTTGAACCCTCTGAGCAAAGAGGCAGGTTTCTCGATACACAGCCAGTTCCTCTTTTTAATCGGAATACACATTTGAAAACGTAGGGATGGCGCTAATTAAAAAATAATGATGATAATAATAATTCAATGCATGTTAACTTCTACAGCCACCTGGAAATGCTGAGGCATAAATCACAGGACAACACTATTCAGCGGGACAGCTGCTGCATAGACGTTAAGAGGCTTCAAACGGACGACGAAAAGCCAAGCAAATGAGGGCTGCATGGTAGGCATGTAGACAGACACAGAGGGCGCCTACTGCTGAGTGGCTGTCCACACGCCGTACCTGGTGGAAACCCCAACACGAGATTCACTCACTCATCAACCAATCGGAGGAAACTCCCTAGACGTCGGCTAACCTCGGCTGGGATTACAATTAACTCTGGTGGAAGCCTAATTGGTGCGATTGACCTAATTTCCCTCTAACGCTCTTCCAAGCTCCCATTCAGGCTGTTGATGGAAAGTGTAAGTGCGACAATCACGACTGGTCATTCCCATTCCAAGGTACAGGGTCTTGATGCCTGGTTTCTGAATATCATGCTCAAAGTCCCTACACGATAATAGAACTCTTAAAAAATATATAGCGATAAATAACTTTAAAAACCAGCAACTGACAACATTAAATTGCCTGTAAGAAGCTTCGCTTTCCTGCGATCCGCTTAATGGGACGAGGTTTCGCCCCCACGATGGACAAGGTCACGCAGCTTTGACCCTGGAGAGTCTACGGGAGGCTGGACTTCTGTAGAAACGGAACCACGCTGGAAGACGAAGCGCTTTCCGACCTGACAGACGATACGTGATTTCACAGAACATGGTAACTAATATGCACACACATTTCCAAAAAACACAGCGATGCTAAAATATTAACTAGGTGGTAAAATATCATACATGCACTTTTGAAATCAATGGACTTAATATATACATTTAATATTTAGCTATCAAGTTATGCTTTTATCCCTGGTAAAGGTTTGTTCTGAAGATGCATAATTATAATTAGGTCACAAGGTCAAATAAAATTCTGTTCCCATCCTGAAGTACAAGCCTGCGCTATATGATAAATTATAGGCTGCAGTATAATATTTTGATATGTTGCGTTTAAAGTTACTTTTCACTTTGGGATGATTTTGCTCTGTAAAATACTCACAGGGCTGATGTGGGTAACCATGACAATGCGAGTGAGCTCTGTATCCAGCATACGCAGGCAGCCCATTCTGAATCAACCCTAGACTCTGCATGACCTCCTTTAAACACTACACCAGGGCGGGCAATCTCATCCGCAAAGGGGATAACCTATAGGACAGCTGTTCAAACCCAGGTGTGAGGACTCTCCAGCCAATCAGTCCTGTAATTAGTAATCTAATTAGGGAGTTGCAGCGAAAATTTGCATGCACACCGTTCCTTTCTGGATAAGATTACTCACCCCTGCTCTACACGCTAGCATTTATTATTGTTTTTTTGTGTTTGTTTGGAGCTAAAACAGTGGAGAGACACGATCACGTCTGGATTTTTTTTTTCCTTTTTAAAGCAATATTAAGGATACGACAGACACTGAGACGAAGCTGCGAAACGCTATCAAAGGCACGTTCCAGGAGAGATGGGGAGAGAGAGAGAGGCTGGGCCAGGTCGGGCTGGGAAGGCTACTTGAGCAGGGCGCGGTAGAGGAGAAGAGAGCGGGCCGTCTCCCGCTCCTGCTCCATGTAGAAGATTAAGTCCCTGAGGTTGACGCGGGTGATGCGCTGGCGGGAGTGCTGGCGCGAGGAGGCGGCGGGGGTGGAGAAGCCGGCCGGGGAGCCCGTGGAGCAGCCTGAGACCTGTGGGGAAGGACAGCATGTTACCATGTGACAGGGGGAGAACAGGGGCTTCTCGGCGCACATGGAGTCAGGCAGTGGCACGCCGCCGACGAGCAGCCCAGAGAGGCGAAACTCAGCACGTTTATCCGCCGCCGGGATTTCAAAGCCGGCTCCCGGGAGTCTAGTCGTGGCTTGTGTGCCTTCATAAGGAGGTGGTTATAGCCCCCAGCACAGAGCCACACCTGGCCCTAAAGTGGGTGACTCAGCTACGATCATCTCACCGCGTACGGGCAGCCAGCGACATCTGCCTTCCGGGCCATTCACATGGCACCTGGCACGTCCCAAAGTGCACACCCCCGCTCCGAGGCGCAACAGTAGAGACCCCAGTGCAGGTACCCCGATTTGGATGAGATCGGGTCGGGTCGACACCTAGCCTGTCCCGGCGTAGTGTGAGGAAGGAGGGACTGGCACAGAGGAGGCATAAACGGCACAGCAATGACGCCCCATCCTGAGGTCATCTGCGAAGACAAGCCAAGGAAGAGTCCTGAAGAGCAGAGTGTCCCAAACAAGCCCAGCAGCCCACTGTGCTGTAGCGAATGAGACTGGCATCGGCGCCAGAAGAGAATGAGGACCAGGTGATGAGGAGCCGAAAGGACAGGGACCCCACACACTCCCCCAGGGCTGCCCTGATCCCCATAACTCCCTGTGCTCACCACGCCCAGCTCCACTCCCTTGTCCCAGTCGACAGGGGAGTTCACAGCCTGCTACCTTTAAGTCAATACAAAATAAGCCATAGGATCTGGTAACAACAACAGTAGGGCTGGGCTCCTCCCCGAGCTAACCTGAGGGAGCAGCGAGGCTGGGCCGGGCCGGGCCAAGGTCAGCAAGCCGGAACCACATGTACAGGCATCTCGGAGGAGCAGCCAGCATATCGAAATGACATAAAGATCAGCTCTTTCCTGTTCCGTGATACAACTGTTTTAATAGGTTAATAATGATTAAGGACCTTCGGCTGCCATTGCTAGTTAGCAACAGCTGACCATGTCCTTACAAACTGGTGGTTAATTGGCATCTTTCAACCTGGGATGCTGTCATTGAGGGTTGCAATACATATATATAGATAATACCAGCAAGTTCGTAGAGAAAGTGATTTTCGTGACAGTAGCCTAAACCATAAAACAGAGCCAGGCAGCAGCCATAGTGGAGGCTGTCAGAGGTGAGGTAGAGCGTAGCTGCATGTCAGGAGGCTTCTCATCCACTTATTTAACATGCCTCATCTGCCACTGTCTCCATTGTATTTGCCTACCATTAAACTATTAGTTACCAAACACTGTTAAATCTTATCGGAGCCCAGTTTAGCTCCTACGCGGCTAAATTTACTGTTAGCTGAATAATGTATGTTTCGGTTTTGCTCACAGTTGCAGCCGGATGAACAGCTTTCCCTCCCCTCTTTCTGTCCATCTTCTCATATCAGAATCGCCCTCTTTCTTTTAAGTCTGATCGCTGGTGTCACATCTCTCTGGCACCAGCTTTCCAAGCACCTGCAAATGCTGAACCTGGTTCTTGTGAACTTCCCAGGAAACAGGGGCTGTGTAAACAGAGAGATGGATTCCACAGTGGGGTTCCTGTCTGTCACCTGTCGGCACGGCAACCCTGCCGTTGGCATGACGACACTGCTGTCAGTTGAACGCTGGGGGGACCAGGTTAGAAGATGGAGACAATCTTTACGGATGATACAACAGAACACACTGAACAGCAGGCCCACCCGGGTGGGGCCGGTCACAGAACCCTGCAGGGCTGTTGCTCCCTACTACAGACCAGAACTGGTTCACGTTTATTCTCAGGGAGACAAAAGACACGCAAAATTTTGTGGCTGAAGCGATACGACACACATGACTCCCGCCCTCATGACATCACAGTCTTGACGCGTCTGATTTGCAGGCTTCCCAAGTCCGAGTGATCACACAGGGAACCAGCGTAACAGCTGGACAGATGTGTGTGTGGCTCAAAAAAGTCATATGACTCCGAAAAGCTGTGAGTAAGAATACACACAATTAGGACAAAGGATAAAAGGGAAAACAACGCAAGAATGGAGTGTCCTCTGCTAACGACAGTGTGGAGACGGTATCAAGGCTTCTTGTTGGGGAAGGTCTGCGCGAGGCTCAGACTGACAGAGATCCACCCGGCTGCCCTCCAGCTGCAGGATACCGCTGGAACAGGGTAGTGAGGCTGTGCAGTAGGGAGCCTGTTTAACCTTGCTAGAGTTTAAAAAAATGCTTTATTTAAGGGCAGGGTCACTTGTTTTCCTCTCCAGCTTTTCGTTTTACCCAAAAAAGCGGAAAATAAAAATAGCTCCTTCCTCCGTCCGCACAGAGAGGAGAGAACAAGCATGGCTGTCCTCATCCCGGAGAAGGGAGGGGGGGGGGCATCACGTTTGGAAAACGGAGACGGCAAAAGACAGCCACCCTGCGCCAACCGCACGTCGTCCAAACGGGCGATCGCCGGAGCATCCCCATGCTGCCAGAAAATATAAAGTCCGCCACTGCTGCCACGGCGACGGGGTTTCAGTCAAGGAGAAAGGAGGAGAAATAAAAAAAACTCCTTATTACTTCTAACTCCTGCAAGCCATTTTGGTCTCCAAAGGTTTGAGGGCGCCTGAGGCCGTGTGTCTGCAGTGTTTCGGGAAACGACTCGCCTTCGCACGAACAGCGCTCTGTTGTGCTGCGCCGCTGCCCCTAGCGTCCCTGCTCCATTTCTGTTTAACCCTTTGCTGCCTCCGCTAGTCGCGTCAGTCGTGTGCCCCTCCCGTGCTCCCAAACCCAAGCCTGCACCTCCAACGCGGGAATGGGAGCCTTTCAAAAACCTCCGGTCGTCACGAGGTTCCGCCGGTCCTGTGCCGGAGCGCGGTGTCGCTTCACAGTTAAATGCATATTAACCGTTGATTAAATCTGCAAACTGGTTGACACAACACATAATTAAAACATTTGGCTGCAGGTTAGGAATTTTCTAATTAGTGTGGCGGCGGCGTCGACGTAGCCGCGTGGCCTTGGGTCTCCAAGTCCATGGGTTAGAGTCGAGATGAAAGCTGACCCTCCCGGCTGGGCTCCAGAGGACCCCTCGCAAGGAGAGGGAGGGGGTCACAGCCAAGAGGCATAAAAAGAGACCAGGTCTCTCTCTGCCAGCGAAGGGAAACACTTCCGGGATAAGAAAGATTTTTAAGGTTGGACCGGATCTCTTGGTGCGCAGCAGAGGCAGTGAGAAAGGTCAGATCTAAAAAACCGACTGTCACCAGAGCTCAGCAGAGACAGGATCAGAACCTCACGGACATTGACGCACCCCCTGTGAACGGACTCCAGCATCGGGCCAGGTGCCTCTCACTCATCTCAGGCTGTGAATCTCTGCAGCATTAAATATTCAAGGCGTTTCATAAATAAATGGAATCCAATTAAAGTTAACATGGGAGATGGGTAACGAGCCTGCTGTCTTAGCCCACGCCTTCATCGGTTTCGGCTAATGAGGCATTGTTGATTTTCGCGCCCTCCTCTTCAAACCGGGAGGCGCTGTCATCATTCAGTCCGGGTTCGCCGAGAGGCCGCTGACTGACTCGTTAATCTGCGCCTTTCTTACGGAGCGGCGTTCCGCAGCGTGTGGCCTCACCTCGCCTCCCGAGAGGGCAGCATCTGACGTCACGGCCATGGAATGGCACGGACCGGAATGACCTGGCGTGCACAGAGCCCGACAAGCCTCCGTGCTCTAAGCAAGCGCCCCGGGAAACCTGGGAACATGTCTCTCCCTCCATGGGAGTGCGGCGGAAACCCCTTTCTCCTGAACACAATGAGACATTCATAAACTGGGCGTCAACCCGGGGCTGTGCTCACCTGCAGGCTACTGGCACTGACAGAAAGCCCCGGCTGGCATACACACACTCGGAGGATCCGGCGCCATCTCACAGCTACACGTGCAAGGCGGCAGTGTGCCGCCCAGATCGGGCGCGGGCACCAGTTAAAATAATAATAAAAAAAAAAAAGCGGAATGCCGACGTTTATTTCAAAGAAGAAAAAAAACCCCGTAACCTCACATAAATTAGGATCCCAGACTCCACCACCCACTGCCATCTCTGCGTCTTGCTTCAGCCCAAACGACAAAGCCATAAGCAGAGATATCCAAGGGGAGAGAGCAGAACAAAACATTAGAAATTATAAGAAAAAAAAAAAACCTGATTAAGTTACTTCGGAAGAAAAGGCAAAAACAGACTTAATATTTAATAGAAAAAGGGAAACCAAGTGTCTCACAAAAGCCACGTAAGTCTTGCAAAGGGCAGGTCTCATCTACCACCTGCTGGGGGGGGGGGGGCTTCCGCTGGGCGTTCGGCACCTTTCAGATGGCTCCTCGTCCCATTAGGACGGAAAGTGCAAAAGCCCCAGTGTGGTGGGGGTTACATGGGAATGTTCCAGAAGGCACAGCAGGAAGCCACAGGGTCAGCTGAGGGAGGTGTCTACCACTCTGCCTCCACCAGGAGGGAGAAAGAGGAGGTGCGTCTATGGAGACCCAGACGGATGGAGACCCAGACCCAGCGGGTGCAGGCGCCTGAGAAGGCTGACATGGGGATCATGCTCTGAAATGACACAGAGACATTCAGCCATCGCACAACACGCCAGGGAGAGCACAGCTGGTGTGATGTCAGAAGCTGGCTGCTTTCCTATTGGTCCCCGGACACAGCAGTCGCTCCCACTGCTCTCCACTGCCTCCACGACTTCACCTCCAAAGCTTCCTGAGAAGAGTCTGTTTAAAGAAGGTCCCAGTGGCTCATCAGTACCTGTGCAAGTTTTTTTCTCTTCCCACAACAGGAAAAAAGAACCTGACTCCTTGTATGTATATTCATTATCTACATATTGACTCAATTTAAATCCACACCCTTTTCTGCAATGTTAATGGCTTGCTTTGTAAAGAAAGGGTGCCCGCCTTCCTCTGCTGCGGGCGCGCCCGCTGGCACGCATTCCAGCTTCCTAACAGAGCCTGTAGGGGGCACCTTCCACCGCGAGAGATAGCGGGAACGAGGGCGATGGGTGGGAGAGGCACAAGGATATGCGGGTAACAGACCCCGGGGGATGGCCATCTGTGGGGAGCCAGACAGCCGGGGGGGCTCCTGACAAGTGGCCCATTTACCTTCCACCCTGTTCCCTTAGAGCCCCAAAAACACCCCAAAGACAATGAGGTTCCTGGGTGTGTGTAAACAAAAGCTGTCTGTGGGCAGACAAATGACAAACTGCAGATGCACAAAGCAAATGTATACATCTACATTAGATCTCAAGATCAAATGCTGGGCTTTTTTTAATAAATGTGCTCAATTTAAATTGGCAGTTATAAACAACTGAAGAGAAGTAGTTACATTTTGCATGTTAAAATCTAATTAACGTGTGCACCTGACAAGGAGTGCAAAGACTTGGTGTAATACAAGTGAAAAAATGATACCAGAGTTATGTGATTTCTCACACCATTCCGACAGGCACATGCCGATTCAGGGCTGTCGCTCTGTGCTTGTCGGAAGGTTGCCGGTTTAAATCCAGCGGTCGGCAGAGACATTTTGCTGGTGGACTGGTAAGCAAGGCCCTTACACCCAACTGCTCTAGACCGTCAGCCCCGATTTCCATTTTTAAGTGGCAAGCATCGGCTAACTAAAACTCAAAAATTAATAGAATGTTTTCGAGTACAGGATCAGTAAGGCATCAGCAAGGCTGGAAACAGTGGCGGAGAACACTGATATTAATGTGACTTATTCCATTCCAGTTTTCAATTTTCTTTGTCGTATTTATTTCTCTCCTCACTCCTATTAGCGTATGCGGGTTTGACGGAAACACAACCACGCCGCTGCAAGACGCTTCTGTTCTCTGTTCTTTGGGTCAGACTAATTGAATTATATTAAGATGTGAATAGGTTTAACTCCTGAGATTATCTGCCAAAACACAGTGCCTGAGTGGCATGTCTAATTGTGCTTGCTAATTAGCTCAGGCTGTCTAATTCCCACTGCAGTCGGTGTGTTAAACGGAGAGGCGCTTGGAAGCGGATACTACAGCTTAAATCCTTAAGGTGAAAAGCGGGACCGCAGCAAATCGGCCTTATGTTACAGGAGCCGGTGATTGATTCTGAGCCTTAATTAGGAAAATACGGAAGACGGGAGGGGGCTTAATGAACTGTGTACCTTGTCAAACTGCTGGGTAAATTCTGTTTGCTAAAATCTGGGCTGAGTGTAATGGCTGGGGCAATTAGCCGCGGACCCTGTGACAGTCTCCAAGGACACAGGGGGCTGCCCACCGCCTGTGGCGCCCGGCTCGCCCGCGCTCGCCCGGGCCGCCTTCCTGAGAAAAGGCCAGCTGGCGATTTCCTTATCTCCTCCGACGCCCAGCCAGTTACGGAGCCAATATTAAACGCACCGTCTAAATGAACACCAAAATATCAGCCTGTGAGCTTTTAACGCACATATAAAAATCACATTTAAAAATATGACTGAGGAAGTGCTGCTCTCGTCGTTTATTTGATAACAGAAACGGATAGAAACGTAACAAAAGATGTTTCCAAGCGGCGACCGTTAAGATTGTGGAATCTTTTTTCTCCACCATTAGAAGCCGTTCCTAACTTGTTAAAATTGATCAAATGGAAAGCTGTGGAAAAAAAAAATTAAGCTGAGTCGAAAAGTGTGACTTGGATTTAATATTTTATAATTGCCAAGGGACATTCTGAGATCAATGAATTTCTTGCCTGAGACGCACATCAGAAAGAGATGTACTTCAGTCTTTTTAGGGAACATTGGTCTATTTAATTCCAGTGTCTGATGCATGTGAAATATGCCTTCCTTGGCCTTCGCCTGCCCGCCCCCCGGCACCGCTGCTGGCAGACATTACCGCTTTTAATGGGCTGCCATTGGAGGGGGAGAGCAAAGCAAGCCAATAAGCCGTCTCCGCTAATGCAACCGGCTTGTTTATTCGCTGGAACCTGGGTTTTTTTCCTTTTTTTTTTTTTTGCGTCGCTAATTTTAGCCGTACATTTCTCCGTTTTTTTTTTTTTTTTAAGGAAGATAAAGAAGAGAGAGACAGTGACACGGGGAGCACGGCATGTGTGAGGTGTAATTACGGTAGGTGCCTGTAATGCGGCGCAGGTTCTGCATCTGAACAGAGCTTCCTGAGAAGATGCGGCTTCCATGCTGGTTTTAACGTAATTTGGGTGGGTGGGGGCAGCAGAAAGGTCGAGGCTCAGGGTGGGGGGGGGTGTGATATACAGCCTGACTTGGCTTCACACTACCTCAGCGGGGGCTGCCAAGGAGGAGAGGCTATGAAGTAAGTATCAGCCAATTACCCAATTAACCAGCATCAGTGGACAACCACACTGCAGCTCAGTGGGACCTCACTTAAACTCCCGCTATAGCGGATATATATATCAGGAAAACAGCATCGTGAACTTGCTCAATCAGGGCTTTCTTTTCTTTCATCACCTTTTCTCCCATAATCACAACAGAGAGGGTCTCATCATGGCAAAACTCTCTGTGTCTTTCATAGGAAAGGTGACACGTAGAAACTCAATGGGGCTTCCACATGAGCAGCACAGTGCCCTCCATCCCAATCGGACCATGATCGGCCTCAGAATATCAGGGCTGTTGTTCCTGTGAGCACCACCGGAACGTTAGAACCAAAACGATTAAACTGGACACGATTACACTGAAACGGACTCACTGTCAATCCCTACAGAACCATAAAATCACGTTAGCCGCCGCCGCCGTTTATTCCTGCGCTTGCAGCGCACACCAGCTCAGCGGGTCTCGTCGTAAACCTCACAGCCCCGTCACCTTCTGCTTGCCCTCCCCCCATCCCACCCCACCCCTGTTTAGAATGACAAATCCCTGCGGATGCGCCACCCCCGTGTTTTCTCCAGGTTGCAACGTTTACCACCATGTTGTGTCGAGCTCACAATCTGAAATCTGAAGGAAAACAGGCCTTTACCAAACAGGCTGCTGAAAAATGCACCGCGTGCAACTCGCTCGACACGCAACTACGTGAATCCATCAGGAAAGGAGCAAAGTGCGGCTGACACACCGGGAGAGACGCACAGACACCCTGAATATCCCTTAGACCTGCAGGGCCTGGAGACCACATCCACCAGAGCTATCGTAGATCTTTGATATTTCAGATCTCTCAAGCATAAGCTGTTTGATAAGACAAAAGGGGCTTACAGAGCTGGGCCACAAAATGTCCCAGGTTCGAATCACGCGGGGGGAGCACAGCTGTGTCGACCTTGACAAGGGCACACGTCCCGGAAGCGCGAGGCTGGCGCTAACGGCTAACACCAAAAGCGGTTCCAGCTGATCTCAGTAAAAAGCATATTCTCAGCATCCAGATAGCAGCCGTAATGATGCAGGAAGGGGCTAAACAGCGACGCAACATTTGCTAACTATGGCCCAGGGCTATACAGCAGCACCATATCTGAGCGATGGCCTGGACCCAGTTGAGTACCCCTCCCCCGGTACCCCTGGGCTCCCAACTCTTGGAGCCCCCCCCAGGCCACCCGACTAGGGTACAGCCTCACATCACAGCCCCTCCGCTCCTCCCAATGTGAGCAAAACTGCAACTAATTTTGTTCTTCCGAAACTTAATTATATCAAGATTAACAAGGGAGGTAATTAATTTCTTTACGATGGGTATCTTTTAAGTGCCCGGGGCCCAACTTTGTTGTGAAAATGTATATTCAACCATTATTACAGTACAAACTAAAAGGAACTGCAGAGGGGGAGGAACAATTTCAAGTCAAGCAGGGGTTACGTTTAGCTAACATAAATCTTTTAATCTAATTTCAATTGTTAAAATGAAGTGGTCAATCACGCACATGTATGGATACTGGTCTCATGGCATTTGGGAACATGTATACAGTGCTTAACCTTTGAAGAAACTACATTTTGTTACTAAATAACCATTTTTGCTGCAATCGATTCTTATTTCACTGAATTTCCCTGCTTGTGAGAAAGCAATACAAGCTCTCAGGAATTTTCAAGGGAGAAGACAGGTCTCTTCTGTTGCAGTTGGTATGTGACTTTTCCAATTCCAGGGAGGGTAACAGGTCACAGGAGGTTAAGAGCACCTCTGCATGCCCCAGTGTAATGTTCCTGCCTAAGCACACCTCATGTGTCTGAGAGCCACTGTCAGCTGCAATACATGATGCTCATGCTACAAAGGTTCAGAACAAGTCAGAATCCTTTAGCCTTCTGGACTTTTCTTGTTAAAAAGACCAGCGCATCCTTCCTTAGGAAATATCGCTTTCAATAAGGGCTATAAAATCAGTGGCAGGCTATGCATTAACGTTCATGATCACTCAGTCACTGTAGACTGCTACATCGTATGCCCATGAACATCATGTAAACATTAAGTTATTCTCTATAATAGACGGGAAACTTAGGACAATGGCACAAAGGGCATGTCCTTGAAATCTCACCCAAATGTAAAAGATATGCAGTACCAGTCAAAAGTTTGTGTGTGTCACATCACATGACCTGGCCACCTGACCTAAACCCAGTAGAGATGGTTTTGGAAGAGTTTAACAAGAGGGTGAAGGGAAAGCAGCCAATTAGAGCTCAGCTTATATGTGGGACCTCCTTCAGGACAGCTGGAAAAGCATCCCAGGAGGCCACCTCATGAAACTGGCATAGAAGGGAAAGTGGGGCCAGCCAGTCGCTGGAGCAAATGGGGTTAAAGGGCCCAATGGTGGGATCGATCTGCTGACCACGGGATTTGAACCAGCAACCTTCTGAGTTACAACCGCCAGAGCTGCCCCCCTCCCCCCAACAATTACATTTTTTAAAGAGTTTTTTTTGGTCAGTACCTCATATGTTATAGTTCGCATGTCTTTAGAATTAATCTAAAATGTTGAGAATAGTACAAATAAACCTTTCTAGGGGTAGGTGTGTCCAAACTGTTGACTGGTACTGTATGCAGACAGAGTCCGAGGAATCGCCCAGGGCGGGATTAGGTGAGCGCTTGTGCTGCCACGGTGAATGATCAGCAGCTGATGAAACGCAGCTGGCCCTCATTAGCCTGAAAATCTGTTCAGGGGTCAGTCGTGTGGCAGAAGGATGAAGGAAGGCGACTTTGTGGGCTTGCAGTGTACAAGTTTCAGCTGATGGCTGCTTTTTATTAAAAGGGGTCTCCGCCCCCCCTTTGCCTTTTGCTTTTGATCAATGACGACTCCTAACCCCAGCCGTCCTTCACCATCATCTCTCCTCTTGGTCGCAACCCCTATGGCCCCCATGACAATAACCACTCAAGGAAAAAAAAACAAAAAACAACACAAAAACCCCCCAAAACCACCCCGACAGACCATTTGTCTGAAACACCGCAAGCCATGGCCCCTTGGCCCATTCCTATCAGCACGGGAGTTTCGGAAGCTGCCTTCCTGGCCCCCAGAACCAGGTGGGCTGCTCTGGTGGTGCAGAACCCTGCGGAGGACCTGGAGGAGAGCAGTTATGACACAGCATCTTCCATCCACCTCCATCGAGGGTGATCTCGGGGTCTTCAGACTGGGCTCTTTAACAGAAGTCCGTCAGGCATGTCAGAAGATGGCTGGGGGGGTCAAGCTGCTTCTCTCCGCTGCACCGTCTAAGCAGCTCCAGCAGGCACGTTCCTCATCCCTGGCTCACACAGCCACCTGCCAGATGTCCCTAAGATACGTTCTTCCCCACGCTAACGTAACCCGCACTCGTTAAGCTCCCACGGTGGCAGCACCAGGGGTTATATTCTCTCCTGATCCGATCCTGAAGTGTGAGATCACACCTCCCCACCAGGGCTGGCTCCGCAGCAGAAGAAGTGTGTTGCGATGGAGCAGGTAGATGCAAGGTTAGGCCAGACCAAGAGTTGAGCAGACCTGCTTAAGCTCAGGTCAGAGGGCAACTGATCCGTACGATCAACTTCATCTCTGCATCTCAGCAAAATAAAGGATGATTTTATTACATGCAGTTTTATTTGATAATATTATTGCTCTGTTTAATAGTGAGTACTGTGGGTAAATTCATTTAGGGTTAGGGTGCTGGAACTCTACTGCTGAAGAAAGAAGGCTGTACTCACTGTTCTGTCATTCAAATCATGATATCCTGGGAAAATATCAGCAACACATGAAAATGTATTACTTTCTGAGTATCAAGCTATTTACGATAAGCGTTAAAGCTGTTGGTTTGAGCAACATTTACTGTAGGGAATTTCTAAATGTCACCTACTGTGAAATAGTGAGCGTGTTTACATATACAAATCATGCAGCAGTAAAAGCAAGGACTTCAGGATCCCCACAAACTGTACATCTGCACTACAGCGTACAAATACCAAGAAGGTAATGGCAACCTAGAATACAATGGTTCTTTACTTAGGGATCCGTGCCACGACCCCAGTTCTAGGTGTGCCTGTCCTGAGCCGCACTCATGCGAACACAGGCCTCAGTCCTCTCTCCACCCTCCCATTATGACATCATTGCATTCCCATCGGCCCTTTGTAGATAAGACTGCCCACCCCTGCCCTATACGATAGCCCATGCTAATGCTAACACTAATAATGCTCAGCTTAAACCAAAGGCTGACCCACCCAGCCAGAATGGAGTGGGTTGCCTCCCTCTCTGGGACGGCTGTTTACACGGCTGAAGACCTGACCGTTGAGCCGGGAGGGGGGTGGAGGGTCGGGGGGCAGACGGGAGGCAAGACCCTCACGTATCAGGGCCAGGCGACACACAAACTGGGAATGCACTTCATTAAGCAAGATTACAAGTTTAACTTACAAACCAGAGGTCAAAATTGCTCATTAACAAGGGTGGGGGAGAGGGGAGGGGGGTTACGGACACCCGCGGGGGTGGGAGACACATTTCAATCCGCCTTTGATGTTTCATGCCTGCTCCCTGCCCACCCCCAGCCCAGTCTTGGTGCCCAGCCCCCCCCCCCCCGACTTCTTGGCAGCGAGGTTGACTTTAATTGTAGCTATAGAGGAGAGCGCAGTTTGCCTGTAAGCCAGCCTCCGCATCTGCAGCGAGTGCGGCTTTGGTGATATTGGGCGCAGTCCATCGCCCGGGGCTCCTTTTAATGGCTCCCCCTCTCATACCAGCCTCAGATTGTTTTCCACGTGATTCCTGTTAATTTTGCTGCAGGAAAGGGCATCGCTTTTCCTTGTGCTCTCCCTCCTCGAGCCTCTCACTCTTCCTTTCCACACACACACACACTCTTACACTCTCTCTCTCTTGCTCTCTCTCCAAGTAGGTGAAATCAATTCAAATGGAAAAAAAATAATAACAGTGCTCTTATTAAATGTTCTACCTACCTATTCGCACGCCTCCCTGATACACTCCAAACCATATCTGGGAAAATAGCCGCTTTCCTTTAATGAACATGGGTAATATTTTTCATACAAGTGAAAAATCCAATGTTTTTTTTTTTATTATTAAAATTTTTTATTCAGTGGTGTCGGGGTTGGGGAGGGGTGGTTCAGGGGCCAGCAAAAGGTAAGCCTGAATGCAAAGATGTACACATTTATAATACAAACCTGCTCTTAACATTCAGTACAACCAATGCACCGTGTGTGACTACAGGCACTGCAAGGGAAAAGGGATTTATGTGACTGATACAATAAATACGTACACACACACACACACACACACACAGGGGTTATTTCCTATGACTACTCAATACGAATGCAGCCGAACGCCAGCTGTGTGTGCAAGCTGTATATGTTGTGTGTGTGTGTGCGCACGTGTCTGCGTGCATGGGGTCATGAGAACGTGACCCACAGCCCAACTCACACTTACTAATTATTTTGAGTATTAAACATAAATGACCATTTCATGTCTGTGTCATCAGTTACTGCCGTGGCGATGGAGGTGGGTAAATAACCAGTACGGGTCACCATGGGCCGCGTATCACAGGCTGATTTCACAGGCTAACGGCCCGGGTGCCGGACAGACGGCCGGCAGGATCTCTGAGCTTTAAAGGGGGAGCCGTGCGACTCTCGGCCTTGCTGGCCGCATCACCGTTCTCTACGGGCTGCCCTGCCTTCTGAGTGGACTTCAAAAACAAGCATAAAGGCGGGCGGGGGTGCAGGGGAAGGGGGGGAAAGGGTGGGTGTCTGCATACCCTCCCACCCCCGGCCAGGGCATCCCCCCTGCCCCCTCGTAAAAAGCTCCTAGTGGCACGGAGCAGCTAATCCACCCCGCTAAGTCTCACAAGGTTCCTTTGTTCCCCGCGCAAGCAGATCGCGCTGCAGATACCCCCCTGGCTGACTATCGCTTTCACCCCCGCGGCGCTCCCGGCCCTGGGCCCCACCTATCAGAGTCACCTTCACAGGAAGGTGGAGGCCGGGGGAGGGGGGCAGGGTCGCCTAAGACACCCGACACACTGTCACCTGCATTTTATCAGTGGAGGGTGGGGGTGGATTTCAGTACTGGGAACGGTTCTGCTAGAAGGCATCTGAGAGGTCATTATCCCCCTTGCTGGCGTGGCCATGAAGGGGCGTCTTTGTCGGGGATTAACGTGAAGACTTCAGGATTTGTTGTCGGCGGTAAATAATCGGTGTGGGCTCGGCGGTGCTGGCCAGCCTACCCGTCTGTCCGGCCCACCTCCCCCCCGGCCCAATTGTGTGGAGATGAAATGTATGACAAGCCCCTCGGTGAGGCTGAGAGCAGGCAGCCATCCAGAGGCAGCCAGAGGCCTGCCAGGCATCCGGTGACCCCCTTAGAAAAGTCACATTCGCTCTGCTCTTGAGAAAGGAAGCCTGGTGCCGCGGGGCAGCAGCCCCCCCCCTGTGCAAAAGCAGGAGGCGAGGGGAGGTGAACAGCCAGCGAAAATAAGTCCGCCCCCCCCCTTCCCTGCCTACATCCCTCCTCGCGGTCACTCGTAAAAACAGGCAAAAGGCCCCCTCCCACCTCATCTTTTAATTAGATGTAGATTTGACGGCAAAACTAAGGGGTGGGGGCAGAAAACATGCATAGCAGCGCTTGTTAGACTGGTGATTGTTTTAAAAAGATGACATGGGGGTGGCTGGGTGATTCAAAAAAGGACTAATACTTGGATTACGGGTATTTATGCTGTGCGTGTCACATCGAGTTAATAATCCTCTTCTGCAGCTGACTGTGATTAAGACTAAGAAACAGGCTTAAAATCCCACCGACTAGGCGGCTCTCCTCATGTCCTTGATGTTACTCGATCGCCTGATGACAGTTTAGCGAGAGTTAAGGACAGGGGGCTTTGTTTGCTCCCCAAATTCATCGGGAACCCCCCCCCTCCCTACTTTTTCCCGGAGGGCTCTCCGGAAATTCAGGCCCTCGCAGAGTCAAGGCAGGTGTGCGGCCGGTGTGTCAGGCTGTCGGCTGGAGTTTCACAGGAGGCCAGGGGAACGTCGTAGTGAACGCTGCTACCAGTCCCACAGCAACCCTATTTAAGGGCTGCATATAGGTGTGCATACAAGTGCGCGCACACACACGCGCACACACACACGCACACACACACACACACACACAAACACAAACACACACACAAACACACACAGCATGTAGCTCCTCCCATCTCGCTCCTAAAGAAAAAAAAATTCTCATCTAACTTTCTGTGCATGCGTACGAATACAGTGGCCTGTCGGCATGGACAGCCAGTAAGGTAACTACTGGCTGTTTGCCGATGCCAGGGACCCAGACAGGCTCAGGGGAAGGATCCTATTGGGGTGACTAGGAAAACGCAGCAGTCGGGAAGCGCGCGGCGCCGAGCGGCCTTATCCGATTGGCTGCGTAGCCGGGCGACGCCTCCCGCTGGCTCCGATACGTCTGTTGTCAGCACAGTGGGCTCACTTAACAACGAGGGTTTAAAAAAAAAATGAAAAAAATACCCTGGCACAAGAATAAAGAAGAAATCTGAGGTAGGGAGGCACCAGATGCCAGGAGAGACGTACGGGCACACCTGGACAGGGTCACGCGGCACGGGCACAGCTGGGGCAGCCCGCAGACGGGGTCCCTACCTCGGTCCCGGACGACGCAGCCCCCGGAGAGTCCAGCTTGCGTTTCTTGCGTGGTCCGATCGCAGCCAGTGCTGTCAAGTTGGCATCACGCTGCCTCATCTGTGCCAGCTCCTGCTGCTGCATCTGGGGGAGACAGGGAGGGGGGAGGGGGTCACATGGGACATACCACATGTGGCAAACGTGCCAGGCGGGGGCGCTGCAAGACGATACTGATGAGCGCGGTGTAATTACAGAAAAAATAACCACATGAGTAGAATCTTTTTTTTTTTGTGTCCACTTAAATATATATTTATATATTTTACATTTCAACACTGCGTCTGAAAGCCTTCAACCCACACACTGCAGATACCAAGAATGCTGCCAATAACCCTGAAGCAAGAAATGCTTAAAACTCTCCAAAGCCCAGATCGCGTTCGGGGCGAAATGCTACGTGGGAGCCGGCCAATGAGAGGGGTCATACGGCATTTGGAAGAGCAGCCTCAGGTGGTCAAACGCGGGAACTACAGGAGGCGACGGCCATGTGACACACGGGCTGACGCTGACCCAAACGCAAGTCTGGGCGCGCATGCACGCACACACACCACAGACCTGTACTCATATCTTTGTGGGGACTCTCCATTCATTTCTATGGGTATAACCCTATTCCCAACACGACGACGTTAACCCCCACCCAACCCTTAACCATAAATAACCAAACAAAATAAGGCTTTTGGCATTTTTAGTTTTTTTTGATTGCATGGATTTTTTATAAAACTGAATTTGCCCTTGAGGGGACTGAAAAATGGTCCCCACAATATCAAAACAACAGGTTTTAATCATATCGTGGGGACATTCGGTCCCCACAATGTAATGTATACCTGGACCCCACACACAGACACAGACACAGACGTCAGGTAAACATATCTTTTTGGGGACCGCTCATTCATTTCTATGTGGAAAAATGCCAAGCAAAATGCAAGTGTTTTTGCATTTTTAGTTTTTCCATTGCAGTCACAGATTTTTATTAAACTGAGTTCTCCCGTAAGGGAAAAAAAATAGTTTTCATCAGGTTGTGGGGACATTAGGTAAGGTACACTACATACCATTCAAATTTTTCGTTGGACCACCTTTGGCTTTGATTACGGCATACATTTGTCATGGCATTGTTTCTACAAGCTTATGCAACATATCACCCTTTATTTTCATCCGATTTACATTCATTTCTCACCGAGATACTGTATTGACAAGTGAGTTGAACCTTCATAAAGCCTCCTTCAGCACATGCCAAAGACCTTCAATGAGGTTAAGGTCACAACTCTGTGGTGACCAAGTCGTGCGTGAAAATGATTCCTCATGCTCCCTGAACCATCTTTGACAATTCGAACCCAATGAATCTTGGCATTCTTGCCGTGGAATGTGCCCATGCCAACAGGGAAGAAAAAACCTCATTGCTGATGGATGGAGGTGTAACCTGGCCAGTCAGTAGGTTCAGGTACTCCGCTGATTTTACTTTACTGTTGCATAACATTGCAGGACTGTATTAATGATCCAGTCACTGGCTCTTAGGTGTTTACTGAATCGCACGTACGCACTATCCAAGCGCTACCAAGGTCACAGGGGAGGTTGAACCCTACGCCCCCCCGCTAAACTGACACCCCACAGATTCATATATCTGTGCCCGGCACTGGGAGCGGTGTGGCGAGACAAACGCAGATCCACCTGTCACTGTCTGCCGGCAAACACCCATAATGGGCTTAAGAGAAATAAAACTAATTATGCAGAAGCATCTCTATCACGGGAACGTCCCTGTGGTCCCTGTGTGCACTGCGACGCCCGGTGAGCACGGCCACACGCGTCTCCCATCCGGCTCTCGGCTTCAGCGTCGTGCTGGATGCGAGTGTTTTAAATGCCAAACCCCAGAAGCCCCAGCACCTGCCCTTTGGAGGCAGAGAGAAGGTGCTCGTGGACTCCAATCATCCACAAAGGTCAGATGCAGGAGAGCGCCTGTGAGCGCTGCTTTAAAATTCAATTGATCGCTATCTGTGGCTAGGCCACAAAGAATTCGAGTGGTATTTCAGCTGTATTGCAATTATCTGCCTCTGAGGAAACCGTAATAATTGCGTTCGTGTAAACGTCCGGCTTTGATTTGGAATCTCTAAATGAGGCTGTCGGTGAGCTGGAGGTCCAAGCCAGTCTGCAGAGAGATCACAGGGGTGGATTTCCCGAGCTGTTACCCGGCCGTCAGAGGTGTGGGGATACCCTGGCTGATTCAGGGGGCCCAGAACTTTACAGGGGCCCTTCAATATTTGAAATTATCTATACTGTACCTAAGGTAACAATTTCTAGCTATGCTTCTGCTAACATGTCACTATCATGAACACTGATGTCAAATACATACCGCCCCACCCCCCCCACCCCCAATCCATGCCTGCCGCTTTCTGCCCATGTGCTCTGTAAGAACTGCCCTCTTCCCAGACTGCTGATGACAGATGTCCTTTGCAGCAAGTAGCACTGACAGTGGTGTCAGGTGCCTTCAGTGAGGGAGCCCCGCCCTTCTCCAGCTCAAAATGGAAAAGGGACGTGGCTAACAGACAGGGCAGCCTGTGCAGTGTGCCGGACACCCTTCCCAGTTTCAATATACTGATCACCAAACCCAGATGTGGCTATTCTCTACCCCCAAACACTGACACTTAACAGCAATTACCCAGCACTGCACTGCTGGACTTCGCTAGCTCCTATATTCTGAATCCATTTACTGTATTTTGCTTTTGTTTAGAATCTGCAGAACACCGTCAGGCTTTATTCAATTATTAATTGGCTTTTATTTGTTACACCTTCAGAATGCGATGCACGAGGCTGAACTCGCCCCCGCGTCTCACAACCACAAACACCCCCCTCCCCCAAAAACAGCATGTAGACAGCGGCACCGATCACTCACTTAAGGTGCCGTACTCACCACGGCCCCTGATCACGCACGGGAGGGGGGGGGGGCTGGTAGGTCACTGCAAACAACTAAAGATTTTTAAAAGCTGATCTCTTCAAGATCTTGAGCTAATGTGCTGCCAGGACACTTTAAGAAAACACCAAAAGATATACTTTCAAAGACGTTAAAGTACTGACACAGGCATTTTTAGGGAAGACAACAATAACCCAAAAGAGAGGCTTTCAATTAAAAAAATGCTTATCAAAGGTAAAATTGGATGTTAAATTTAGCAACTTTTTTTCCCCTTTTTTGAAGCCTGATTCCGCGCTCTGGTTGGCTGCTGAGACGCCCAATCACCACCTTCCACTGACCATATGACCCACATCTCACGAAGGTGTAAGGTCACACTCACACGGCATGAGGAGGATCTAAATGATTTATTCATTTTGGGGGGGGGGGGGGGGGTGCATGCTTCACAGGCGGCGGACCGCGGGGGCCGACACCAGGCTCTTCCCCCGTGCCCCAGGGCCCTTCTAATTAGCAAGGTGAATCAGGCAGTCGCTCTCTAATTAGAGAACATGACAGCCTAATGGCGGCATGTGGACGGGAGGCGTCCCACAAAAGGCTGCTGCTCCCCCCCCCCCACGCTCCTCGCTCTGCGTAAATAACCCCTTTGTTCTTGTGTCCCGCATGCCACTGCCCCCCCCACAACGCCGTGTCCCGGAAGGTGGCGGCTGCATGCCGCTCCGCCGGTTACCCTTGCCCTCTCGCGCCCCCCTCCCCAATTGTAACACGTCCTCAATCCCAAATCAGGGAGGCCGACGGCTCGCCCTAAGCATAGCACTCCCCCCCCCCCAAATCCCCTGGCACAGGAGTCCCAGGGAGCCTGGCTGTGCACAAAGCGGGACAGTGGTCCTGCAGGCTTTAAAGGGGCCCTCGCTGTGGAGACTGCCTCGCGCTCGCCCAAGGACACATCTCTCTCATTACACTACTTAGCAAGAGTGCAAAACTGAGACACCGAGAGGAGTTTGAGTGTCCCCCCACCCCTACCCCTACCCCCACCCCATGTCTTTGGGAAAAACATCGGAAAGGCTGAGAGTACGGCTGACAACAACATTCGCCATAAGAAACCTGTATTAGCATTTACAATTAGGCCTCAATGCATTTCTGCTGTGACGAGAATGGGGAAAAAAAACACACAAACTTTTTTGGGTCACATGCAGGCACACACTATATTTTATATATATTGTATATTTCTTAAAAAAACAACCACAGACATAATGTGCTGTGAAAGACCCCAAGTTTTCTACATAAACTGAAAGTTCAGCCAAAACAATGTCCAAGACCAACAAAACGTTGCTTTACATCACAAAACACTCACAGCTGAATCTTTCTATAGGCTCAGATACCATCGGAAACACTTCCTCGTCTCAAAGATCCTAAACTGACAAAAGCAAAAACTAGATGCCAAATCTCAGTGTGTCAGGGTTACATGCACACACTGTTAGGGTATACTCACGCCAGGCGGTCATCTGCTGTGCCTGAGCACGGTGCCCGAGCACGGTGCCCGAGCCATGGACCTGGGCACAGTACACATTCGGCATGAATGCCAACACAGACATGGCGTCCATGATGCGGCTGGTGCACGCATGTGCACATGCACACTATACATGAACTGGACCCAGAAGGAACGAATCAGGTAGGCTGTACAGATTAGTTAGCGATAAATATTTAACAAACACCACGGCTAAGGGATCACTTTGGTCGACAGCAGAGCTGCAGTGTTTGCTGGCTGGCCAAAGTATCTAGGAAAATCTGGATGCAACACACAAACTGCAGGCCCCTTATGGATAGGTGGTTTATATTTGGTGAAACACGGGACAATCTTTATACATGTAGCACAATTAAATTAAAATTGCTGTTACATACTCGTTAAATCTATGAGTCAGCACACACACACACACACACAACAAATAAAGCACAAAATATGGACATTAATCATGAAGTCTATCGCACTGTACGATAGCGCTTTTCTTCCTATGTTTTATTCAACACAAAGTGGTGCAGTGATGACGAAAGTGTGTTTGAGCCCAAAAAGTTAAGCGCAGTATGAGCACAGACCAGCTGGGGAGTGGAGAGGGGGGGCATTCATGCTTGAGCATGGTACAGGGCAGCCGGGCCAAGCGGGAGTACATCATTTATAGCCAGCCTGACAGACACTGTGCTGTGATGTAAATGCACGCTTCCCAAGTAAGTCATGACTGCATTTTGCTGTCATACAGCTCTGGAAAAAATTAAGAGACCACAGCAAAAATTTCTGTGTCAGTCATTTCTCAAATTTATGGGTATGTGCCTGGGTTAAATATACATTTTTTTATGCCGCTTTTTATGCAAACTCCAGCCTGGCTCTTCCTTGGTTCTCATGAATGAAGGGCTTCTTCCTTGTTTTATGGATCTTCAGTCCTGCTTCTAGGAGCCCGTTATGAATTGTCTTAGCAGTGCACGTTACACCACTTAATGTTTCCTATACCATTTGAAGGTCACTTGAAGTCATCCCCCATTTATGAGGCACTGCCAGTTAAGTTGATGGTCATCTCTGGCATTAGGAAGTTACTTCTGCCATGCCTGGCTGGTTTTTTGTCTTTGCCAATGTCCCCTCCTTCACCTTGTTCTTGTGTGCTGCCATCTTAGCAACTTTGAGGCCAGAAGCAGCCTGTTTCACAGTGTAACCTTCTGCCAGCAGAACCAAGATTTAGAAATGCAGATTTAAAAAAATATATATATACACTCACCGGCCACTATATTAGGCACACCTGTCCAACTGCCCGTTGACGCAAATTACTGATCAGCCAATCACACGGTGGCAAATCAATGCATTTAGGCATGTTGACATGGTCAAGACGAACCGCTGCAGTTCAAACCGTGCTTCAGAATGGGGAAGAAAGGTGATTAAAGTGACTTTGAACGTGGCATGGTTGTTGGTGCCAGACGGGCTGGTCTGAGTATTGCAGAAACTGCTGATCTTCTGGGATTGTCACGTACAACCATCTCTAGGGTTTACAGAGAATGGTCCAAAAAAGGGAAAACATCCAGTGAGAGGCAGTTCTGTGGGCGAAAATGCCTTGTTGATGCCAGAGGTCAGAGGAGAATGGCCAGAGTGGTTCGAGCTGATAGAAAGGCAACAGTAACTCAAATAACCACTTGTTACAACCAAGGTATGCAGAAGAGCATCTCCGAATGCACGACGAACCTTGAGGCAGATGGGCTACAGCAGAAGACCACACCGGGTGCCACTCCTGTCAGCAAAGAAAAGGAAACTGAGGCTACAATTTGCACAGGCTCACCGCAATTGGACAATAGAAGATTGGAAAAATGTTGCCTGGTCTGATGAGTCTCGATTTCTGCTGCAACATTCGAATGGTTTGGCGTCGACAACATGAAAGCATGGATCCATCCTGCCTTGTATCAACGGTTCAGGCTGGTGGCAGTGGTGTAATGGTGTGGGGGACATTTTCTTGGCACACTTTAGGCCCCTTAGTACTAATTGATCATCGTTGCAACGCCACAGCCTACCTGAGTATTGTTGCTGACCATGTCCATCCCTTTATGACCACAGTGTACCCATCTTCTGATGGCTACTTCCAGCAGGATAATGCACCATGTCATAAAGTTCGAATCATCTCAGACTGGTTTCTTGAACATGACAATGAGTTCACTGTACTCAAATGGCCTCCACAGTCACCAGATCTCAATCCAATAGAGCACCTTTGGGATGTGGTGGAACGGGAGATTCGCATCATGGATGTGCAGCCGACAAATCTGCAGCAACTGCGTGATACTATCGCGTCAATATGGACCAATACCTCTGAGGAATGTTTCCAGTACCTTGTTGAATCTATGCCACGAAGGATTAAGGCAGTTCTGAAGGCAAAAGGGGGCCCAACCCGGTACTAGCAAGGTGTACCTAATAAAGTGGCCAGTGAGTGTATATAGTATCTTCTAATTTTTTTTCCAGAGCTGTATGTTCACAACACTTAACAGGAGAGCCCAGTTTGAATGGGAGAGGACAAAATACTAGGCATAGAGAGCAGAAGAGCCATCGCCGCACGCTCCCATGCTTCCAGGGCCACAGACATGCCAAAGCCTCTCATTCAAAGGAGAAGCAAAACTGGGAGGGGGGTGGCATCTACATGGTCTTTGCATTTTCCTCTATTAGATATCTGAACGAAAACAAGGGAATTCCTAAGAATTTGGGATTGCCCCGGACAAACTGGGTCAGCGGGGCGATCCTGACCCAAGAGGGAATCGGATGGCGACGCAGACGACTTGAGAGAGATCTGCCGAAGGAGAGGGGGGCTGTTCAGGCAGCGGAGTGGGGAGCAAACATGGTGCAGCTGAGTGGCAGCTAAATTAAAAAGGACCATCAGAAGGGTTTAATTTGTCTGTTTTTATCACAGCACAGGCTGACAGCGGCCTCACCTCGACGGCCACATCCACAGCTCCCCCCCACAATCATGGCGTCCCGTTTCATGCTTCAGATCTTCACGCCAAGCTCCTAAGATCAATTCCATTTTTTAAACAGATTTGGAGATGGGTGGGGGGGAATGAACGGAGCCCCCACCAGCTGCCAGGGAAAATGAGCGACAGTTCGTTATCCAGATGAAATTCCTGCAAACGGACACGCTGCCGGGTGAGACTGACACGCAAACAGACCCCGCCCCCTTCAAGCAAATCAGGTGATAAAAATTAGCAAAGGCAATGAACTGTATTCCTGTCTGTGAGAAACTAAATAGAGCACTATTTACATAAGACAGTCGGAGTGGGGGATGCATTTAGATTTGCCACCCCACACTTCGATGATGCCCCCCAAGACAAGTACATCGGGCTATGAGGCACCTTGATTTATTTGCGCGGGACATACCATGGATTCAGGATTCAACCTGAACTTTCTAACAATTAGCAGGAATGGTCAGGGTGGGAGGGGAACAGCGACGCGTTTCAGGTGATCAGCTTTTTTTCTGCCTTTGTTCCAGGAGGAGGTGGGCGGCCACCCACCGGCGGCATAGTCGCACCGGCGCGCGTCGATGGCAAAGATGCAGAAACCAGGTCACTGTCAATCGGCGCTTTGTTGTCAGGAGGAACGACGACGTGGGCCACGTGAAGACGTTACCATCACAGGTGACACTCGACCGCCAAGGCACGAATCCGGCACCTCCCCAGGCTCCCTAAGCACCCCTCCACGTGTTTTTTCATGGAGATAAGGTATTCCCCCCCCCCCCCCCCAGCAAAGAGCGCGGTTCAGGCTTTTATTCAAGACCATCAGTAACATGGGCTTGAATTTCGGTATGCTCACCACAGTGACAGCAGAAAGGGAATGGGGGGGGGGACAGAATGATCATCTGAATAACCTGCAGTGCTGCAGTGAAAAGGGAGCACTATTAGCCTTTAAAATGCAAAATAGATTGTTAAGTAGGATGGTAAGTATGGAGGGGAAAGTGCTGAGGAAACCTTTAACTGAAGGCTAATTTACAGCTAACGCCCAAGTGTGTGAGGAACATATATGTTTCCCAAATCCGTAGAAGCTGGGTTGGCATTAAAATAAAGGGGGCTTTTCTTAGTGCGTCACTCTACAGGGGCTGCTTTCCCAGCCACGGAAATCAAACGACAAACGATCCCCAAAACTTGTAGTGCTGCGCATGTAGAACGGCATGAAAAATGACGGTTTCCACTGCACTCACCTCCTTAGCTCTCTGCTTCAGCCGAGCCTGCTCCGGGTCCTCCTGCCTCGAGCGGCTCTGCATCGTCGAGGAGGAGAAAAGGGAGGAGGAAGAAGAAAGAAACACGGGTTAACAGCTAGTTTAAGGATCTGCTCATCTGTTGCAGAGAGCAAAAATAGTCAATGAAATGAGAACAGGATCCAAGGTGTCAAGGACGTGACGTCTGAGAGCACAGGTGCGATTCCACCGCCCAGGGCGGCACCCTTTACATCTGCTCCGGATCCGGCTGCGGAGAAGCTGGTCGGAAGGAGGACTGGTGTGGAAGATTCTGTGTAGCCAGGAGCCTGGGCATCTATGTTCATGCCGTCAGTAGATGCGGGGGGACCATCCGCGTTTCCGTGATCTTTAAGGCCCTACCACTACAGTGTGGTCACTGCATCCCTTTTGGGACAGTGTCACATAAACGTGGACCGCGTGTCGTCACCGTGACAAACCAAGCATGCGGGGGACGGGAGCTAGCTTAGTCTACGTAATTCCTAGTGAAGGGGGGGTTTCACTGCCCTCTGTGCAACCCCTATCCTGCAAGGACTGCGTTTATACCACCACCTTGGATTATTTTCCCGAAAACGTTGTTAAAGTCCCAAATAGTGGACGACCTTCACCGGGTGCTGTGCTGCGACCTCATAAATTGAGCCCCCAGCCCACTGCTGACAGAAAAGGGCTTTCCTCGTGTTGTCCTCATCCCCTGGCAGTCCGAAGGGGATGCCCGCGCACCTTCCTCTTTGTTGCCTCTAAACATATCAGGTACCCCAAACGCTTCGCCTGCTATTTTGGGGGAAAATATTCGCCTTCCGGACCAGAGGCCCGTCCTTCAGGAGCTGAGTCCATGTTTCTAATCGAAGGCCACCGGGGGACTCCTGTTAGAGGTTGAAGGGATACATATACCTGTAGGCAAACATTGGAGGAGAACCCCAATGGCTCAATGAGCACCATCACGCCTACATCCCCAAGGTAAGACCTGCACTGACAGGAGAAGCAGCACACATCTATGACACACTTCCCATGTAGAAACTCCGGTGGCATGACAAGAACATGGCTGGCCGACCACGTGTTTGGGTCTGATCCTGCTCTGCGGAGCCGTTATACAACAGTCTGTTCTGAAGGACGTAGCCTGTTTTAACTTGCAGCTGGTGAACGGATTAACAAGTTAACAGCCAGTTCTGAAGGACACAGACGATGCAAAGGGATAAGGGGGTAACATCACTTTTCAGGGCCTGACTTTAGGGGCGTGCATAACACCCCAGAGCATCGTTTTGGGCAATGGCAAGTGTCCAGATTATGTTAGCACACATACATCCATAGCCAGCAGATGGACGATGACTGCAAAATGACAGAAAGCCAAACAGTAAATAACATACAATAGTAATAGGAATTCACATGTATTAAACATAAGTCCCCTATTCATGAAGGACTGGCAGTTTCTGAACTGCTTTTCAGTCCGAGGGAGAATGGTGTTCAGTGTTATAAGATGATGCGTGGGACTGGGTTGGCACAGTGCCGAAGTGCTCAGGTACAGCACAGCTTCCTAACAGAGACCTCAATGCCACTGTCAGACTCCCTCTCAATCCTAACATCACAGAGAATCCAACCAGAAGCTGTTCGAAACACGATGGGGATAAAATGGGTCAATCTAGTCGGCAGCGCCGTGTTTGGATGGATCGGGAGCTCATCTGGTGGAGGGGTAATTAACAGCAGCATGACATCTCTATTACATATTAATGCACGTCGAATGGGGACCGGCGCTACAGCGGGATCCTGACAAAACACCATTTCTATTACAGGCTACCATCTCTGCTCGAGACGAGCTAATTAGCCCAGCCTCTCCACCGCTCCCCTACCCACCCGAGGGCCCCTCGGCGTTCGGCGAGGACGCTTTCGGATCGCGCCGTCGAGCCCGATGCCCGCCGGACACCCGCTGTCACCGGGCGTCACCTAGCGGAGGCTCAGTGACCTGATTTTCATTCCCCTTGTGAATGACATACTGGAGGTGCATTATAACACTATTCTGCCATTTTTATGTCATGTTTACCACTGGGGTCAGAGGTCAGGTTTACTTCCTGTTGAGGTGGAAATCGTGACGCTGCATATTAAAAACCCCAGGACCCAAACAGTGGTGTCCAACAGCCTGAATGGGCCACAGATACTGATGCCAGACCCAAGCAAAGCTGACGGTGATTCTAAAACAAAGCTCCATAAGATTAATTTGGGTCGGCCATTTGTCTGGCACCCCAGGAGCAGTTTTTGGCGTTAATTTGGCTTCCCTCTTAACCTCTAGAGCCACACACTGAGTGGCTGGGCTCCTCTGGCAGACACAAGAGGGTGCCAGTGAGACGCGTAGCAGGGCAAAGGCAGAAGCCGCCCTTTCATGTGGCTCCCTAGCGGAGCGGCTCTGGAGCAACGCCTCTGGCTTCACTTCTGTCCATCCCTGGGTTTCCGGGATGCCCGGAAGTCATTGAATACAGCATTCAATACAGGAGTGAGGCGGCCATACTTTGGCGGCTTTCAGTAAGATCTCCCTCTCCTGCTCGTCCTTCCGCTGCTTCTCTATCCGCTCCAGCTGCTCGAAGAACTTGAGCTGTGACCGCACGTCTGTGGACTGCTCGTACCATTCGTCATCCTGGGGGTGGGCACACAGGGAGAGAGAGAGAGAGAGAGAGAGAGAAAGCTGTTTCTGCACAAGCACATGGGCACTGGGACCAGTGGGCCACTGGAACGGAGACATTTGTGGGTCACCCTAAGCTAACGGGATAAGGGCAGTTAGATCCTGCAAGCTGCCACTATTCACCCCCCTCCCCTGACGCGCCCCCCACCTGACACAGGGGACAAAAAAAGCATGGCGGGTGCAGCGTGACATCCACACCCCACCGCTGCCACACTCCCCCCGATGTCTAGGGGCCGGGGGCCGCTTGTTCGCACACAGCATCGCACAGGTCTCCCAATTAGAGAGCGTCAGGGAAATGCGCCTCGGAGCGGGCCTTACAAGAGCAGCTTCACCCGCTCCACGGGGCCCCAGAGAGCCCGGCGCCTTTCAATAAAGACATTGAGAGGAGGTGGCTATTAATAGCATGTAGCAGAAATGACGCACTAGTCGAAGGCGACCGTCGGTGAGGAGGAGAAGCCTCACCTTACACGTCTCCATCCGGTGCTGGGCGATGGCTGTCACCTTCTCCACCACCGTGCGCAACCTGGCCTGGGTAGCATGTGAGATGAAGCTCACGGCCTCCAACGGGACGTCAGTCACCCCCAACTTCTTGGCTGAAGGATTAGAGGTGAGAATTTTCGTTTTTTTTTTTCGGAGGTGGTGATGCATCCCACTGGCCCCCCACCCGCTCCCCTGTTCCATCCCAGCCACCAGCAATGCAGTGTGGGTCAGAATGTTTTGCAGCAGGGTAAGAAAGCCGTTTACCCAAGAAATGGAAGGAATTACAAGCGCCCCCCCTCCCCGCCCCCCTGTGTATAGCCACGGCAACTGCGTAACTTTACAGGATAATGAGGCTCCTTGAGAGTGCCGCGGTGCTGCCGAGTGTAGAATCGGGCCCTCGCCTGCGTTCTCCCCACCTCGCATTCCACACGCGTGTCCCTCTCCGCCGCGGCCTTTTAAGCGAAACACGGCAATTATTCAAATCCACTGAAATGCCGCGACCAACCTGACCTATATCGTAGACAATTAGTGCGGTAACGTGACCGAGTATAACGGCGATGTTTGAATTGAGGCAAAACGGCGCGTCGCGAGACGAGGGCCTCGGACGACAGAACGAGACCCCGAGGACGGGCGACGCGGAAATAATTGCTGAAGTTTTAAAGTATTTCTCGACGGCAAAACTGCTACAAGGACCAACAACAATTAACAGATCAGCGGCTGAATTCATTTGATGTCGTGTTGAGGGGGAAAAAAAAAAAAACAAGCTTTCACACAAACCGATCTCCTTGGGGCCGAGTGAAACGAAAGTTAGATTTTAGTGCAGAAAGACCCATGCAAACTCTTTGCCACGCCGTTAAATGTCTACTGTGTTCTGAGGCCTTATCTCATCTGGGTTAAGGGCAGCTGGGAACTAGCCCCCCCTGCTGGTGCACCAGAGTGCTTGCAATACTCCAGGAGAAGGGATCTCCACAGCTGGTGAGGGAGAAGGGTCTGTACTGGGGAGGCGGCTGTAGTCCCATGGCCCCTCTGCCCTCCACCCCTGTGTCCAGAAGATGGGAGGAGAAGGTGTGATGAGGAACGAGTGAGAAGGGAGTGTGGGCGGAGAGGTGGCGATGACTCAGAGGTGAGCACCGGTGGCTGCAGCCTGTAGAGAGCCCTAGCTGATCACCGTCAGGGGTGGGGCTCACTCACGCCACTCACCAGCAGGGGGCCAACCACCCCCTCCAGCTCTTGTGGCTGCAAACAGCACAGGGAGTCCGCAGGGAGAAATTTACATTTTTAACACGTTCTTCCTGACGGTGACAGATTAACGACCATGGCATGGCCTGGTATAATGGCAGAAAGCCCCAGGCCCTCGTCTGTATGCAACGTACACTAAGCCACGCAGGGAAGGGGGGGGGTGCAAAAAGGTGGCCACTATTCCAGGGGAGTTGACCAATATTCTCATGAAACTCCCCCAGAAGAAATAAGCAGCCACCATCCCCCCAGCTGACATTCTTTCCAAATGGAGGCATATTCGGACTGATCTCCCGGCTTTCAGTCCACCCAGTGCAGCTTCTTTACCACAACGCCTGGGAGTCGCACAAAGCT
Source organism: Brienomyrus brachyistius (assembly GCF_023856365.1). Lineage (NCBI taxonomy): Eukaryota > Metazoa > Chordata > Actinopteri > Osteoglossiformes > Mormyridae > Brienomyrus > Brienomyrus brachyistius. Next base: position 471,728 of record NC_064545.1, read on the forward strand.
TTCCTATCCACCGAACGACCGCAAGAACAACAGCAGTCGATCTGAGAAGCGACACCTTGCATTAGTGAGATTGGGGGGGTGGGGGGGGGGCTCACATGACAACGACATCCTCCTGCGTGATGCGGAAAGGGGAGGATGGCGGAGCGCTGTTTATGAGACGCCGCCCTCACGTCGCTGATGCTCCGGTGCGCGGGACGAGCCGAGGATGAACCTTCAAAGGCCAGGCCAATAAACAATTTATACCACAGCCCCGGGTCGAGGTGGGGGGGCTCAGACAGCCACTAAAGAATTCATTACGTTAGGTGGAGAAAATTGTAAAGTGCATGGGAGCAAATTGTGTCTGAGACCAAGAAGAAAAAGGAGCTGTGGTGAAACCACAACACAACAAACACGCCCACAAATGTAAGACAAAAAGAGGCCTTTGTGGAAATGCCTTAATTGTTTCTGAGCGTTTCTGATAAACGGCCTATTTCAAAACAGCAGGGAAGGGAGAGGATACTACTCACAAGATCGGAAGCCTAATGCCTATTTTTGCCAGCCGGAAAATTTCGATTGGATATCCAAAAATAATTTGATAAACAGTGAAAATTAAAGCTGAACATTTTTTAACTCGTTATTTTGTCACTGCAGGACTTCTGTTGAGTTTTCTGTTGATCAGTCATTTTCCATTTTATGCTATGGCAATGCAACCGGACCCTCGCCACTGGACCCTCGCCACTGGACCCTCGCCACTGGACCCTCAGCGGAGCGCATACCCGTCTCCAGGATGCGCCGGTGCAGCGTCCCCGTCGGCAGGAAGGCCTCGTCCTTGCAGGATCGGATCTGCGTACCCACCAAGTCCGAGTTTGTGGCCAGGATACGAGCGCTCTCCTCGCTCAGGTTCACCCCGGCCATGGACGCCACGTCGTTGATGTCGTCATCGTCCCTGGAAAACACGGCGGGCACATTTAACTGGATTCCGGAACCATCTGTGCTGATGTCCTGCAGACGCAGACGTCTCCGCAAGACGCGCTCCTTTTCTGAAACCCTCGTAGCTCCAACTTTCCCTATGGAGGAACGGCGGGGAAGGAAGAATAACAGGAATCTGCCAGCCTTGATGCAGGGACCATCCATCCAACAGAGCATGAGCACTGGAGTGGACTGTTGGTATGAACGTCGACTCACAGGCGGACTACAAAATCCCTAAGTCAGAACGTTCAAAGGCTCTGCCTTTGGGTCCAGACACTGGCAGCTAGCTTTACAGAGACTTATGCTAGTGTTACACCACATAGTGAAACTGGTAAATTACAGGAATAAAGCTGAAGGTATGCCCATTTAATCAGGCAGCCGCACTGCCGCCCACACTGGGTCTCCGAGGTCAAAGGTCATCTCCCGTCTCCATTTGAGACCACAACCATCAGAGCCTTCAGCCCCTGGCTGCCAAGCCCCTGCTGCCCCTTTCTCTGACTCACAACTGAAGCTCCCAGGAGGTGGGCGTCATAGCAACACATCCATGGTGCCCCCCTCAGGGCCCCCATGGCACTGTTCCGGCTGGCCTGCATGCTCTATGAGCCCTGACAGACACACTCGCCACACTCTTCACCGGGGAAGGGGGGGTCAGAACCATCATATAGGACCCAGGATTAAATTTATAGAAGGCCCAATGAATCGCAACATCCCTCAGTAAAAGTTCACATGCGAGAATCTCGAACGTGCCGCTGTGATGACTGAGCCTAGGATTGTCACCGGTGCGACAGCGAGAAGGGACACCGAAAGTAGCCCCCCAGGACATTTCCAGAGCTGCCAAAACAGCCACAGAGTCAGCCAACCCCCCAGGAAACACGGGGTGGGCATTTGAATTCCCTGAGGCTCATATGAAAACTACAGGCATGGCTCACCGGCAAATGTCTCACCCCCCCGAGCCCGCCACACCAAGGCTACTATCACAGACTGCCTCCCCCCAGCACATAGACAGGGAGGCAGGACACAGCCTGGCACAGCAAGTCGACCTGACAGGGAATGCCACCGGTATCGGATCCGGCGTTATCAACTCTCAAACAGGCCCGTTTCATTTTACTAATAAAAAAAAAGCACTTTGCATTTGGCCGGCCCACGTCATTCATTTCAGCTACTTTTTACCTTTGGATGACATTTAGCAGTAGGAGCCAAACGGGGGGGGGGGGGGGGGGGGGGGGTAAAGATCACTGGTGTAGAAGTGCCCCCTGCTGGGGTCAAGCAGTCGATTTCTTCACAAAGAAAGATTTCATGGTACATGTAATAGGATGCCCATTGGGCTCGTGGCCTAACCTGAAAACTGCAGAGCTTCGCTGCAGCACCACGTGAACCACTTTGGGACAGATAGACACTAAATGTAATGGGTGTCACCCCAAGCCACTCGCACCCTTTACCAATTCACACAGTACAGCTAGATTCCCTGGAACTGAGTATCCAGCTCTAGGGAGGAGGAGGTTGACGACATAAGGAGCGTACGCTGATTACAGCAGGTTGCCACACCCACCACACGACGAACCACCTCAGGGATGAGAACCCAAGTGCAGCCGTGTGGCAGGTGATACCTCTGGAGGCTGGAGTGTCAATCCTGCCACCAGTGGGGGCTTCAAGTGGAAACTCCTGCTGTTAACCATTACAATAAGACAGAATGGTGACAACCAATACCAAAGCTAATCTGGTCTACTGGGAAGAGCAAACTTTTAAATAAAAATACAAAATCACCTTCATCTGCCTTAACCTGTGCCAATTAAATACAAAACGATTCATAAAATAATTGGGGATTAAAAAAAAACAAGCGTCTTGAGATTTACTGATTTATCAACAAGGACCTGCAACCCTGGGGTCTCCCTGCAGGAGTTGCCAGTGTGACCCAGAGATGGACTCTATCTGCCCTCTGTCCCGATTCTGCTGGGGGGGGGGGGGGGGTCTTTGATGGCGTGATACTCTTTGCTTCCAGGTGGCGAGTGCAGACCTGGGAGGCGGAGGCGGGGGGTGCTGCAGCAAATCACTCACCCACTCCCATTTGCCGGGGGCTCCTTTGTGTGGCTGCGGTGGACTGCATTGAGGACGACCCATACGCTGCTGGTCACCATTAAGCCAGGTAGGGTTTAACAGCCAGGGTGTTGGATGTCAAAATAAAAGTCAACAAACCTCCCCAAAAATTAACTGTATTAACCCCGATTCTCCCAGTTTTCCTTTGGTTGGGGGAGGGGGGACATTTTTGGCGGTAGTGAAGTCAGTGTATTACTGCCTGGCCTTGTGCTGAATCATTAACACTCTGACCCCCTGGTGCATCGTTTTCCAGCACGCGTCATAATCAGTGTGCTTCTGCATAGTGGGGCGGGGATGGGATGACAAAGAGAAGGCTTCCAGGCCAGGTCTCCACGCCTCCCCTGCACTTTGCCGTTGGGAGAGAGGCCCTTTTACTGTATTATGGTGAAATGCTGCCCCCTTGTGCCCACGCCCTACAACTGCAATCCCAAGACAGCCCCCCCCCAGTTATGGCTCACTTGTGTACAGAGTGTGGTTTTATACCTGAAAGAACCGCCTCCGGGATCGTTGAGCTTGTTTTTTAGATTCGCCGAGACCTGAGCGGAGAAACCCGCGGGACTCTTGCTTGCTGGTATTATTGGTCCCTTCCCAACTACACCTGGGAGAAGGAAGAAGAGGACGAGGGAAGAACAGAGGGGAGCTGTTATCACTGGCCGTCCAGCAGCTTTTCCATCAAATGGGACTCTACCTCTAAAAGCGTCCTGTGAGCACTAGGGCCGCGCTGACTGCTCCTGTTCATGGCTGAATACAGACACAGCGGGCCGCCGGTACAGCTCTGCGTCAGACCGCGTCCCATCGCTAGGAGACGCAGCCGCCCCAGTCAGTCCGCGCCTGCTTTTAAGAGCCATGTCCTTCGCCACAGGCACAGACTATTTTTAGTTTCCCCGCATGCCAATTTATGGGCAAAGAGCAACCTACAGACCTGCACCATTAGGCGCTTGGAGAAGAAGCAACACACACACAGGTTTGTATTCATATCATTCTGGGGACTCTCCATTGATTTCCATGGGGAAACCCCTAATCCCAACCTGAGAACCTTAACCCCCACCCAGCCCTAACCTTAGCCATAAGTAACCAAACAAAACTTTTGGCATCTTATGTTTTTCGACTGCGGTCACATATTTTTGCGGAAACCTGAAAAGTTAAAAAATAAAGAAACAAAACAAAAATTCGAAATAACAGGTTTTATTACATTGTGAGGAACGTTTGGTCCCCACAATGTAATATAAAGCTAATCCACACACACACCTATCAGACCACACACACACACACACCCCCCACATGTCACACAGCCCACACATACACCTCACACTACACACACACCTATCACAGCCCCCCCACACACACTACACAGCCCATATACATGTTACACAGCCCACACACTGCGACCTCATGCACACACATTACATAGCCCACATACATATGCGATACACAGTCCACACACAAACACAAACCAGTTACAAAGTCTGCCCCCCCCTCCCCCACACACACACACACACACACACACACACACACACACACACACACACACACACAGTTTTTCCAGATCTCAGCTCCTTGTCTAACTGGTGTGACGCTCCCCTGGCCACTACCACACACAGACGGCGCCCCTTACCTGGAGCTCGGACCTGTGCCTGCGTGATCACCATGGGCATCCGGACCTGACTTCCAGGTGCTACTGCTCTCTTGAAGCCCTAAGTGAAGAGCACAGCCTTGTAGCCTGACCAGATGACCAGAACCACAGGGACCCTGTGTACAGGCGGTACAGAGATCCTCCTGGACTGACCCTGCGTTACAAGTGGAAGGCGATCTACAGATTCTTAATTTGGTCTATAGTGAAATTCTAAAATCTGTCAAACTCTGACATATAAGCCCAGGGGAGGTAACACTCTGCAGAAGCGGAGGGGCACCACGGCTCAGCGGGCATCACTGCTGCCTTCCACCTCCAGGGCTGAGGGTTTGACTCTGGCCTCTGCTCTGTGTGCGTGGAGTTAGCATTCTGTTCTCATGTCATGTGGTTTTCTGCTGGGTACTTCAGTTTCCTCCAAGGGACCAAAGAGGCACAGTTAAGATAGCTGATGTCACTAAACTACCCTTAGTGCATGAATACTTGCGGGATCGTGCACGTATCTGTGCCTCTGATGGACTGGTATCCTGTGCAAGGTGAAGCCCAGCCTGGTGCCCAGTGCTGCCTGGGATGGGCTAAAGGCCTCTGGAACCAACACAAGTCACTGGACGAATGGATGAATGCAAGAAATGACCGGACCCTGAGATGAGGCTACTTTTATAGCTTCAGCTGGGTGTATGTGCTCATGTCCTCTAAATGAGCTGCTCCAAGGAGGATGATCTCCGAGGAGGAGGATCTCCGAGGAGGCCCCAGTGCGGCACGGCTGGCTGGACGAGCAGCTCTACACTCCCCTCACCCCACTGGGCCGCGGCAGGAGCAGTGACAGATGGACAGTCCTCCTTAAAATCTCAGGGATCACAACATTTGTCAAGTCGCTTAATCTGAGCAAGTCCAGTAAAAAAGGAACATCACAGACACAATTTATAATCTGCGCCATTTTGGCTGCAGCCAACGGTCCTGCGACTCGCACAGAGAACTGACACTTCGATGGCGTGACCTATGACCTCTGATGGTTTAAACTTTGCTTTTCTTATTTTCCCTATTCGGGTATTTTTGGTTTCTCTCCTCAGTTTGTCACTTTGTCAAGTAACTCTTGTGATAGGCGCTATATGAAAATCAACTGAATCGAACTGGGGAAACTGGGACACTTATAGAGGCAAAAGCATCAGCTAAACAATTAGGCGTGATGTAAGAGGCAGGCAATGGTGGTTCAACCTACTGAGCTGTGTAATGTCCAGGTCGGGGGAGGACTCACCATAGTAGCCGTGACTCCGTGGGCCCCAGGCAGGATGGTAGATACTGCATTGCTGTTAGGGGTGCGCACCCTGACGGTGGGCCCCGCGATGATTGTGGGAACAGTGCTGGCAGGCACAGGGGCAGGGGTGGGCACGCCCCCCACACCGGGCTTCACCTGCGGGGGCTGCGTCAGCGACTGCTGGCTATTAAGGAGTGAGAGCCTCAGGGCCGGGAGGCTTTTCTGTTGGGGGGGCGGGTTTCAGACAAAGGAGAGAAATTAGCCTTTTACATAACCTACGGCCTCTTTATCAAGCCCTCCTGCAAGCAAACGCAACTGCATATTTAATCAGATTTTTAAAACAATTTAGAGGGATATGCAAAAAAAAGTTCATAATTCAGGAAAAAAAAGAGAAACATGCATTGGAATGATCTGTAGGGGTTACTCGGACACTTCTACAAATGAGAGAGAATTACAGAACTTTCCATTTTGGTCCGTATTCTTAACACAGAGTTGCAACAGCGACACTTAGGGGCGTGGCTATTAAAACAGAGGAGAAAATGGGTGGGGAAGACGAAAAAACTCAAGCTAGCTGCTGGTAGCCGAAACAGCTGGAGAGCTGGCATGTTCTCACATATGTACAGTATGGTCATGTGGAATACACATGATGGCACAACGTTAGGCCATGCAGGAAAGAACATATTAAACAGGACAATCCCAGAGCAGCCAGTGTTTCCCAACCCTGGGCCCACAAACGGTGCACGTTTTTGCTCCCTCCCAGGTCCCTGCCAAAACAGCTCCGAGTTGTGGGAGCAAAAACATAGACTGTTAGCAGGTGCTTGAGGACCAGAATGGGGAACAGAGTCATCAGAACCCTACTGAATTCCGATTTTGATCAAAATGCAACTGTTTACCACGGATATGGCTATTCAAAAATGCAACCTACATGAATTTCACCACACACACGGCCAAGCCTTGCCACGGACATCTTTGTCCGTGTATGGAAAGGCAGATGATCCCTGAAATATCACTTTATTAAAGACCGTTTTACCCATGGGTAAAGATATGATTGAGTCTTTAATAATTATAAAAAGAATAATGCAGAGGCAAAAAATTATATCAAAATATTTGATGGCCGTAGTCCTAATAAAGTAATTTTTTAATCACGAAGGAAACAAAGGAAATCATGTTCTATAACGATGCTGTTTGTCTGGCTGAACTGAGTCATTAACCACTGAGATTTAAGGATGATCCAAAAGGTAAGGGACTGGCTCTGCATTGGCCGCGTTTCCACGGAAACAAGCCAACGGTGGGATGGCAGCAGACCACCTGCGGGTGGGGAGAGGGGGAAAGGAGGTGGGGGGCACGCACCTTGAGGAAGGGCACCAGGTATGGCTGGGGGGATGACTTCAGCTCAGACTGCAGCCGGCTAGTGAACTCCTCAGGTTCAATCTTGGCGTCCTGTAAGAAATTAGAAGGATAAAAAAAACACATCATTTGGTGTCATTAATGCATGTTGGGAACTAAGATCCAGTGCAGAAAATTTATTAAAGGGTGACTATAGATTACCATTGTAGCATTTTAGTGAAAGAAGTGACAGCCACTTACTGCCATCTACTGGATACCAGGCACATTGTGCCGCAAAAGATGCCAAACGTATATCAATAATATCCTTTATTTACCATTAGCACCAGTATGAGTACAGGTACCCTGTAATGCTGCAGCATGCTCAATGGAATTTTTCCGACAGGAATGTGTCTATTCTGCCAACGCCAGGGCTTGAACTGGAGACCTTCTGATCAGAGGAACAAAGGCCAAACCACCCGAGCCATGAGAAAATATGAGTGACGCAGACAAATGGAATCAGTAAAGGAGGACAGTAGCCACAAGTTCATGGAAAGGGAAAGAGAAATACTAAAGGCAGCTGCTGAACACCACAAAAGTATGACCTCAAAAATTACCACAGAACTGAAGCAGCACCTCTGTGACCCAGTGCCAAAAACCGTTTCTGGTGAACATCAAAGCCGGGATTTACGGCAGAGCCACCGTCTGGAAATGGCTTGTGCCCCAGGCTGATTCACAGAGATGCATATCCTGGTTTAAGGAGGCCAAAACTAGGACCCCTGAGCAGCCAAGACAGCATCAAAGTCTAGTAGTCGGCATCCATTCTTTTTCTTATATCCGAATAGGGTTACGTTTCGGGAAAGCAAAAAGGATTCAAGCAATGCCTGTTGGTACGATCAGCCATCTTCTGGGAGTCAATAGGTCAGTTAGTTTCTGTGCTTGTGTAATGAATATGTGGTCATGTTACAGGAACAAGTGCACCCCAAGCCACAAAGGCTGCTTCCTCATGATGGTCCTATAAGATAATGCCTCCATACACACTGCTAAACAAATACAAGAGTGATTACATGACCACCAGGACGACGTCAAATGCTTCCCATTGCCTCTGCAATTACCAGATCTAAATATCCTTGGTCCTACATGAAGTTCTGAAGCTCGGACTGCGAAGTGGGATGTTCTTCCGCAGGATTGGTCCTGTGCCCTACTACACACAGTTTAGGATATTTTTGTATAGCAGCATTAGAAGGAAGTAAACTGCTCTGAAGGGGGGCCCTACTCCTTAAGTCCTAGACATCTCTATTACTATTATTTTGTCCACCCCCCCCCCACCCCACCCCCACCGTTCAACATAGATGACACACACACAATAATGGGTGGCAATTTAATCCCTACTAATGAGGGATGATGTGACTCAGGATCTGGACTTACCAGAAGATCCTGGACCAGCGCTTTGACATTCCTGGAGGTTTCTGGAGAGGGCGAGTTGTGGGACGCCAGCTTGATCAGTGTGGCCAGGAAGTTCTTGCACTTCTTCACATTTTCCTGCATCTCCTAGAGTCAAGGGGGCATGTTAACAGTCAGCCAGGTTTCAGCAGAAGGTCTGGTACTTTTATTTTCGCCACTGTTACAACAGCGCCGGAGATACCAGTGCCTGCCATGACGATGTCACATAGGTACTTTCGGATGGGCCCAAGAGTAGCAGAGTAACTTGAAACAATGAGGTGAAAGATGGTGGATCATCTGTGTGCTGTTTTGTGTGAGAGAGAGAGACAGAGAGAGACAGAGAGAGAGAGAGAGAGAGAGAGAGAGAGAGAGAGAGAGAGAGAGAGAGAGAGAGAGAGAACAGCACAGCACAGGGCCCACAGACCTGGGACACCACCGGAGCCCCCGCGGCTGGGCTTACAGGGACAGCTAGGGGGGCAGTCTGCGCAGGTGGTGCCGGCTGCACGGCAGGCTGTGGCTGGGCCTGCACAACGGTCTGCCCTCCCGCGATGACAGTGGTGGGCTGCTGCGTAGCTGTCACGGTCACGGTGGCTGCTGAAGGACCAGCGGTCACGGTCGCCTTCTAGAAGAGCGAGGAGTAGACAGAGACACCAAAGACGTTAGGCTTTCAGGGCAGGAAGCCATAGAGAACACCAAAAAGCAGCGAGCACCCTGAGCAAGTGCCGATGCCACCACCAGCATGACATGCCAGTCTATAATGGAAGCAGGGATTAACGGGGGTTGGGGGAGGGGGGGGGGCTGCAGGGGACAATGGTAGAGAGGGGCAGGACAGCAGACGGAGGAGCGGTGAAGAAGGAGGAGAGGGGACAGCAGACGGAGGAGCGATAAAGGAGGAGGAGAGGGGACAGCAGACGGAGGAACGGTGAAGAAGGAGGAGAGGGGACAGCAGACGGAGGAGCGATAAAGGAGCAGGAGAGGGGACAGCAGGGGGAGGAGCGATGAAGGAGCAGGAGAGGGGACAGCAGGGGGAGGAGCGGTGAAGGAGGAGGAGAGGGGACAGCAGGGGGAGGAGCGATAAAGGAGGAGGAGAGGAGACAGCAGGGGGAGGAGCGATAAAGGAGGAGGAGAGGAGACAGCAGGGGGAGGAGCGATAAAGGAGGAGGAGAGGAGACAGCAGGGGGAGGAGCGATAAAGGAGGAGGAGAGGGAACAGCAGGGGGAGGAGCGGTGAAGGAGAAGGAGAGGGGACAACAGGGGGAGGAGCGATAAAGGAGGAGGAGAGGGGACAGCAGGGGGAGGAGCGGTGAAGTAGGAGGAGAGGGGACAGCAGGGGGAGGAGCGATAAAGGAGGAGGAGAGGGGACAGCAGGGGGAGGAGCGATAAAGGAGGAGGAGAGGGGACAGCAGGGGGAGGAGCGATAAAAGAGCAGGAGAGGGGACAGCAGGGGGAGGAGCGGTGAAGGAGGAGAGGGGACAGCAGGGGGAGGAGCGATAAAGGAGGAGGAGAGGGGACAGCAGGGGGAGGAGCGATAAAGGAGGAGGAGAGGAGACAGCAGGGGGAGGAGCGAAAAAGGAGGAGGAGAGGAGACAGCAGGGGGAGGAGCGATAAAGTAGGAGGAGAGGGGACAGCAGGGGGAGGAGCGATAAAGTAGGAGGAGAGGGGACAGCAGGGGGAGGAGCGATAAAGGAGGAGGAGAGGGGACAGCAGGGGGAGGAGCGGTGAAGTAGGAGGAGAGGGGACAGCAGGGGGAGGAGCGATAAAGGAGGAGGAGAGGGGACAGCAGGGGGAGGAGTGATAAAGGAGGAGGAGAGGGGACAGCAGGGGGAGGAGCGATAAAGGAGGAGGAGAGGGGACAGCAGGGGGAGGAGCGATAAAGGAGGAGGATAGGGGACAGCAGGGCAGAAGCGATAAAGGAGGAGGAGAGGGGACAGTAGGGGGAGGGACCGGGCCGGGCACAGGCCGTCGGGCACACACGCCAATCACGACCAGGCCCTTCGTCGACAGCTAGTACCCCATTAGCTTTTCCCAGCAGACAAATTCATTTGTGTTAAATCTGTGTTAAAGGTCTTTATTGAGGGGGACGGAGGGAGGGGGGGAGAGCAGGGACACCGCAAGACGCTCTCTCTCTCTGCCTGGCAGCACGCCAGCTTGCTCAGGAGAGTTGTGTGAGAGGCCTAAAGAGCAGAGAGAATGTCGGGGCCCTAGGGACGTGCCCAATGGAGCACACAGGTGGCCTCCAGCACCTGTGTGACAAAGGGGTGACGATACTGTGACAACACAGGGCACCAAGGCTCACTGAATCTCACTGTTATGGATTTCTCACAAAGCTGGGCTGCAACTAAACTAAACTAAAGCCAAGCTTTGGCGCCCAAAGGGGACAGGGGTAACCAAGACTGTTTTGTGCAGTTGAGGCGTGTCTGTACTACTTTTGCTCTTTTGTCTGACAGCAGGACGGTCAGCACTACTGTCTGTACTGACTAAACGGATGGTCGAAATAACGAATGGTGCTGCATTACATTGCAGCTCTGTATTATACCCAACCTGTATTACACAGAAGAGATGCAACATGATAAGTCTACACAAATTAACAGGGACAAAAGCGTACACACAGGAAGAGCCTGATTTAATGAGCTCTTCAGGAGCTATAAAAGACAAAGGCGATTTGGCCATTGTTTGTCATGGTACCCTGCATGGCAAAGAGCCAAAACAGAGACATGTAAAGGCTCTCTGCTTTTCCTAGCACATCCCTGGATCGCATTCTGGAATAGTATGGAAAAAAAGCCAGTCTGCTGCCCTCTAGTGGGCAACACAGGCGTACACCAAAAATTGCACTCAGCGCAGCAAGACACAGAACCTGTGAGGCTGTAAACTTCAAGCTCAGGAGAATTAGAGACCCGGAGGTACTCCAGCGATCTGAGGTTTTCATGTGTTAAACTGCAAACTGGGACTAATTTGGTCTTAGCTCCACAATGGATAACCAAAATTTCACCACTAATTAGTACATAATGATCTTCTCGAAGCAGGGGATTGTGTGACGCCGGAAAAGAAGCACAGTTGCACTACCTTCAGGTAAGCCGCGGCAGGTGGAGCTGATGTGGGCGATGAGTCACACCACTAGGGGGAGGCATGTACTCTCAAGGTAATGCTTCCCCCCAGTTCACCAGCTGCCTGAATGCTGCGAGCTTAGGTAACCAGCTAGTATAAGAGCTCCCCCCATACTTAGATGTTGGGCAGCACTTTCAGAGAAGAAGGTACTTATGTTTGACAGCCTCTTTGTACCTCAATGCACACATGGATCTACCCGACAAGCCTCTCTGCCTGATGATGATATGGAGAACTACTGTAGATCCTGACAGGAAAGTGGCAGATCATTTACATGCTGGAAGGGGGCCAGAGGTGAAGCCTATGTGGTGGTGGCTGATCAGGGCACACAAAGCAGCAACAAACTCCTCTCACAAAAAGGCTGGTTTCCACATGGACATCAGTAACACTAAGAAACGTTTTTATTGATCTGATTTTGCAAAATTATAAATAGCAATGCAGTTCTGTTAAAGTATCCAAAACACCACAATTTGGGGGGGGGGGTGCACTGCAAGTTGTTTGGAATGTGCACAGATAAAAGATAAAAGTGCGGGGGGGGGGGGTGCTATGGAGGCGTGTGGCTCTCTTATGCAGCCTTGATTTCACCTGGTTCCCAACCCGACGCTCACTTAATCTCCTGTCTGAAATGGCCTGTACACCATACATCGAGCCCCAGGCAGAGTATGCTATAAGAGAGTGCAGTGGGGGCTGTCCCTCTCCACTAAGGGGGCAGAAATTCCCCAGGAGGAGGCCCACTGAAACCCTGCCCTCTGGAACCCATTTGGAGGGAGAGACTAGCTCCCGTGACAGAGAAAATGCTCTTTATTTAACAGAAAACAAAAGCGCGGCCTGGATGATAATGAAAATCGGGTGAATCGGGTCGTAATTTAATTACACATAGACAGATGAATTTCTGACTGACTAGCCCTGAAAGTCCTATTCTTTAGTTTGTCCTTGGGAATTAGGCCACTTTGCCAGTATTTCCAGTTAGAGAGAAAGAGAGAGAGAACATTACAATTCAGGGTATCAACACCAAGGTTTATACTAAAGAGTTTAAAAACAACTTTGCAGCTCTAGGACTCGCAGGGTGGCCAAGGGGCCGAAGGCTCCTCCCTCCAAAAGAGCCAATCAGAAGCTATTCAAATACTGTTCACTAAAAGCAATTTCTCATGTTTCAAAAAAAAAAAAAAGAAACAAACAAAATGTGAAGTAAAATATAAACTGGATGAAATAAAACAATAAAAAATACCAGTTTCTGATTAATCTGGCAATGAGAGGACAAAATTTGACCACCTGAAGGCAAACGAACACATGACTGGACCTCAACCCAGGCCTTGTCAAAGATCATCACAGATAAAGGGCTATGTGAGGCTGAAAGCTGATCACAACATCGCTGCACATGAAAGGCAGGGGTAGTCAGGGCAGCCAGACGAGAATCAGGGTTGCAGAACCGCCGACCACCAGGGAACCGGGAGCCACAAAAGAAGCAGGGATGAAGGACAGGAGTGCATCAGAAGTCCCTCCTAAAGACACGGCAGTTCTGGCTTATGAATAATGGGGGGGAGGAGAGACTGGGTGATTTGAGGGATAAAGTGAAGTACTGGGAATGTCAGCTAGAAATTCTTAATAGCTGTTTGACTTTAATAGAACAGTGTATTAAGATTTTGACATGGACACTACAAATAAGCATTGCTTTGTAGTGTAGTGAAGTTGCACCAGTTACTTAGATACTAAGATGCTGAGCATAAAGATGCTCCATCTGCTGGGACCGAGTGGTAAAGCAGGGGCACGGCAGGGCATACCTGTGTGGTGGCCACTCTGAAGGTCGTTGCAGTCGTGGGGGTCACAGGTCGAGGAGAGATACTGTTGTGAGCCTGACCCTGAGCCTGGGCTTGAGCCTGAGCCTGAGCCTGGGCCTGGGCCTGAGCCTGGGCCTGGGCCTGGGCCTGAGCTTGAGCTTGAGCTAGAGCCTGCTGAGGAACCATCACCAGCTGCCCCATCTCAGTACGTACCAACACCATGCCTAGGACAAAGAGAAGAGTCAAAGCAGGACCCGTCAGAAGTGTCACGGCATGATCAAAGGTGGGTAACCTCCAAAAGCACAGGCGGCACCTGAGGAATGCGTACAGAAGAGATGGCGCAGTCTGATGGAGAAAGAACTGCAGATCACGAGCAAGCCAGGGCTGCCTGGCGTTCAAAAGGCTGCTGACATGCTGTGATCACATGCTGTCACAGATCTCACAGCTTCAGCAGCCAGAAGGAACATCAATCATCTGCTAGAAACACGTGCTTCTGAACCTCACAGGGGACTTTTGGTGGACCTTCCCCTTATTTTCACCTGTGACTGCAGTTTTCTCAGTGGAATTCACTGTCCAGGGTCACTCAGCCTACAGGGTCGGTGTGTTAACCCAACAACACAGCAGCTGATCAGGTATGTCAGTATTTCACATCATTCTAAATAATGGTGGTGAGTGGAATCCCAACATCCTCCATATTACTGTGTCACAAAGAGCCTTTTGGCTCACTGGAAAGAAGTCTAAAAGTCAGACAGACTGAACTTTTACTTTTCATACGTTGGTAGTCAGACATAGCAATAGTAAAAAGCAACTGCTTCCCCATACGGCAACAGTGAACATCAACACTGAGCTGTGCAAATAAAAGCACCTCCATTTCCAACACCCATTTGCCATTGGGGAATCCTAGCTTGTACTGCCTTAAAAATGCTGCAATGAAGATAGGGGGATGAAAAGGGATGGGTTTTACACAAAACTATACCAACTGTGCATCCACACCCAGAAACACCATAAACAGTTATGCTAATGCCTATTATCCTGCCTTGTTTTGGAGGAGAACAGTTTTCCAAATGCAAAAACAAATGAAATCAGTTAACAACTGCCCAGATTCACACCAAAATTTTCAGCAGCTTCTAAACATTTTACATTGCTACCACTTGTTTAAGGTTTATTGGCTTTCCCAAACCTTGAGAAGTCACTGAGATTTAAGCCCCACACAACTTTCTAGTTCCTTCAGGATGACTTTTAAAAAATGGGTCGCTTAAACAATATTCGTAAAACGTGCAACAGGGCACCATGGGAAACCACTGGTATAATTAGGGATTATTTCACGGTCACGATAACTACGTGTAAGCAGGAACAGCGGCAGGTTGTTATAGCTGTTTTGGGCCTCGGCATCCACAAATCCAGATACAAACACAGTCAGACAGCAACCAGCAGGAAGAGCTGAGACGTAAGCAAGATATTTTGCCCCCAAAATCACCGTCAGCCTGCCAGCAAGTGGCAACAATGCCTCACCTAGTAGGGAAAACACTTGTCAGTTATCTGAACATTTTTTCCCTTAAACAGTATACATACTTAAATCAGAGTTTAAGAAATGGATTACAGAGCACTTTAAAACCACCCAAATGGAGGGAAAGCAAAACAAATAAGCTTTACATTAATACGATAGGCGAGGAGGATACCAAAGCTGACAGGCCTCTCCAAACAAGAAGCATACGGCACATTAACCAACGCTGCTCTGACAGGACTCACGGCCCACGCTGCCGGGCCGGGCCGGGCCGTGCGCGGCATTACTCCACTCACACACAACACTTGCCAAATGATGATTTTCTGTTATTTTCCCACCGAACAGATGCCCACCGAGACCTATTGGGGAAGCACCAGAGACCTCATCCAAAGCCACAAGGTCCAGACACAGTGCTTGCCCCTTCCAAGGCAGCGCTGAAACACCACCCCAGACATTCCCCTGACAACTGCGCATTCAGGTCACGTTTGCCATCGCCAAGACCATGTGCTTTCATTCGTATTCATGTGCCAGACAACAATCACAATTATAATGTATTTATTAGTCACATGATAACAGCTAGGAGCGCACCTAAGTGTGACTCAGTGCAGGTTAGCCAGCATTAAGACTACATACAAAAATCCAATCAATTGCTCAACCAAATAATCAACAGCCTTGGGACGAGCTTTGTTTTAAAAAGCACAGGGGAGCCACTCTGAGAAGATAGGACCACGCTCATTCACGCTGTCACTGGTGTACTTTTAACATGACGAAACACCTAAACACACATCCAGACATGAACACCAGTGACATTAAAAATGTTACAAAAACACCACTATTCATGAATTAAACAGCTGTAGCATGTATAAGCAAAACTTCTGCATATTCAAATATTCAGCGAAATAACCTCAGGCTTTATAACACAGCAGAGCAATAAAACTGAAGACTTAAGACTGTTTGTACTATATCAGGGGTTCTCAAACTTTTTGATCCAAGATCCAACTCAGATTTTTGTTCAAGGTTAAAGTCAGAGGTCTCAAATGATTTTCAATGACAAAACAACATTTCATGAATTTTAATGAGTTAACAACTTTTGATACAGGTTATCTATACATAACAATAATGGAAACTGAACGTAAAGACTGGTTTAACACTCTCTGAACGTTTCAGATTATGATGAGTTATGTTTGCATTAAATTTAGAAATTTAATGGCTCTACGCCGTATTTTTTTTTTTTACTTCAAAACGCATGATGACTTTTTATGGTAACCACATTGATTCATAAGGTGCATTATCGGCTGGGTCCGGATTAGCTCATGGTTTGGTCTGGACTTTGAGAACCCCTCAAATAGATTACTGCTTTTCAATGGGTGCCTTTCTTACTTTTATGCTTAAGTCTAATACCCCAGACATGCACACCCTACCAGATTCCTTTTATATTCAGCAGCTCATCTCGGACCCTTCTGCCTTAGTGGCACTACTACGCCCCATCACCAATAAGACGTGACAGTGGACCATTCATGAACGCGCATTCAAAGGCAAAAAAGTTCCAGCGTGCAGCCGAGGTACTGATGCAACTTCTTTCAATAGATGCAGACTTACACACAGATAAAGCTCACTTACCATCCAAGAACATATACAAATTTTAGTTTGAACAACTAGAGGCATCTTTAAAGAAAGACAACATTCTTAGCTTCTTAACTATACTGCCCCCTTCAGGACAGAGGCCAACAGTTAATCAGAAGCAGCCATTAATCACCTGTGTCTCATTAAAAGGTGATGCAGGTATCAATTAAAACAATGCAGGGAGGGTCCAATACATTACCAGTAATTGTCATTAGGAGTGCGTTTGCAGGTATTTTTCATATTACAATACCATAGCAAGTTAAAGTTTACAAACCATATATTTTGCAATCCTGTATGCAATAAGCAATATCAAGACAGATGGACCAACAGAGAAATGATGTAGCAGGAGCATAATACAGTAATTCATACATTGATTTCATCTCTGGTAATAGCAGACATCTCTTGGCTGTTTGGGCACGAGCCACCTCAGTGAACAGCTCCACACATTTTGATCAGTGAGTACCATGGAAAGAGGCTGTCATAAATCGGGGAGGGGGGGGGGGGAGATAGCATAGCTAGTGACCAATAACAGGGTTCTACACCATGTGTAGAAAAGGCAGGTGAAATCCTACCATGTGCCCTCTATGCCATTATCAGGCTGGGATAAGGTGACTGGTTAACCATAGTTCTGTTAGGAAGGCTGGAAGGGATAAAAGACTGATAAAGGGGATTTTAGGTAAACTGATTAGTGATAAACAAAATATTTCGAGCACCTCTGTTTGTTATCGGCCGCTGACACTGACTGAACTAACACTGATAAACAGATCAGCGACCACAATTGTGACAATCTGCAATGTGACACAGTCACCTTATCTGTGGGAAAAAAATATATTAGGAAAAATTGGCTGACAGCGCATAATGCAATTAGGCAGGTTTTCCACACCAGTTCGACATTATGCGTTATTTGATTTACATGGAAGTGACTTAAACCTCTTAACCAGACTGGTCAAAACACGACTTCGGTATGCCAGACCCCGCGGTCCCTTTTGTTCATGAGACATATTCACAACCCATAATCCCAATAGTAATAAACTAGTTTCGCACCATGCCTGAGGCTGCGTTTTTAACTTCGGGATCGGGCTGTTAAGTTACCAAACCAGAACCCATGGGGGAATCCCTTGGTCTGCTACTACTCACTAAGGTTACGTCACTTTCTGCTGGCGGAACTCAGTAATCAACTGAGATTAACAGGTATTTCCAAAATGTAATGGTAAAACAATAATCATCCTAGAATAAAATCCCAGAGATATCTGTGGAGTAGAGGGAGTTTTGCTCACCTTGGGGGATTGTGAAACCCGGCGGCAGCTGAATGGTGGTGGGCTGCTGGGGGTGTCGGACGATCAGCTGCGGCGCGACGATCCTTTGAGCGGCGCGAAGTTGCTGGGGCTGTGTCGGGGTGGCCATGGCAGGCGACGGAGCAGGGGTCCCAGGCCTTATCATTCCTATCGTAGTAGCAGCCGGTTGCGCCGTAATATTCAGAGTCGGTTTGCCCACGGCCGTTAGTGTTGCCGGACTACTGGCCGCCGGCACCGAATTGGCCACGGGGCTCTGCTGGTGGCTGGTCGTGGGGTTAACAGCGGGAACGGGAGACACTACGGTGTTCACGGATGAATTGACCACGACGGGCGAGCTCGGCATGATCATTTTTGACTGTTCTGTAGTGTCAGACTTGTTCTCTCCGGCTTCTGCGCTCTTGCCGTCGTTAACTACCTCCGTGACGGCGGCGGGTGGCACTGTCCGCGGGCTCTGCTGGACCAGGGCCGAAACTGTCGTGCCATTTCCATTCTGAGCGATGCTGGAAATGATGTGACTGGGCAGCCTCTGCAGGGCAATGGTGGGTGTCCCCCGGCCAGCCAGGGTAACGGCGCTCTGCGATGCGGAGGCATCGGGTGCCGTGGTCGTGTTTGACGCTGCTGTCAGACTCGAGTTGGCCGCCGGGCTCGCGCTGTTCGCCAAAGGCGCCGCTCCGGATCCGCGCGGAAAAGCCGCAACACTGGCAGTGACAGCAGTGTTTGCAGGAGTGCTCACTAACGTTACCGCTCCGCCGTTGCCGTTCAAACTCTGCATTCCCGTGTGAGCAGTCCTTATCGTTGAAGTGAGGTGATTTTTCAGAGGATCGGTCTCTGTAGTCACGGCTGTTGCCCCAGCTGACCCCAGAGCAGTACCTCTGTTGGCAGGGTTTAGGTTGGCCAGTGGAGGTGGCAAAGTTACCAGAGCAGATGCAGACAGTGTTGTGATATTAGATGCTCCATGTGATTGCAAGCCGCTACTGACGTTCACCCCGGTCCCAGAAGTGATGGAAGCTTCTTCGAAAGGCTGAATGGAATTAACCGAACACGGTGTCTTTTCGCTGCTAATTTCTTTTGAGTTGGGCTCCTGGTTTACCCCAGCTTTATGTTGTCCTTGTTGTTGCTGTTCTAGTGTAGTGCCCACTTGGGCAGGTAGCGTTCTTCCTAAGTGGTGATTAGCAGCGCCTGTTGACCCAGCGCTCCTAGTATCAGTATGGGGAGCGGCTGGATTGCTTTGGCCGACAAGCTGCGACTCCAGTGAACCCACTAAGTCGCTTACAGCTTTTTCGTCCACCTCGGAGAAGAGCATATCTTCCAGAGGGTCGGAGGCACCCGCCATCTTTGATCTCCAGAACGCTGTCCAAATATTCACGTACTATGTACGCATGCGTGTTGCTGGGCATTGTGGGAATGAACCTGACGTCAGAGCACCAAAATTCATTCTCTGCTTCACGATTTGCTTTACTTACAGGGGTATTCGGAAGGGGTGCAGGGGTTGCGGCTAGATGAAACAATTTAACGTTGTTTTCACGTATATAAATTGGCAGCATTGTTGGCGAATGGACATAACGTGTTGCCAGTTTTATTTAAACCCAAAATTTGTAAAGGCAATTACAATATGCTTTGTAAGCGTTCTGTGTCTTGTTTAATTTCATGCTGAATGCACGAAAAACAGCCCAGATAAAACAAATGTATTAATGCTTATATTTATTACCAATAAAACACTATAGATTAAAACAAACAAAACTTGTGCATTATGTACTTGCGCTGTATGCACCAGAATTTCTCCATGGGATCAATAAAGTTAATTTTATGGTTGAGACAAAATACCAGAAAAGGATAACATTTTCTCACACGTAAAAACGCCACAGTGCCCAGTTATAAATTACGGTAGTAAAAAAATAATTCAGAGATTTATTGACGAAGCCTACATTCGATTTTATTACAAACTCCACTTCTCAGTTACTTGGCACTCCATCATGACTAGTAAAAAATAACGGATCGAATGATCAAAAATGTTCTCGCTCCCCAATTAATTCTTTATACAAAGCATTGTGAATAAGGGAATATATAAAACGACATACAACGCTGTATATAATATTTATGTTGACATGTTGTTAATTTCTTAAGTTTTTCGGAAATTGTGCATACGACACCTGTACTGCTGCCCCCAGCTGTGAAAAAGCGCGAGAGCGGGAGCGCGCATGTCGTCACTTCCGGCTTCAGTACTCGGAAACCGAGTTCAGACGGCAATTGGAACGCACTGAAAATGACGACGGCCATGTTGTTGTAGTAGCCGTTCCAAGGAAAGAGAAAGGACCGGAGGCCGAGAAAGCTAAGGAAACCAAGAAACAGATTCATAGAAGGTTATCATTGGATATTAGCATAAGGGGTCTGTTTTAGTTAAATTTCTAGTGCGTTTGCTGCAGACGAAGGCATCATGAGTGGGGGTACTCCTTACATCGGCAGCAAGATCAGCCTCATCTCGAAGGCCGAGATTCGCTACGAAGGAATATTGTACACTATTGATACCGAAAACTCGACTGTCGCACTCGCCAAAGGTAATACGGTAAAGGGAATATGGATATAAGTGTTACTGTACTAAAATGTCGATAACCGCAGTTGAATACTTGCAACGAATTAAGTCTGTGATTTTTCTTCGCTAGCGGGCTAATAGCTGGCGTTGTATTGCCGCTTAAGGTCTGGCTCGCAGAACAAAAGTTAGTGCTTCTCACTCGTCGGCATTTTTTTTTCGTTTATATATCCTAAGTTAAGTGGGTTCTTAATTTCGTTGGTTATTGCGGTGTATCACTGCGTTACGCGCAAGCTAGCCTTGCAGAAGTAGGCAGCCACGTTTGCTGGGAGCTCCCCACAGGGACGGTCGAAGCGGTTTCTAAAAAAGAAGCCTTTGAAACATTTAAACTATTGAGCGTAAAGTCTAAGCATTGCAAATCTTTCATGAATGGCTAGTTTTAAATGTGCCGAAGTGTAATGATTTTGTATCACTTTTCATTTACAGTGAACAGATTTGCACCGCGGTCGTGTCAGTAAGGTTTTATCTGAATTTACAAATGCGCAATTTATGAGTAGTTAGTTGAGTGAACGCCGGACTGCTGAACGAGATGTAACTGGTTAGCTATATTTGCAATGTCTGCGTGGTCGGGTGGGCGATTATGTCAGCGGGCGGTTCTTTAAAGCGTTAATTTGCATGTAATATGACGCAAAAAGGGGTCGTGTTGTTTGCTCGACTCACTTTTGTGTTGAAAGGTTGGATGGTGTTTACTGGGTGTATTCGCTTGGGTCAGTCCCGCCGCCGATTGTAGATACACAGAAACTGGCGGTCTGCATTTCTGATGTGCGCATTCACATTTTCGGGAGTAACAACATCTCTGTGACTCACGTGGCATTATGTACAAGCGGCAGTTTGTCGTACCGGCGCTTTGGTATCCAAACTTAACGGATCGCCTAATTCCCATTACGAGTATAACCCGAAGCATGTAAAAGTCTTTTTCAAGTATTGTGTATTTTTAATCTGTACGGGTTACGTTAAAGAAATTTTAAAATCTGTTTTAAAACTGTTTAATTTGTTCGTTTTTTCTTTTGTTCAGCTCATGTTTGATCGGTAAGTCTTCGAAGGCCCGTAACCTTTGTTATAGATATTTATAAATTAAGCCTCAAAAGAAACCGTATAACCCGTTTTCTCTAAATCGGTAGCATGTCTTATAGGCATGTGTTTATATAAATATTTCAAATCCTTAAGTTTAGGCTAATAGTCGCCCCCATAACATTTTCCCCACAATTTTAATGGGACTTGGTTTTCTAGTTTTTTATATTTGTTATATTTTAGTTTTTTATATATATATATATATATATATATATATATATATATATATATATATATATACTAGTTTTTTTATATATATAAACATAAAATTGTGTGCCAGTGTGTAAATGAGTTTCACTACAAGATGGAATATGAAGTTGAAAGCAGAGCAGGTGCTTACAGTGTTCATTGGTCATGTTTTCCAGTCAGTAAAGAACCACCATATGTGGTCTAATTGATGCACATGCAGCCGCATTTCCATTCCTGTTTCTCTGCTGGGTGTGTTTTGGGGGTTTATATTGAATCTATGTTGCATTGATCACCCAATAAAAGAGAGTTCGAAGACCTAGCTCCAAATTCTAAAGGCTTTCCTCCATTTCTGCTCTTCCCATTCTAGTGCGCTCCTTTGGTACAGAGGATCGGCCCACTGACAGGCCCATTGCACCACGCGATGAAGTCTTTGAGTACATCATCTTCCGGGGGAGTGACATCAAAGACCTCACTGTTTGCGAGCCCCCTAAACCCACATGCTCTCTTCCTCAGGATCCTGCAATTGTCCAGGTGGGCATGCTAGTGGGTGTGGCTGGGGATGGAATTTAGTTGTTATACTAGGAAATTTCCAGATTTTGTTTATAGTTGTAGTATATCAGTTGTAAGCATCTGAGTCAGAAATCATACTCTGAACTGGTTATTTTCATGGGTTGTGGGTTGCTTGGTCCCCTATCTCTGGTATAAATGTGTTTAATCTATTTGCATCTTTTTCTCTCTCTCTCAGTCTTCAGTTGGAACCAGCACAGCCGCAGCATCCTTCCAATCGGTTGGTTCATACAGCCCATTTAACCGACCCCCAGTCCCCCCGTACAACCAGTTTAATCCCAGCCCCATGGTGACCCAGCAGTTTGGAGCTGTCGGTATAGGTGGGTGTTGGTTCTGCTTGTTCTCTCCCTCGTTTTTTTTTTTTTTTTTTTGAGTTTCCTCACAAATACTTATTTGGTAAAATTGCTTTAATGAAGTATCAATGGTTTTCTTAGTTGTCAAACTAAGTAAGGAACTAGTTTTCAGAAATTCAGTGTTTGTAGCATGACACTCGGTCCATCCCATATAAAGAAAGATTCCCTTCATGTAATCCCTCTGTTCTTAAATGTTTTCCATCAGAATGAGTAGAACTTTGGAAATTAGGTGCAGTAAGCTTTAACCTGAGGGGATAGAAAGAGATTGCATGTATAAGTAATCTTCACTATTGCAGAGGTGTTGTCCATGTGAACACAAATGCATGAGAAGGAAGTCTGATTCCCTCTGCAGCATTGCCATGGCCAATCCTATAAATATGCTGTTCCTCCCCATACAGGAAGTTCAGTGTCCCCCTTTGGTAGTGGCATTAGTCCCCCTGCACCCATGTCCTTGAGCAGTACCCTCTTGTCGTCTTTTCCCCCCGACACACGCACTCTGAATACAGCCATAATGGAAGGTAACGGCCTCGGAAAGTCAGCTTGTTTGATGTCTTCCTCTGCTAGGCAGCGCTAACTTAGCATAACCCCTTGCTGCTAGAGGACAAACACTCACAGGAGAGCCTCTTCTTAACAGTCGGGTGGTGATGGAAGGTTCAGTTGTATTACATAGGCCAGCATGGAATCACGCTCAAATGAGGAGCCTGACACATATTAACTGTCTAACAGTGGGGGGAGACGGGACCCCGCGTCTGCTTGTTTTTGAACCCCCGTGGTGCCCTAAGGAGGGCAAGCTTTTCTGCATGCTGGAGGCAGATGTTCTGAGGATTGCGAACAGGGCACGCAATGGTTTCCTTTTGACGACAGATGTTTCTTTCTGTGTTATGATTGGAGCTGCTGAAATGTTATATTCAGGCCTTGCAAAATGCCTCTGTGGTAAACCTCAGTTAAGTACCTGTTAGGAGTATAGTTGGTCCTATTTGGTTTTGACACACATGCCCTTTAAGGCAGTGTTTCTCAATCCGGTCTTTGGGGATTCTCAGACAGTCCATGTTTTCGCTCCCTCCTTCCCAGACAGTCCATCATTGCAAAAACTTGTATTGTCTGATGGACCCGAAGGGCCGGTTTGAGAAGCAGGACTTTAAGGCGCTTCCCTGTCCTGCAGGTCGCTCCAGCCCCCAGCTCACCCCTCTGAGGAAGAGCCCGACGCTGGAGCAGGCTGTCCAGGCGGGTGCACCTGCAGCCCCCACTTTGCCCGTTGGACGCAGGAGCCCAGCACCTGCTCGGCCTGTGGCCATGGGCAACCAGAAGCCCCCGGATAGCCAGGAGCAGAAGAGGGGTGAGCCTGCCAGCTGGCCCTGGTCAGCACTGCATACCGCTGCCACAGACCACTGTAGGTAGTCCTTGCTGCTAGTCATTCCCAGTCTTTCACAGACCTGCCAGGTGAGATCTGAGTCACTACTTAACAGCTCATTTCAGGCACTTGGCAGCCTCTAACTAGATGTGTGACCTGTTATCATCTTTGTACAGGAGTTGTACAGGTATTCTTAGTTTAAATGATTTTTTAGCTTTAAATGTTGCTTGATGCTAAGTGTTGCTTTGAGCATGCAGTAAAGCACAGCATTTCCAAAGGCCCTGATGCTCAGAAGGCTTCCAGACTGGACTCGGAGCAAGGCCGCAGTGAAAACAGAGATGCTGCCACGAGGCAGACTGGTATGGATCCTTCCTGGCATGTGCAGCGTCGCGCTACAAGTTCTCGTTAAGCAAGTGATAGCTTTTCCTGTGTTTTTCAATTGACGCCCCAGCTAATCACACCTGTTCTTTTTCTGAAAGCTCAGCGTTTTTGTTGTCATTTTTCCGTTCCGTTATCGTGACCATTATGGTGTAGGCACTAGCGAAACAAGCTTGGTATCTTAGTGTTGGCTGAAACAACTAAGCAGACCATCTGCACCCACAGCTGGCCCTCCTGCTGCCCGCCGGGGACGAGGTGGGGGCCACCGCGGGAGAGGGCGCTTTTCCGTGCGTCGGGACGGGCCCATGAAGTTTGAGAAGGACTTCGACTTTGAGAGTGCCAACGCCCAGTTCAACAAGGAAGAGATTGATCGGGAGTTCCAGAACAAACTGAAACTCAAAGGTGATTCCCAAAAACTATGTAGGAATGTGTAGCAACATGGTATGTAATAATTTGACAGAATGTAATAAATTAAATTATAATGATAACGGTAATTTTGCAATATAAAATGTCTATACTTTTGTGACATTTTGTCAAGTTGTGGTGTTATCGCATAATGCATAGTAACTTCACGTGATTTGTTACATTTATATATAATGTGGCATTATTACATAATGCGCTGTTACGGGACACGGTTATGGCCCTGCTGGGGTGGGGGGTGCCATGGGAGTGTTTGCCTGCAGACGCAAGGGGGTGTACTGCATGCATTTTGAATGTTAACCAACTGGGCACTGTTCCCCCGTGCAGAGGAGAAGCCGGAGAAGGCAGTGAATGGAGAGGATAAGGGTGATTCGGGGGTGGAGACTCAGAACAGTGAAGGCAATGCTGAAGAAGAGGACCCTCTAGGTCCTAACTGCTACTATGACAAATCCAAATCCTTCTTCGACAACATCTCCTGTGATGACTCCAGGTACGTGGGATATTCCTTTGTGGTTCTTCGAATGTGGGCAAAATGAGCGGAAGGAGCTTGTTTGATGTGCATGGATTAACCTGTGGAGTCTCTTTGACAAGATGCCTGGGCATGCATGTAGCTTCACAGCGATCGGTAAATGTATAGAAATTGTCTTTTAATCTATTCTCTGTAGGAAAGCATCTGAAAAATCTGGAGTGTCGGGCTTTCAGAGGTTAGTCTAATTTCTACACTTCTTGTTTCATGATGTGACACAAGTTGTTCAGGCCCTTGGAGCTGGCTGATTTCCCTCAGGGCAGTGCTGTCTGCGGGGCACCTGCAGGGGGCACCCTGAGGTAACCCATGTATTCCTCTGTCGTCAGGGAGCGGAGGCAAACCTGGGCGGAGGAGCGGAGGATGAATGCTGAGACCTTTGGCATCCCACTGAGGCAGAATCGTGGCCGTGGGGGCTACAGAGGCCGGGGGGGGCGGTGGGTTCCGGGGGGGCCGGGGCCGTGCCGCCAGCCGAGGGTCCTTTGGGCCTTCGCGCGGCGCTGGTGGATTTCGCGGCAGCTACAGAGGCAGCCGTGGCGGCAGGGAATTCTCGGATTTCGAGTACAGGGTATGTGTTCGCGACCCTTAAGCTGACATCGGTCTGTGGTGCTGTCATCCTATGTGCCGTTAATCTGGATGTTTTTCTCCCCCCAGAAGGACAATAAAGTGGCTGCATAGTGATCCTGGGAGACGAACACAAAACGAAATGTAGCTCTTCAATGGTCCATTTTTCCTTTTGACAAGAAGAATGAAGAAATGCATTTGCTGCATACCTGTCACCAGCACTGGAGTAGACTGCTTAACTTCAGAGTGTAAATGCAGTTTCTTTTACATTTCTAAAAATGCTATCTTTGAAAATGTTTTGCTTTATTTGGAATAATGATGGATGGAGAACTTGTGTATAAATACCATACTTCAGTGGGACTTCAGTATTTTTGCATCAATGAGCTTTTCTTACTAAATCGTATTTGATAATGTTCTGTTGGGTGTAAAAATGTATGCAGAGACCCGCCGATGCTGTGAGAGTACTGATCACTGAAATAGCTTTTTGGTTTTTTTTTTTGGGATATATCCTATAATGTAACCTTAGGAGCACCAAATTCCTGTATCCTGTATATAGCCATTGGGGTCACAGTTGCAGGTCTTTGTGTTTTCTTATTTCACTGACATGATAGACTGTTGTTAAATCTACCAGCCACTTTTAGAGTTTACTGCCCTTCCATGTATGACATCTGGCTTCGGTATCCCTGGGTAAATTATTTGGACATGGTGTGCACAGTGAACAGTACACTTCCCGCTGCGAGACTATCATCGAGCTGCCGGTGGAGATTTCTGCATTGTCCCCCTTTACTTTGGCTTGCTATATGTTAATATTGGTAAACTGCTGATTTTCCACAAGATCCATCCATACAGGCTGGTGAGGCCTTGGCGAGGCCAAGAAGCTCAGAAATGCTTCCTGTGAGATCATTTCAGTTCTGCCAAAATAACGATAATAAAATTGGCTACCTTAAGGATAGAGGTCTTTTTAATAAGTGTTATGAGCAAATGTTCTGTATATTGTCACTATCACAGATACTGTGTGTTGAAGCTGGTTCATGCTTTTAATAGCACAGACAATTCTAAATTGAATACAAACTGGACATGTTGTCCAGCTGTTACCCAGTGATTGACTAGCATTGTTCTATGTTAATGTTCTGACTGAACCATTCAGGAAAGTGACTTTAAATTCCATCTGGATCTGACATGATTTGCTTTTCTGAGCTGACTGACATCCTGTGCGGATGAGTCTTGAGCTATAGTTAAACCTCGCTTTCAACATGTAAAGCTTTCCATTGTAATGTTTGATATTAGGTGTGTTTTTGGGTTTGATTCCCCATATAACAGGCGTTTAGTGAGTACAGGTGATCACTTTTTGCATCTGTGTGCTTGGCATCCATCCACTATAAGACTGGATAGCTCTTTATCAACATCATTTGGCTGCCTGCATTAGAAGTTGAACATTTTGGCAGAAGAAGCATTGGTTGATGTCTTGTAATCTTGTTCAGTCTTATGTATTTTCCATAATATTGAGTTAAATACCTTCAGTTTATTTTTACTTTAGAATTATAAAGAATTCACTTGCCCAATATTACTACTTTTTTTTGCAACCTGTTAAGTGCTGTAGACCCGTAAACAGAGCATCAAGGTCTGGTGTAGGTCTGGTGTATTAAAGGGATCCAAAGATGGTGAAAGCGAGGTATTTTCAAATCGTTTCAGTGGGGAATCAAGGAGTGGTTCATTATTGTGGCCAATGGCTTATATAAAATACTGAAGTTGAAGTGAATTGACAGATTTTTTTTTAAAGCACTACAATAGGGTGGACCTATGGGTGAGGTACAGGGCAGCTAATGGAAAAAGCCACAAAATCATGACCCTGAAGAACTTGGGGTAACGAGGCAGACGCTGGATTGTTTTGCAATAATTGTAAGTTACTGAAATGTCCCATGCTGAACCTGAGATCTGTACATAGTTCCCATGCGTCATCCTGTGACGATTGAAAGGTCAGTTACTCCTAACCTCTGGAATAACGGAACAGGTACTGTTCCACAACTCAAGCAATTTAACAGCATGGTGTACTTCCAGTGTGCCTCAGCGGACTGGGGTTTTTACTCAAAAAAAATAAAATAAAAAGTTGTTCAATATCCAGTTCTCTTTCCCCCTTCCTTCATTACCATTTGGGGTTGTACACTTCTGCTTGACTTGGCAGTTACAGAATGAGCCGTATAACTACTTACAATGACATGGGTCTGGAAAAACGTGGATGTTTATTTTTAGTAATGGCATTCATTGCATAGCTCACAAGAATAGCTACCCACAGTTAAAACATTCAGAATTGCGATGTTGGAGGAGGGGGGGGGGTATGTATTTAAGTAGGGGGGGGGCAGCCATTCATGATAAAAAGCAGAGAACCTTGATAGGGTTAAGTCTAAAACTTATCCTGTCAGGTGACTTTCTACAAGAGAAAAGATTTGTCATGGGCCTTAATTATCTTGCATGAGGACTAAAGCTTCTATTGAGAAAGAATTATGGGCCGGGCCTCAATTGAAATCATGATCCCTGCCCATAAAATCAGGAGTAAACACACTAGCTGAACACTTGACCTCTTCCAAATATAAATATATTAGGAAATCCCTTAACCAGCATCCAGCTCTGAAGCAGGTCTCATATAAATTTAATACTGTGAATACCATTTCCAAAATGAACTGCACGTGTAAATGTTACACACGAAACGGCACAATGGTTTTCCTGGGCCAAAGCTGTACTTAAGATACGCAGGTTGCACAGAGACAATGACGAAAGGTAATGAACTCGGAGTGCATGGACTCAAGGAGATGTTTGCACTTCTCGACTGCAGGGGGTGTAGTTGCGATTCAGAATCAGTGTCAAGATGGTTTGTTGCCAGGATGCCGGCGCCACCACATCAGGAAAAAGGCCACAAGCATTAAAGTGCTAGGAGCATATCAGAGAAATTTTCAAAGCCATTTTATTGTTAAATGTTAAATCTGTAATAAAGCAGATTTTCTTTAAACTTAAACACTTTCCAAAGGTAAAATACAAAAAGTACAGGTTCAGTCTCTAAAACTTAGCACAAACAGGTGCGTCTAGCGCATGGAAGCCTGAGCCGTATCACAAACCATCGGCACTTGACCGGGAAAAAAAACAAACCAAAGAAGAAAAAAAAAACACCCTGGGCAACAGCTAAGAAGCCGGGTGTGAGGAAACGAACCTGACCAGCGCAATGCTCACAGCACCAAGTGTCATGAGCATGGCTGGAGTGTACGCTGAGCTTGGCAAAGACCACACCCTAAACATGCAAACCATCTTGCCTTGGATCATTTCAGCTGGACATCCCCCTTCCCGAAAATTTTGTAACATTTAACCGATCGGATTATTTACCAAAGACGACATTGTGGGACTGCCGAAACAAACACACGAGCTCAAAGTCATCTGTGCGTATTTCACTGGGGTAGGTTACCGCAGAAGCCCAATATCATCACTGAACACCAAAAACTTAAGGGTAAAAAATGTCTTTTTCAAAATGATTAACTTCCATAATGAGGCGATAATCAGCAAGGCAAGGAGTCTATTTTCTATTCAACATCTTCCTTTCTGGTAGATGCATCATGTTTGATAAATGCCTATAGTTAAAAGGCTGTTTATGAATTATATCACAAAAAAAAAATTATACATGCGGATACTTCACATACGTGAATGCAAACATTCACCACCGAAACCTATATGAACATATGCATTGTAGTTGTCAGAAAGAATGACACCAAATACAGGCAATATGGGCATCTGCAAAAACATTCAGGGCATTTAATACCACCCACTGCCACACAAACAAGAAATGAGGGCAAAACAGACACACCCATCTTTTGTGATAATATTTTTAGTGTATATAATGGAATAACATCGGGTCACGTTTATATATGATTAGGAAAATGTGCTTTTTATGTGGGGGATTTCTGAAGCACATATAAATTGTACAACATTTAAGAAAATACAAAAATAAGATTAATACTGTCAACTTTTGTACAAGAAAATATTGTATTTAAATGAAAATATGATTTATTTTCTTCAAATAGAACTGCCATTTAAAAACAAGCTTGTCAATCTGAAAATAACAAAAAAATGAACTCTTAAGATTAGTTGCCTATTGTATAGCAATTTCCCATATTTTCTTCACTGTGATCATCATCATCATCATCATCATCATCATCAACTCCGCCTCCAACTGCGAGACCAGTCACCTTCAGAAAGACGTTCAGGCTGTAAACGTATAAACACTAACATGGCACATAGTAACTGCTTGTTGTGTCTTAACTCAGTGTTAGTTGGAAAAAGAAGAAAAAAGGTAGTGCATCTCTTTCAATTGACACCTCTGCAATTTACACAAACTGCAGCGAATGGTTATACTTTTGCTGAGCCTGCTCAAAGCCTTTTCTGTAATACAAATGCAAGTCAATTATATACTTCGGTCTGAATAATTTACAAGCTATCGAAGAGCATACGTGTGCTGTAGTCTGGCTCACCTCACACGGCAGTAACAGCCTAACTGTCACACATTAATATCGCAGTGCAGGGCCGACGCCGGACTGCAATCCGCAGGTGGCTAAACGAAGCATGGAGGCGAACTGAAAGTAAGGGATGGCCATGAAACTAAGTTGCTGTCACACAAGTGGCTCATGTCGGTAGCGTTACATTCGAGGATTGGGGGGGGGGGGGGGTCACAGCAAATAGATGGTCATGGCACACAATCACAGGGCTATTATCTGACAGGCCTATGTACACCGCTCCCGTCTATTATATCACAGGCACCATCGCAGCGCATGTGGAGCTGCCGAATCTGGAAGCAGCGCATCTGGGTTCCTGGCTTGGCGTCGCGTTCTGCGGGTACCTCTCCCCGGCCCCGCACGCCCGCACGGCCTGGGCTCAGTACTGGTGCAGGTACGAGGGCCTGTGCTCCTGTTTCTGGGAAAAGGGCTTAAATGATTTGCTGGGCGGTTTATGCTGGGGAGCCTGCTGCTGCTGCTGCTGCTGCTGCATACCGGACTGCGACGTCTGCGGCTGCTGGGCCTGCTGGCGGCCGTAAGGGAAGCCGGACGAGGGGGAGCAGCTGCCGGGTGCCGACCACACGGTGGACTGCAGCACCTGCATTGAGTCAGCCCATTGGCTGGAGGGCACTGGTAGGGGGTATATGGAGGAGCGCGTGCTGGGCAGGGTGTTGGTGTGATGGGAAGGGTGCTGCCAGGGGGCTTTCGGGGGCCACGTCTTCATCTTGCTGTCCTGCAGAGTGACGGAAAGGGGTGGGAGGGGGGACACGACACAGTGAGAGAGGCGACCCCGAAGCAGACACCCCTATGGACAAAGCGCTGTGCTCCCTCTCACCTGACTGCTGTCGTCAGCTGGGTGGTGCAGAGCTGGGGAGGGTAGTGTGCACACGTCCTGCTCCCCGCAGCTGTGTTTTCTATAGACGGGGATGGAGGGGAGGGGACAAATCACTGTGCAGCACAAACATTTTTCTCACATTCTTTCATGTTATCTGGCTCATCTGGGCCCATAATCAAGTCAGTTCAATATGCCATCACCTGCATAAACAAGCCAAAAGGAAAACGACGGAATCACAGCAGGACACTGCGCTGGGAAGAGTAACTCCCTCCACTCTACCTTCTCTGCTTGACCGCTGCTACGAGGTCAGGCCCCGAAAACATGGAGAACAGGCTGTCCCCGTTGGCGGAGGACGTCTCGTCGCTCGAGCTGGCCGAGTCTCCCTGATTGGCCGTCCAGCCGCTGTTCATAGCTTCCCTATTCAGACAGGAGCTCTGAATAAGCCATTCTCAGAGGTACAGCTGAACACGAACCAGAACAAATCTGCTCATTCCACAAAAACGGTACCATATATTTACCAAAAATAAGCATACAGATTAGCTACACACAGCACCACCTGCTGTGGGGTGGGTGCCAGTGTAAGCCTGAGCTCACCGTTCAGTGTAGTATTCTGCAGGGGCCCAGGCGCTGTGGGCCTCCTCAGAGCCTGGCCAGTTGCCGTGGGCGTTGCTCGGGCGACGGATGTGCTGGGCTTGCCGTTTCTGCTGTATGGCCTGGTTCACCCCCGCCACGTAGCGGGCAAACTCTGGGTCGGAGCCAACTGTGTGTGGATAGGAAGAGCACACTATCAGGCTAAGCTTTTCTTATGCCGGTGCCCCCTGCTGCTCATTCGTCAAAGTCAGTGCTTCTCAACCCAGTCCTGGGGTACCCCCAGACAGTCCACATTTTTGCTCCCTCCCAGCTCACATCTGTATCAATTTTTTTTTTTTTTTGCGCATTTTCACATTACATTGTCTCAAAGCACATTATCCCTGCCCAAAGCCCCAAGTGAGCAAGCCAGAGGTGACAGTGGCAAGGAACCAGACTCAAGACGGTACCAGATATTCAGTATTTGTGATTGGCTGTGACCTGGGTGGCAGCAAAAATATGGAGTGTCTGAGGGTTCCTAGTACTGCTTTGAGAAGCACTGGTCTATGTTACACTTATTTTGCCACAAGTGAGGGCTGCCTGTCATCCGCAGATAGCAGGCAGGAAACGTCCCACGGAGCAGCTAGTACACTCATACACAGCCACAGCGCAGCTTAATTTAAAGCCCAGAACCCACCTCCAGCGGAGAGCTCTGTGCTCGATACTCCCCACTCCTTCCCCTACTGCACTATGCCCCATATGTCCAGCAGCAGACCCTTAATATCGGGGGACATCAAATAAAAGACAGAACTGCTTTTTCAGCTGCGTTTACTTTTGGGTCACATCATACTGTACCAATCAAAGGCCTGGAAACACCTGCTTTTAATGCATTTGTATGTATTTTAGCTGTTATTCCCCTTATAGTAAATTTACAGGCCTCGAGGCAATGAAGTAATGCATATCACATATCGCAACAACCAAGGGAATTGTTCAACATCTCAAACTTCTCAAATTTGAGACCCTTCAAAATAGCTTCCTTCTGCTACGATGACAGCATCACCGACTCTGCATTCTTTCAACCAGCTTCCAGATGTCACCTGGAATGCTTCTGCAAAAGTCCCGAAGGACTTTCCCAAGTTCTGGGCACACGTTGACTATCTATACACCCATCGATGAACAATTTAGCCGGTCCGGGTCATTGGGTAAGACAATCTCAGCATTTTCACTGGTCACACAAACAATGAAAATGTGACTTTGAACAGCTGTGTGAATAACATTAGAAAAACTATTTGTAGATATATTTAGATAATTATTACAGCTACTATATTCAAATAAGATAACCTTTAAAATGTAAAATTAGAGCAAAATAAATTGTTTTACAACATCTACGGGTGTTTAATCCTAGGTAATTATTCGATATCTGATTAAATAATTTGGTAAAAAGTGAGCATAACTACCACTGCTCACATGCTGATTAGAACAGCCAGTCAGTTTCAAATCAATCCATCTACTTTGTAACCGCGTATCTTAGTCGGGGTTGGGGGGTGGGGGAGTGAGTGTCTATTCCGGGCAGCATGGGGTACAAGGTAGGGATGCCGTTCTCTCATAGGCCACATAAGTGCACACTCAAGCACAAAATTCACCAAACTGCATCTCTCTGGCTGCAGGACACCAGAGTGTACTGAGGAAGCCATGGAAAAAGCCATGCAGACTCCACACAGACAGAGGGGGGTGTGATTCAAACCACCAACCCTTGAACAAACGGTGCTACCCACTGAGTCACAAGCCGCCCCGGTCTCAAGCTGTTCAGTTTAATTCCGTTTGTTGAATTATAAATGCACAGCCAAAGCTGCACAAATCAATAAGCAAGAGTTTGACCACCATCTTGCCGGACACAAACCACTGCATTTTGGGATTTCAGTAGACTTCCCCAGTAAGTGGGTATATATGCCTTTAGTGGTATGAAGTGGAATATTTAGGGCACTACTACAAAACAGCTGAAATAGGGCCCTACATAGCAATTAGGGGCCTACGTTAAAACCGGTGCCCCAATTAAAGCAGTGCTTGGTAATTGCACGTTGTGCTGCGCTAGTCACAGTCGCTGGCTGCCATCTCAGCAAACACTTCTGCGACCGCAGCTGTTCTCCTTCCTCATTCTTGCGACGCTTACGGAACATAGCACGTTTAAGGCAGTGGATGTGTAACCCACTGGGTAAACGAGAGCCTCCATGGCCAGACGACAGCCCTCACTACACACTGAGCAGCCAAAGTGGAAACTCAGTGACTTGTTCATGGTCAAATGTCTTGTCTGTGCAGCCTAACAACCGTGACAGTCCCACGCGGGCCTCTGGCTCCTTCTGGGTGTGAACAAGCTGTCTGTCCACACAAAACCTGTGAATTTAGCCAGTGAAAGCAGGAGCGAGAAGCTGCACGCTATCGCCAACCTCAACGCAGCTGTAGCGTGATGCCCCAGAAAGGTGGCCACTCTGCATTAACAAGCTTGCTGTCTTTCTTTGAGTAATTCTCTATATATATTTATAAATATATAAAATTTATTTTTCTGTAATATTAACTCCATCCACCCATATCCAATTGTCCTACGCAGGGTCGTGGGGGTCCGGACCCTATCCTAGAAGCTACAGGCATCAGGACTGGATGGGACACTAACCCATCACAGGGCACACACACAATTCATACCCCTGGTATTTCCAGTTCACCTTAGCATGTTTTTTGGACCACGGGGGGAAACCGGAGGAGCCGGAGAACGGAGAGCATGGGGAGAACATGCAAACTCCACACACGTAGACCCAATGAAGACTCAAGCGTCCTCGTCCTAGCGGTATGAAGAAACAATACCAACCACTGTACCACCATTCAGCCCCTAATACTCACTTGGTGCATTTTTTTGGCTACGCTTTCTCCCTTAAGTGACTCATTTCTTTTTTATAACGTCCCTGCAGTGTCACCTGTCGCTTGATTAAATCCCTAGGAAGGACACAGGGTCTCGGAGACCACGACGGCGCACTCACCTGCCGGGTCGAACGGCAGAGCGTCCCCAAGAGCGCCGAAGCCCACCTCACTCTGCTCCAGATTGGGCCAGGTGTTGTTACGGGGGCTCTGGGGTTTCTGGCCCAGCATCTCTGATATGACGCCATCCATGTAGCTGCTGACCAGGCCTAGGCTGTACAGGTCCGAGCTGAGGTTGGGAAGGCCGGACCCTCCCCACTGGCCCTGGTGGCCGATGGGGGAGATGCCCGTTGGGGGGCTTTGCACCGGGTGCTGAGTGGAGCTGCTCAGCCACTTGCTTGAACCTCTCTGCTGCTGTTGCTGCTGTGAAGACAGCTGGGGCTGCTGACCGATGGGCTGAAGGAGATGCTGGTAGTATTGCATGGCCTGCTGGGAGGTCGGCTGAGGCGTCCTTTGGCCCGGGGGCTGCATGCTGCTGTGAGACCCCACTGGGGTAGGTGGGGTGGCCCCAGAGGGGGGCTTCAGCTCGGCAGCATTGCCCGACGCCACCGAGTTCCTCCTCTTCGCCAGCGGGGAGGCGTTCTGCGACTTGCTCATGTTGAACCCTGAGAGGAAGTCGATGACATCCTGCATCTCCTGGTCTGTGGGCAGGTTCATGCCCTTGCTGTGGGACTCGTGACCGTTGGAGGGGCCGCGCGGGGAGCCGGGCTCCGGGCTGCATGGCAGACTCCCCGGCACGGGGGTGGCCTGCAGCCTGCTGTCGTTGCCACCCAGAGGTTTGGCCTTGTCCTCAGCGCCGGCGCCGGCGCAACCACTACGAGACGGGGTGCCGTGGATGGAGCAGCTGCCCCCCTGGGCCCCGGAGGACGAACTCTTCTTGGTGAGCTTGGAGGTGAGCCTGGAGATGGTCCTGGGCAGACCCCCGGAGGACTTGGGCCCGTTTCCAGAGGGCAGGTGTGCCAGCTCCCCACCCTCTGCACTCTCCCTCTGTAGCTGCATCTGGATGGTGGGCAGGCCCTGCTCCCTTTCAGAGGCCAGAGGGGTGGAGAGTTACGCCTGGGTGCTAAGCTGTGGCACCACGCATATAATCACAAACCACTCTGCCAGCTTTACTCAGATGGGATCCAACCATAATACAAACTCTGCTGCCCCCCCCTCCCCCCCCCCCCCCCCATTTTACCCATCGTTATTGCTACCTGCGCTCCCTCCACCGGCTGAGGTCAAAAATGGCGGTGTACAACACATCCACCAGGCCCAGGGTCTTCTCGGGGTCCAGGCTGCGCTGAAGAAGGGACATTGTAGCCGGATCCTCCTTCAGACACCTGCAGAGAACACAGAGAACACAGGGCCTCAGAACCATCACATTAAGGTTCCCATACTGCTGTAAACCCATAGCCCATTTTTTTTTTACCATGTTGAAGGAACCTGCACTACAATTCTGGACTCTTCGAGGGTAATGTGGGGAGCGTAGGCCTCCTTGTTGTCGAAATGAGCCGTGTCAACCACCACCTATCCACAAACACACAGGAGATGCAAGATATTAAATCACCATTCTCTGCAAGGACAAAAGTCTAAAGTTTTTCATGTCAAGGTGACATTGCCATAATGGCGTGATCACATGGGTGTCAGTGCTGTGCCAGGTGACCAAAACTGCCTGATGCTGCTGATTAACAAAGTCACCCAGCCACAGACCCTTGGCCCAAGGTGAGGTAGAGAGAAGAGGGAGCCAAAGATGGACGGAGAACTAGCTCTCATTGGACCAAGCCCTCTGCCGTGTGACTTCCCTTTTGTCAAATGATTTTGTTATTTAAAGAATCTTGCACCTACAATCTTGCACCTGAGCCGACTGATACTTAACAGGAATCTCTGGCTCAGCCATGATTTGCTTTCATTTACTTAGCTGACGCTATCGACCAAAGCAACATACTATGGATAGTATCCATACTATGGATAAGTACAGAGCTACTCAAGGAGCCAGTTTAAGTACAAGTACTGGAAGCGTCCAGTGAGTGAGCGCAAGATAAGTATGAGAGACGGAGCAAAGTGAACGCTACATAAAAACCTGGCTTTTCCGCACAGGCCAGGCATGCGAGGCACTAGGAACTCATTCTTTGCTTTTTTTTTAAATCTACATCCAAACAGACGACATTTCAGCTGCTTGAGTCACCGCAAGTAGAGATGGATATCTTCAAAGACCGAAACCTGTGCTGGAGTCATTTTTATTAAAAGAAAACCCCCCCCCCCCTTACAGGACCAGGGTTTCCTGTCCCTCAGGAAGAAGGTCCATTGTTATCTGGGTAGCAGGTGTGTCCTGATTGGCTGCGGCTGATGGAATTCTGCGGGTGTCACCTACAGACTATGATGTCACCAACAAACTCTGTTTTTGGTTCCTTGTGGACAGTGCAGTAGCTGTACGGCCTCCTCACATTTCTCAGATGTGAACCCGTCCCCACTTACGGGTGTGTGAAGACCTGCCAGTTTTGCCATGGAGCTAGGCTGAATACCAGGGTTTCACCGCAGGGCTCCCCCGCACGCTGCTCTGTGTAACAGCTCTCATAACAACAGCGTAACAGCGGAGTTGCCGGGCCTTGCGACTCACCAGCCCCGCCTGGCCGAAGAGCAGCTGCACGGCCGTCTTACAGGCCCCTCTCCAGCTGGACGGGCACACCTGGGTGAGCACCTGGGAGACGGGCATGTCATCGGGAGAGACCGCGCCGTTCTGCCCCACCGCCGCTTTGATGAGCTGCAGCGTCACATGCTGGGGTGACAGACACACCGGCAGAGGTTAACGTTTACAATCACAGCAGGCCTGTCAATAAATCTGACAGCTGAGTAATTAAACTCTTAGCAGTGTCTCTCTCATACCAACCATGACTCACAAATGAAGCCACGGTGCAACAATACCAAGTAATTTAATATGAAGACAGATTTATCCTACAGTCATGGCTACAAACAAATAAGACCATGAGAAAAGGGAAGTGGGGGTTAGGTTAGAGTCATGTGATTGTCATTGTTTGTATTAATTTGTTCCACCTGTCCTCAATCCTTGGGTCTGTGTAAATCGGAATATTTTGCTATAGATTTCACAGCACCCTCAGACTCCTAGTCTCCTATACATCGGACATGAACAGCTGCATGTACGTGGAGCGTTTTTCTTCCACTGGAGATAAACTCTGGCATTTGCTCCTCACATGAGCTCCTGCCGCCCCCCCCCCCCCCCCGGAATGTCCCACCCCTCCACTTCAGCTGGCGGGCAGGGGGAAGCGACGGGCCGTACCATCTTCAACTTGAGGTTGTCTGTGGCAGACTCGCTGAGGGAGACGCCTTTGAGGAAGTGCGGCCCGATCTGAAGGGGAATGGTGGGCAGCTCGCTCTGCAGGGGCTGGGAGAGCGTCTGAAGCCGGCCTGCCTGCTGGGCCTCCGCCTCACTGCAGCAGCCCTGTGGCACAGGAAGGGCAGCTCCCCGTTAATGCCCATAACCATTACATACGTTTGCTGAATATCACTAGATCAGTGTTTCCCAAACCAATCCTTGGGGACCTACAGCCAATCCACGTATTTGCACCCCCCCCTGAGCTTCCTGCCAGACAGTCCACATTTTTGCCCCCTCCCAGCTCCCGGTAGGGAGCAAAATTATAGACTGTCTGTGGGTCCCAAGAACCGAACTGGAATACACTACACTAGAAAGCCAATCTGATTCAACCAATTATGGGCTTTGTGATTGGTTGATTAGCTTAATCAGATTGTCTGGTGGTCAAATTGACGAAACATGTGGAATGCCTGGTGGGCTCAGCAAGAGATTCTGGGCTCAAATCATAAACAATGAGACTTGCTGCTTTGAAGCACCATACTGACCTCAAATGATGGATATAAGAGAAGGTGCTATACCTGCAAAGACTCTTCGACAGCCTTGGGGTCAAGGTGAAAACCAGCCTTCAGTGCGTATTCGCTGTGCCCAAGGCCGTCCAACGCCACTTTGTAAACCTGCCAGAGAGAGAGACGCCCTGTTTTAACATACGCATGAATACCTACCCAGGCCTTCACTACCTGTGTGGCTTTAATGCACACAGAATGGGTCACCCCATGCCTGGTAAAGCATGAATCACTAAAGTAAAACCCATCCAGACACACACCACACACCAAACTGGGGGTGAATTTTAATATGTGTACTTGACTGTACTCCTGTTTTTGTGTACCCATCTATTGCTGAGGACCATTTCCAACACTAAGCATCAGAAGTACAGAGGATGGTAAAAATCCCCATATATCGGTCTTGCTCCACCGCAAATATCAAGGATACATCGGTTGCATCCTCGTAGAATGAGACAAATGCCATGAATGACTGTGCCTAGAGATCACTCTAGGGAGACAAGTTAGCAAGACCAGTTGTTCCAAGACCAAAAGTTTGATCTTTGCATTCTTGGTATTGAGATTCACTTCAGGAGATGAAGCCCAGCTGGACAGGTTCAGGTTCCACCTGCGGCCTACCTGTAACGCACTGTCAATCTTCACATTGAGCTCTTTCAGCTGGTGCTCAGGGATGGTGGTGTTAAGGGAGCAGAAGAGCTGCCGCACCTCCAGGCCCGGCAGGGAGCCGTCGCGCCCCCTTTCCCTCAGGCGACCTGTGACCTGAGGAATATGATCAATGGTCACATAGGGTCATCCTACAGTCTCATCGCTGGTGACCCACCCAATGCCTCAGCTACCATGCGTGCGGGGAGGTTACACTGATCTGAATATTGCCCCACCTCAATGGAGAGGCTGACAGCAGCGTGCGAATGTTTCTACAGCACGTCAGTAAGGGCAGGAGGGCGCTCCAACTAGCAGGGATTTGCCACTTAGCATGAACAGTGAGAGTGGGTATGGGGTACCAGGAAAGCCCCGTGCTTTTGTCCTTTTCGGGCCAGAAAAAGAAAGGGATTTACTGGTAATGTAGGATGGTGGGACCGCAGTTTAGCTGTGCTTCCCTCCAACAAAGGCCCCCGACTGACAGCCAACCTGTCAGAGCGAGCAGATGAAAGGACTCAACTGGCCAACAGCTTGACGCCTACAGAAACCGCCCCAACTGGAAAGCGATAGCATACGAGCACGTTTAGCATACTAGCTGTGGGACACAAAACTGCTACGATTTATCGGCCAGGGGAAGTGAAACTCCGTAATAATCAGAACAATAAATCTGATGAGCGAATTGCATGTATAACCAGGTCTCTAATAGCAGGGAGCTTAAAGGAAACAACAGGAAATTTCAAAATGGCAAATAATCTGAAACAGACTTCCGTAAAAGAAGATAGAAATAGTCAGCTGTAGGCAAATCAGTGAGAAACGGAACCGAAAAAGAAATGGAGCCATTTAAAAAGTGCCCGTGTGCAGTGCTGTGTTGGGTATAACAGCAACGTGAGATCGTGTGGTAATAAATCCAAGCAAGTTCTGCCAGCTTCATTAACAGCTTCTCCCCCAGGCCAGTAAGGATACTTAACACCTTACTGGCTCATTTACCACTTACCTGAGCCTAAAATACCACGCCCCTGCCTGGTGCAGGCCACAGTACTATTTATTACCGATTTATGGATACTGTTATATTTATTTTAGTGTTCTGTGATACACACCTGGGCATTGTGTGTATATTGACTTTCCAAAATTACCTCCAGGAATGGATTGATGGGTCAACTGATTGATTGAATGGGGCCCACCCACTCACTCACCCACCCACCCACTGTGGGTAAGCACCATTTCTAAACCACACACAAGACATTAAAAATACAAATATTAATGCCCTGGAAACTTTATGTAACTATTATACATTGTCCAGAAAATGACAACTGCTGACATGATGACTCATCGATGACTCGATGATGTGCTAGAATGATGCTGGATGAGGGAGGGGATTAAGAGATGCAATCTGACAGAGGAAGCTCGCTCATTGGCCAGATCTCCCTGACTGCAAGTTTACCACATTCACAGTAGATGCATCACTGGCTCACTGAACAGTATATGTTACATTCTTACAAAATATAGGCACACGCATACCTAAATTGATTGGCAGAACTCCACTTATTTAATTAGACTAGAGCTCAACCTCCTTGACTTGCACCAGAACGTGTTTTTGTAAAATTATTACAGATTCTCTTTTTGTCTCTTGCTATCTGCATAGTCATGGGGGGGGGGTGTTGGAATGTTATCTGATACTATTGTATGTAAATGGTATAATGATAAAAAGTCACCTGACTTGAAAGGCAAAAAGTTCATAAAAACAAAAAGAGCACAGTGATGATACTAAATCTCCACGTTTATCATGGGATGCGACCACATACCGCTGCTGCAGCTCTCCAGGAGCGCGAGGCCTCCTCCTGCTCAGACAGGGGCCCGACAGGGGTGCTGCCGTGTAGCTCCTGGGCCTGCGCCAGGGCCTCCACCAGGCAGGACTGAGCCACTGGCTGCCCCTTCTGCAAGGCCTGTGACAGGAACTGGAAGTGCACTTGCATGACCCTCAGAAAACACCGGCTCAGCACCTGCGCAGGAACACAAGGCCGCCGTTACCGTGGTGACACGGGCACCACACCACACTTAGGTTACCAAGCACAGCAAGCTACTTATACTGGGTGTTAGACAAGAGACTGACATTTTTGTACTATCATAAAATGCTAATTTATTCACATTAAATATCACCCATACAATACTTCTTTAATTCAAAGTGTGCATTATAGAAAAGTACCACTTACTGATCCCAAAACAGCATTTGTGGAAGTATCTGTGCATGATTTCTCCAGCTACCATTTAAAGGAATGAGAGAGGGAAAGACCTGGATGATTCACACTGTCCTAAAAAACTCCATCTAAGGCAAAGCCAGCTCCCATTGCGCACTTAATAGAGAGGACTGATGGG
Source organism: Brienomyrus brachyistius (assembly GCF_023856365.1). Taxonomy (NCBI): domain Eukaryota; kingdom Metazoa; phylum Chordata; class Actinopteri; order Osteoglossiformes; family Mormyridae; genus Brienomyrus; species Brienomyrus brachyistius. The sequence continues at coordinate 513,505 of NC_064545.1, forward strand.
GGCGCTGCAGGAAAGCTCCCCTTCATTTGGAAACCTCCTCTAAGCCTGGCTTTAAGAATCTACCCTAAATCAGAAGTGGAAGGGCAGCACAGTCAGAAAGACAGCTATTTATTCAAGGGGTCATTTTTGGACTTTTGGACATTCAGGAACACTGCAAAATGAGGTGCTCCTGTTCCCTCTTCCACTGCAAGATTCACCTGAAATGCTAAGTTCAGATCTCCATCACATGGTAGAAGTGGGTTCCTCGAGTTTACATTTTCCAAGCTGTGAAGCAGCATTTTTTTCTACTACAGCATGTAGGACTCTGCCTCAGCATTCTTCAATGGCTGTAAACCAACACTGATGCAGGAGAAACGGAACAAGATGAGGGAGAATGTAACGACTGCTTACTTCGGTTTCTTCATTTGCTTCACCACTTCTAACTCTGAATGGACATCAGGGTTTCTCTCCCCGGTACTCGACGACCGACAAAGACGACCCAAGTATTTGTTCCCTCCCAGCTCAAAATCATGGACTGTCTGGGGGTTCCAGAGGACCGGGCTCAGAAACACTGATGTACATAATTTAACAGGGCACCTTTACACCCCCATTCCATGCTCTGGTACTTACCCCCATAGCCAAGTTAACAAAGCCACATAAGTAACTACAGGCCTTTGTTAAATGAATAAACCAATTTAAACCAAATAAATATTTCCTATCTTGCACCATCTGAGCATGGTTTGTTAAACTAAGTATAGTAAAGTTCACTTACCATCTGAACAGAACAAACGCTTTAGTCTTAATTTTCACTTTTATATGGAAACATAACTCAACAGTATCCCTGAGAGGGTCTCCCCCACCATAGCCGACAGAAGACACAGATACACCCAATGCAAACACATACACAAACCCTTAACACAGAGTATAAGGGCACCACACTGACTCAGAGAGGAAAGGAAAACCCACTGTGTTTGTTCAAAGTTCTCTGCATGATGTGCAAATTGTGGTAATCAGAGACCAAACTATGCAGTCTGCACCTTCAGTATGTGCGGAACAGAATTATACCAAACCTGATTCGCCCGGGTCTGGTGTCCTTTGTGTCGTATTAGGGTCCTGCTTTTCATGAATTCGAAAGATGCAGTTTTAAAATGACTCCTTATATGCCGAAGCCTATCTTATTATGTGGCGAGAGTCAGAATAACATGAACGGCATAGCTATGCCATAGTATTATTTAAGGAAAAAAAAAAAGTTTAAAATGTGTTAAATTTGAAAAATGCATGTTTTCACAAACTGAAGGCACTGTATATATTAAACTGATATGTCCTCAGATATGGGAAAGGGAATGAAGAGAAAGTGAATACCCACTAACCCTGGCAATTACCTCCATCTGCAGACCACCCCAGTCTGATATTACACTCAGCTACACAGGGGAAACACAGCAAACAATACATCAAAGAGAGAGCCAGACAAAACACCCGCTTTCACAAAATGCTGTTACACATTTCAGGCAAAACACCCCTGGTGCGATTAAATCAGATAGTTATTCAAAGTACACCTACAGCCAGAAAAACTATTCATGTGGATGGAGAGGAATGGAACACAAACACACGTTTATTTCCAGAAGAAACAGAGTTCTTACAGGCACCGCTAACAAAGATAAAGGCTTCAAGGGTATAACTAGGAAGTCCACCTCTCCCAGATTAGCCCACTGTTTTGAATGAGTCATTTTCCAGTGACAGGGGCAGTCACATGATTGCGGAGGGTGACGGTCCGTAACCTTTTTCCTGAATAGTTCTTATGTTGTGTAATAGGTCATGTGCCAAATCCGACTTGCAGATCAAGGTTAAAAAAGATGCCATACGGTGAGGCTCAGTAAACAGCGGCCCATGAGGGTTGCATCCACTGCCACGTTTGACACCCACAGAAACTGCAGTAATACTTTGAAATCTACCCAGTGGTTACATTAGGGATCCACACATATGATGACGAGTGCCTTTGTCAGACTGGCAACAAGTCCGAGTTATTTTTAACCAATTCCTGACAAAGTCTGTGACTCTAAACTTACAGGGAAACTTAAAAGGACACAGACCTGATGAATTCAGTGACATACGATCACTCGAAACACTTCTCTGCTATCTGAAAAGCACCCAGAGAAGTCAACCCCAAGAAGTAAGATCCTTATACCCCAGCTGACAATAAGTACATTCAGGATGGGCGTGGCTTATTCCGCACCAAGGGAAGCGCAACGTGGAAGAGCAACCCCTTTGTTTCAGGGGTGCAGGTGGAAAGATCAAAGAGTGACACTCGGTATATCGGACTCCAGGCATATTACACCACATTCGGTCGGAAATATTTCTCCCGTAGATCCAATTTTAACATTCATCTCCAGTGGCATTGACATAACATAGCTCCTGTTTATATGTTAACCCCCAGTGTTGACAGGGTCCTAGGTCTACCAACATTCACAACCTCAGTTTAACCTCCAAGCTAGATATTGCTAAAATACTAAAACTATTGCTGCAAGTAGTCATGGACAGTTGCATGGTCTTATGTTGCCTTAGGGTGTAACATGGAAATTACAGTTACATTATACTCAAATGCCTCCCTTCTAACCGAAAATACAAGATATTCCCAAAGAACTTACGTGCGCCTCTTTCTATTGTTTTTCCATTCACCTTTAAAAGACATATTTTAAGACAAAGACGGACGTTATTTAATCTAGTTGGTGGAGCTGTATAATGTATTCCAGATATGCTCAGAAAACACCACAACTTCTCAGGTGGAACTCCACATCACTCGTACCGGCACGTCTCTTGTTGCTGGCTGAAGCTGTCAGGTGCCCAAACCAAAGCAAGCAGCTCCACTCACACGGGGTGCTGATCATGCAGCCATTTCTGTTTCTTTTTATTAACGGATGCTCTTCGATAGCAGTCAGCAGCTAGCTCGCTAATAAATGGCCAACACCATGATGGCATTCCACAGATACTCTCCGTGCGTTTTTATTTCAGACTTCAGATGAACCTCTCCGCTTCTTAGTGGAAGCCGGAAACAGGAGTGGAAAAACTTGCAGAGCATTCCAGCATTGCCTGAAATCTGAGGCCATTTTATGCAATCCAGGTTTATTCGTGATACACATGTCAAAATACCTTCCTACGTGCACTGAGGGGATATAAAACATTGTAATGGAACTGACAGCCATTACGAAGCCTGCTCTATCAGGATCTTTAACAATCAGTCCCTAGTGCTCCATGAGAAAATTCAGACACGTGAAATGAATACACTGGGGAGTGGTGGGGGTCGGTATGGACTTCACAGGCTGTGGGGGAGTAAAATTCCAAAAGGGACAATGAACAGGATCGCTGCGGAAGGGATTTTCTTGCTCAAGACGCAAAACTTGGCCGAGACAAGCTGAAACTAGCATTCTTTACATGAGCTCCAAGCACGGGGTGGGCTAAAGAAACCTGGATTGGTGGGGACAGGGGGCATGGCAGAGAGTGGCTCCGGCCAAGCCACACTGCGGGCTGGAGAAACAAGCAATTTCTTCATGGAAAGGTGCATTGCAGCATTCCTCGGGCACCGTTCTGCCAGCAAGTGTGTGGACTTTCCACGCCGGCCTTTGTGCGCCCGCAGAGTCCTGGCTGCCGCGGCATAGCGCGTTACCAGCTCATTTTCCGTCCTCCAAAGGCATACAAACTGTATAGCAAGACTGAGCTTTCAAAAGAGCAGGAAGGGAGCACAGACAAAGAATCATGAAATATGACACTGATTTGAAGGAATGAGCCGACTGGCACAGAAGGCGGAGTGGGGGGGGGGGACTCGTGTTGCAGGCACAGAGCACTTTAGGCACTAACTCCCCCCAGCTCTGTTTTTCCCATGTCGCCATGACATCATACACACAGACCCCAAGGGTTCATTTAAGCTGTTTTATTGTGTGTGGCTCTTTAAATACGCAGCATGTCAGACCGTCACTTCGAACAAGGACAGCGATAACCGATCCATTCCCAGTGCTGCTAGGTAAACAGGGACTTCCTCGAGCCTTTCGAGCACGTTTGTGCAATAAAATTATTCAGAAATGATGTGGGGGTGCTGTTCTTGTTCCTTTTTTTGCTACCACTAGGGCTGCACGATATCACAGCGCAATATAATCGTGAATATATGGCGCGTGCGCAACAATCACCAGGGCTTCAGATTATGGGTGAAAATATCTGTCCAGACGCCGGCTTTTGAAAAGGGTCCAGATCAGTTGTCCACAGCTCCACTAGTGGAACCAATTAAAATACACAATATTGCACAGGTCTCTCAGTTGATGAGCCAATCACGTTTCGACTTCAATTTTCATTGCACACATCATATAACATCACTGAAGGAAAGAGAATTTGCTATCAAAATAAAAGCTGCCAGAAGTATAGTCCGTTATAAACCATAAAATTTTTGTTCCAACAGAAATATACTCTACGGGGATGATATTTTTTGAAACCGTCATGATACACAACCATGCCTAAGAAGTAAAGAAAAAAAATTGAAGCAACAAAATAAACAAGTGTTTTTTACAACACCCTAATGTAACCTTACGATAATCTGCATTAAGTGGAAATTTTTGTGGTACAATAACATAACATTTACATTGTTTTGAAAAGATACTAACTTTGAAACTGCTTATTTTTTCCTCCCGCTTTTTAAAACTGCTCATTATTTAGTTAACAGTCAAACCACGTTTAATTTAAACTCCAAACCACACTCAAACCACATAAGATAAATTAATGCAACATAAATGCATAACTCGATTAGCTTTTCACTGGAGCTCCAAAGTCAAATACAATTTCCTTTTTCCAAATCATGTGACATAAATACATAACTTGACTGGTTCCTTCAGCAGAGCAGTGAATCATGGAGCTTTGGAGCTCTGCAGCTGGATTCTATTGCGGCTTTTCGGTACTAAATGGACATTTAGATATCAGATATTCATACCATTCACCTTTCTATAATGTTATAAGTAGTACCTTAGGTCAGTGTTTCCAAGCCCGGTCCTTTGGGACCCACAGATGGTCCACATTTCTGCTCCCATATTGTCTGGGGATCTGCGAGGACTGGATTGGGAAACACTGCCTTACAGTGTGGGTTCCCAAACTTTGCAGCCCGCAACTCCTAATTTTGCCAATTGGCGGCGAGGGGGGGGGAGGGTCACTCAAAGTAGATTTTACCCAGTTTTTATAAACAAACTCTCGCCCTGCTGCCCCGCCCCAGTGTCTCCTCACTCCCACTTTGGGAAGCCCCGTCTTAGATTGTGGTAGGCATGGCTAGAAGCTGCTTGTCGCTGCCAAGAGCAAGGAAGGCGAAGACTCCTACCTCCACATCCTGCTGGCTGAAGTCACTCTGGTCTCTGAAGCTGGCCGCGCCGGCACTCAGCTCCATCAGCATCTTGGCGATCTCAGGCTTTATTGCTGCTGTGAGCCGGCCAGCCGCCTCCATGACGTGGTCCTGCACGTCCCTCATTTGCATAGCTGCTTTGGCGTAGCGGGAATTCCGGAACACACCACAGAAGAGCTCGGTGAGCAGGGAGCTGGCACGGCAGAAGGCGTTGAGCGCGTCCAGGTACTTGGAGATGCCCTGCTGGATGTCCGCCACAGCGCTGCCGCCGGAGCTGCCGAGGGGAGGGGAGTGGCCATAGCCACCCCCGGGGGTACCGGAGGAGGGGGCGGAGCAGGAGGAGCCCAGGGGCACGCCAAGGCCCCGGCCCAACTCTGGCATCTGATACTGCGGCACCTTCTGCTTGGACCCGCCAAGCAGAAAGCGTCGCTTGTAGTCCATTTTGTTCTCTTGTGCACTACAACAATACATAGGTGCAGGTCTGTCTTCAGCTAGCTCTCAGCTGCTCTATCGATTTCTCCGTGCTGCAACAACTGTGGACCTGCCTCTGGGCTCCTTCGGCCAACCCGGAACTTTCTAAGTTAAGAACAAAGACAGCTGAAGGGGAAAACGACTGAGGGACATCTTCACGGGTCCGTCACCAACCTAGAGGGAGCGAGAGAGATGGGGCACGTCGGCCGACGGGAGCCTGATTTTGTGGGGGTTTTTTGTGCAGTCCAGCTGCAGATGGTATCTACAGGACCAGGGGGAGCAGATCAGGCAGAATGTGCATCCCCACCATTTCTCTCCTAACCGCTGAGAAACCCGCCAGCCGCAGGAGGCCGGAGGGAGCAGCTGGAGAATGCAGGACGCCAAATACGGCACAGCAGAAGCTGGAAGCGGTCCCTCCTTAAGCAGTCTCTCCTTCCAAGTCCCTCAGACCAAGGAGTACTTTGATGTTTCGGCCGTCTCTGTACTTCTGCTCAAGACAGAGGCTCTCTCTTGCTGGTGTCTTTTTGTTTTTTTCCCCTTCCTCTACGCAAATGCACTAAAATTTGGCAAAAAAAAAAATAAATAAATAGCCTTTACCACAAAAACAAATCTTCAAAAGCTGGACACAAGATGCAGAAGGAAAAAAAGACGCACAGCACCGGTCAACAGCAGGGGAACAAAACAGGGATAAACTTTAACACCAAGTCAAACAAATGGCTGGCAGAGCAAAACAGGTGGGGGATCCAAGCACCTGGCGTGTCCCCCCACCCCCACGAGCTCAGCCTCGCGGTACGGAGCTTCTCCTCGTCAGCCAGGGGGCCGACGAAGCCTGGCTTGTCGGTGATCCTTTTCACGTGTCGCAGAGAACAGGCTCCCTGCAGCGTGTCTTGAACGCTGTGAGGGGTGCAGGGTGGATGCTTATTAAAAAAAAAACCCGCCTCCGTCTGCATGGGGGCCCCCGCTCCACTCAGAGGTAGTCGGTGGCGTCACTGCGGAAACATGGGCCACTCCCGGACCAAGCTCCTGCGCGATTGTAGTCCGAGGCAACCAAGCAAAAACATGCCGGTAAGGCCTCTAGGTCATTTCCTGGAGGAGAGAAGGAAGGGGTGGATAGGAAAGAGAGAGAGGGAAAAAAAGAGAAATATTTGTTAACATTTTGTCAGATATTTATTTTCCCGTGTTTGTCAGGTTGAGTAAATAAGCTGATTCACATTCACACTACACCTTCTTATTTACACAGCAGGAAAAGCACAAGCAGCACATCAGAAGCGAGCCTGACTTTGCCGGCTGAGTGAGATTAAAGCGAGCCTTAGTGGTTCACAAAGGCACCTGCCGCCAGAAAGTACATTCACAAAAACAGGCTTTGCTCACCATGCAGGACAACAGGCGGCTTTATATGCCTAACAATGACCAACGGAAATGTCAAAGCTAATTACACCAATTAGAAATGCGAGTGGAAGACCTAAAGGTTTCATAATGTGCCAAACGAAGGAGAAATAAACCATGGAAAAAAAACAACACAGGAATACAGAAAAAAAAATCCCTAACAGTTTTGGCTAATGGGACCCCTCCAGCTGAACTAGCCGCCGACAGGCACTCGGCCTCCAGCGAGTCACAGTCACTCTGCATTACTCCAGAGTTCCTCTGACCTTCGACGACTCCCGGCACAGAGAGGGATTCTGCTCCATTTCCTGCTGCCCAGCCCAGCTGCAGAAGGGAAATAATAACTTTCATGGAGTCAAAGTGACCACAGCAATGTTGTCAACGCAGCCGAATTATAATAGGCGCCCGGTGGAAGCGCCTGGCTTTTCACACTATGGAGAGGACACCGCTTTCCCTACTGACAACAGACTCTTGCGGCTCAGCAGAAAAATGGGAATAGAAAGAAAGGTCAGCCTGTTTTAAAAGTAGCACACTGGAAAAAGGCCGTAGGACAAGAGACATGGAAATCCACCGGACTTAAGGACTATTTACATCAACTACAACACTGTTAATAATAATAATAATAATAACCTAGCAATTTTAGATTATACAAGTTTTCCTAGGTAAACGTAAACAATAAAAACTTTAAGACTAAAAATACAGCTGCTTCCCCCCCCCCATTATTAACAGCAAGACACCTGGCTCATTTTTGAGCTGCGAACGTAAGGTGCAAGATTTTGAGCAGAGCACAGTCTAGCCTATCGTCCTTTCTAATGTACACCGTCAAACTGAAGGGGTAATTCAAAATACTCAAAACAAGCTAAAAAGCCAGACATGCTCCTCTCCTACATAAACAAGCTAAAACAAAAAATCAAAAAGCAATACAGGAATAATCAGAGTTCGCGCCGACGACCCTCCTGCCATGCAGTCTATGATGCCTGAAACTGAGAGACATGGCAGCAGATTATAAAGTGTGTTTGCAAAACATTCCAGTTACTCCATTCATTCGCTACAGGATCCAACTTGGAATACACCAATGTCACCATATTCATCCCAGTCATATTACAGGCAGACTAACTACACGATCAGGGCTGACAGACATCCAACGCAAACTCGGTAAACCATCCATGCACTATTTCACAGGATGGTGAAGCTCAAACCACCTGGAGAAAGACTTAATTCTCTCCCCCACTCCCCCCCACCAATAAATGCTCCAGTTAAGCATCAGAAATTGGCTTCGCCATTCAAGCCTAAATCCAGTGTCCTTCATTATGTCACCAGTCTATGAATGGCGTCACTTTTCTGTGGGGTCAGGCAGAGGAGAAAACTGGGCCAGTATTGATACCGCCGTGACTCAGGCGGCTTTGCCCCGCGATGCTCCACGCACCCAAACACACACATGTCCCAGAGACGCAGGCCTGAGGCCCAACCTGGCCCCCCGCCAGGCCGCCTCAGTGTCCCTCTTCTGCAGAGCACGCTCGCGGCTAAAGTTAGCGCAGCTGCTGTCGTCGTCCGCAGCTCAGCTGCTATACTTGGAGCGGGGGCCTGTTTAGATCAGTTCCCTAGAGCATATTTTCTGGCGCCTATTACAAAACATCCTCCCAAAACAAAAAAAAAAAAAAAAACACATATCAAACACCATCGCCGTAAAGTTGATGGATGAGAAAGCATGCTAGGAGATTAATATCCTATTTCAATCTACCTTAGGATGAGTAGGACTGAACCATCATCTGACAACAGCTGTGACTCTGAATGTTTATGTATTTATACATCCTGGCCCATTAAATGTGTATTGCTGAAACAAGATGTCACGGGCTACCTTAACTACAAACATCACCCCCTATCCTTCCATTCCCAATAGAGGCTTATCCGACCAGCCAGGTCCACCATCGTAACACCACCATTTATACGGATGCTTTTATATGAACCAAAACTGATTTTTTTAGAAGCATGGCAGCAAGGATTCCATATGCAAGGACTAGACAAGGAACTTCTTACGGCTGATACAGGTCAGCAGCTTTTGTATTTCACACCTTGTCTGTTCTCGGCGCCCCCTAAAGGCAGGGTATGTGTGCCCTCTGTATACCCCACCATGACGACTGCTTTCTTCACACACTACGGACACCGGGCTGTAGATAAAGTCCACCCACCAGTGTAAACAACCGCAGAGACTAACCTGGATGTCTGTTTACGCGGAGACCAGCTGACATCCACCCCAGGGAGAGCCTTGCCACAGACACTAAACTGAGCCGGCAAAGCAAATATGAGCCATTTGACCGTCGCACAGGCAGCAGGAATTTTTATTTATTTATTTATTTATTTTTATTTATTTTTTTTTTACAGGGTGTTCTCTGGAATGAGGACGACAGGGAAACTCGCCGCCGAGTGGAGCCGGGGTCCCGGGCCCCACTCTCACGGGAGCCCACGGCCCAATCACGGCTCAGGCTCTGCACATTACACCACACATTTCCTATTTCAGCCTCCGTGGGCAAACAGCTGCTGCACATTATTATTATTTTTTTAGATTTAACAGAGGAGAAAAAAAATACAAAAATCTAATTAAAAACAGCCCTGGACATCTGTTGCTAGTAAAGCAATGGAATGCTTTCCCTTCACTGTGCATTGAAAACTGACAGACAGAAAGAGAGCAAAAGCAGGTGAGCTTATTCATTCATTGACATAGGAACACTGACCTAAAAACACAAATGGCTTTTTATAAAAACAAAACATAATTGCCAAAATGGTGTGCAGTTATGTCCTCCCTGAACCGTACAAGCTTTGGCAATTGCGATGAAGCCAGTTAAATTTAACGTCTTTACCCCGACTCTGGCATGAACCTTAAGGAAAACCATCACCCGGACCTCAGAGCTCTGTCCCGATTACGGCATGCAAGTGGCTCGTTGTGAAGTAGTGGAAAATTGCGGACTGAGCCAAAAGTTCATGTCAAATTACAGTGAAGGCAGAATACTTTGCGCTGCCAAGGTAATTAAGTTTTAAGCACTCTGGAGGATCTCAAACAAAGGGTAGAATGAGTCCACCCCTTTAATAAACCCCAGAGAGATGAGATTCCTTACAATGTAAGCCTCTCTTTCCATAAATAAGTGATCACCTTTCTAAACACACAGAAAAATAATCATTGTAATGACTGTAGTCGTTACAATGCTTTGCGTGTTTTTCCTTTATTCCAGGTTTGGTTATGCCCTTTTTAAACATATACAGTATTGGCATTAGCATTTAAATGTCACCCACTTGCCTGAGAAATGTTGTGCAGGGGTGTGAAAAGTTCTCCATATGACCCAAAAGGTTAAAAAAGGAAGACCATAAGAGATGCATCTCTCAACAGTGAGCCCCTTTTTATTCATAAGTGAAAGGGGTTTGATACAATGGTGATGTTTTGTAGCTTCTGTCTTGTCTTCAATGGCGTAGTTCTAATTTTAGTTTCATATATGTTCAAGCTCTGCCTCACCTCACACAAAAAGCCAAAACACATACTGCCTAGAGAACAAAGAAAAGTCTTGTTCATGGACAAATGGTTTCACCATTCAATTTTGGGGAGTCCTTCCTGCGATTCATACGGCGCAATTCAAACCAGCGCCACATGTATCGGGGCAGTGCAGCGCATGTGTCACCTGTAGCCGTGAGGGGTTTAAACAGAAGCGAAAAGGTCAGAGGTCGAGCCAAGTGGTAACACAAGTGCAGCAAGCACCCGTTTCCCAGAAGCACTTCTGCTGCCCAGTCCCTATTCCTGAGAGCGAAGAACCTGCTGCATGCTCTCTCTCACGCCTCCCCAGTCGGCATGGCGATCACACCTAATGCTAGTGTGGACACATGTACACTTGGCACTGGAGGGTGAAATCTCTGACAAGCGTGTGCTTCAGATAAATTTAACAGATTAAAAGGGGGGGGAAAAAAACACATACTGCAGACTCAAAACTGCCCAGCACCAAATGAGTACCATATTTGTTCTGGTAATCTGGTTAAACTTTTGGCATTCTCAAGCAGTGCCACATACCAACCAGGCGGCTACACAACAGCAAGATGGGGGAGGGGGAGCTTTGTCAAGGTAAACAACAACCCCGTTACACTGATATCATGAATCTGTATCCGGGGGGTGCAACGACATATATACATCACTGCCAAAAGGGAAACACCCCAGTCAAAGCCTGTTATCACTCATGGCGAAATATTAGGGTCCTACTTTAAACAGGCACCAGAGGAAGGGGAACAAACATGACGTGTTTTGATCAGAAAATGTTGCCACAGCGGATACAGAAGCTGGTGCTAAACACAGCGATTTGACAGGGGATCAGCATGTGCAGTGGAGGCTCTCCGGCCGCGTTACTCACTGGGCAGCGAACTGTCAGACTCCAGGCCTGGGTAACAGGAGAACCAGTGAGAGAGCCAAGGAGTCTACAAGCCGACAGCGAGCCCGGCTCACGTTTCGCCACCTGTGGGAGTTATGTGCCGGGCTCTCGCTCCCACTGACTGGTTGCTGCTGCTTGCTTTATTTTTAGCATGAACAAATGTGAGAAATAATCATTTTATACGACAAGTAGGGAAAACACAGCATCACCACAGGGAGTGCGAACCCTGACGCTTAAAAAGCAGTTTCCCGAGGTCCAATGCTTTTAAAATCTGACATCGGTCCTTTCTGTCTTTTCTTTATCCCTAATATGGTCACAGACTAAGCAGTTTTCTGAGGCCAGTCATACTACTGTATACTACCAAAGTTCAACAAGTAGCTGCTGCAAAACACAACAAGAAAAACCTCATAAAACCAGAGCTAGTGACCCTTCAGGCACAACTGAGACTCAACCAGCTCTCAATTTGATCAAAGCAAGAAACACAAAATATGCATAGCATGCAGACGGTTTTTTTTTTTTTTTTTGAGATACATAACTTTGATAGCCAACTAGGACCCCACCAGAGCAATACATTCTGTCCAGTATTGTGGATGAGGAATGCCGGGCAGCTCTCACTACCATACATGAAAATCCACAAGCAAGAGAGCGACCAGGAGCTAAGCGCCGGCAGGATGCAGAGCTAGTTTCCCTGGAAACCCAAGCGGCGGTGGCACTACTGCACACCCTCGCAGTGACGCCACGGCAGCAGCAGCTCGTCACGCTCCACTTCCTCCCAGCCCATTACCGCGGGACACCGCATCTTCGCTGCCGCCGTGGCGACCAACATCAGCATCATTTTTTTTTTTTTTGCTAACGCAGTCAGCCAGGACATCACAACACAGGTATTACATCTTATATGCAAGACCAACAACAAAAATGTCTGGCAAATATGAATTAGGTCAGCGTTCCACGCATGATTTCCTAGAATCATTGGTAATGGGAGAAGCAACGGATGATTTATTTTTAATACTACAAAAATACCAGACGAGGGCCTGGAGCCTATCCCAGGAAGTACGGGGGGAAAAAGCTGGGGTACACCCTACATAGGATTCCAGTCCTAGGTACATCTATTAGGATGCCAAGCAGCCTAAATCCATGTCCCTGAACTGTAGGAAGACACTGGAGAACCTAGAGAAACCTAGAGGACACATGCAAACTCCACACACACACACACACACACACACACACACACACACACACACACACACACACACACACACACACACACACACACACACACACACACACACACACACACACACACACACACACACACACACACACACACACACACACAGAGTGTAGGCAGGATTTCAATAGCCAACCTGAAGGAGCAAGGCGGTGATGTTACCCATTGAGCCACCAGGCCGTCCTCATATGTGTATTATACACACACACACACACACACACACACACACACACACACACACACACACGCACATTATATTTAAACATTTATACACAGCCCTGCGTCTAATCAATGGGGAAGGGACCTCAATGGCCTTCATAACTGTTCTCATTAGATACCACTGCAGTCCACTGACCGTCAAACCGGCGAGACAAACGAGGAAAAGCTGCCTGGGTAAGATCCACCTATTTCTATCAAAGTAGGTCACGGAAACGAGGGGTCAACAGAAGTCACACCCAAGTAAGCTTAATCCTGTGGACCCACATTCAGCTCTGGAAGCCCTCCAGAGCAGCATACAGCTCCTCATCAGGAGGTCCAGCAAAGGTCATCCATGTTGTCAGTCAGCAATTCACACAGCTGGAAAACAGAGGTGGGAAAGTTAGAGAAAGCTGCTATTGCAGCTTAAATATTTTCCCAGCTCCAAGTTCATGATCAGATCAATATAGATTATTAATGATAGATTTCATGAAAGGCGGAGACCGTACACCACCTATCAAGCTTTTCACAAAATCTTTCATCTAAGCACAGCACACAAGGGGGAAGATTCAAAAGTAAAAGGTGGCAAAATCCAAGGTCGTCTCGTGGTTTGTTGTTTCTGAGAATTATAACGAGCTGCTGTCTTTCTGAAGCCTTGACCTACAAACGCATCCAAAGGAATGCAAATCAGGACCAGGGTGGTGCTATTTTTTTTTCATAATTTGCTTCATCAAAATAGTCATGGGGTGGAGCAAGAACATGGTGGGAGGGAAGGAACAAGAATGATGTAAGTCATTCATTCAGTTACATTAACTAGGAGACACTTCTGTCCAAAGCATCACGCAAAGTGAGGAAAGTCTGGGGTCTGAGAGCAGGGCCAGCCAGCACCCCTCGAACAGTAGGGATTAAGGGCCTTGCTCAAGGGCCCAACAGTGATATGACAACTCTGCCATCCATAAGATTCAAACCCACAACCTTCTGGACACAGACACCCCAAACTCACTGGGCTGCACACCACCCTAGCATATCACAAAAAAGCCTTGTAAACACCGTAAAAATGTCTAGCAGAACAACCAAATCTCTGTGCCAGTTAATAAACTAAATCAAACAGCTGCATAATCCCAGCCATTAAACCCAGAAGAAATAAGTGCTGATTCAGCCCGTGTTCATCAAAGCGTATTTAAGCTGTGCGAAAGTGCTAACACAGGTACAGCTACACTTACGGCGGCATTTCACTTGCCTGGGTTATTTCTGCTCATAGGACACATGCTGCCTCACACAATCCTCATGGGGCATAAACATGCAGGAAGCAGATAGCCAGACAGAACACAGGGGGACAGAAAAACCGGGCTTACTATAAGCTACGGTCCACTGGGACCTGACATCAGCTCAGAAAACCTCACCAATCAGTGGAGGGATCTTTGCCATCTCTGACAAAATATCACTCCAGGCCGCATAGTCAAATTCGGAATGAGCCACTGCCGTTCACATTAACGTCACTACTCTTATCTGCATAGCAATAGGTCCAATAAGTTAAAGCAACATCGAAGGCTACGAACCTCAAGCACCACTTCAGAATCTCCTTCTGCCCGTTCCAACAAACAGCCAACTACACATCTGTTTCATCGGGTTCAGAAGGATCATTTTACCATTTACCAATTGCACCTGAACAGACAGCCATTGATGTACAACAAAACTCCGACAGAACATTAAAATCGCGATAAAACTGCAGTTGAAGTTAACACCGTTTCCACAGAGACAAAGGACTGAAGATTCCCGTATTAAAGGCTAAATGGCGTTGAGGGGACATAAGGAGAAAAGACATGTTGACACTAATATAGAGCATTGAAATACATGATTTGGGGGGGGGGGGGGTTCACTAAGCCTTTTAAAGTACATGTACATAGACATCCATCTGCAATACTGCTTCTCAATTACTGAATCGCTAAGACCAATGACATGTATAAACTGTATAAACACACACTACATTAAATAAATGCATTGTATGCCTGTGTGTATGTGTGTCAACAAGAGCATCTGAATTAGCCCACTAGAAGAGACAGCACTCAGGCCTATGTCCCGCAGGAATATGGTGGTGGACTGTGCCGATTTCCATAGCAACAGAGCCATGGTACAAAATTTAACAGGCATCACTAGTCCCGTGTTTCTGTCATCACAGAGAACAACATGTGGACCATGGGTACAGGAACCCAGACATCTCTCAAAATTCACCGGAACTGGTTTTCCTGTGGGGGGCGGCATGGTGGTGCAGTGGCTAGCACTGCTGCCTCACACCTCTGGGACCCGGGTTCGAGTCTCTGCCTGGGCTACATGTGTGTGGAGTTTGCATGTTCTCCCCATGTCGTCGTGGGGTTTCCTCCGGGTACTCCGGTTTCATGCTGAAAACATGCTGAGGCTAATTGGAGTTACTAAATTGCCCGTAGGTGTGCATGTGTGAGTGAATGGTGTGTGTGAGTGTGCCCTGCAATGGGCTGGCCCCCCATCCTGGGTTGTTCCCTGCCTCGTGCCCATTGCTTCCAGGATAGGCTCCAGGCCCCCCGCGACTCAGTCGTAGGATAAGTGGTTTAGAAAATGGATGGATGGATGGTTCTCCTGTGCTGAATAAATTACTTCTGATTTATTAAGCCCCAAGTCTTATTTCTGGTTAGCCTACTGGCATAGAACTGGGTTGTTTGGTGACAAGTCATAGTATGATGACCTACCTTCATTGTTTAGGCCAAAAGGAATGTGACTGGCTTTAAGCATAGTGCACTAAGACTGAGCAAATGAATCATCGAATAAGAAAATGAATTAAGAGGAGTGCACGAGATGTACTTATTGAACATAAAAACACGGCATCTTGTATCCCGTTCAAAATGTGATCCAGAAACGTGTTATACATTCTTATGATCCATGGCTGACCGTGGACTGACAATAGCTGAATTACCACCTACAGCTAAATTTGTAAAAAGAAGCAGACATGATTAAATACTCAATGTACAGCATGCCAGGTTAATATGCAGACAACCCAAACCTTAGTCACTTACCAAGCTATGATGACAAAGCAGAGAAACAAATTGGAACTTAAATACGAAAGATGTTATTCCCATGTCTTGTGGGAATCAGACAATTTTTTCTGCTTTTAACAAGCATTGCATCATTAGTAATAAGCAATATCACATGTATTAAGGTATGCAAAACATTGTTTTTCTTATGCTTTTCATAAATAATAAAAATCATAGGAGCAAAACAATACAACTAAGGACTAAAATAAGGACTAAAAATTACTTCATTTTAGTTACAGGGTGTAATCTGTACAGGTCAAAGCATTATATGTTACAACATGCAGCCAACAGAACGCAACTTTGAGTTTTATTCGTTTGGGGTTGGCATAGCAAATGTACGGGCAAAGACGCCTATCCTCCGGTCACCATTAAACACAGAGCCATCTGTTAGCAACTGGCAGTCAGTTTATGCTTTAATGCCGAAGCAACCTTTACATATACTGCGTAATTCCCAGGCAGTTACTAAAGCAAATAAGCACTAAGCGGATAAAAATGTTCTGCGTGGAGAGAACCGACAGCATACGCGAAAATAGTACAGTAGGAGTCTCCATAGAATTATGATACATATGGAATTTTGGGAATTTTATTTTCTTAATATTTCATTTAAAATTCACCTAATACAATTCACACATAGACACCTATACACACGTGCTGTAAAAGGTGTAAAAGGTGCCGTCAAATCTCGCAGGTGTGGGTTACCAGTTTCACCGAAACTCACCGACAGGAGAAGGCACTATCCACCAAAATATCCTATTTAAAGCCATACAAACACGAAAGTACTGGCTCGCTTTAGCCGAAATCGACAGACGCAACAGTTCGGCATGTGTGCAACAGAAATAGAGAATAGAGAGAAGCCCACGGAGAAAAACGCACAAACACATACCCTACTTTGTTGAATTCACACCAAGCACTGAAGGCGTCGATCTTCATTGTAAAGTTGGGGGTGTGGAATTAATAACTAATTATGTCAAACACAAACAATAATTTAAAACCCGTATAAGAAGTTATTAAAATAGTTCATTTGGAATGAAGCTTCTCTGGAAAGTCACCGGCGCATTATTAGTAGCAAAGCAGGTATAAGGACTACACAGGGTATAATTCTAAGCGAAACGACGCAGAGGCTCTGGCCGCTGCAGCCCGCCCGGACCGCGCCGCACAGCGGCTCGCTAGCCAGCTAACGCCGCCGACGTGAGTGCGACTGACAGCCTGCGACACACAATTTCACGCCTATAGAGAAAACACCCGGCCCCCCCTCCTTTGCGCTACCGGTCAATAACCCCGCCGGGAGGGCCTCTCTGCGTCAAAACGGTTCAAAAAAAGGCACACGGTATGCGTCTTTAGAACAGAGCAGAAACGCATCTCTTACCAGCAGCACATCCCACCGTCTTGACAGCAAATCCCTGTCAGTGTAAACCGGAACTGACGTCTCTCAGCAGCTACCAGCCTTAAAAAAAGGAAAGCACGCTCTAGCAGGGAGTTTCCCTGCGCGAGAGTGGGAGGCGGTGTTGGGCACGCGCCAGTTCCAAGCCTTAGTGAGCCGAACACTTCGCTTAATAAATATAATCAGCAGATCGGCTGTTTGTTAAGCTTTATATATATATAAATGTACATTAAATGTACATTATGATTGTCATGAATTGCGTTTGTTTATACATGATCTGAATGACGAAAGCTTTAAAATACATTCATATTTTCAATTACCATCTTATATGTCTACAACTGTGTAATAGGTGTATGCGCACGTCGATGAGGGTGTTTGCGCTTGTTCTAACTAAGCTAGTTTGTTTTTCTGTTTGAGTTGTGAAGTTGCTGAAGCTCTCATTTTAATGTTGACTCTGCGGACACGTTAATCTACAATGAAAACATTCTCGAAGTATGAAGGTATAATGTGCCATTGTGTGTATCTCCATATACCAGGGGCGATTCTAGGTCTTTTTCAGGGTGGTTGAGACAGACCCCCCTCCCCCCCCAAATAGGGCCCAGAATCACCTATGCCATGACATACCATTGTTAGCCAAACCATGAATAAATTCAATACATTTTCCACTACACGTGTATCACATATATTCATAAGATTAACTGTGCTTACACTTTATGGTGAATTTAAATGTATTTCTCAGTTTTGAATGGGAACGCCAAAGCTTTGCATTATTACATGGTATTTTTCGCCCCCTAGTGGACTTGTTTAAAATGCCCAACACAATACTTATAATACAGACTCTACTCTACTTACGAACTTTCAGACATACGAACGAAGAGAACTGTAAGTCCAAATTGTGTTTATTGGGTCCCGTTTCCTGTCCGCAACATCGTTTTTTTCTGCTCGCCAATTCCGCCTAGTACGACTCTTGGCCGCTACACCCGCCGCGCAGCAGGGTAGCGTGCGTACTCCCAGCATCCTGTCTTTTTGTACTTGTGTATGCCCTTAAAATGATGCTGAATAACGACTTACGAACATTTCAAGTTACGAACGGCCGTTTGGAACGTAACCCGTTCGTAAGTGGAGAAGCGTCTGTACTTATAATGTAATTTAGATGTCTCAGCTCGTTTTGATTGTAGCATTACAGCAGTCATTTAAAAAGCTTAGAACATTATTTTAAGGGTAGGTTAACACACAATACGGTATTTAGAAGAACCATGCAATAAATTAGTGATTATGGAAGCTAAATAGATGATAATCCATCCATCGATTCTCCATCGCTTATCTCGGATCATATCTGGGTCAATAATAATAATAACAATAATAATAATAATAATAAGCTGATGATATTGTTATAGTTGATGTTCTTATTGTTCTTTATTTTGTAATTTTGTCAGATAAGTACCCATACAGCAATAAATACTTCTCTGTATCTCTTTACTGCATTTCACCGAAGTATCACAAATGTCAGAGGCAACACACCGTGCTCGTTGGAAGGTCTTGGGAGGGGCATGTCTTCGGGCTGCTATTGGACCAGAACCGTTCTGTAATTTCCTGAATGTCCTTCTCTATTTCCCACCTCTTACAAGCTTCTCTTCACTCAATCGGGGGACGAAGATCCACACGATAACAGTCTATCGCACTCGTCAGCATGGGGCTCACAAGTGACGCAAACTATAAGAAACTGGACGCGTGGTATAAATCCAACGCCGGCAAGCTGAATATGAGGCAGATGTTTGATGGTGACAAGGAAAGATTCGGCAAGTTTAGGTAATCAGTGTTTGTATTCATTATGACTCGTGTCTCTATATTAAATGAAAGAAATCGCATTTTTAAGCAGCCAATGAAACAATACCCAAAAAGCAAGATCTGCAAATAGTATTACTGTATCTAGTAAAGCAAAGTCTGGAATGGAAATATCTTTGTTAACGTGTCTGTTCGTTATTTTATGACACTCCTGCATGCAAGCAGTAAGTACTTCCCACTGTAGTAAGACTTGATTCGTACTGTCCTAGGCAGTTTGCTATGATTTCACCTGTTAAGCGGAGCAGATATTGTGCCGTTTTCGTCGCACATTCGTGGCGCTTGGGTATTTAAAAAAACACACGAAATAGTCTCCATTTATTTCCTAGAATCGGTGTCCTTGGTCTGCTACAAGTAAAGGATGAATAAAGGTCATCGCTGTGTGGTATTATTTTCCCTCATTGTCAGTCTTGGCTGACAATTCCTCTACTCGTAATATAGCTGTTTACAGTCTGCCGCAAGTTATATTCTATCTTCAAATTTTCGTTTGCTGATTTTAACAGAGATTCTATTTAAAATAGAATGGACCACTTATTGAGTAAGGGGGTAGGTGGTCGCCATTACTCTACATTGTACAATGTCACGTGAAGAAGAAGCCGCAAATTTATATTCCAAAAAGAAAATGGTTTACATTTCAGTTTTGTTTCCAACTTAATAGCATAACATTGAAAACGGACGAAGGAGACATCTTGCTTGACTATTCAAAGAACCTAATCAATGAAGAAGTGATGAAGATGTTGATTGACCTGGTAATGATGTATCGCCTGCATCTGAATTGCAAAGGCTGTGCATTCAAAACCCAGGGTGTTGTACACTGCTAATTTCTGGTATTTCAGATGAAGCATTTGATAACTTCTGTATATATTTGATTAGATTGATTATAAACTTTATTTGTGTATATATAATTTAGCTGTAAAATGTGAGTTATAGCAGTAAAATTACAGTGATGTTTAAGGTTGTTAAATGAGTTTCTTTCTATAACATAATATGTTGCTGCTGTGTTTTGTATGAGTTTTTCTGATCAAATATCGATTTCTTTAAAAAGTTACCCACTAGTAGATGTATTGTAGTCTTATGGCTTGTCATAAGTACATTTTATTGCAAATATTATTTTATTAATCTGTATAGGCAAAATCAAGGGGTGTGGAGACAGCCAGGGACAAGATGTTTACTGGTGAGAAGATCAATTTTACGGAGGTATGACAGAGCTCTGCATTTTCTCCCTCAATAATTCTGCACTTGATTGCATTTTGGTGGAACCTGTTACTTTCCAGTTACAGCACTAAGGGTTTGAATTTCACCTCCAGTCTTTGTATATGTTTTTGTGTGTTTTCCCTCTGTTGTGCGGGTTCCCTCATACACTTTTGTTAAATAGCATTTCTGAAGTGATACAGTTTAAAACAGAAAGGGGGCAGGGAAGGGCTTAGCAGGCTCTGTACCCGTGATCAGAAGGTTGCTGGTTTGAGCCCCAGCTTTGGCAGAACAGTCACATGTCTGTGAGCCCTTGAGCAAGGCTCTTAATCCCCCCCCCCCCAGCTCCAGGGGCATTGAACATTGGCTGATCTACACTGAGATCCCCCAAGCTATGGAGAGCAAGATGGAGTCAGTGAAGGGAAGCATTCCAATGTACTTGTACTCATACTTGTGCAAATGGAAAATAAATAGTTTATCATTATCAAAGGGAATTTCTGAAGTGTGCATTGGGTGTGACTGTGTCCATGTCCAGCTATATGTCTCTTCCTTTCACATTTGTGCATTTTACCCAAGTGGTGCACATAGTCCCATTTACATAGCCCCATCCAGGCTGCATGCCTGGCTGCCTGATGCAACCTGAATAGACCCTGACCAGAACATGCAGTTGGAATTTGGATGTTTTGAGTTTTATTCCAGTTAAAATTACATATCACATCTGCAGTGATAGTCATAGTGCAGGTGGAACCCTAGGTTGGCCCCAGCGGTTTGTTAAACTGACGCTGCACATCTGTCAGTGTCACTTATGGAATCATCATGTAAATGAAAGGCCTCATTTCTGCATTAAGGTTTCTTACATAGATCACATGCATTACTACACTCATGGCCAAAATTGTGGAGATACTTCCAGTTTATAGAGATTGCAGAACTTCATTCATCAGTTGCTCCAGTTATTTATTTAATCTTCTAATCTGAGTATGATATTTGTCACATTTTTTGATTCTTTATAAACATTGTTGTCAATATTTTCGTGTAGTAAGCATAATGCCAAAATGCTACGTGTTTCCTCACTTTTGGCCACTCGTGTATTTAATTATAATTAAATATTATATATTATGTATTAATTATAATAATTAATGTATATATGCATGACTTATTGGGGACAACATCATGGTTATGTATGACACACAATACAGACTTCTCAGATCCTTATTAAGGCTTATCCTATATTGGTATGAAGTGATATTTTGTATCTCAGTTACATCCTGCATGTTGGTCTTATGTTCCAATTCTGCCCCTGCTGTTTCACCCCTGAGCAGGGCCGGGCAGTTCTCCACGTGGCTCTGAGGAACCGATCCAATGCCCCCGTTAACGTTGACGGGAAGGACGTCATGCCCGAGGTCAACGAGGTCCTTGAGAAGATGAAGGGCTTCTGTCATGTAAGAACAAACCGACCTCTTAGCTATAATTGGGTCTCTTTCTTTCACGTTTGTATTTTGTACCCAAGTGGTGCAGTTATATATATAATAATATATATTTTTTGCTCTGCCCTGTGGGTACAGAATTCCATGAGCATTGAACCATGAACTGCATTAAATTTAATGATATACATTCAAGTTCACATTGATTAAAATTATATTCAGGTGATTGAGTAGAATCTGATCCACCTGAACTTATTTGATGTTATAAAACATATTAAGCCTCCACACAGATGATTTCCCAGGACAATCCAATCCAACATGGACAATCAGCTCGCTGTTCCTCTCTGGAATTAATAAAGATCACCTGTCTATCTGTCACTAATCTGTAATAGCATCTATAGGATTACGCTTCCTGGGGTGATGTGGTAAGCCTCGACTTTCTTTCCCATACAGAAAGTGCGTAGCGGCGAGTGGAAGGGTTACACCGGGAAATCCATCACTGATGTCGTCAACATTGGCATAGGAGGCTCTGACCTGGTGAGCAGAGATCCGTCTTTGTGACACGTAAGACGGAGAACCTTAGAAACCTGCAGTTTCTAAGTGTCGGTTAAACGGCGTACTCGTTTGGCCGGGTGGGTAAGCCCTGGTGTGCTGTGCCAGGGCCCGCTGATGGTCACCGAGGCGTTGAAGCCCTATTCCAAAGAAGGACCTCGCGTCTGGTTTGTTTCCAACATCGACGGCACGCACATTGCAAAGACCCTGGCGGAGCTCAACGCTGAGACCACGCTCTTCATCATCGCCTCCAAGGTAACGGGATCTGTTTGCTGTCTCCTAATTCTCAGAACAAATGTAACAGAGCAAGCTGATGCAAATTAGTTTTACTTAAACAAAATTGTTTTGACATCTGAAAGAAAAACGATTGATTCAGAGAGATAGCCAATCAGATTGTAGAGAATCAGATGTCTTGGTCCCACTTGCTCTAGCTGCTTTGGGGAGGCTTAGCCCCCCATCTCGTAACGTTCCCGATATTAGTGAAATGTTAATGTCTTGACATTAACGTTCTTTACTGTGAACTTTTCTGCTCTGTTTTATGTTGTCTAACTTCTGCTGTCACATCTCTGTCCTGGCTGACTTCTATAAGCGTAGCGCTGGTGCCAGAAGAAATCTGACAGGGCACTGGTGGGGAAGGGGGGCCAGCAGTAATAGTTGTCGATGTGGGGGGGCTTGGGGGGTGGCGATGGGTAAGCATTCAGTCTGTAGCTACAAGCCTGGGAGAGACTGGATTTGTTTTACGATGAACACTTTTATTTTAAAAAATGAAGTTAAAATAAAAGACACGTCCTTGTTGTGTGGCGTTAGGAAGGGGCACAATGACTCATTTGCCCGCAAATGCCTCCCCCCCGATGGCAATGATGAATAAACCGTGAATTTGTTGGTTTTCATAATGTAATAACAGCCCCTTGTCATTAAAATTTTTCCATGCATTGACTCTGTGACTGTGCCGCTGTTTGCTCAGACATTCACCACTCAGGAGACCATCACCAATGCTGAGTCTGCCAAGGAGTGGTTCCTGAACGTTGCTAAAGATGTGAGTGCTACAGTGTTACCAGACGGCATTGGGGGGGGGGGGCTGAGCATCACCAAGGTGAAAACCACGAGCATTACAGAGGGAAGTGAGATGACGTTTGATTGTTTTCCATGTTCCCCACAGAAATCAGCTGTAGCCAAACACTTTGTGGCGCTCTCCACGAACGCGGTGAGTTCTCAGTCTTCACGCACCTTCGATTCCTGCCTCTGGTCAATGCGGCCCAATTGACTTCTGGCTCCGTTTTCTTTCAGCCCAAAGTAAAGGACTTCGGGATCGATACTGAGAACATGTTCGAGTTCTGGGACGTAAGTATGGCAGGGCCTTTGCCGGACGCCCACATACCACACCTTATCAGCTAGTGGGAACCCACAGGAAGCTGCTATTAATAGTGTGGGCTTTTGACCTGTGAAGTAGCTGCCTGTGAGCGCAGGCGGACAGCTGTCGGCTGACTGATGAAGAGGCTGATATCCACCACGCCGCTGGTGTGATATTATTGGAGGTGACCTTCTCTCTGGCCCCGTTACTGTATTCGACTGGGTGCAGCAAAGGTCATGGGGCCTCAGTTGCTCGCATTGCTGGTAATTAAAGAACAATGACATCAACAGCAGTGGTGTTTCTTAAAACTGGTACAATTTGTTGGCTTTCTGGGGTAAAAATGGTGTCTTGGTGGGTAGTATTGAGAGCTATGGCTTTGAAAAGTTTGGAAAGTTTCTCCAAAGACATTTAGTGAGATGAATATGCCCATAGTGTGTATTTCCAGTAATACACTGACATGTCAGGGTGTATCCCCTGCCTTGTGTCCCCCTGCCTTATGCCCCCCTGCCTTGTGTCCCCCTGCCTTGTGTCCCCCTGCCTTATGCCCCCCTGCCTTATGTCCTCCTGCCTTATGAACTATACTGCTCCTCATTGATAGGCCTCACCCGCCCCCCACGACCCTATACTGGATTTTATATATATATATATATATATATATATATATTCCATATACAGTAAAATCTCGGATTGCGAGCATAATTCATTCCGGAAACGTGCTTGTAATCCAAAGCACTTGTATATCAAAGCGAATTTCCCATTAGAAATAATGGAAACTCAAATGATTCATTTCACAACCCAAAAATATTAATGTAAAAATGATTAGGACAAAATATAAAGTAAAAATACATAAAACAAATTAACCTGCACTTTACCTTTGAAAAGAATTGTGGATGGTGTGAGGGAGACGAGAGAGAGGAGAAGAGGAGGGTTATTTTGTAGGACGACTTTCACTATAACTAACAGAATCACTGCTATCTGTTGGCTCACTGGAATCTTTTTCTTTTTGTGTGACTTTAACAAGGAACCTATCCAATGACAGCCGCTTTTGCCTCCTTTTCGATTTCACGGAAATTTGGACATTGCATTGTCGTTAAACAAATTCATTGCTCGCACTGCTACACCCTTATTCAGGTGGTGCTTTTCTACAAAATTTTGACTATACGAGTGAGACACACCGACTGAGACCAAGCTTCGGAAACGATCCGGCAACGAGAGAGAGAGAGAGAGAGAGAGAGAAGAACCATCGGCTCAGTTGTGATTACAGTTTAACACTCAGCAGGCAAAGTGTATATGTAATACTCGTATTGCAAGATCTTGCTCGTTTATCAAGTTAAAATTTATTTAAAATTTTTGCTCGTCTTGCAAAACACAAGTTTCTCAAATCCGAGGTTTGACTGTATAATAATACATTTGTAATTATATGGAACATATATATATATATATATATATATATATATATATATATCCTTGCTTGCCACAGTATTATATATACACATGCTCATATGTGTGTGTGTGTGTGTGTGTATAAGCAAAGAGATACACGGTGCAAGAGCTTATCCCTTAAGGGGCTAGGCTTAATATAGAGAATCAGGGAAAAATTTGGGGGGGGGGGTTCAGTTAGAAAATGGCAGCCCCTTCAGGGCAGTCATCCTCCAGGGTCCAGAGCATACAGACATGGCTGGCTTATGAGAAAAGTCTGTTCTGCCGCTGGGTTGGTGAAGTATCAGCCACCAGCCAGGTCGCATTGCACTCCTTGAGGTAACCTTGGATACCATTGGCCTATGTGGTGCTGATTGCCCCCTGCTGGTGTGAGATGGATTCCCAGCAGTCTATAATGTTGCTATATGTATCTTTTTTTTTTTTTTAACAATGTCAATCAAGGTTATGGGTCCTGAGGCCACAGAGTAACCAATACAAGGCCATCGTTGCTATTTCTGGCATTGTTAAAGACTGTAAGCTTGGGGAAAATCTGCTGGTACGTAGAGAACAGATCAGTCGCTTACGGGAAAATATTTTTGTTATATGTTTCTGAAAATATATGTTAGCAGGTTCACTTCTTGAGGGAACAAATGAGCAGATGAGCAGGGGTGTAAATTACGGGGGAGTTCAATCCCCCCCTCCCCCCCAATAATTAAAACCATCCAATACAACCCCCTGGATCCCCTTAAATGGTTGGAGACCTCACCCCCCAATGCCCAACCCAAAGATATGCCCTTGCAGATAAGGGTATGTTTGTCTTTGGATGAAGGTGTCGCATTTGCCCATTTTATAGCATCATTAGTAAGAGGAGCACTGGGCGAAGATAGAGATGGAGAGAGAAGATTGAAATGGCGAATCCAAAGGCCTGTGGGTCTTCCCTGCTGCGGGGTGGAGTGCCTAACATCACTGGAATATTTGGTGGCTTCACCAACAGATCTTTTTTAAAGCGTCAGTGAGATTTGTATAGCTGGACTCCCTGATGTTTTAAAGTACACAGTCCCCACGCTGTCCTTTATACATATTGGGTTATTAGCAGCGTGCCCTGAGGACCCTGTTCCCTTTGAAGACCGAACAACGAGAGATTGGAGATGTGCTCTTTCACATCTGGGTCAATCCAATCTTCAAAGTGAACATTAACTTAAAAAAATACAGACTGTAAGTGTTCCATTTTGGTTAAAAGTGCTGGCCCTGTAATATCATAGGCGTATTACCGGCACGCAGACTTCCTCTCGAAAACACAATATCATTGTCAGTATTTATTCACTAGGGCTTTCTATTTGCCTGTTTCAGAAGGTGGATTCTGCTCGGAGAGACGGACAGGCTTCTGGTGCATGCTGGGAGTGCAAGGGAAGGGGGGAGGTGGGATGTCTGAAGTCGTACCCTGGCAGCGTGTCTCCTCGGGGGAACAGATGGGAGGCAGGAGGCTGCCACGTTGGGGGGAAAATGGCCCGCTATATTTAATACCGAATAAAATGATATCATGTTTTATTTTCCCTTTCAGTGGGTGGGTGGACGTTACTCCCTGTGGTCAGCGATTGGCCTGTCCATTGCTTTGCACATAGGTATGTACATAATTAAAGCTCTTTACAGTAACCCATGAAGTTCATGGGCGCCTCCTGTCGATCAGACCATTTATGTACCACTTATAGGTACTTTGCTCATTTTTTTCCCCTTATTTTTACTGATGTACTGTAAAACGTAATAGTGCATAATTCCAAATTCTGTGTGTCAAGTTTTTCACTTTGCCCCCCAAAAGTTTCTGAAATAGTTTCCTTGTTTCACATCAGGCTTTGAGAACTTTGAGAAATTGCTGAGTGGAGCTCACTGGATGGTAGGTCTGCTCGCTGCATAATCATGCACAGTGGGAGAAGGCAGGGACCACCTTACTTATGAGGCAGCTATGCTGAGTTATCCTGCATGTGTAGCTTAATGCAAAGTGCCACACGATACTGCAGTCCATCAACTGCAAGCTGGGTGACGTTGCTGGAAGTGAAACACCCTTCTCTCCATATCGGATGTGGAGTTTTCAAATACCAGTGTCCTGTAGTGATATGTGTTAAAACTGAGGTGGATTTAGGCAGCGCTACATTAAGCCTTCAGGTAGGGGGCGCTGTTTTAGCGCAGACCCACAGACTGAAGCTCCCGCATGTTCCTGCCCTCTCTCCTGCTCAGGACTGCCACTTCCGCAGCGCCCCCCTGGAGAGCAACGCTCCTGTACTGCTGGCCATGCTGGGCGTCTGGTACATCAACTTCTTCCAGGCGGAAACTCACGCCCTTCTCCCCTATGACCAGTACATGCACCGCTTCACCGCCTATTTCCAGCAGGTCCGTGGGAGGATAGGAACTTGGGGGGGGGGGGGATCTTGAACCTTACCCTGTCCAGCAGAGGCTGTGATGGCTGATTTTTCAGTTGGAAGATCACGAGCGTTGTGTGTGTCCATAGGGGGACATGGAGTCCAATGGGAAATACATCACCAATCACGGCACACGAGTGGATTACCACACCGGGCCTATTGTCTGGGGGGAGCCTGGCACCAATGGGCAGCATGCCTTCTATCAGCTCATCCACCAGGGTATGCCACCAGCAGGGGGCGCTTCAATACATGGGCTTACCTAAGCGGAAACCCAGGGGCCTCCACTATAAAGGGGCTTAAACCAACTTTGTTGGTAACACTTTACTTGACAGGGCACAAATAATATAGTATTATACTATTACTTATGTATTAATTAACCATAAGTCTTAATTGCATACTGATCTCATGTTAATTCATCATTAAAGAATCGTGATGCATGTTGTTATATTTGTTACTTTATCCGTCAATTCTATAAAGCTTCATGAACTACTGAAGGAACGGGTCATGAGTAATAGAACTAACTTGAGCTGGGATTCCGTGACTCCTTCATGTTGGTGCAATGCTTGATGGTCCGTGGGTTTGATGAAAGCGGGGCGGAGGGGATTAGGACCACAGCCCAAACGTGAAATGTCATGGGCACTCTCTGCTCTCCACACGCTCAGGAACGCGTATGGTGCCCGCTGATTTCCTGATCCCAGCCCAGACGCAGCATCCCATCAGGGACAACCTACACCACAAGGTACGCCTCTGTGGGGGCTGGTTTCAGGCACATGCCCCCGCCCCACTGCCTCAGACAGCTCTGTGTCACCCTTTTATGCTTTTTTACGTGTCTTTAAAACTCAGCTATTAATTCAGTGAACAGTCACCTTATTTTGACTTTATTTCTTCAGCTGCTGCGTTCAGCAGGTCTTGCTGTAACCATCAGGAAATCACAGTTTGTTAGTTGTTTCCTAGGGAAACTTATAACCTGGAACAAGTATTTTCACAAGGTGATTGGCAACTAGTGACAAAGTCTTCTGGTCTATCTATTAACCACAGCTTAACTGGCAGGTTTTGTCTTTATTTCTGTAAGATCCTGATAGCTAACTTCCTAGCCCAGACTGAGGCACTAATGAGGGGAAAGACCACAGAGGAGGCAAAGAAAGAACTGGAATCCAGCGGCTTGAGCGGAGAAGCTCTGGACAAACTGTTGCCCCACAAAGTGAGTGGACGTGGTGCATTTATAAGGGTAGTAAACCAAGTAAGCAATGATTCGTGGGCATAATTGCAATAAGACTTTGGGCAAAGACAACCAAGCAAATGCTGCCCCCTGTAGGTCATTTAACTTGCTCCATACTCATATTATAGAAATTATTGTATTTTTTTCATTTAAAGGTTTTTCAAGGAAACAAACCAACCAACTCTATCGTGTTCAAGAAACTAACTCCCTTCACCCTCGGAGCTCTCATCGGTATGTGTCTGAATAACTATTCCTAAAATTTACAACTATATAAGTATAGTGAACTTAACACAGCATCCATTGTACTGTATTTCTAATGCTAACACTACAGATGAAAATGTTGTTGCATGGGAGTAGTTATTCTCTTGCAGTTCTGCTTCAGATAGAGAGGATTTCTTCCTAATATTATGCATTTACATAAATGTATTGTTGCAGCCATCAGCCCAGTTGCTAATGATGGCCAAATGAAGCTTCATGAACCATGTGCTGTAATTTTTTACCTCACTAGATGGCGCTCTTGGTTTGCGTTGGGGACATGCTTTGAGTCCTTTTTTGAACAGAGAGCACCATCTAGTGGGGCCAGAAAATACAGCAAGTGGTTCATGAAGCTTCATTTGGCCATCACTACCAGCTACTCGTTTGAAGGAGATTTTCACTGTGAGAGCCGTCATTATCGGTAAGATTAGCATACTTGCATAGCATATCTAGTTCTGATGAAACTTTGTTGCAGCAATGTATGAGCACAAGATCTTTGTACAAGGAGTCATGTGGGAAATCAACAGTTTTGACCAGTGGGGGTAAGTGTCTGTACCGGATCTCAGAGTTTTCTCTGCAATTACAGTCTCATGTGATCCCTTTAAATCATTAATATTAAATAAATTGTCATTATGTATTTAAGCATGTGTATTGATACATGGTGGTGAAAATCTGCTGGTTTATGACCCCACTCACACAATCCCCACCATTCCCACCTGCTAGAGTTGAACTGGGGAAACAGCTGGCCAAAAAGATAGAGACAGAGCTGAAGGACACCGCAGAGGTGACATCACATGACTCCTCCACCAATGGCCTCATCAGCTTCATTAAGAAGAACCATGCCTGAAGGCTCCTCCTCCACAGGGACCCATGGGAGTTGGCACATAGCAGCCCAGCGAGTCACTACCAGCACATCAAATACACTTTATCGTTGTGCTACCCCTACGATTACTGAATCTGCTAAAGAGGGAACATGTGATTTAAGACTGGGAAGATGTTGAACCACCCTACCTCTTCACTCAGTCAGTCGCGACTCATAAGTGTCTGCCCGTCACTTAAATGCTTGTCATCTCTTCATGATGCAACATAATAACATTTATTATATTTCTGTCAAACATATATGTAGATTACACCTGGAATTTGTAAAGTGTGAAAGACTGGTCATTAAACAAGGGGAATCCCTGTATGGCTCTCTGTGTGGTCAAAGTCGACACATCATGGCAACCCAAGGGCATCATTTTGGAGCAGAAGCTTATTTTGGTTTTCTTTCTCCCTTGGTGATGGGTATTGAGGTAGCAGGTTACCCTGATGTATGTTGGGTTTTGTGATACCTGTTGAAGAAGTGGGATGAGATACATCCTGGGGGCTAGAGTTCTTTCGGATAAGAACCGTAGAAACCTGCAGCCCAGGATGTATTTAAACAGGCTGAAAAGAGGATAGGCCTCTGTAAGTTAGACATTTCAATTAGATATTCATAGGACCATTACTATTGCTTAGTCCAGGGTGGCCAATCTTACCCAGAAAGGGCCGCTGTGTGTGCAGGTTTTCGCTGCGACTCCTTAATTAGATTACTAATTAAAGGACTTATTGGCTGAAGAGTCCTCACACCTAGGTGTGAACAGCTGACATAAAGGTTACCCCAAAAACCCACATACACACCGGCCCTTTGCGGATAAGATTGCCCATCCCTGACTTAGTCCAAGTACCTTGCGTTGTGCCACTATTTTCCACCAAGTGGCGCTGTTTCCCATAGTCAAACAGCTTTTCCGCAGCCAGAAGTTAAAAAAAAAAAGTAAAAAGGCTTCTCTCAAGAAAATGTCAAAATGAAAGGATATTCCATTGCTGCTTATTGCTGTAGGTTCGTCGGGGACATTACCATTGTGGTGAAATATTAATGTTTCACAAGCCAGCAGAATGACGGCTTTCATGTATTGAGTTTAGTGGCTTCTGTACGGCACCCGAGAATTTGGTTTGAAGTAGGATTCAGCAGATTAAGTAAATCTAATCAAAAGAAAGACAAAACATAGTCTTTGATACTAATGATAGTGCTTTGAGATACTATTTTATGTAATAGGGAGAACTTTAACTCTGTCTCATAGTATGCTGAAGCTGCTTACCACACCATAAAACAATTCTGTACCTAAACCGAAAAAATCCCTGGGCCAAAAGACTGTGATGATGGATGAATAGCGTTGCTAGGCAACAGCACATTAGTTCAAACAGAAGTTATCCTTCATCGTGGTACACTTGGAAGCAAGAATTTTGATTACAGTCTATGTTACAGTCTATTTCTGAAGGAACTTGTTGACTAACTCAGCTTTTGAACTGGGGGGGAAAAATCACCTACAAAAAGTACATTTTACAGAATGTATATAACACTAATTATACAATTAGAACACATTTGCAAATTAATTAGCAAAATTCACTTCTGCGTTGTAGGTAATGCTTTAGGTGGAGAAATGGGTCAATTTCCAGAATGTCTGGATTCCACCGCCAAACTAGTGTAGTCTATATGGTATAGTGAACTGGTGATACTGGTTTGAGTGTATGCTTATTTTGTTGATCATGTCTTTCTGATTTAATATGCACCCTATTGTCACAGCCAGAAACCTCAGTCCTGTACTGTATCCCCACAGACACAAATATCAAAGATTTATTTGGGTCAACAGGGGGCGACATGTCTTTCCTTTAGCCACCAAAACATCCCTGTCAGGAATCGGTCCTGGGTGGTCCCCGGGGTCTCTGGCTCATGTACTACCAGGGGAGGCCGCTCCATTGTTGGGGGCATTCTGGGGTGAGTTGGGCCTGATTTTTAAACCCAGATTTTCTTCACTTGAGAGTCCAGCCGACAGCTGTGGATACCCTTTAATCTTCCAGCTTCTCCTATGAACAGTAAAGAGTGATAAGTTGACTCAGCTGCACGTTTCGTTGTTTGAGCGGGGTGCTCTATAATGAACGTCCCCCCCCACCACCCCCGCTGAAGCCCACAGTACCAAAGAACCTCATTTTTCCCTCTGTGGTTAGAGATTCCTAAACATTATTACATTTCATGTTCATGGGCTACTTTCATTATGCCTGAACCCTTGTTCCTTTTAATCCACTGTAAATGTTACTCACCTCTTTGCAGGGAGAGGTGACAAACACCTGCATTGCAGATCCTGTGTGGTTTAAAACACACCATTTTCCATGCATTTCACATCGAAATTCATATAACACACAGAAACACTGAATTTAAATTTTTGAAGCAAAGAAATAGAGCCTAACAATGCACTCCGAAATATGCTGTCTTTTTTCATGTTTTAGAAAAATAATTGATAATTGCTGCCTGCCTAATAGCACAGGCAGTGCATTCATACATGTTTAAAACCCTGTTACCCTTGAGAATGCATAAAAGCGAGTTAAAAAGCGCACAGCCAATATAAATCCGCCCACACATTTGTTTTGGCCTGGAATGCACAACTCAACTCTCTTATCATCCCCTTTATCCAAACAGCCACTCTGACGACTCAGCAAACAGCCCTGATGTCTCAACCATAAAGGCAGCCTGTTGACACCCATTTTTTTCCCTTTCAAAGATACCTGAGCCCTTTAAAGATCAGCACCTGCTTTTGGTGGGCTGCTACAACAGACAGAGCAATGCAGAGGAGCCCCAAGGCAGCAATAAACACTCAACCAATGTAAAATGTTCAGTTTTAAAAAAAAAAAAAAAAAAAAAAAAAGTAAATAAAAAAATCAAGATGACAGTGTAGGATATTTTGCATATATACATGCAGCTCTGGAAAAAATTAAAAGGCCAAAATTATTTATTTCACTAATTTCTCCGTTTATGAGTGTGCATTTGTGAATAATAATATTTGCAAACTGGAGCCTGGTTCTTCTCTGTTTCTTATTAATGAAGGGCTTCTTCCTCGCTTTATGGGATTTCAGTGCTGCTTCCAGGAGCCTGATCCGCCTGCACTTAATGTATCCCAATCCTTTTGAAGGTCACTTGATGTCATCCTCCAATTTATGAGACACTGCCAGATAAGTTTACAGTCATCTCTGCCATTTAGAAGTTACTTCCGCTCTCTACCTGGCTGGTTTTTGGTCTTTGCCAGTGTCTCCTGCTTTACCTTGTTCTTCTGTACTGCCGTCTTAGAAATTTTGAGTGTGTGTGTATATACACACACACACACACACATTATTTATATATATATATATATATATATATATATATATATATATATATATATATATATATATATATATATATATATATATATATATATATATATATATATATATATATATATATATGAGAGAGAGAGAGAGAGTATAGTATGTGTGCCTTTCCTTAGTAGACCAAAACAGCCCATAATCTTCAATCCTCTGGGAAGAAAGATTATCAGCATTCCGCACCATTTTATTGAAAACATAGCCCTAATTTGCCCATCTCAAACAGTCCAAATATGCAGCTGTTAAGGAGACGCCCACCATGCACTGGGTTTGGTGGAGGGAAACGAGGATCTTTCAAGCTCAATCAATGACACCAGTGCCTGCCGTCCGGCCGTGATTAAGACCTTCAGGACTGACAATACCACACACCAGTAAGGAATTCCAATATGCAGCAGTGCAGGGCAGCGCTGGACCTTCCCTCTGGGCCTTTGATCTTTTTTATGAGGGTTCACGTTAGATGCCTCTCTCCCCTTTGATCTCAGCTTCGCGTTGACATGGGCAGCATTTTTCACCCTGACAACAGTTTTGCCGGTTAGATTAGCTGGCTGCTGTCGCCCCCCCATCAAAACATTTTCAGAATTCCAGGCCAGGCAGATAATCCCCCCATCTGATTGGCTAATTGTAACAATAGCCGTTTCATTTGTTTGCTGCAAAATGCCATCATAAACCAAATTATTTCCTCGACTAAGAGGCATGAAAATCAACTAATAGCAGACGACATCTGTATTCATTGTGCCCTTTTATGTAGTTTACTAAAACACTTGCAAATCAAACCTACATTTAATAAGTAGAAAAATGACCAAACAAAAGCCTATTACGACAGTGTGCTTAAAATCACAGCAGCAAAAATTACATAACAGATGGGATAGTAATAGGTAAAATATACATCAATAATCCTCATCTAACCAGCTGTCAGAGGCTAATGTTGTTATAGGTAACAAAGCCGGTCCCCCCCTCCATTTCCCACATTACTTGCTAAATAATGAAGCTGGTGTTTTGGTCAAACAGAATTATGCGGTTACTGAATAGA
This sequence comes from Brienomyrus brachyistius, assembly GCF_023856365.1. NCBI lineage: Eukaryota > Metazoa > Chordata > Actinopteri > Osteoglossiformes > Mormyridae > Brienomyrus > Brienomyrus brachyistius. The sequence goes on from NC_064545.1 coordinate 547,887, forward strand.
GTCTTGTTTCCAAGGGCTTTTTTTCCCAGAGCAAGCAGACATCTAATGTTAGGATCTCAGCTATGTCACATGATCTACAATAAACTTAGCATGTCAAGCTTCAATTACAAAAATGACTCAATGGCCCCATAATGACACAAACTCTGGTGCGGGCGAGACTGCGTTCCTGAATAAACGGCCTAATCTTTGGCAGTCGATCTCGAAAGAAGCTGCAAAAGCCACATTTGTAAACCCAACATACGTTGGAAAAACTGGCAAAAAAATGTTCACACCTGTTTCTCAAATGGAAAACAACTTGGAGTAAAATGTCTCAAATTCAGCAGCACAAAAGATGTCTTTCATGTTTTTGACATTATAGATAAACAGAGCAAGACAAGACATCACCAAGTTAACTACAAAACCACTTTATTAAAAAAGCAGATTATATCATCTAAGGTTAAATGACATGTCTGACTTTAACTCATTAAATAACTTTAGACTTTTTATCTTTAGATAAATAAATCTACATTTCCTCTTTTCACAAAACATCTAGGAAATCACACATTGAATGATATTTTGAGAGCTACTTACAGGACAGACAGCAGCTATGTTTTTGGACTTTGTGCAAGAAATAAAACTACCCTTATGTACAGCTAACCTAGAGGCACAGTGTCTGGTGTGTACTGAAAACGAAGAGCTTTTTTTTTGTTCACTGTGAAGGATGTGTTAGGAGAGAATATCCACAGTGTCTTCTATTACAAAAGCAACATCAGAGGGAGAAACACTTGGGAGTTATGCTGTGCTCTCATTATTATTTATAATCTTTTGCTTCCTCCAGCAGGGGTTCTCGTTGGGGAGTTCGCTATTACTCTGACAATAAACATCCACTGTATCGACTACCAGCACTGAGATGGCAGCAAAACAATGCTATGTGACTGTAAGATTTCGATACTTTGATTTAAAAACGGGGTGAGAAGGGACCTTCTGGTGGGAAAAGCCTAACAGACAGTAACTAAGCCCTAAATGCATCAGGCTGGGTAGAGGTGTACAGCAATACACAAACCAAGTCCTCTGAACGCTGAAATCTCTTACACCTGTGGCCGTACCAGAGCCATGCTAATGTTCAGTAGTATCAGAAAGATCAGCCCCACCCCCCCACTGTGTGAGTGACAGCTACAGTAATAGAGGCTCCCGTTTCTTTTGGACCCGGTGGCCTTCATGTCATTTTGCCGTCAAACAAAACACAAGCGGGAGGGACAGAACCAGTGCCCCAGGACTGCAGATCATGCAGACAGAGTGACATCATGAATAAATTAAATTAGCAGTTAATTAAATAACTAAGATTCCCAGCCAGCCTCCCCCTGCCCCACGTTGGCCACCTTCCTGGTGGGAGGAGCTGATCAGGGGCGTCCAAAACAATCCTCACCATGGTCCACAGCACAGTGCTGACTTCATCATATCAGCAGCTCCTTGATTTGGAATTTAAAAAAAAACTAAAAATCTGCCTATTGACTTGGTGAGAAGGTGAGGGGGAATTAAATATCAGTGCTTTTGTTTTCTTTGACCAGTGTCTTAAACACATTAACAGCGAAGAAAGATGTTGGAGGGGCCAAAATCGTTAAAAAAAAGACAGAAAAGGCTGCATTCACTTGTAACAGAAATGACAAAGGACAGCGACGTCTCACGAAAAGAGCGAAAAAACAGACAGAAATGCAGCACTTCCTCTAATAACAGACAGCTAAACCAGCACTGTACAGTTAAATTTCTCTCCCATGCCAGGAAGTCATTTGACCACTGACTCAATCAGGACACGCAGCACAAACAACAAACACACATGGGTCGTAACCATAGGCTATATCCGTACACGCGAGCGCGAGCATATCTGTATACATGCGTGACAGCCATATACTCTGCATACATTCAACTTCTTTGATGCTGATTGGGTACTTTATGCGCGAAACGTAAATCAGCTGGGGTGAATAGAGCCGTCCACGTCGGCGGTGCGTCCGCGCGGTACGGACGATATCACGGCGTGCGAGAGGACGGACGCGTGGGCGGTGCGACAAGTCCACTGGCGGCGTGTGTCGCGGAGGCGGCCGGCTCTTTTAAGTGCTGCATTCAAGGAGAATGGGCAGTTACTCTGGCAGGCAGGTGTCCTTGGCTTGTTACGGGCTGTAATCCATTTATGACGAGGACAGACAGGAGCGGACTAAAGGGGTAAGGAATGCCTCCGGACCCGCCCCCCCCCCCCCGTGCTGGGGGAGTTTCCACAAGGCCTGCTGTGTGGTATGGCTCCCTTAACACACCCAACTTAGGTCTGGGTGCTGCCCTGGTCCACTGACTAAGCCCACAGGCCTCAGAGTAAAATCAGAACCGAAATGTCTCATTTTAGGATTACGGCGGCCCAGGATGTGCTTTCAGGATAACATAACCCCCCTCATCTGCTCTAATGAGACAGCCTCCACACCCCGTGCCTTTTTCTGGGCATCCCTTCGGCCTCTGATCTTCCTCCGTGGGTTATTATATTATGGTACACGCCGGCGCCCCCCCTTTCACAGCTCCGTGACGTGCACAGGGAAGCTGGGCGGTGGGTGACTTGCGGCCTGTCCCTTGAGCCTGCGGAGGTGGCAGCCATGGCAAAGCAGGTGGTCCTGGAGTGGGTAGCAGCGCTGGCCCTCCTCGTCGTTCAGCTGGAGCCTACAGTCCTGTGGGGAGGAAGACGTGGATTAGAGAGAGCCAGGATGGGCCGATCCAACTGCTCCATCCTGCCCAGTGCATGCCAAGCATCTGACAATGTTTCCTGTGCCAGCCTGAATCCAAAAAATGAGGCATGTCGGATTACAGCAGGTCCATGATTCTGGATGGAAAAGGCGGAGTGTTTATTGGTGTAAGCCAGGGGGTGTGGCTCAGGGGGGCGGTGATTGGCTCAGCAGGTTAGGCTTCTATCCCTGTGATTGGGCCTCGTTGGTTCAGGCCCTCGCCTCATTAGAATAATCACATCTCCAATGGATCCTTGAGAAAGGCCCTTAACCCCCCCAAAAAAGGTTCCAGGGGATCTGGATAAATAGCCTGACCCTGCATTCCGCCCCCAAGCTTCACTCTCAACTGCCTGTCAAAGGAGAACATGACGGGATATGAGAAAAGAAATTTCCCAGCGTACCTGGACTTGTGCAAATAGCAAATAAAGCATCATTTCATTTTCATTTCCTTTCATAACTACACCACACTCAATGGACGGGGAGCTGCATGCATCAAAGGTACACACTTCAACCAGATGAGCGTGATGAGTGGAGAAGCCCAGCAAAATTACTGCAGATATTGGGCTACACAAACCCCCCCCCCCCAAGCCAGCATCACCAGCACATAAGAAAACAGTCGAAGGAAGCAAAAGAAAGAGGATGCCGAGGATGTACCACAAAGAGTTACCCCTGATACAGGCACCAGGAGGTTGGTACGGTTGGCAGAAAAACAGCCTTAAAATTCTTCACTTCATCACACGAAGCAGCAGTGAAAAACCAGCGACGGTTAGTTAATAAAACTTGGAGGCAGCAAGACGGGAGTGAAAAGCGACCTTTGTTGCAAACTGGCCTGTGAAAGACAGCATGACGGCGAAGAGCGATGTCTGACCTCGCAGTGGTAACACTCAACATGGTAATCCTTGTCCATGGACACGACCCTGATCGTCTCTTCAGAACCCTGGAATGAGAGCGGCTGAGATTGAGACACCCACATAACACCGTGCTCAGCTTAACACGACTGCATCAGGACACGGCTGGCGGGCAGCGGAAGACTACCTGGGCGGGAAGAATGGGTTTGTTGCAAGACGCACATCTTGGGGCAAAAACCCTGTAGCGTAAACAGAAGGAGACAGCATGATGCGTTTGTATCACTAAAATGCAAGAATATGTCCTATAAACGCAATCCAGCGTTAAGTTCTTTATGCCATTTCCCCTGAGGCTTCTCCGGTGTTTCAGACGTAGGCTTTACTCACGAGGGACACGGCTGGGACTCATACCAAAGTGGTGTTTGTCCCACCCAGTCTTTTCCAAGATTTTACTTTTGAAAATGTGAATAAATCTGTTTGGAAAATTCGGTTCTCATCTAGCCAAGCTTGTAGCTGGTAGCGGACGATTTTGGTTCCATATGCATAAACTAATGTATACAGTCAATGTTGAGAGGGACAGGTAGCCTATACATAGATCCAAAACACAAGATCGTAGAGAATAATGCGGGGCGACAGATTTGACTCAGTCCCTTGCCCTTATAAACCCCAATACTGAAAACACAGTCACGCCCTTGTCTTCAGGTATGCAAACACAATCAGATGCAGAAAGCCTTAACCTCCTAATTAACCAGTTTATTACATCCGTACTATTGCTTGGACACACTTCTGAAGGCCACCCACACAGCCCATTACACACTTTCAACACCCACGGGGTTGAAGGACGTGGGCAAGCTCTTACGTGTGGTAGTCCTTTACGCAGTAGATGTTGTTCTCCACATCCACGGTAAAAGGCACTCCATCCAAACCCTCGTTACAGACCACGCAGCGGAAACAGCTGGGGTGGTAGGACTTGCCCAGCGCCTGCAGGATCTTTGGGTAACATAAGATGGTTAGGAATGAGGATGAAGATGTGGCCAAGGTGAACACCATCTTCAATCACTGAATACGTTTTTTTTTTTTAACAGATCCTGTTCAAAGTGGGGGTGATCATTCTACCCAACCCTTCCCATTTTTTTAAAGCAGTGTATGAATCGCGAGTGTTATGAATTGGTGGCATGGGGGTGCAGTGCTTAGCACTGTTGCCTCACACCTCTTACACCAGCGTTCGAGTCTCTGTTATGAGTCGACGTGTATGGAGTTTGCATGTTCTCATCCCATGGTTTCAAAAACATACTAATGTCATTTAGAGGTGTGAGTGAATGGTGTGTAATGGGTTGGCATGTGATCCTGGTTTGTTCCCTGCCTTGTAGCATCCAGGATAGGCTCCCCTCCAGCCCTGAACAGGACAAGCAGTTACAGAAACTGGATGGATGGATGGTTTACGAATTGATTACACAAGACTTACCATTTCCAAGATGAGGTGCCCGCACACAAAGCATTTGTCTGCCGTTTGCTGAAAACCAGAATACTGTAAGAAAGGGGAAAAAATCCATCTCTCAGTATATAAAATCATTTCATGTTACAAAGTGAAGTAATGCCATGTTCCTCAAACTGCTCCTCAGGGACCCACAAACACTCCAAAATATGGACTCTCCGGCAGGGAGCTGGAAGATAGCGAAAACGTGGACCATCTGGGGGTCCCCAAGGAGTGGATTCAGAAAGTCTGCCCTAAAGGACTGACATCTGCCTTCATGGACATGCAATTATCCATTACAGCCACGCCTTTTGGGGGTGCTGTTGCTCTCTTCACCAAGACGAAGACTCGCGGCTCCTTTTCGGAATGAACGAGAAAATACGAGGTAGCAAGTTTCTTGTTTATACCACCGCTTGTTCAGACCTTGAGACCCAACTCCAAGGTCAAAGCAGTCCACCAAACATGGCATGTGTAGATGCATTTCTTTGCTTATTACCGCCAGCTTAAAAGTACCGCTGGGAGCAGACTGTACTCAATGCTGGAGGACAGCCATCTGCACACCGCGACCCTGGGGTCGTGACCTGCCTGGCCAGGGGTAGAAGGCGTGGGGGGCGGGTGCTGCAGATTCGTTAGAGGCATCCCTTTCAGCTGCTAACGCTCTTCTTTTCCCTGCTGATTCACCATCTGCCTCCCCAATCAAAAGCTGGATAGGGGAGGTAGAAGCTGCAGACCCCCCGCCCTTGTGTATCGTCTTCTGGCCATATGACCAGGAAATCCCATAGAAAGTGCTGCATCTAAAAGAACTTTGCAGATTCACCATTTTTAACGACTGGCAGGGAAAGGCTCGGCAGATGTCATTGTGACATGGAGACTTGACGCGAAAGCGTACGAGTGTTAGCAGGACATGTAGAATGCCGGGGGCATACCAGGAAGTCCTCTTCGCAGTAGACTTTTCCGTTGACGTTGTAGAAGGCCTTCCCTCTCAACCGTCTCCCTGCCGAATAGACAAACGGAAAACAAAACAGTTTTTCAGCCTCGCCCCGGGCCGTCACCCATCATCTCGAAACGACAGCACCTGCAGCCCCAGCACCTGCCAGCTGTCCAATCAGCCATCACATCCGGAAGCATCTATCAGAGCCTCACAGACCCGCCAGATTCTGAGGAGGCACCTGATGAGGCAGCATTCTGGCTCTGTCCAAAGCGCCACGGATAATTACACCTTCTACTGATCCTCAGGGGGCTTCCAGAAAAGCTTCAGAAAAAAGAAAAATCAATGTACTCAGAGGATTACTCCATTCAAAGGCTGCCTCATTCAATAGCAAGATGAAAGCTAGTGGGTTCGTCGGTTATAACTTTGGCAGCTGCATTTGTGCTCAATCAAATGTGGATTTAATCAATTCGGGAATCAAATCGCCATGGCTACTGTACATGGGGGTCAGAAAAGCCGGAGCAAGAACAACATGCTTTTTAGGGCGTTTTACAGATTTTGGAGTCTCCGAGTTCTCTAACACGCACATAAATACAGCGAGAGCTTAATGGCTTTGAAAATGCCTGGCAGAGACACGGATTCGATCTGTCGTTGTGTCGGTCCGCTCAAACCTGCTGGTTTAACTGCCAAACAGCAGGTCGCATTCCCTGCGAAAAGCCGACTCAGAGCAGCGAATCAGCAAGCACTGCAGAAAATGAGCTACAAGGAATTAATTACGGGGGGGACTATTAAATAGCAAGGTACCAGAACCACCCACAATAAAATTTTATATGGGGGTGAAAAAATCGTATGTTGCAAACAGATGATCCCACCTGTGTTGTTAACCTTACCAAATAAATAAATGAATAAAACAGGTAGTGTGGGTCAGGGAGGTAACCACAGTGTCCCTCGTTCCTCTGTCCCAAGCACGCATTACTCCTAAAGGACCAGAGGGCCTGAGCAAACAGGGACATTCTTTCTGCCTGAGGTCACTGGCTTGTCCTATTCATCCCCCACCTAGGAGCCGGGCTCCGTGAGTGGGGAGGGGCCTGGCCTGCTGCCTGCTTCTCTCCCTTTGTCACTGGAGATGGCCACGTCTGTGCTGAAGCGGTCCTGCGGAGGGTTTGGGACCCCCCCCCTCTCCACGCCGCCGGCCACGCCCGGGGGCCCCGCACCTCTTCCCTCGCATGCTGCCCCGGCGCTGCCCGCCTTCGCCGTGCCGTCTGCCGCCGATGAGCTTTTATTGACTCCCCCCCCCGCCCCCATCTTCTATAGAAGCCGAAGGAGCAGCTCGTCATGGCAACACGAGTCTCGGCAATCTGGCGGCGGCTCTGGCCACACTGGAGGAATTTTGAAAAAGGCAGCGATTGCAGACAGATATCAGCTTTTAAATGCCCTCCTGACACCCAGCAATGCATTTCTGTCCTCCGTAGAGGGAATTGTATTATTACTCATGTCTTTCATACTATACATGCCACTCTATTATGTCCTGGTGTTCCTTAAAGAGGACAATTTGGGCTTTATGATGACATCACGTCTGTGGGGGGTGTGCTTTTTTTTACTATTCCAATACTTGAGTAAAAAAATAAATTAAAATTCAAAATTAAAAAAAAGAAAGAGCTTTTTTGGCCTGGATCTCCGGAGGAATCTGCAATCAGGAGATCGAATGAGCGCAGAACGATCGCCCGCAGAAGCAACTCTGCAGGCGTGAGACCGCGTAGCTTATCATCGCATCCCCAGGCCGGCTGCGCGTTGGGCAGGTGGTGGGACGGACGCTTTCCGGGGGCTTTCTGAGCCCGAGGCCTGGGGGAAGGTGGGCGCTCTGGGATCCTGCCTGTTTTACAGAGAACTGGGGCTAGCCGCCCGAGAAGCCATCAGGCAGACAACCACAAATGAGTCTGATTCTACGCCCATGTCTTACCTGTAAACATTTATTGGTGACCTTAAAAGCAGCCCACACAATGTATAGCATATGTGTTTATTGATTGTGTGTTGAATTCACCATATTGTGCGTAAAACGGTTGCTTAAGGTGTAAGGTTTTGAAACAACTAAATTTGATCTGATTTATTGAAATTGGAAGTAGAGACAGGCACTAGTATGATTGCAATGGGGGACAAGTATAATAATCATGTATAACACCATATTTCACGTATGAAGCCCCCAAATATTTTTATTGTAAACTGATTGTGGCAATATTGACACAAAAATCTGCCACCACATTTTAATTCCCTCAAACCTTTTCCTCTGTGTGTGTACAACACATCCCCTGGCCCCAAAAGCAGGTACAGACTACAATCGCTACCATTGTTTCGCTCCAAGCCACCGGGCCATTGCCAGAACCGGGACTGGGTTGCAGAAATGCCCCCAGTTTCGCCATTTTGGGGGATCAGAGTGCTGATTTAAGCCAACACGGGGTCAAATTTGGCATCGTCTATGGTGGGGAGTCTCTCTCTCTCTCTCTCTCTTTCTTTCCAGCTGTACAACCTCCACAGCCTATCAGCCCGCACCGACAAAATATAACCAGCAAACTCCTCTAATTACCCAGAAATTTTCTGTCCTGTCAGAACATTGGTAAAAATGAGCAAAAATGACTAATGGGGAAATCCACAGGTATGTTCCAGTCGGTGTCTGACATCATGGAAGTCGCGCTCAGCAAGTCAACTACTTCCTCCAGAAAGAATGGGTCATCACTGGGCATTACCAAAAGACCAGCGCGGGGTTTGATTACAAAAGACCTGAACTTTACCTGTAACAGGGAACGGGGGGGGGGGGGGACAGCTCCTGGTCTGAATACAACCCCCCCACCCCACCCCCACCATTCGCACGGAGAACAAATGAGCCTTTATCACCTGCAGGACCTGCACTTAGCAGACTGCCTGGCCCAAAGCGCTGCTGCTGATAGTTCATCGAGCCACCGCACTCCGATGGGCAGGGGGATTTCGATCCAGCCTTCTGAGCCAGAGCTACCCCGCACCCCCCCCAATAACCACCGTGGCTCTGCACTAGGACACACACACACACACACACACACACACACACACAGACACACACATCGCTGAACCATGAGACCTACCTTACAGTGAGTCACCTCCAGGTGCAGAAAGACCAAGCAGGGTGACGATACCTCAAATGGAGTAGCAGAAAAAACCATCTCCTCCTCCATCATAAAGAGCCGTTTGTGAAGGTAACCATCCTAACTGCTGCGGTTAAGTTATTGTCAATGACTTGCACAGCAAAAGGCAGATTATAGGGTCTCCCTAAGACCCTATACCACCAACTGGGAAAGTTTCAAAAAAGATAAGCAACCCCCCCCACCCCCAAAAACAAACAGCCTAATTATTTTTTCTGGAAAATTAATTTCTTTCAGCATGATGCATCAGTATAGTCTCTTAAATCTGACATGGTGTTCAAATTCATTCGGCAGCGAAACTGAAGCATTTTAAGCCAGTTTCTTAATAATCACCAAAACCCCTTAATTGGCAACATGTCATCTCTGTTAGAATGTACTAGTTACATGACTTCCCGTAAGTTAAAATGGGCAGTACTGCAGGTCACTTATGTTAAAAATGTAACAAATGAGCCCAGTGTTAGTGGAAAAGCAGGACTCCCAGTCACGTGCCACCCGAGGAGGCGAGTGGCTGCGTGTGTTTGTTTACACAGCACACATACCGAGCACGGACTGGGCGATTAGCCATCCTAAACCGCCGCTGACTCCTGTCTACTTCATGCCCACCTGGCAGGAAGAGTGTGCCGGGGGCTGGAGATGGGCAAAGCAAACAAATTCCCAGAATATTTGTTGCAGCGCAAACAGAGTCCTGGTCTCTTGCTACGGCCTGAAAACAAAGGCGGCATGCAAGCTGAATGGAGCAGTCAGGTGATCTGCACTTTGTCGGGGTCACAGGGAAACATTAGGAAAGACTCCCAGGAAGACACAAATTTACCCCTGCAATAAAGGTTAAGCTATCTTTCCTTCGCTACTCAGACGCTAAGCCAGTCAGGTGCTCATCCCCAGCAGAAGCCTATTCTGCAGCCTGCATTGGAGTGCTAGTCTGAGTTTACGTCATTAGGGGACCTCGACTGGACGTTCTGTGGAAGTGGCAGCCAACTGGCATAGCTTCCCTGTGAAGGGTCAGGCCTGCTCTTTGCTTGGCCACCATGCAACAGCCATTTCTCATTTCCCTAGTGGCCCCTGGCCTGGCTGGGCAGACCCAGGTGACGAGGCAGCGGGAAGGTCTGCGCTGAAGGAAGCTGTTACCCGCAGAAGGAAAGGAACCAAAAGCATCAGGACGAGGTTCCCTGACAAAGTCACTATGTTTTCGGGATACGCTGCCCTATGTATTTGCAGATGACTTTAAAGGCATCAAAGTCTGCAGAAAATGGAAAAGTGCGAACGTAGGGGCACCTGGTCGAGCCGGGGGTCCTTTCAGAGGCATCGCTGCAGATCTTGAGAGCAGGACAACAAAGCCAGCCTTTCAAGGGGAAATTTCGTGACCCTCGGCACCCATCAAACGCACCTCTGGTGGATTTACGATTTGAGCTCCCTCCGAAATGAAATCCATTTTCAGCAGCTCTCTGTCGAGCGTGTAATAAACGTACTCGCAGGACAAATACTCCGCTTTTAGAAGCTTTCAAAGCCAGAGTCCACACCGTATACAGTGATTGCTAGAGCTGCCTGCCAAAAGTAGCCAACAAAGCCAGAAACAAGCGTGTGTACAATGGGGCTCCTGTCACAGAAATTCCCACTGCCACCCACTCACACCAAAGTATTCACAACTAAAACCTAAATCTGGGCACAATGTAGACCCCTGTTCTGAAACATCCCCCAAGGTCACACGCATCTTGAGGTTCACAGCAAGTACAGCTTCTGCTCCAGCATTGCAATAAAACGAAGATGTGGAAATCAGGCTACAGAATAAGTACAGAGGGCATTCTGCGGGAATAGCGGGTCAAGAACAACAGCTGCAGCCAATAATCTGCAGGTTTAAAATTCTGGGAAGACCATGTTGGCGTACTCAGGTGACACGCAAGTAACTGGTTTTTAAATATTTTATAAAAACAAAGTTCTTGGCAGAAATGGGTGCCACCGAATTGGCAGCGTTTCCTAATCCAGGCCTAGGGGACCCACAGACAGTCCATGTTTTTGCTCCCTCTGAGATCTGGGAGGGAGCAAAAATATGAACTGTCCAACAGGCAGCTCGGAGGGAGCAAAAACATGGACTGTCTGTGGATCGCTGAGGACCAGACTGGGAAACACTGGGCTAGAAGTAGATGGTGGCTTACCACAGGACTGGCAGATGAAGCAGTTAGTGTGATAGAGGTTCCCCATGGCTTGACAGGCCTGGCTGGCTCCATAGACCCCCTTCCCACATTTGATACAGATACCTGGAGGGAGGGAGTGTGAGAGAGAGAGAGAGAGAAGGGTGGGGCATTATGGTGAAAATATGCTAAAAATCACACACATCATGGAAATGGGGAGGTCATGTTGCCTGGGTCCTTTGTAATGTTCAACCGAAGTGCAGGATCAATGTATTTAGCAGGAAGTGGTGAGATTCAGTGTTAAATGACTGTGCACAAAGAAACACCTCAGTCTCACACCTCTTATTCCACCTTAAATAAACAGAAATGCCTTGAAACGATAACTTGCCGGTTGATGGCCTTTCACTTTCTGCACCAACTCTTCAGAGGAGCCTTCCAAAGTTAATGACCTGAGCACTGTAGTGTGAAGGACGGATTTTAATTGACCTTTAATTCTTTTTCCAGGCAGGTTAAATGAACCAAATTAAAAAGGATCACAGAGCTGACAGACAAAATCTACGCACCGAAAATTGCATGTTTGCCTAGTGTTAGTTTGACAGGTGAAAAAAAAAGAAATAACAAGCTCTCTTTGTGTTCCCCTACAATGCTCTGCATTAAGACGCGGATGTCTGTGACGTGTTTGAAAATTTCACATTCAGAGTCTGACAGAAGTTTTACAGTGTAATGGCTCATGAACTGATATGATTGTGCAAAAATGTGAATAGTGTTTGACTTGGCAACACGCTTGCTGAAATGGTACATTGTCAGTTTTTGAGAATATCTAATATCACGATATAGCCAGGAATAATGCACAACATATAATTAAGCACAACATCAGCTCTTGTCGTTCATCTCTTAAGTGTGCAATTAGGGAATGGCAGAAACAAGCCGCTTCTGAACCGTGTGACACATCAGCTCCCTACGCATTACTTTCATAAGACGTTCTAGAAATTTTACCATGTGACCCATCTTGGAGAGTAGAATGACACTGGAGAACCTATATAAAGTAACTACAGAAAGCTCCATCCACTGAAATATTCTTCTTAACTATGTCACTCTCATTCCGTGTTTGTGAGATACGCATCATTACCAGCGGGGCACCAGCCCAAATTGCCTCTTCCAAAATCACAGCCCTTTCAAAGTTAAATAAGGTGCTTTTGCAGGCAAAAATAAACTGTGACAAAAAACGTTAAAAAAATAAACAAACAAAAAAAAATCCAAGGAATTTCATGGGAGCTCAGGAAATTATTACTAGTAATCTTTCAAGTTTTGGGTTATTTCTGCAAAAATGGAGGAATATTATCTGTGTTTACAAAGAGGACAGATGGTACTTAGTGGGACATTTTACAGTAAAGAAATCAGAATATTTCTGTCCATGGATGGGCATCAGAGCCCACTTCCATTTAAAACGAGGCACTAACTTCAAAAGTTATTTATAAAAAAGATTGTCATATGTTTGTATTACAGTTTCATCAAAGGGAGGTAACGAAAGATCTCATTTCAATACTTCACCGAAAACTGAGACAAATCTCACTGAGACAACTGAGACAAATATTTTTATATTAATTCCAGAAGCACTTATTTTCTCATAAACAAAAACAAGGCAAGACGGCACTGATGATATTCACTTATGATAAACCCAAGCGTTAAAAAATGTGTAGTCTACAAAGTAACATTTTAGAAACAAAACTGACGACAACAGTGGGAGAAATAGTTTCAGTAAACAATATTAAAATAACATGCTTTACTATCAGTCCACCCAGACACAAACAATAACAGGGATAAAAAGGGGTGAGGGGCATTGCAAATTCAACCAAAACTTAAATCATGTTTTTGGCAACTAAGTATTATTGCTGCCATTATTATTCTAAGCAGGTGATCAGACTTTAACCCCCCCCCTCTTGGTTCTGTCTGGCCGGCCAGCCAGAGTCTCATGCCAAGTGTCTGGTGCAGCCCCACTGGCTGACTAATGAAGCGGCTTGTGGGGGGCAGGGGTGGGGCCGCCTTGGCTCCAGGCAACAACTTTGTCTTCTGAGGCCAGCTGTGGATTTACAGCTCATTCGAGGATAAACAATAACGGCACAGCCATCGCTGCTATCGGGGTCGTCAACGACCACAAGCAGATGCCGCATAAGGACTGTGAATCAGCTCTGGTGTTGCCAGACTGATCGATTTGCTTCTGGGCTCCATTTATACAGCCCAGACTATGTCGGTCTGGTGTTAGAAGCTCCCATCTTCTCCCTTGACTGTCACACTGCGACACACGACTGGCCGGTCCAGGACACAATGCATCAGATCTTACATCATCCCTGTTCTCGGCAAACTGCCGTTATAAAGTGATTTAACTCTTTGGCAACAAAGCCAGCAGCTGCCAACTTGTCCAGCATTTTCTTTATGAGAACATTTCTCAATGTGTCTGTGTGGGTTTGTATTTACCACATTGTGGGGACATTTGTTTTTTTTTTTTTAGCTTGTGGGGATATTTTTCAGGTCCCCACAATATAAACCTCAATTTTATAAAAATCTGTGAATGCAATCAAAAAACTAAAAATAGCCATTGTTTGGTTACTTGCGGTTAAGGTTACGGTCCGGTAGGGGTTAGGGTTATCATAGTTAGGGTTAGGGTTATGCCCATAGACATGAATGGAGAGTATCTATAGAAATATAGATACCCAATCTGTGTACATGTGTTTTTTTTTGGGAGGGGGCACACTAAAGGCAAACTAAAGGCAAGTTCAAATTCTCTCTGTAAAGTCATAATTGAGCAATTTATGGAGCTTAAACACACAGCTCAGAAGTTTACCAGTTCTGTCACTGGAATTTTACTTTAGTTATTTCAGTCAAACTGCAGTGTTAACTAGGGGTTACAACAAAGATGTCATGCTCTGAGTGTCATATTAATTATAGTTTGTTGCATTCCGTCGTTGCCGAAAAAAACGTGACTGGCACCGTTATCTCATTAATATTTATTTCCTTGTTCATGCGTATCTGTTTCTCAGATTATTTATCGCTTCAAATCAAACCTTTGGTTAGGCTTTACTTACAACAGGGAGGGGGACAAATTAAATACATTACTAGAATAATTTAAAAAAGCTTAAAAGAACTGCAGATCGTAACTTTACACTTTGGAACTCAAAAGCATAGGAAGAATATCTTGAAAGAAAAAGTCATTTTAAAAATTTGTGCTTATTTAAACTCAACCAGGCATGCTTTAATTTGTGCACAAACCTGTTCATATATACCATAATGATAGCAGATCAATATTACGTCAATTACGTACAAAACAAGGATATCACTTACCAAAATATTCTTTTTTCATGTGCATCTCAAGCTCTTTCTGAAGCTCCAGAGTTAAGGCTTCCAGCCTTCTTTCTGCTTGACTCGGTCCAGTTTCCCGACACGGTGTGACTTGGTACGGCAACTTAAATTTCTGTCCGGCGACCAAACTTTTGCACGGGGTCTCATAATTAAAGGCTGCCGGTCCCGGCACGCTGCCTTCCGGGTTTAATCCAGGTTGCACTGGTTGCTGGGGGCTTTCTTGGATAGCGGGGGATTGCTGGACATGATTCCTACTGGCATCCGCAAAATCTTGAACCACCTTGTCTTCGTGTAAACTCGCACCCAACATCGATGACCTTGGCGAGGGGTGTTGCACCTCGGGGTATGCGCTCATGGATCCCCTTGAGCTGCGCGAACTCCTGGAGCTATGACTGGAAATGCTGGACCGTGGGCTGGCCACGCAATTGGCAGGTCCTGCAGGTCTGGCGCTGCAATCCTGGCTGCAGATGCTGGACCGTGGGCTGACCAAGGGAATACCGTGAACTACCGCCGCGTCGTGCTCATGATTCGCGGTCGGCATGTACCGGGAGTCGGAGTAACTAGACCTCGGACTTGTGGTAGCGGAATACTGGCTCGCTGTACTGGACCTCGGGCTGATCTGTCGTTGGTCGTATCCCATACTTATCCCACTGGTACGGTTGCTGCTGGGCTTACTACCGCAATCATAGCTGTTCAAACTTGCCCGTGGACTGGAGTGTTTACTGGTGTCACTGGTGGTGCTTGCATAGCTCGATCTTGGACTGAGGGTACAGTTCCCCTCATACTGCATTAAACTGGTTCTGGGACTGGTGTATTTGTCTTGACCCGCGACCACCAGACTCGCCCGCGGGCTGCTCATGCTCGATCTCGGACTGGAGTACTTGCTCTGCTCCGGGTAAGGGAGGGAAGACGCTAAACTAGACCGGGGGCTGGCTGCATTGTACCTGCACTCCTGACTGCTGGATACGCAGACGCTGTTACATCTGCTGCCAGAAAGTGGAGAAAACGGTCCGTGCTTGCTTATAGCAACTCCATCGTACACGCTACCGGTGCTGTACCTATGCCCCTGGACCTCCAAAGAATGCCTCCTCTGGCGCTCAGTAGATCCGCTGTAGCAGGGCAAGGCAATATCGGATTTTGTGCAATGGCTATCATCAGGACAAACGGAATCTTTCTGCGGTTTGTAATAATCCAGATGCACTGGTCGGTTTCCATTTACCGAGATTCCAACGCTGGCATTGTAAACTTTGTTTCCCGGAGCGGGGGGATCGTCAATGCTGCGGAGCTGCTGAGGAGGCACGGGACTGCCGCTATTCTTCTTACTTTTCTGATCGAAATTCATCTGATCAGAAAACCCAAAATCCGCATTAGTGACCGTGTCTCTTCTGTCTCTGTAAACCCCATCTTTGTAGCAATCATACAAAGAGACGTTTTCTATTAACTTACTTGCCTGGAGACCCGCATCCTCCTCATACTTATCCATGTTTGCACTCCCAGTGAGTAAGACTGGTGGAACTGGCTGACTAGTAAGTTTAACTGGCGAGTTGCAACTACAGACAGGAGAAATTGCTCTTCACATGGAGATCACAACAAACTGAACTATTAGTTGCAATTGCAATCGCTGTACGCCCACTGCCGTAGTTCTGACATACTGCGCTATTTACTTTCGAAAACGAAAACAAAAAAATGTTTCACGTATAACTGTTTCCACTGAAAAAGACGTTTGTCAATTTCAGCCTTTGATAAGTTGAAAGGTCTTTACAATCAATGGCGCGCTGCGCGGAGGAATTTACATTGTAAGGCTTTTTCCCCTAAGTTTTCTTTAGGTAGTTCATGCATAAAAGTCAAAAGGGTGTAAAAAACAAAGCATCCGAGCGTTGACGACAACAGTCCTATCGCTCCTGCGAAATGGAGCCGTGCTGAACGAGCGGGGAGCTCGGGACTCATTTCTGGGGAAGGAATGTGAGGAGGGAGACGGGGCGCGCTGCGTCCCTTTGGAATGTAGTTAATGCTGGAGCGAAACAATGATCGCAAGCAGCCTGGCGAGGGGGTGCGCAGCCCTGAAAGAGGGGAGTTTCTCTCTTCCGACCAGGAGAATGTTTTCGTATTCAGCTCCGTGCCACAGGTTCTAAATTAAGCACATCCAAACAAGACTTATACAAGATGACAAAGTATGATAAGAGAACAAGCAGAGAAAGTCTCTGGTTTTATAATTAAGAGTAGAACATCCAGAAAGCTGACCATATGGTCAAAATACATTCAAAATTTCCCTAAGATTTCACAATACGGCAAAAGTCCCGACCATAAATAAGTATGTAACAGACGTACGGCCATTTACGATTAAGACTCTGCTAATTAATATTGATGTAAAAAATATTATTATTATTTGGCTGTTATATATATAAAATACGTCATTCTTGATACTGAACATACTGCGCTGAACGTTGATTCTAGATGTATAAATATTACAGAGCCACCAGGTGAATTTTTCAAGTTACTGCACCACTACAGAGTAGTTATTCAAACAATATGGTTAAAGAATGTCCATCCATTTTCTATACCCGCTTGCTCGATGTAGGGTCGCGGTGGGTCCGGAGCCTATCCTGAAAGCTTCAGGCGCAAGGCAGGGAACAGCCCAGGACGGGGCGCCAACCCATCACAGGGCACATACACACCATTCACACCTCGCAAAACGAATTCATCTTAGCATGTTTTTGGATTGTGGGGAGAAACTAGGGAAGCCAAAATAAACCCCACAATGCCATGGGGAGAATATGCAAACTCCACACGCGTAGATCTCCGGTCCTAGAGATGTGACACGCAATAGCGCTAACCACAACACCACCATAGGTTAAAGAACGTTATTTTTTATATATATTATTTATAAGCAATCGGATTTTTTTCCACACAGTGCAGGTGTTATATTCACTCTTATTCATGATTTATATTTTTTCCTAAAATACATAATAAAGGATTAACTATCCATCCATTTTCCAAACCGCTTATCCTACTGGGTCGTGGAGGGGTCCAGAGCCTATCCCGGAAGCAATGGGCACGAGGCAGGGAACCCAGGATGGGGGGCCAGCCCATCGCAGGGCACACTCACACACCATTCACTCTCACACGCACACCTACAGGCAATTTAGCAACTCCAATTAGCCTCAGCATGTTTTTGGACTGTGGGGGGAAACCGGAGTACCCGGAGGAAACCCCACGACGACATGGGGAGAACATGCAAACTCCACACACATGTGATCCAGGCGGAGACTCGAACGGGGGTCCCAGAGGTGTGAGGCAACAGTGCTAACCACTGCACCACCATGCTGCCCCAGGATTAACTATATTTCATTAAAAAGATGTTTTTAAACATGGCATTATTTGTGATATTGAAATTGAAATCTTGCTATGAAGTTTACTTTCACCGTATCAGCCATATGTACATTTTGTCAAGTCCACATCCATCCATCCATCCTCCAAGGCTTGTCCATTATTGGGTGAAAAGATCCTAGTGCTTATCCCAGGAAGCACAGGGCACAAGGCGGGTTTTTATTTTAAATCCATACATAAAATGTTTATTAACACATTATGTAAACGAATTATTAAGATATGAAAAGACAGTAATAACAGAGATCAATTTCTTGTGGATAATGAATCACTAGTAAGACATCTAAATGTTGTTAATTTCTTTTACAAAACCCAACTCGATCATATTGCATAACCAGACACATTACATGACTGCAGTACCACTTCACAATAAGGTTCCCTTTTGCCACTTGTAAATGGTAGTAACTCATTAATAAAAAGAAAATTGTATTAAACTTGTTTAAAATTGTCTATTGATAATTTACAGTGTTACAGCCTAATTAAATAGCAGATTATAAACCATATATAAACTCTTTATATGGGTAGCCTTAGTGTAAAATGGCACCCATGACTGCTAGTGTAGCACTTGAAGTAGGTTCTAAAAATCAGAATCAGAATCACAACTCATTTTACTGTATGTATGAACACACCAGAACTGTTTGTGGTCCACTGTCAAACATTAAATACTTAACAAAAATAACAAGGCATACAGAAGAACCCTTCATAGAACACTAACTGTGGGATCCCATCCATAGAACACTAACTGTGGGATCCCATCCATAGAACACTAACTGTGGGAACCCTTCATAGAACACTAACTGTGGTATCCCATCCATAGAACACTAACTGTGGGAACCCTTCATAGAACACTAACTGTGGGATCCCATCCATAGAACACTAACTGTGGGAACCTTTCATAGAACACTAACTGTGGGATCCCATCCATAGAACACTAACTGTGGTATCCCATCCATAGAACACTAACTGTGGGAACCCTTCATAGAACACTAACTGTGGGATCCCATCCATAGAACACTAACTATGGGAACCTTTCATAGAACACTAACTGTGGGAACCATTCATTGATCACTAACTGGGAACTACTAAAACTTTTTGTCATCTGAAGCACCGATTGAAGAAAGGCTGTCTGAACTGCGTCGCCTTGGTTACTGAATTAGCTATTGGGGGGGGGGATGTGGCTCAGTGGGTTAGGACTTGTGCACATACTGTAATCAGATGCTCACTAGTTCTAAACCTGGTGCTACCAGAATGATGCAGCCATTGGGCCCCTGAATAAGGCCCTTAACCCCCAGCTCCAGGAGCGCTGCAGGCTGGCTGACCCCACACTGTGACCCTCAAGTTTGATTTCACACAGATATGTGTCGGTGTGTCTCATGGAGAGCAAGATGGGGTAGTAAAAAAAAAGACAACTTCACCACACTGGCAGAAAAAAAGTACTAATCTGTACCTTTGACGGTACAATTACTTATTATTGGGGCTGTATCCTAGCTGTAGGTAAATGTACCTTTTAAGGTACAGAAATAGATTTTAAGGAACATCTTTGTACCATTGAGGGTACATTATTGCTTGTTTGTACCTTGGGGAAGGAAACTGTACCCTTTTTTTACAGGGATCAATAAAGAATCTCTGTTCTTTTATCTTCCACAAAACTAATGATCTAATGTGATGCACAATAGAAGTAAATGTAATCAAAAAATATCTGGCAATCCACCAACAACTGGCAGGCAGGAAAGGATTACCACAAATACAAAAATTATGAGAACAATGTCCCAGACAAATCTCATAAAGGAAGAGGCTGGTTTCTTCCCATGGCCCCTGCTTCTGAACCAATGCACAACTTCATTCAGGTTGAACTCTTTGGGTTGATAGCCCAAGTCTGCCTTTGCCTTTGCGATGCTGAAGTAATGCGTGACGCCTGTTTTGTAGACCTCAGTGCGCGTAAGCAGAGGCTGGAAATTGTACAGATGGCCCACCAGGCAGTGGACCATCTCGGTGAGAAATGCAAAGAAGTAAATGAGGGATATAGGCAAGCGCAACCTTGGAAAGTTGTAACCCAGGCCCTCCACAAGCGGCCTAAAGAACTCAAAGTTGTTAACGGGCCGCCCATCCGATATAAAATAGGCCTGCCCTGCGGCTCGGTGCTGCCCCCTGGAGGTCAGGGCCACAGCAGCCAGCTTGTGAGCAGAAACAAGATTGTCCACATGGACAAATTCAACCAAACTGCTGGCGTTCCCATACACAAATCTGAAGATGCCCTTTTCGATGTAGCTGACGATTCTTGGCTGGTGCCTCTGTTCGCCAGGCCCATAAATACCTGCTGGCCGCAAGGCACATGTCCGCAATACGCCTGAGCCATTGCGCAACGCAATGCCGTTGGCTTTCAACACTGCCATTTCCGCCAGTGACTTTGTCCTCGAGTAGTGATCAGGGTGCAGGTGAAGTGGCAGGTACGGGAGGCTCTCATCTCCGTTCTCAATGACTTGTCCACCAAAGACCACGTTATAGGTGCTCGTGTACACCAGACGGGGAATGCTGTTCTCCGTACATGCCTTTATCACATGCTCGGTCCCCTGCACATTTACGGCTTCGATCAGCCCCCGGTTCAGCTGCTCCCTGCCGGACATCCCAAACGAGGCGATGTGAAACACACAGTCTACTCCCCGCGTCACCTCTTCAACCTGCTCATACATTCGTATGTCTCCCTGCAGGAACTCCATACCATCTGGGATCTTGACAACTGGCGGTTGTATGTCAAACAGAGTAACTTTAGCTCCCTTTCTATGCAGAGCACATGCAAGGCTGCAAAAGAAAAGAGATAGTGACATTGGCAACTGTACACCAAATCTGGATAATGTCATGAAATGTCTTTATTGACTTTACAGTTAGGGTTATACCGGACACTTACCGGAAACCGAAGTACCCTCCCCCACCAGTGATGAGGAAAGGACCGATCCCCACACTGTCCTGAGGATCCATTGCTGAGTTCTGGAAGGAACATTCATGTTAGCCTTGAGTTTAGGTTTAATTAGTAAAAAACGCAAGACATAAAATGCTTAATCTCAACTAAGAAAAAATGGCCTAAATAATATATCAATGCATCTGAATGTGTTAAACTAGAATGTTCTATACGCTTGTACAGTCGTTTTAATAAAATATTGTTGTAAAACATTATACATTTATTGGTTTTTGCAGAAGTGTTAAATCTAGAATAGCTTATCACTTAATGCTCGATCCTTTGGCATGTTGTTTTTATAGAAATATATATATATATATATATATATATATATATATTAAAGTTCCTAAGCCAAACACAAATAGTCCAAGTATGGACTCACTATCACGTATACTGTAACAGAATACATTGTGACACCTTATCACTGCTGAAAACGAAACTTTGACCATAGTCCACGATGTTTCAGTCCTACAGTATATACGCTTTTGGACGCCCACACCGCGATTCACCAATGCATTTATTTTACCCAATTTTAATAGGCCGTCGTACTAACAGTTCCTTCTTAAGTTTAAGCATTCAAAGCTGTTAGATGATGAATAGATGATATATTTATTTTTTCGATTACCACGGCGCTCGATCGTCACATACATAAATAAACTTAATACGCAGCTAATTCTTCACCTTTTGACAAATCGTAGTTTAGATGGCAGACCTGTTTATTAACCGGTAGCTAACTTGCATTGTATAACGCGCACGTTGCATTACAATGATCTGGCACCGTCGGACACCCCAAAGATGAATTTCAAGCCCACAAGATACACGATAAATAGATATATAGTTTCGTACCCCTGCCTCCTTACTCAGTGGCTCCTTCCTCAGCGGCTCAGAGCGGCTCCCGCCCGCAGTGCGGCGGCTCTTCACTTCCTGCATGCAGGCGTGACCAGAGCTGCTGATCCGCCTTTATACCGCAATTGTTTCAGCGACTAAGGTTTATTTTCATTTTGTGTTTTCTACCCTCTCTGTAGTGCAGGAATTTCACATGCTTGTCTCGTTTTGATGAAATTGTCGCATCAATCTATTTCTGAAACGCAGGGTCCAGATAAGAAGACAAAGATCTTCCCGGTTCACTGACACATCACAGATGGCGGGAAAACTTAAAACCGGAGAAATGAAAGATATCTTACGGCGATTTAATGATATAAACTCCTCGCTTGGTGAGAATCGCCATTCATTTTTGCTGGATGCCACGATATTACTACTGTAACCGTCGTTGATAAACTTAAATTATAACACTATGATGACTTTAGATTGCAGCGTTTCGAAGCTTGTCCAGTCCCAGACGGAGCTGAGCAAAGCAGTTGAGACCCAAAAATGCCTCAATAAGGTAGGCTACTTACTTTCGTCGATTTTCCTGATTATATTTTGTTGCTCCTTCATACAAGGTTGCACCAGATACGCCCTCTGCATTACTTTAATGTTAATGAAGAATTATATTCCATCTACCGGTTAGAAATAATTTATTACCTGATCTGGATCTCTCTAAATAGAGCCCAGGGGTCTGATCCAAGTTAACCACGGACAATTTGCTCATGTCAATGCACAAAAATAACACTAGTTTTTATATTTTTGTATGTTGCCACAACAAGAGCATATTGAAAAATGAAAAAACGTGTATAGTATTCTTTTATGAATGCTTTGCTTCCCTGTGACTTTAAAGCATCATTCTGACTGTCTGTCTGTCTATTTGTCTGTCTATCTCTAGAGTCTAAAACCGCTGTATGCTGCCTTTTCACCACATGAAGACCCGAATTCCATCAATCAGCATTAAGTAAAATGTTCATTTTGTTAACCTTCTTTCAGTATATCTGTTAATATCATGCATTACAATTTATCATATTGTACATTCTGATATATAATTTTGATATAAACATGGATTTGGTAAAAAATGTACTGATACTCCTACACCATGTGATGGACCGGAATCCCATCCAACGTAAGCCCCGGGACACCAGGATAACCGTTTGGAAGATGGGTGAATTGTTCTCATTTTTGGAATGTGTGTTGTCTGTTGTGATCTTTACAACAACACATGTGATCATTTTTGCAGTATTGAATGAGTGAGCACTGCAGATGCCAATGAGCTTTACATTCCACAAAGATGCCTATAGCATTATTACTCCCAATATCGTATACATTCACCTTGCATACCTGAAGGATGTTCTATTCTTAATGACATTTATAATTTCAAAGCATTTTGAATTATCCCTGACCCACAGTATGATGTCAGATCTACAATACTGTATTCATGCAAGAATTTAACTTCTCTACATTTATTCCATTTAATGACTCATTTCCTAGTGCAGACTGCCTCCTATTGGACTAAAATATGAATTGCTATATACAAACCCAGTTACAGACTAATCTCATGCTGCTTAAAATTTGTCTGACTTGTAATTTCTTTTGTCAGCCCAGCTATAAATGACAGCCCAGCTGATTTTTTTTGTTAGATAAAGTCAGGTTGGTGTGTGGCTTAGTCCTCTGTGCCCTTAACTGAAAGGCTACCAATTAAAATTCCATAGCTGGTACACTGATCTCTTCATTAGGCCCTTGAGCAAGGCCCTTAACCCCAGTTACCTTTGGGATACCCTGAACTTTTACCCTAGATTAAGGTGAACATATTTTAGCTCCCTGGGGGTGGGGCAAAATTGGGTGAATGGACACTCAATGGTGGGTGGAGGGGTGGGGCTGGGGGGAGCTTTCGAGGAATTGATGGCGCCGTGGCAGTGTGTGTGTGTGTGTGTGTGTGTGTGTGTGTGTGTGTGTGTGTGTGTGTGTGTGTGGGGGGGGGGGCGTGGTTTGCATAGTTGGCAAATGTGTCCACAACTATGCAACAAGTTTATTGAACATTAATATGTAAACGGCAATTTTTTTTATAAGACAAATAGCAAATATCTCCATATCCATTATGGCCGGATAATCTTATTCCTTTCCATTTAACTTTTGTCTCTGCCCCGTCCTGGGTTTCCTACCTACGCTCATAGCCTTCAGGATAGGCTCCGGACCCCCTGCAACCCAGAATAGGACAAGCGGTTACATAAAACGGATGGACGGATGGATCAACTTTTAGCTCACAACAATACAAACAAGAAAATGATAGTTTAGATTTTAACACCTCTTACACAACATTTTTCTTTTCATGGCAATAAGACTAAAATAAAAAAAATCCATGAGACGCTTTTCGGTCATCCTGATTTGTTATGGTATACCTGTCTGCAGAATCTTTCCTGAAAGACCTTGATTACCAGTGAAGCAGGCATGAAAATCTTTGCAAGACGTGTTTTAAGTTGTCTTGTGTTCACAGAAGCCCCTTCAGTGACTCAACAGACAAGTGATTCCTTTGTACATTGGCTTTGTATCACTGAAATAAACAGTTCCATTGTGAGAAGGAATAACAAAGAAATACTTCAATCTTCAGTAGTGAATGAAACTCAATGCTTTTGGTCCTTTCGAAATGTTGGGTCCAATTCTAGTGTGCTTGAAATCTCCATCACTATTACCATTTTACTGTGACAAAAATAATGATGTCAAGAAACACCTGTAGTAGCCTTTCAATAACAGAATAATGACAATTAAGGGACGTCTGTATTCAACCTCAACACATTCTCAGTACTCCTCTGTGTGCACAGTGTAAATGTGAAAGTATTGACATATTTTGATGGTGATACTCTCGATATCGACATTTAGTGTGTCTGCCGAGTAATGAACACAGTTGTTCATGGCCTGTGTTTGGAAGTCCACGCCGATTTAACACTTGTTCTTTAAGTTCTTTCCTTCTTCATCAGGCCAGATCCCCCCCGAATATTGTTTTGCAGCTATCATGGAAATGCCATACATTTTGAAAAATATCGTTCTTTTTCAGTGTTTATGATGTATGGCGCGATCGTAAAAGCTGATTCATTTAGAGTGTTTTTAAGTTCGGTGGCATGCAAATTTACTTTTCAAGCTACCGTACTTTCCATCGAAATACTGAACAAGCATTTGGATATATTTTCACAGCACCGTGATTGCTTCCGTCAGTAGAAACACCACAGTAAGGTTATGTCTTCTTATACTGTATTGACAGAATGCGGTGTTATCACGGGGTTAACAAATGCTTCTGTTTTCGTAGGAACGCCTGAAAAATTTCGCGCTGTCTCGGAATCGAAGGCAAACACGCAGTCCGTCGTTATGTTGCTATTGTGATGCTTGTGGAATGGAAAAACTCAATCCAGCATCTTATATTTTAACTGGTCCCCGAAAACAGTTTAATTAACTGTTTTAACTTTTTCCTTTAACTCCAGTTTGGTGGTGGTTATGTTGGCTTCTAGATCGCTACCACATTTATTAGACACGTGCCAGTTTTGCAGGTCATGCATTCTGCTTCCCACGAGTCTCAACCGAGACTCTGCAATTCATCTGTGAATTTACATTTGCGTTTGGGTACTTTTAAGCCGTAAAGGCGCCATGTGCTGGTCTGTCTCTTGGCTGTTGCTATGGTGCTGAGCGTAATGATTGAGATGCAGTTTGGCCAATGTTTGCGTAAAAGGCGTGTACATGACCGACCAATGGTGGTGTGCGAGAAGGCGGGACCAAAAGTTAAAGGTCAAAGCGCTGCAAAAAATGCCAACAATGAATGGTTACTGTAGAAAGCAAAAGCCGAATCTTGGACATTTTTTGGCGATTTAGAAATTCCGACCGGACACTTTTTTTAGGTCGTGTCCGGAAAAGGACGTGTCCGGAAAAAAGCCCGTATGATCACCCTACCCTGCACCCTGCTTTCTTAATTATACGTCACTTTACATAAAAGTTTCTGATAAGTGAATAAATTTTCTTAATGCTAACAAAATACTTGACCGGATAACTAAATAATGATCAACATCAGAAAAATAAATGATATCTCGATTAACTTCACGAAACGTTTGCCTTATTCGAGGCACTCACGGATGGATAGGACAGCACGGTCACGTGATGACATCGCACTTCCGGTCTGGCCAGTAATCCCGGTCTCCAGGCCTTCATGCAGACAATTATCCTGAGAGGGGCCTGTTATTTGGGAAGAGAGCGATGAATTCCCTGGAACAAGCGGAAGGTAATTAATACGGCCAACTTTTGTTTTGTTTATGACTGCTGAAAGGTCGGCAGTATACAGCTAAAGTTGTCAAGTTTACTGAAGGTGGCATATCTGTTGTCGCTGTATCGAAATGTAAGAACCGGTAGCACAGTCGTAGCTGACGCTAGCTTGTAGTTAGCGCAGTGTTTAGCACAGGCTTTGGCATTGAGGTTAGTTTTTCTCTAAAATTTGCCAGTAGCCCACTGTAAATAGCATTCTTTGCACATATTTTAATATTGAGTTACGGAAGCTAAACAAGCACGGCTGGGTGAATAGCTAAGTAAAGGAATATGACACCTGGTATTCCTTGGTATCTTCTAATAGTGATATTTCCTGTGCCACCCGCGTTGCCATAAACAAGGTACTGTATAACTATAAAAAACTAATAAATATTCTTAATCAGGTTTCTAATCGTAAATGCTACAAATCTGTTGCACATGGCTCAGGGTATATGCATGTTGCAGTTGGCTTAAGTGTTGATTTTGCTCAGTTTTGGATGCAATTTTCATTTTGTAAAACCTTATTTTGATAAACAAACACGATCCTAAAAACTACCTTTTGTAATAATTTTGCAGAATATTTTGCTCAATTTATGAATGTATAGTTACTGAATTGTTCCAGACCCCTGAACAATCAAAACATTGTACAGTGCCTGTTAATGCAAGCCAATATTTGTATTTCAATTCAATTCAGTGATATTTATATAGTGCTTTTAACAACAGTCATTGTCACAATGCATTTTATATATAACTGGCCTGAACCCCCACCAAGCAAGCCTGAGGCGACAGTGGCAAGGAAAAACTCCCTCTAGCAGGAAGAAACCTTGAGAGGAAACTAGACTCGGAAGGGGACGAATTGAGCAAAAAGATCATTGGGAGTTTTGAATTTTGGCATGTCCTACTTAGAACAGCCTGTTGGTGGAAATATAGTATTTACTGGAAATATTTTGGAGGCAGTGATAATGAATTAATAATGACAATGAATATTTAAAATACTTTTTGTAGTAATAGGTCTATTGATCTGATGCCACTCAAAATATTTACCTGTAATGTGGATAGCCAAATATATAATTGAAACCTATGGCAAAGATCATATTAAACTTTGAATTTTACTGTTTAGGTGTTGCAATAAGTCTATACCAAGCACATTGAAAATCTAATCCAAATACAAAATGTTTTCAGTATGCTACAATATTGCATATTTTCTTGTAAAGTTACTAGTAGGATGTTTATGGAGTTATGATGTTTGCATATATAAAATCCGTAAAGTAGGAGAGATTCATGCAATTTAACGCAAACGGCATTCTCTTCTGTGCTGTGAAGCTGTGGCTCTGAATCTCCACAGTCTTGTAACTCAGTTATATCCCATATGTTCTCCCTTCCTGTTCTTAGATTCATGAGATGCATTGACATTAACCAGATTTTAAATGAGCAGTTTGAAGTGCAAGGGAAGAACATGCAATATCTTGAACACGCATGACACACATATAATGTATTGAACCTTGCAGGTAACTGGTGAAGGTTGGGTTAGGGTTATGGTTTACTGGCTTCTATCGTCGAGCCAGAAGGCAGGATGTGTTCCCTCTGCTTGGGTGTCTGCCAGTAGGGGGTTATTAAAGCCTTCCGTCGACAATTTGAATGAATACCAGTATTCTGACACAAACCAGCAAAGGTAGCCAATGGTACGCAGCAGTATAAGCAATAAATGAGTGACTGTTGTGACCACAGGCACAGTGAAGAGTATGGAACAGCAGCAGTCAACAGTTAAACTCTGCAAGAAGACAGAAGTTGGCAGGCAGACCTGCTGACTGTACATGCTGACCCTGTGAGAACTGTTGATTGATGCTGAAGGTTTTGCACATTTCAGATTTGGTTAAGAATTTTAAATATAAACCTCCAATAAGTATATTTCCATTATTGAGGGCCTCTGTGAACCCTATTTTAGAAATAAATGTATTCTGTTCCTTGTGATTGATGTATGGCAAAAAAGTCAAAAGAGAGCGAAATAGATAAATGAATGACATTGTATGCATTTTCAGATCTTAAGGCATTTGAAAGAAGACTCACTGAGTATGTTTCCTGTCTGCAACCTGCAACTGGCCGGTGGCGAAGTATGTCTACCATTCTTATTATTTGTAGCAAAGAATATTCTATAGCTAATGGATATTTTGTATATAAATCAATGTGCTGCCTTCGTACAATAGTGTTTAACTCAGTCCTTAGCCCCCCGCCCCCCCAGCTGATTCTTTTTCTATTCCACAACTTGAACATCTGAATCAGTTGATCAAGGGATCCACACTTGGTCAAGTTTTAAAATTGAGTTTGTCGGTAGTGGTCTTGCTTGGGGAGGAACTAGGATTGGGTTGAGAGCCATTGATGTAATGTGACTTATGTTCTGTATTGACATGAGAATTTATGCTTTTTTTCCCCCCTCAAGTGATCCTTATAGTGGTGTCTGTCTGTACTGCAACAGGGGCTTGGAACTGGTTGATAGACCCGGACACACAGAAGGTCAGTTTTTGTGCCAATGGTCTTTTTGTTGTTGTTGCTCTCTTGTAAGACACTGAACTTATCTTTTTTTCTAGGTGTCCTTCTTCTCATCTCTATGGAATCACCCATTCTTCACAATAAGTTGCATTACCCTTATTGGTCTGTTCTTTGCTGGAATACACAAACGTGTTGTTGCCCCGTCGATGTATCCTTTTAATGTTATCAGAAGGCATTAATCTAGAGACAAGATTACTGGTCAGTAACGTCTTTATCTCATGTATTATTCGATGTCATGTGCCACTTACTCTTCCTTAACCTGCATCACTCAGAATCGCTGCACGTTGTAGGACAGTCCTAGCAGAATACAACATGTCCTGCGATGATGTAAGTTTCCTGCGTGAGCCTATTTGAATAACTCTTGAGTAGATCCTCTAATTTTTCATGATGGATGTGTCATGCTGATTAGGTGACCATTTCACCTTGAAGTCTATTTAGATTTTTGTCCTGATCTGATGGGTGACTAAATCACTGAAAATTCAAACCTGACGGATATGTTTTCGTTAAATGTTGTTTTGAATAGATTTCTTCTCTTCACTTTAAACTTATGTAGCTAAGTGTCTTCTTTTGTTCCTCTTATTTGCAGTCTATAACTTAACCCGTGTTTCTCTTTTGTTTTTATGTTTTTTCAGACTGGGAAATTGATCCTGAAACCACGGCCACATATACAGTAGACTTTCCATTGAGATGGCCAACTTGTGCTTGGGTAAAGTTTCTCACGATTTCTGAGGCACGTACCAGAAATCCACAAGCATGGTGATTGTGAGCAGGGATAGTACTTGCTGCTGGTGGGATGTACCTGTGTACATTAAGCCATAAGTGGAAGAGCATAGGACAGCGCTTTTCTAAAATTGCATACATCAGTTTTTCCATGTCATTCGAGAAGCCGTCCTCTGTGTGCTGAAACACCCCTAAAGACACTGTATCTTTTATTTTTATTTTTTTGACGTACCTCTTCATTCTTGATGGAAAAAGTTAGCAAATGGGATTTTTAAGCAAATAGGATTCCCACATTCCTGTTTTTTAAAGAAAAATGAAATAGTTTAATACACTAAGGAGAATGGTTGGAAGGTCGCTGGTTTAGATCTTGAGGTTGTGGTGATGTCACCGTTGAGACTTTGGGGCATTGCCCTTAACCCCAATTGCTTCACGGACTGGTTGACCCTGATTTTTCATATGTCGTCTTGGATACATACGTCTGCCAAATAAATAAAGTGTGACAGGATCACAAACATTTCCTATCAGTTTGCTAGACCTGGTATAAGTGTGACCGAGCAAGCTCCACCATGGTTCCTTTTATTATGCCTTTCTGTTGACTGTAGCCAAATACAGAGTGGGAATTTTAAATAAATTTAAAGGAAAATACCACTTTGTGTCACACATCTATGTGTTTACTTTCTGAGACAATCCACTAACTTCACCATCTTTGGATGGATCTACAGAAAACTTCATTTTTAAATTTGCTGTGCATTATGTCCAGTTATTTTTTGTGAATCTGAATTCAGTTTTAAGGTAACAGTTTCAGGTAGTTAAATGGTATTTACCGTAAATATATAATATATCATTTTTTTGTTCGCTCCTTCCAAATGATGGTCGATTTTTCCGTATGTTGAAAGTTCATTTTTATTCATTTCAAGCATAGGCTTGTCTTTATTGATACCTCTGAAGTATGGTTGTATGAGAAAGATGCCATTTCAGGTTTTTACGCCAATGGAATTCCTGTTTTTAAAGTCAATAGCCATGCTTAAAACAATCTGGTAGCAGTAAATAATTTTTCCAGTTGCCAACCCAAATAAGTCTATTTCAGTAAATGCCTTGCTGATCTAAAGTGCAGAGTGCACTGGGATTATAATCATCTAGCACATACTCTCTGAAATTTCCCTGTGCACTATAATTTCATGCAAATTTTTATGATTGCAATGGGATACTTTGTCGTGTGGTGCATTGTATAAAATGGCATGTTATACATATCCGTCGGGGATGAAAGGTTTTATTACATTTATAGTTTAACAGCACTGTCTACCACCTGATGTAATAATTTTCACATGGTTCGGTTGGAGTAGATTTCATCTCATGTAATAAAATGCAGGGAGTGCAGTACAAAGCACAGATCCACCTTGGAGGTTATGTAATGCTACATTGTTGCAGGGCAGATACACCCGCAGTCATATACTATGGGCAATTAATAGACACTAAATTGCTTAACTGTATAACCTTGGACTATAGGAGGAAGGCCTCACAATATATAGAGAATGTTAACTTGCATGGAGCATGGGTGTGATTCAAAATGTCAAACATGCATGTGTGAGACAACATTGTTATGCACTGAGCCACCATGGCACCAAAATGCAGAATTCTCATCTTAAGTTCACACAGGGATGCAAAAAATTGTTCCTAAGGTTGGCTCCAGTGCAGCCTTCAGGTTCGATGCAAATGCCAGTTCATGTATGTGTGTTTCTTTATATAGATGTGCATATTGCTATTTAAACAAAGGTCTGGTATGTGTATTGAGGTGTGTGCAATTTTAGTATTCCAAACATATTTTGGTTGAATGGTTTCCTTTTTAGTGGGAGAAACAGTACAGTCATGCATCCCTTAATGACGGTGCTGGGTTCTGAGAAACGCATCGTTAGGTGATTTCGTCGTATTTGCGAACACCATAGAGCGTACTTAGACAGACCTAGATGGTAAAGCCAACTAGGCTATAGTAAATTTTATTTTATAAAGTACATTATAAAATAATGATTAATAATACAGTGTAGTAAATACACAAGTGAACCATTGTAGTTGGTTAGTATCAGTATTGGGTATTACGTAGGGGCAGCATGGTGGTGCAGTGGTCAGCCTCACACCTCTGGGACCACAGTTTGAGATTCCACCATTGCTTTATGTGTGTGGACTTTCCTCCGGTTTCTCCAATTTCCCCCCACAGTTCAAAACATGCTAAGGTGAATTACAGTTACTAAATTGCCCATAGGTGTGAGTGTGCCCTGCAAGGAGTTGGCATCGCATCTTAGGTTGTTCCCTGCCTTGTGCCCATAGGCTCCGGACCCTCCCCCCCCATTACCCCGAATAGGACCCCGAATTTTCTGGTTACAGAAAATGGATGGATGGAGATATTATCTACTGTAAATAATTGTGTATGCTGTACTTGTATATGACTGGCAGCACAGTAGGTTTGTTTACATCAACATCACCACAAGCACTCGAGTAATGCATGGCACTAAGACGTTACAGCTATGACGTCGTAGGTGTTATGACATCATTAGGCAACAGGAATCTTTCATGACTGTTGATTTTCATTCACGTACTGCACATGCATGCTTATCATGGATTAGTTTGGGTGTGAATTTCAGATTAGTTCTCTTGGTATTCATAAAACAGCACGAGCCTCGCAGGAGCACATGACCAAAGTAGTTATGAGCCTGTTTTGTAATTTTGTAAGTGGTTAGGGTGGATTCCAGCGGTTCACCTATTGATATTAACGTGGGATTCCTGTAAAGCACTGCCATGTTCAGAAAGATATGAATCTGTTAAGGGTTGGAGAGTAAGATTTCACAAAAAATGAAGAACAGCATATGAGAATTTTTTTCACAAAAAATGAAGAGCTCATGAGAAGAGCATAAGATAAATGGTCAAATAGGTCAAGGTCATGACCCTTGTGACCCCCACCTGTGGAAAAAGTCAGTAAAACTCAACAGAACCCTGTGAATGACGAAGATGAAAAGAGTGTTCCTGATTTGTGTGCTATGTAAGACCTTTAAAGAAAACTAGGTTGGATGTGATAGTGTTGAATGTGAAGGGACATTGTATCCTCTGGACCTTTTAAACTTTATAAAAGGTTATAAACAAGCCTTATGATAAATATTAGTAAAATGTTTGCTAATGGGTGTCCTACTTTGAATGCACCTGTTATTTTCTGATCTCAGAAACTATCTAGGTTCACACCAGATTAGTGTTTGAATGGGTCACTGTCATGGAATGTGAAGTGTGATAAACATTGTTCAATTTGTCTTCTGATGATTAATAAAAATAAATGATGTGGATCATCATTCCATCAATCAAATAAAAGTTCATCATAACCCTAAAGGGAGACTAAACACAGATACAACATAAGTAACAAGTTTGTAAAAGAAACAGGAAAGGATAAATGTTTGCAAAAAGCGAAGATGAAAATACAACATTTTATTTTTTTTTACATAATTTTACACACACATATATATTCTCATTTTGTAATCCAAGATATTACAGACAATAGAGTACAGAATATATGCTGTGTATATGATAATTTATAATAAAGATAATTTAGACCTTCAAATAATTTGTACTAGTAATATTCTTTGCACAGCAACACAGCGCAAAAACCGCATGTAATTCCCGAAGAGCGCCCCTCGGCTCCCTCCGTCTGGCGTCCTCGGGAGTCTGCGCAGTATCACTGCGCGGTCCGCCATTGAAGGAGCGAGCCGAAGACAGCTCACATTCACACGACAGCCAGCGGGCTCGCGACTGCCTCGCTTTTCTGTCACGTTCAACTTCTGTTCTGGCAACTCTCTGGCATTTTCATTTTTTGCTGTGTTTTATTTTTAAATTGTGCGTTAGTTACTGATACAGTGCGTCTGTATGCAGATTATTTTTTAAATTCGGATTTGTATACGGTGGGAAAAGCGGAGTGTGTGGCTGCGAAGCGAGCTTCGCCTGGGGGTCTGCGAGCGGTACCGCTTGATGGATCGGACGGTCGACTGGTTTCAGCCACGACAGCTCGGACCCACTAACAGACTGTGGATGCAAATCTGGAAAACAACGCAAAGTCTGGGCAGTCTCTACTTTAGTAACAACCATAACGTCGGTCTCAGTACGCCGAGTACGATTCCAGGGGAGAACGGAGGCGAGGAAAACGAAACCGAGAAGAGCGGGGCCGGGAGCCAGGGGATGTCTGACCCGGGGGCCGAGGGCCACTTCGCGGAGCGTCGGGACTTTATATCTCTGGAGCCCAAAGACAACCGCGACAGCTGGACGGCGGGGAGGGACGCCGCCGAGGGCACCGACGGGATCCTGGGCGCCCTGAGGGGTGATCGGTACCTCAGCCATCGGAGTAAAAGGAGGAGGGACAACGAGGCGGGTACCATCGGGCTGAGCACCGGCAGCAACTCGTTCGCTGGATCCGCGGAGGACGATTACACGGGGACGCCGTGGAAGACCAGGACCTACTCGGAAGGCGTTCAGGGGTATGTTGGCGGATCCGGGTCGGAGCTGCACGGCGCGATCGGCAGCTTTGCTTATTGTGGGCAGCTAGATGAGCCGAGTGACAGTTAACCAGCTCCGTGATTGTGTCTTTGGTTACGGTCATCGCTGTTGTCTCCTGCACCCTGCGTTGTAAAAATGTCAGCCGGACAGCCGGGTAGGTTTACGCCGCCTCACCCCAGGGCGCTCGCATTGCACGGACGGTTTATTTGACT
The DNA here is from genome assembly GCF_023856365.1 of Brienomyrus brachyistius. Classification (NCBI taxonomy): domain Eukaryota; kingdom Metazoa; phylum Chordata; class Actinopteri; order Osteoglossiformes; family Mormyridae; genus Brienomyrus; species Brienomyrus brachyistius. The sequence continues at coordinate 582,013 of NC_064545.1, forward strand.
CCAGTAATCGCCGTTTATCACTTTAGCAGGAGTTAAATAGCAGTTTTACGGGCTCCAGCCGTAGGTCCCCCCCAGTTAGTTTGAATAGCTGCTGTTTTATAGGGCGACCTGTCTCGTCGCAAATCAGCCAAGTTGTTCGTTGTACGGTCGCTATGGATGGTGTGTAAAGAAGCCTTCGGAAGTACCGTGGGGATGGATCAGTCACATACGGTCAGAAATGCAGGCTGATTAAGGGTGCGGATCATCTCCCCTGCTGGGTGTGTTTCAAGCACGCATGGTAAAGTTGGTACAATTGTGGGTTATCGAAAGCTTTGCGTTGCCGTGCGATATTGAGCAGCGGTTTAAATGGTCTCCCTCCGTTTTAAATGGCCAGACAGCTGAAAGTTATCCAGACACGGAGACCCGCTGTTGTATAATGCAAAATGTAGGAGTCGTTCAACCGATCCTACTGTAATTTCGTTAAGATAATGTGGTATGCATCATACATGTAGTCATTTAAGGTTTTATAATTGTACTTCTAGTCTATTTTGGGCGAACGTCTGAGGGCGTATGGCAAGGTTAATGGTAATTGTACATGGGAAAATTCAGCTGGGAAGCCTTTACTTCTGCTCAGGGTTTTAGGACGAGTTTTTCCAAAATGACATTTAGTAAGGCTTCGTTAGAGACCTCGATGAACCAGGTGTACTTAACCAGCAGCATAACTACCCAGAACAGCTCCCATGTAGTTGCACAAGTGTACAGCTGTAAACGCTATGTTGGATAAGCGTTTGTGGGAGGGGAAAAAGTACCGTGGTAAATAATTATCCTGTTTAATTTCTTTATTTCTGAAGAAGTCAATAGCTCGTCTTATGCTGTGGCTGGGTCTTTCCTGCTGTTGTTATGGTCATTCATTTATTTTTGTTAGTATCTCTTCCTTATCTGTCAGGGTCCTGTTGAGGTTTTCCTACATTTGGGGGGGGGGGGTCTTGACATTCTTGCTAACCTCTGATGGAAAGGTATCCTGTGCTGTCACTCCCTCGGTGTTTACTCGTTGTCTCATGACTCAGGGTGCTGCGTACAAGCGGCACCTCCATGGGAGAAATGTGAACTGGGAGGGCCGTTCTTACTCACTGTCACAGAAGGCTCCTTCTGTCAGTCCCTGAAGGAATTTACGCTGAGGTCGCCAGTCCTGTCGATCAGAGGGCATGTGATGCGTTCCTCTGTCCTCCATGGGTGTAATAAATTGCTGCACGGAAAAGCACAAGTCAGAATATAGTTCAGACAGGTTCACACGGGGACACTCAGTGGGTGAGTTTCTGGGTACATTGTCAGTTTGTCTGAAAGGCATTACACTGCTTCAGTGCATCAGGTGTTCCCCAGTCCGGGCTTTATGGGTGAGAACCCTACCTCATATTAATCATTGTACCAATACCTTAGTAACCTGTACTGTTGATATACAGTGCAGACTGTGGTATAGCCTGTGTTTCACTGAAGCCTTTTTTCCCCCATGAGAAACTTGTTCTTGTGAACATGGAAGATTCACACAACATCTGCATTTGATTTATGTAACACTGGGTGCTGCCTCTTCTTTTATGGCCCCTGCTTTTGCTGGGAATGACTGAACTCGGCTTCCTGGGCTCTAAAAATTCCCATCTCAGTTGCAGCATGCATATTGCACTGTTTCCACTCGAGGTGCCGAGTGTGTTGGACGGAGACTGTTTCCAGGTTCCCATGACGCTCTACCTGTAGCAGGGAGGCCTAGAGACTTGCAGGGCCCACAGCAGAGCGCGAGGTTTGTCCTACTGTTCTCGCTGACAGCCGAGACACGCTGTTCGTATGAACGCTTACCTGATTACAGCTCTCCACCCCCCATACATATAAGATGAGGGCAGCTGCTGTGCTAGACCAGGAGGTGGATGCTCCCTGTTTCATTAATATCCTGTCCTCCCCCAACTGTTAATACATTGTTAATTATGTGATTAGCCAAGCCTGTGTGTCAGGACTTTTAACTGGGTGTGTCCTGCAAGACGTAGCTCGGCGGCCTTGCTGTTTGGTGTAATCTGTCCTGCTTTCTTTCAGATGAGGCTCTGTGATGCTCCCTAACCCCTCATGCTCTTAAACTGACTTATGCCCCTTTCATGGTTCAGTTAGGAGTTATTTCTCATTTGCTGCTTTTTAAAAAAAAAAATAAAATAAATAAAAATCAGATGCAGTTCACTGCTCATTGCTAGCATTTAAATTTTAAATATGGCCATATGTATTTTTTTTCATGGATCCTTTGCAGGTTGTATTGTGGAAAATGTTAGTAGGTTTTTTTTCTTTTCTTTTTGGTTTTGTTTGGTGTTTCTGTTTACACTTACACGCCATGTGGCCCTCTGGGGGTATAACAGGGATGGCAAACATTGTTGGTCTGTTTTTGTTTTTCCACATTGTCGATAGCTGCTGGGTGCAGGCGTCCCTGGGCCCGTCCAGCGTGGCCTCAGTGGCTTCGCCTCATCCTCCAAAACAAACCCGGCTTTTTCCTGTAGTGTAACCTGATCTTAAGTCTTTGTGGAGTCACCTATGTGAGGCCAGTCCCCCCACCCGCACCCATTTAGAGCCAACTTACTGAAGGAGCAGCATCGTCCTTGTGTGGAAACTTAACACCCATTGTGTTTGGTTTTCGATGTCACATCCTGCTCTGGTGGTCAACACGACACCCAGTGTATTAGAATTCTCACCTGGCTTTGCTTTCAGTCCAATCATGTCGCAGTTGCGGGTGTAAGGATGTCATTTTCCCCCAGTGTTAATTTAAAAGCATTGAGTTGGATCTTCTGTGGTGATCCACATGGAATAGCAGAGGGAGGGACTCCTGTAGGAGACCTGGGTTCGGTCCAGTTCTACAGTCGACTCCTTGGTGGCATCTCCTGACAGCTGGGAGCTTGTGTGGCTGTATGTGGGACTGAGATGGTGGGGTCTCCTCCATGCACATGTAGCTTCATGCAACTTCACAGCAATTTGTGCAAAGAAAGATTGAGAAAGAGAGACTGAAAGGTATTGTGCTTTTTGCTTTCTCAAATATGAATGTGGTGAATATGAAATAGTATTTTTATCCTGATGATCCATTGTCTTTTGTTGTGCGGTATCTGTCTGCTGTACGATTGACATAATGAATATTGAAAGCCAGGTGAACCTCACATTGTCCTTCTGGAATAAATGGACTAGATGTTTGTGGATGTTTTACTGAAGAGTCCAGTTGTCAAAGCGTGCGGTTTGCAAAGCTTACATACATGGAGAGATAATGTCTCCCTGCAGGAACTGGATAGGACTCTGGTCTCCTTGGACCATGATGTACATGCGTGTGGAAATGCTGTGTCGCTTGGGGGTGCTTGGTCTCCCAAGAAAATCTTGTTCTTGTTTCCTGACATATTTCAGTAACATAAATGCCGTACAGAAATGGGGATAGAAAACCATTTCCCACATGATAACCAATAACAAAATCAGGGATTCCAGTTAACTGAGTGTTTTAAAAATATTTCTGTTTTCAATTTGTGTCAAAGTGTGACATGGACAATCACTGATACCGAATCCGCTTTCGTGGATGAGCAGAAGTTTGCTGTGGCAAAAGCAAATTATCATCACCCTTGTTTAGAATTACAGATCTTTAGCATATACACATCATAACCAATGCTATTTAGCTGCTTATGTGCCTACTTATTAGGTATGTCTCTCGACAGCCATGGATCCCCCTGTTAAATTTCTGCAACCGCGTAAACCAGCATTAAGTCTGTTGCAACTACAGGTGAAAATCGTGCTTACAGCTGTGAAAATTCACTCTTGTGGCAATGACTTATGATAAAGACCCAGCATTGAAGGCTTCCAACATTGCTTGGCCTGTAAAATATAATGGGGGATAAAATATGTCAACTGGCATCCCATCCAGGAAGCATCCCTATTTTGTGCTCTCTGCCTTCTGGGAGAGTCTTCAGGCCTCCCTACGATCCTCACCAGGATCAGTGGTTGAAAGATGGCTCCACGGGATGGAGTATAATTCAGAGCCTCATCATTTACACCAGTATTTGATGGTGTAACCCACACCAGTCTGGAGGACCCCCAGATAGTCCACAATTCTGCTCCCTCCGACTTCCCGGTAGCAAAAATGAGGATTGTCTAGGGGTTCCTGACGATCGGATTTGAAATTTTGCTTTTTAATGTCCAATCAAACTGAGGTTCCTTTTTCTGTTCCTTAGTAAATGACTCAGTTGTACTACCCACATAGACGGACTATTTTAGTGCACCTTGTGTCAGCATCCTTATGCACAATAATGAAGGTGTTTCGCCTGCTTTCTTCCCCTCATGTTGAGCATCACTGTTCTGCTATTTTGTTCTCTCTTGCCTCTTATCTCGGAAAGCAGCCCTGCAATTTCCACACAGTCTAGCAGCCAGTGGTAGCCCCCCCCCCCAGTAACACACACAGTCGCCTCCTGGGTGAGACGTTTGTTTTGTCCCCCCCTTCCACACATTGGTGCACCAGCTGGTTGAACTCCATGTATGGCTACCCTTGAAGCTTTCCAGTAGTCTTTACGAAATACAGCTTTTGCTATTCTGGTGTAACCTAAACCTTGAACTTGCTGTGGAACCTCAGAGTCATGGCAGGATCCAAACCTGTGAACTGGGAGGTGTGAGGCCGTGCTATTACCCAGTCAGCCACCGCGCCCCTCTGGTCATTAATGGTAATAACATAGATGAAATTAAGCGTAAGGGTGCTGGTCACATGCAAGCGGTCTCCCCTGGTGGAGCAGAAACGACAGGTGGGGACTCTGGTGGGGCCTGGTGTATTCTGAGTGAGCGTCGTGTTATTTTAAGCTTGTAATGGCAGTACACTCCAGTACCTGCAAGCCCAGGATATTATGGTACGCAGGAAGGTGATGATAGGGAGGGGGAGGGGATGGGGGGCGTGGCCTGGACGTTAGTTGTTTGGTGGCACGGACCCATGTCACGTGGAAATTGGTCGAGACGCTGAGCTGAGCGCACAGAGGAGGCAGTGACCTTGTAACATGATGTTGGCTCTGCAGGGTTTGTGCTTGTGCAAGTGACAGCCGTGACCAGAGAACAGAGTGGATGGGGGGGGTCAGGCTCTGGTTCTCTGGGTCCCGCTCTGGCAGCTCCCCTTCCTGCCCAGCTGTACGTTGGCACCTGTCTGCCACGTGCTGGCTGAGAATACAGGGAAAAGATAAATGTGTTGTGCCTTTCATTAGGCCACGCAGTGCAGTGACTCCCAGTCGCACTTCCAGACCAGGATTCCCCTTTGTTGACGTAGGCCTGTAAATGTGTGTTTTTATAAACGGCCTGGCTAACCTGCTTGCACCCAGGGAGATCCCCTCCATGCCATTTCTGAGTCTTGTTCAACCTTGTTGGCTCTGTGCCCGGGTGTACCACTTGGGGAAACATGATGGTGCTGCTCTGGCATTTCTCGGGCATTCCCGCTGGCGCCGTTGCCGTACTGTTTGCGCTACATCAACTTTAAGAGCCCTAGAAAGGAGCTGCGACTGTTCAGCTGCGGGAGGGGGTGGGGGTGAAAAAACGCACACGCATTCCTCTCCAAGCACAAGGAAAAGGCTGACTTTACAAGGGCTCGTGACACGTGCCTGCCCATGTTTGCAGCTTTGGCTGACTCACATGCGCATCCGACTCGACTGCTGAACACCTTCGTGAGCCTGACCGTTGGCTGAGGGTTCTGTAAATGTTACTCTCTCTCCTGGTCTTAATGGAGAACCCTCATTATAACCATTATCTCCCTCCGCTCACTCCTCACCTGCGCCTCAGGTTAATATGACCACCTTTCTTTAAATGAATTGTTTTTCCCATGGGTCTGTGCAGAATGACGCTTTGAGACTGGATTACCAGGGGAGTGTTACCACTTAACAGTGCATCATAATCCATTGAGAAGTCGATGCTAAATGAAATGACGTGTGTAATAGGCTGTACCAATGCACAGGCCCTGTTGAGTCTGGTTTGTAGTGTGGCTGTTAGGGATAGTTTTGATCCTCTGTGCAGGGAAAGTTTGTAGTTAGTAATAAGAACAAGGGGCAACATGTCAGAGACTGTCTTATGGAAAGAAACAGACATTAACAACAACACACCCACTACTGTATTTTTTATTTATGTGCATGTTGTGAGAAGGCTGGGGTGTGGCCATCTTGGGGGAGAGAGTCTGTGAGTAGGTGCTGTACCTGTTCATTCATTTTGCATCTACATTCTCCTTTTCTGTCTAGATACTGGACTCTGCAGGATGTCTGTTCCTGTGTGGTTTGCTGTGCTATTCAACATGCTCCTTCTGTATTTCCCTTTCTCACCAAAGTGTCTCCTTTACCCCCTCTCCTCTTTTGCATAGATGAAGTCCCTGTAAACCCTTGGAAACACTGTTCCTAATAAATCTGGTGTTTTGTGTCCCATCAACGTATCCCACCTGGTCCCCTTTTCAGCACCTCCTACTAGTCTGTCAGGAAAATAACAGCTTACAGCAGTTATGCGGCATTAATGTTTCATTTTAATTCGGCGTTATTCACTTAAATGCATTACAGTATTTTTTTTCTATGTACATTGAATGTGATGAGGAGGTTATTGTGCATCAAGGAACATTTCAGTTAATGGGAAATATTAAAATGCATTCTTTAGCTAAAGAAATCATAGAAAATTACTGTTTAGTCTGTACTCTTTTCATAGTATGGAGTGCCAGAGGATGCATCTAAAATCTCATTTGTCACCTAAACGATCACAACACTGAAGGTACTTTCAAGAAGGCCATCAGAGTTTGATGTATTTGTTGATGTAACTCTGAAAGTTAAAGGGCATACACAACAAACATTCAATTAATTAAAATGAAGCAGTCATCTGTTCAGTACCATGGTTCACCATGCTGAAAGTGCAAACAATACAATAGTGGTTCTTTATTCATCCTTGTGTGGATATTCTCTATTCGCCCGTTCTGTCTTGCTCTCCATGAGACACATTCAGAGGTGAGAGCAAGCTTGGAGGTCATGCACAGGGTCAGTCAGTGTGGGGTTTGGGGTCCCCAAGAATGGCCCTAACAGCATCAGTCTGCTGACCTCGAGCTTTGAACCGGCGATCTTCCGATCATGGGCACACAGTCCTAGCCCGCTCAGCCGCACTCCGTAATGTGGAATTCTATGAAGCAGTGTGTGCTCGGTTATTTTCTGTTTGCCATACACATGGACAGGTACACAGGTCTGTGTTCCTATGGTACAGCTTGATAAAGTAATTCCTGTGTGACTCCACACAACTGCAGCATGAAGTGAGCCAGCAGTGTGGCGTCTATCATATAAAGCTTTCTTGTCCTCGTCAGAGAGTGTTTGAATGCCCCGTACCTAACCGAAAGGTTGTGCATTTAATTACAAAAGCTTCTTGGTGTGAAATAAACCCATTCACCTCTGGCACTGAGCCTTCAGTCAGCAGTTTGTACTCTGTGAAGGTAGGAAACTGATCTGCGTAGTCATGCCAGAGGTTCCTGGGAGTCGCTTCAGTTGTGCCATGTTCGTCTGTTGGCAGACATAAGAAGATTTGTTTTTGCTTATGAATATTTGCCGGTTTGAGTTACCCCATGCCTGATTTTCATTTTGTTGTTTGGTCTGCCTGATGTTTGTTTTTGTTCTTTCTATCTATCTGTGTTTTCCTTTTCTCTCTAATAAAGGCATGCCCCAGTTGGTTATTGACCTCTCGGGGAGGGCCGAGAAGAGAAACAAAACTGAAAGTAGCCTGATTTCTCTGGAGCTGTTTGCCTACAGACAGTAAAATGAAACTTAAGGGTAACAGCTCTGTGTTGTGCTTTTGTTTCTTCTAAAAGTTGCTTTGCATAATGGAAAGGATGACAGTTTAGCTATTTTGCTCACTCCCTTTGTCATGATTGACCAGTTTCTTGTTCTTGTCCCAATGGCTTGGTAGGGGTGCTTTAATGTACGGGGCTTCAATAACTGTTGTTTGTTTATTACAATTTTAAACCTAGAGCTGCCACCCGTCCTATATGTTTTAGGTCATTCTACCCTGGGTGTTGGCTGTGGTGATGTTATGACCACAGGTGCAATCCTGTGTCTATACACACGCATCATAACAGGTGTAGGGACGAAAGACAGGTGATCGAGAAGTCAAATATTTACATTGTTGTTTTTTGGAGGGTGCGGGGCATCCTCTGATCTTCAAATAACCTAGTTAAACAAACCTGCCATTTAAAACAGCCTTTACTTGCATGTATTCATCCAGACAGTCATTGCGGTGTGCCTGGTAATGAACAAGCAGATATGGTTGCTAAAAAGGCACTCGCTGTGGACATACTGAAGTTTTCACTGCCTCCATGTGACTTTCAGTTTATGTTGAATGGATATGCAATCAGTGTGTGGCAAAGTGAATGGGATGATTGCACTACTAATAAGCTTCCTGAAAATACCCCTGTTACACATGGTGCTGGCATGTCATTAAAAGTTACCGTAACTTACTGATTCACTTCAAACAGCTTGTATGATAGTCACCCAAGGTTGGAGATCTGAGGTGTGCTTTCAGGAGTCTGTTCATTTTTTTTGGGGGGGGAAAATCAGTAATTTGGGCAGACTGATTTTAAGCAACTTTTTTTGGCTTCTGCGTTGTAGTTGAGTGAGGGCTTCCACCCCCACAAAGGAGGGTGCGCCCGGACACCTTGCCGTCTGGTGTGGCTCCGCGGGCAGGTTCACACAGAGCCTGCCTCTCTGCTCATTGTGTCAGGCTGTGACTGAAGCCCCACCCTGCCCAGTTACCCTCCCCAGATGGGTGTGCCTCAGGTGTGGCACAAGGGGTGTGTGGCAGCATGAACGAAGCAGATTCTGGGGTCTGACAGGATACCTTCTTGGTGCTCATATTTAAGCCTCTAGAAAAGAGCTTTCAGTGAGTTCATTTAGGGCACAGTTTCACAAAACCTCAGTGACCCCCCACGTCTTCCTTCCCTTCTTCCTACCAGGGTTTGTTTTCCTGTATATGATTCCACAAGCATCTGCTTGATAACTGATCTGAATATTAGCCGGCGTTATAAATGGCCAAGTCCTGCCGGTCGACTTAATTTTCTTCTCATTGGATTTGTTAGCCTCCAACTGTTGCTAATCGCTCATTCTTGTCATGTCACGTCAGCTCTTTCAAAGCCTCCACATTTATCTGCGTATCTAGTCATGTTGCCCTGTGTGGGGAAACCGGTCGCCTGGCACGAAGCCCTGCATAGCTGAAGCCTGTCTCCACCTCAGCTGCAGCCACTATGTGACCTGGCAGGTCCGTCGCACTGATGTCGGTTGGAGCAGGAGTGGGGCTTAAACCGTGCTCTTAAAACAATACCCTATGTTATTATGAATAAAAGGCTTTGAGTATATTTGTATTATGGTATATGCTGTAAAACAGAGAGCAAGATCAGATTCAGGTTCCTATGCAGTTTGGACAAGTATGGACTTTTATTTTGGTGTTTCCAACAGCATGGAAAAAGTATGAAAATATTTTGGTGTTTCCAGACTTGCAGGAAATTGGCCTACTATGTATTCTATAATATGACTTTACCTATTAATGTTTTTTGATTTTAAATCACTGATGTGTGAGCTGCTTGTCAGGACCAGAATGTGCACAATGAGCACGTCTGAAACCAAGGAATGTGGGTGTATCAGTGGGGTGCACGCTTGATTAATCTCCAGCAAGAAATATTAATATAGGTAACCTTGCAATTTCTAATAGCGAGTGTGGGGGAAATGCAAGTCTTCACCTGTTTGGCTGGCTAATCCCAAATGTTGTAACTGGTTGACTAAAGATCCCAAATGTGAAAGCAAAATGCTATGATTGTGAAAAGTTGTTCAATATTTGAAATCTGCATTGTTAGCCACATGGTGGGCAGAAGTATTGGCATCAAGGGCATAATGGAGAATTGCCCACAGCAGCATCATTGTCAGAAATGTTTCAGTAATGAAACACTGAATTTATTCTCTTTTGAGTTCAGTTTTTACAATAAAGGTTACTTGGAGCAGTTTTGTCTTCCATATTTTCCTAAAACAAAAACAAGATAAATAAGGTTAACGACCACACTCTGAATCTTGGATGTCAGTTTTCCACTGTTGTCCACCGGTTAATGGTAAATAAGCAGGTTTTATGCATAAAGCTGCTTTAATACCAGCTAAATTAATGAAAGTGGCTGAATGAATATAATACACAAATACACACTTTCCCTCTGCAGTCGTGCATTTAAAAATGTGGAATAGTAACTTAAACCATGGCCATTACACGTTTGGCATACATGTTTGTACATAGACTGGCCTTTGGCTTTAGCAACAGGCAATTTCCAAACTAACAACTGGGTTATGTCTTGGCAGCAGAGTATTTTCGAGTTAAAGATTGGCTTGGGTCATGTATAACAAAAATATTTAACAGTAGTAGGTGATATTTCGTGTTTGATACTGTCCAGACATTACACTAAGGTATGCAGTATTTTGTCTGTATTTCACAATGCAACACTGCTCTAGTATTTTGAACTGCAAAAAAAATACCGCAGTAATGCTGCGCTGCCATTATACCGCCCAAGCCTAAATAGTACTTCTACTAATAAATGTGTTTTTGGTTCATAAACATGAAAACACTTCCAAGTACAATGTGTAAACGAGTTATCATGCATTAACCCTTATATAGTTCATGAAGAGTGTTTGTGTGTGTGTGTGTGTGTGTAGGCATCGATAAGTAGAACTTATCAGATGTCTCATCAAATTCCTGGATCTTAAACATTTAGAACCATTGCTCTGATGAGCCTAGTTATAAAATTTAGTCGTACTGTCTCCAAAAATGGTCGCAAAATGCACCTAAATAATCAGTCTGGACCCCTGGGCACCATGGTTTCTCTAACATTAATGTTACAGTGCAAAAAAAAGCTGTGAACCTCAAACTCTAGTCTTTCAATCATTCAGAAAGAAATGAAACTGTTGTGAAATAGACCCTTCGACAGCAAAGCCGTGTGTGTGTGTGTGTGTGTGTGTGTGTGTGTGCGTGTGCTGCTGGCCTCTGCATCTGCCTTATCGGACTAGCCTTTAACTGTAATTCTGCTGACTAGCTGCTTATCGTTTAACTTTGAGTAGCTTTTTTTCATCTTAAGTTAGGATCTTTCAGAAGTTAAAATTTTTAAAAAAATATGTTTGACAGGCGGCGCTCCATGGAAGTGTTTGGAATTGTAATCAGCGTGAAGCTTCTGGGTAAATAGATTTGCACGTTAAAATGACAGCGTTGTGCTTTTCAGAAGACTGTCACAGGAAGCCACCTGAAAATGCTTATCGTTACCTAAGGGACACAATGAGAGAAGCACTTTAATGTTCACAAGGGGCATTCTTTTGTTGGCTTTTATTCTGAGTTTTATTCTGGTATATCAGTGCCAGCACACCTGAACATGCACACCTGAACAGTTTCCATTTCCCCGGCATTACATAGCCTAAAAACGTTCCTTATGTCAACAATGACTCAGGCAGAACTAAAGAGCATTACTGTGTTTGATATGCACAGTGCTGGTTTTGCCAGACAGACAACTATAATGAGGAGCACAGGCAAAGCACTGAATAAAGTCTTTAGTTAAAAATGCTTTATTTCTTAAAGTTTTATTAATGGGAATTGGAGACAAGTGTCCCTGGTCATTCTGAAAAGGTAAATTTTACGGACTGCTTGAGGGGGTTACTGCACTATGATGCCCTCAAACAGGTAAAATCCTGGCTGGTGTAGCAAGTTTGGGGGTGGGAGATTTCCCAGTTCAGGTTTCTTGTACAGCTCTTCTTAGATTTTGTAGATTTAAACAGTCTGGTACTAATTAAAATACATAATTAGGCAAAGAGCTATTTAATTAATGAAGTCATTAAGATCTAAGGATGATTGGGGAACACCACACACACGGTGGCTCCCCAGGCTCAGATCAGTGCGGTCCTGCTTTACACACAATTGAGCGAGATTAAGAGAGGCCGTTTGGTCTCGTGTGGTTAGTCCTTAAGTGTTTACCCAGAGTGCCATCTACCATTCAAGCTGTGCTTTTCTCTTTTCATCTCTTCCTCATTCCATGCAGGCTCCACGAGGAGATCATTGATTTCTTTGAGTACATGTCCCCAAGACCAGAGGAAGAGCGGATGAGGAAGGAGGTGGTGGACAGGATTGAGAGAGTCATCACAGCCCTGTGGCCAGCAGCAGAGGTAAAAACACAGAGCCATGTGGCTCAGCCAATCGTGACATACGAAACTGCAAACTCTCTCGTCTGATGATTAACTAGAAATGTAATGGGTTGAGGAAATGGGGTTGAGTCTCCTAATAATGCTTGTTAGTGCTGGTGATGGAAATTTTGCACTGTAAGCCCAGCGTCGGTCTTATCGGTGCCCTCTGGCATACTTGCCCTTTCCTTCCTGTGCCCTATTGTGAAGCGATCTCCCCGGTGGCCCAGGCCCTGTTGACTTTGAGCTGGCCAGCAGATAAGCTTGGTCCCCGCCCCTCAAACACTGCTTTGTTTGGCCACCAAGGCGCCTTGTGCTTCAAGGGCAGCATTAGCCTCTGTCCCGCCCTCTGAATGTCTGTGTCCTCTCTTATTGGCCCACTCCTGCCAAGCCCCTCTGTGTGCCCACTCCTGTGATTCTCTTCAGGAGCTGTATCCACACCCTCACTGTTGAACCCAAACTGGGAGCAGCCTCTCTCACTCTCCTTTGTTGTTTCCCATTTTTCTCACCTTTTAATCATCATTTTGTGTATGTATAATGTGTATGTATCATGTAACTCAACAACGATGTTATTTAAGATCTTTGGCTTTCAGTCAGTTCTGCTAGCAACATCAGCAGTTACGATAATGCCTTATGACGTGCAGGAAACTTCATGCTAATTTTTGCATGATTCAAACCAGGCTCTAGTTGTGTATAATATATATTTTTTGGACAGTCCTTTTTGAATATGGTAATCTGTAAAATTCTCTTGAGTTATGAAGCTGCTGTATTCAGAAGTGGCCACTAGAGGCCAGCATGACTAAATGTTTCCAGCAGGGCCTTAAGTGTGGTAAAGATGGGGATGTGTTCCTCAATTAACCAGTAGATATGGGCCCTTTATTATTGAAATTATATTTTATCGTTATGTTTATCATTTTTTCTCATTGTCTGTTAGTAATAATGCTGTTATCAGAGATCCATTAACTGTCATTCTGAAGTTTTAAAAACCTGTTTTTTCAGCTTCAGGTGTTTGGAAGTTTTAGCACTGGCCTCTATTTACCAACAAGGTGAGTCTGTTTTTATATCTGCTGCTGTTAGTAATGTAACATTGTACTGTTTAGTATTTGCACTTTTCTCTTACACCTGCCACTGTTAATTAGACATTTTAGGGAATACAGGTAGGTGGAGCCACCTGTGGGTATTATTTCTGCTGGAGTCTTATCCAGTTACCATGCTGCCACCGCACTGGCCGTTCTCCCCGGTGTTTAACACTGAGCAGCCCACTGTGTTGGTGACATAATATCGTGATGTACTTTCCTCAGTGACATTGATCTGGTGGTGTTCGGGATGTGGGATAACCTCCCCCTTTGGACTTTGGAAGAGGCCCTGCGTAAGAGTTGCATGGCTGATGAGAATTCTGTCAAGGTGCTGGACAAAGCCACGGTAAGCATTGCATGCCCCCCCCCATCCATAATACTGATCGAAGGAATGGGGTTTATAGCCGCTTTTACACCAAAGTTCTGGAATCGAAGTTAGTTCCTTGTTGTAAGTTCTTGTGCTGTCTGAACCGGGCTCTTTTGCAGCTCCTGGCGACATTTGTGTGTCATTTTTACACCACACAACAGGAAATGGGACCTTAATGCTAAATAAGCATGGGAGACTCAAAAAGTAAACTTCACACACAATTCATAAGTTCACCACCACCTCAAAAACCCAGCGCAGAAGTATATTGGTTATCGATGCAGAAATATGGAGACACGAGCAAAAAATTATTCATGAAATTATTTTTGTATTTCAATTACATTTAATCTGCTCAGTTTTTGCCCCACCAATCTCTCTTCCCCACACTTGCGCATAACTTCCAACTTGGCGGCGGTGCTTATGGCCCCCATAGTTTTTATTTGAATGAAAAGCGATGGCACTGGATTCTCCGCTGACACCAGGTGAACTTCAGGAAGCCCTGAACAGTATGTCCAATAAAAAGGCTCCAGGTCCAGATGGATTTCCAGCAGAATTCTATAAAGAATTCTGTACAATTCTGGCACCAACATCCTACAGAATGTTGCAGGAAACCAAGGAAAATGATAGGCTACCACCAAATATGAATCCTGCCAACATTAGTCTCTTGTTAAAATCAAGCAAAGACCCTATATTACCTACCAACTATTGTCCATAGTACAACAATCATCAACAAATACACGTAGATTACTTAATCTGATAGACTATTCATGCATCAAAATCCTTCAAATTACAATATTGTCTCTAGATGCAGGAAAAGCATTCGATAGAGTTCACTGGAATTTTTTATTTGCAGCTTTACGCAAATTCGGTTTTGGAAACTCTTTCATAAACTGGTTAAAAATCTTGTATAGTTCCCCAACAGCATGTGTCAGGACAAATGACCAAACATCCTCCAGATTTGTCTCAAGAGGGGCACCTAGGCTGGCAGATTTAACTAAACTAAACCAAGTCCCTACCCATATCACTTATGGGAAAGGTCGACTCAATAAAAATGATGGTTTTGCCAAGAATTAATTATTTATTTGCAATGATCCCGAGCAAACCATCACATGACTTGTTTAGATCTCTGGACTCCGCCATCTCTAAATTCCTTTGGAAAGATAAACCCCTGCATATTAGCTTAAAAATACTGCAAAGGACCAAGGACAAAGGAGGACTAGATCTGCCTAACTTTCACCACTATTAGCCAACAGGCCTCAAAACATCTCAGGGTGGTTAAAACATACCCTCTTAGATTAGCCTTGGCTAGACATAGGACAGGCACTATGCAATAATATAGAGATTTCGGATCTACCATTCATTAGCTCAAACATCAAACGACACGAATGCTTTAAAAGCATCAGTACTAGCTCTTCTCTGACAGCATGGTGGGAGTTTCTAAAAGCGACTGAGTCTTCATTAATCCCATGCAAGCGTGCTCCCATCTGGAACAACCCTGACGTACTACTGAACAATAATATGATAAACTTCCCAGATTGCAGTTGTAACATATATTCGAAGGAATAGACTTTATTCCCTTTGACATTTTTGTTAAACGACATTGAATTAACAAGAATTGATTTTTAGAATATCAACAAGTTAAATCTATAGTAAAAAGGAAATTAAGGTCAGAATTCCTTAATCTCAAAACCCCCAAATTACCATCTGAAATATACAGGACACTTTCTAAAATAGATGAATCAATATCCCTTCCTATTGCAAAATTCGAGGCAGATCTATCAGTCAGCGGGGACCGCAATTTCTGGTCTAAGATATGTTTAAAAACCTTTGAACTGATTAGAAATCCCAGTTCACAATTAATGCAATACAAAATCCTGCATAGAGTGCACTATACAGCGCATCGGATGTTCAGGATGGGTTTTACGCCTTCTAACAACTGCTCACACTGTCAAGGCGACACACCTGACAGTTACATCCACGCTTTTTGGTTCTGTCCACCTGCTCAGATCTTCTGGCGCAGGATTTGTGAGGACTTATCAAAGTGTCTGAAATGTACCATTCCAGCATCCCCTTCAGTGTGCTTGTTGGGCGACCTAGATGGTGTCACTACAGAGTTTAACACAATCCACATGGCGTTCACTGCTTTATGCATTGCTAAGAAAACTCATGAACTGGAAAAATAAAAATAATCTTAATATCAACCAATATAGAGACAGTTTGTTGGACCATATTAGTCTTGATACAGCTTCTGCTGCCACATTAGGTCGATCTCTCTGGGCTCCTTTGATCAGCTCCATCACCTAGTGGGGGTGGGGGTCACAGTTTTGTCTCGCTTTGGTCATTGTCGTTGGCGCGGGGGGGCATATTCGCTCAGGGCGTCTGGGGGTTCCCTGGGGGTGGGTTTCTGCGCTGGCACTGCGGTCCTGGCCTGGATGGGGCTTTGGTGGTTTTTGGGTGGGGTTTTTCTGCTGGCTGCAGGCGGCGCTATTGGGGGTGCCTGTGCCGGCGGACATAGGTTACCGGCCTGGCTGCTGCGCTGCTCCTGGTTAGATCCGGGGTGGGCTTGGGGTTCTGGGGGTGCTCTGCCTCCGGGCTGGCGTTTCGGCTGGGCCGGGGGGGGGCTCGGGTCCTGGTGGGTGTGTCGCCGGGGTGTGGGTTGGTGCATGCACTGGGGCCCGGCCCGATGTGGGGGCCTTCGGCGCATCGGTGGAGCTGGGGACCTCTTTAGCTGGCAGGGAGGTTGTTATCTTCTGTCCGCAGGTGGTCCCTGCTTTTGGGATGTCCACTCTGTGGGGGGGGGGGAATCCAATAGAGGAGGAGGATGAACTCAACCTGGGTGTCTTTTGTCTTATGTAGTCTGGGAGTTGACTGAATGTTGGGGTGGGTGTAGTTTTTCCTCTGTGGTGGGGTCCGGTGGGGCGCCCTGGGCTCTGTGGGCCCGGTGGTGCCGCTGCCTTGGGCCCCGGTCAGGATGGGCCTGGGCCCCCCCGCCCTGGGTATATTTCTGGGAACGGGGGTGCCTATGGGGGTCAGCGGGGATGCTGGCTCCAGAGGGGGTTACTTTGCCCCTACCCCTAAATGCTTCCCTCCTCCTGCTCCATCACACCACCACACATGTAGGGCTTTGAGGTGCAGGTGCGTTCCTGGGATACAGGGTAGGTATTGCTCCTCTGTCCCCTTGCAACCACCTGTATCTCAAACATACCTCACAACTTAGACACTCTCATTACTTACTCTCTCATGACACACACAAAGATTGGCGTCCAGAGGGCGGTCTGTTCATTCAGCCTTACCTCTGGTGCCAGTCCATCTCCAGGGTCTGATGGTGGATTGCCCCTCTGGGGGTAGTGGTGCCTGGATCTGGGAGTATAGCGTATATATGGGGAGTATGAGTGTGTGTACGGCGTTCATTCCTGTGTGTCTCCATGTTGGGTGAACATTTGTTTATGTGTGCATGAGGGTGGGAACGCATGCTTGTGTATGTGTGTGCCTGTTTGTCTATACGCATGTGTCAGGTAGGGTCTTCACCTGAAATAACATCTTGGGCTCTATTCCCCTGGGCCCGGGGACTGGTCTGCCCTGCTGTGGCCGGCCGCCAGCGGAGCTTCCCTCCTCTGCCCTTTTCTGGGTGAGGGCTGCAGTTCTCCCTGTGGTGGTCCTCCCGTACCCTGGGGGGCCTCTGGATGTCTGGGCCACGGGTCTCCTCTGTGTCTGCTTCATGTCCTGGGGGGCGGGGCTGTGGCATCTCACACACACACTACTAGACATTTACAAGGAGAAACCTTATGAACACCAGCACGCTCACACACACAGGTGTGCACACAGGTGTACAAACGGACACACACTGTCTTGATCGGCTGTTGCTTCTAAACATATAATGTAACACTAGTTATATGTACTGTTCAACAACATTTAACAATTATAATTCGTACAGATGTTGGTTGTTTTCTCTTTTCAGCAGGTATCGAAGCACATTATTTGCCCCCCTCTCTCTTCCGCTCCCCTTGAGTAAATAAATAAATAATAAATAGATAATAAATAGAAATAAAGCAGTTCTCCGCAGAGGGGGATGGTAAAATAAAATAAACAGGACTGAAAAGAAGAAGGGAAAAAAAAGAATGAAAAGTACCTAGTCTGGAGTATGTACTAAAAAAGGGATTCTGAACTGCCTCAGAGGAACTACAATTGTGCAGATTTCCTGTGGTTAACCCAACAAAAGTTCCTGGTTCCTCAAAAAAGTTTTTCCAGTGTTAAAGTGCCAATTGTGAAATCACCCTCCCCCCCCCACCACGTTAGTTTACCCAGCCACAAATTCTGTGTTAAGTGCTCATTTGTATTAATGAAAACTTATCACCAACATTCAGGTGCCCATCATTAAGCTGACCGATTCATGTACTGGAGTCAAAGTGGACATCAGCTTCAATATGCAGAACGGCGTGAAAGCTACACAGCTCATCAAGGAGTTCAAGAAGGTGGGACAGCCATCTTATGCTGACAGAAGAGGTTTTGTAGCACAGCAATGGTCTTTCTTGTCTTTGCTCTTCACCGATAGCTTGTATCTAGGGCCGATCACGCTGTGGAGCTCCATTGCGTCCCTGACGGTGTGTCTTTGTCCTTTCAGAAGTATCCTGTGCTCCCCCATCTGGTGCTCGTACTGAAGCAGTTCCTGTTGCAAAGGGACCTAAATGAAGTTTTTACGGGTGGCATTGGCTCCTACAGCCTCTTCCTCATGGCCGTCAGCTTCTTGCAGGTGTGTCTGTCCCATTCGCGCCCTTTCACGTCCTCCTGTTTCGATTCGGCAGCTGAATTGTCAGATCTTGAGAAACCCCCGCTTTGTATCTTCTAGCTCCACTACCAGGAAGATGCCTGCGACCCCAACGTCAACACTGGGGAGATGCTGATTAAATTCTTCGAGCTCTATGGCAGGCAGTTCAACTACCTGAAGACGGGCATCCGGATAAAGGACGGCGGCAGTTACGTGGCTAAGGATGAGGTGCAGAGGAGCATGCTGGACGGTTACCTGCCATCCATGCTCTACATTGAGGACCCCCTGCAGCCAGGTGAACGTCCCACTACCCCGGAGGGACAGAATCATAATTCCGTAATCCTGAGGCAGTTGGCAATCTCGACATGTTTTTGTTTGTATATTAATGTTGAGATTCCACTCCACCCAGACAATGATGTTGGCCGAAGCTCATACGGTGCCATGCAGGTGAAGCAGGCTTTCGACTACGCCTATGTCAAACTCCACAATGCCGTGACCTCTGTCAACAAGTACGCTCCCAAAAATGAGGCCGAGAGGTGAGCCGCCCCCAGCAGTGGGCCCATGTGCTTCTGTCAGGTCACCGTACTCTGTAATTGTGGGACTGACACTAACCCTTCGTTTTAACAGCATATTGGGCCAAATAATTCTGGTCAACCAGGAGATAGCAGAGTACAGAGAATGGGTTACGGAGAAATGGGGACTCCATTCTCAGAAAGACCCAGCTTTTAATGGTAAGGTAACCAGAGCCAAGTGTTGGGCAGAGACTTGGAAGCACATGAAAGATTCCCCCTGATGGTTCATCTGTTTTGCCCTTTGCCACAGGAAATGATGTCATGCTGCTGGACAAGTGCAACAACAACCTGTTCACAGAGGCAGCGCCTGCGCCTCCTGCCGTGTCCTGTCCCAAGCTCTCCAGCAGCTCCTCCCCGCCTCCCTCCCTGCTCTCCTTATCCTCGTTGTCTTCCCCTTCTTCCTCCTCCTCACCTTCATTCTCCTCCACGGCATCCAGCTCCAGTGATGCTGTGAGTAGCCCACCTCCCCCAACCCCAGTTAGCAGTCATGCACACCCAATGAAAGACTTCTGTAATTACTGTAGTAAACATCTGTTACATTGATTCGACTGTTAATATTGCTTTTACCTGAAGCTGGAATGATCACGTATGTTTCATGGGGGGAAAATGCAGAACATGCTTCCCTGAAAACTTTTTTTTTATGTGTTTGTTTTCATGTGCCCGTTTGACCAATGACTGGCTGTGTGCAGGATTCAGACGGGACCCCATGTAAGACTGCAAAGCAGCTGGGGGGGCGGAGCTCCAGCTCGCACAAGGAGACTTCAGGGGGCGTGGCCTTACAGAGCCAATCCTGCAGCAGCCCTAAGGGCTCCACCACCAAAAGCAAGGTGAGACTTGCAGCATGTGGTGTGAGCTGTGTGCACTGAGTAGGGAGCTGGTCTCCTGTTTCTCTTTCAAAGTAAGGCAAACCCCCCCTCCTGGAATTACTAGTCTCTTTGATCGGCCATGCAGACACACTGACTTCTTCTTATGCTTGTTGATCAGACTTTGTGAATTGTCTGCTTTGCAGACCACTTCCTCCAAAACCGTTCAGGGGCAGCAGAGCACGGGACAGCTGAACACCCTCCCAAGCATTAAGACCCCCCATAAGGGCGATCGCAAGAAGAGGAAACCCCCACAGGAGACTGTGGACCTGTGCAGATAGGGGAATGCTGCCCTCTAGTAACCCTGCACTGTCTGTCCCAGAACTGCTCCAGGACTCTTTCCTACAGGAATATTTTATTATTACTGTCATTATTTTTTTTCCTTGAGGGATGCACAGCTTTTTATAAGTGAAACAGACAAATAAAAGCAGAACATGACTTCCTGGGCTTGAACTCATCAATGAAGGAATGTTTTATAAGACTAATGCACTCCCCTATTGTGGAACTTCTCGCCTTTTCACCGGACGTTCTCAGTGGTCCCGTAAGTATGGCTGGCGTCCCAGAGGAGCAAAGTTAGTATCCTGGAGGCATACTGTGGCTTTGGGATGGTCCCTAGTTTCATAATCCCCAGAAGTCAACTATAGCAGCTAAAAAAAAGAGCAACTAAAAACTGTCAAAATATTTGGCTTAATAATATAGATATAAAATTGTGAATGAGTGAAAAATGTGACAATGGGATTTTTTTTGATTATTCATGAATAATGTGTTGTGATTTTTATTTATAGGAATAAAGCACTCAGTATAAGGGTGAATTATGATGAAAGGCACTAATGTTGAAAGGTACATGTTAAAATTTCAGTGCTAGCTGTTTAGAATGAGCCAACATAATCCTCTCCCATTTGAGAACAAAGGTTCCTTCACCCACATTCCCAGTCAGGTGAGAAAGTACCCACAGGTCTATGCAGCACTAGTTCCCCAGAAATTGGGAGTAACGAGTCATGCAGCATGCATTTGTGATTTTTCATTCCCCTTGAATTTTATCGGTTATGGACTCGATTCTATATGCGTATTTATTTATTTTTTGATTGTGAAAATGTACTTGTATATATGGAGTCAGTGAAACACTTTAAATGATGCTGCCCTTTACGGAGCTGGGTTTGAGGAATGTATTCTCGTAGCTGTGGTGGAAACCAGTACTTATTAGCATTCAGTGCTGATCCCCTCTGTATTCTTCCAGCACGTAGCATAGTTGAGTGACCAACTTGCCTCGGAAAACCGAGTGGCATTTTACAGTCATAACATTAGCGAGTCTACATACTTAGTTGACTCTTAAAGGAAGTTGGGTTTAGGTTTTACTCTTTGGATTTAATGTCGTCGATGACGGTGAGTTCTTGGCGACATCCGCTTTTTACCAATAGGTGGTGCAATAGGGCAAGAGATCGAAATCTGAATCATTTAATAACTCGTGCCATTTGGGTTCCGTAATAATTATCGATCAAGTACTTAACGAAATTTAAACTGATCTGCTTGCATTGTAGTTTCCGATGTTTAAACACACAATACAGTGAATTACTAAGTATTTTTAAATATGTTAATGCTTACATATTTCAGCAACCTAAACTTTTAGAACTGTATGGTTTTTATACTGCAAATTACTGTAATCGGCACCTTAAAGCAGCTTTGAACAATCTTGTATACTTCGCATAATGATACATTGGGGAAAAAATACCTTTTTATCTCCAAAATGCATTGAAATTCATTATTGTTAAAGGAATATTATTTCCTTGCCTCGGCATAGAAAACATCTCTTTAATAGGCACTTAATGTCTACATAGGCATCCGGAATTACTGTGCAAAAATCTCGTGCCATTGTTTTCAAAATGTTGTTCTTGTCTTCAGCATGTTGTTTAATATCGCGACTGTTGGTGGTGGTGAACTAGTTTAAAAATAACCATCCCCCAGCTGTTACTGTATAAGGTGAAGCGTAAGCAAAGGTACACCTCAATGTGTTTGATGGTGCATATAAGAAACTGCTGGTTAACTGGATATATTAAGAGTTAATGGTTTTTTTTTTTTTTTTAAAAAAAAAAACAAAGTTAGAGTACTTTAAAAATTTGAGTCACTTAAATGTTTGAATGTCCATTGTCTTAATTCATGGGTTCTTTGTGTCCATTTCTAATTGGCGGGAAAAATATCTAAGTGTACAATGTTGTTTTGTACATCACACGACGAAAGCAACATTTGCTGCTTGTCGAGTAAAAATGTGGGTTCAGCTTGTCTGTCTGAAGCTATGATTGTATTCATAACTGGTGTGTTAATCTGCCTGATGTTGTTGCTGCTATACAATTGTTCTCCTTTATTTGCCCTTATGTTATAAAAAAGTGGGATGTTTCCACAGTTCATATATACAAGATTAACCTTTGTTAGATATAATAGTTATTACGCTGGTTAGGGCACCCAAAATACACCCTGTCCTACAGTTGAATGCTGCTTTGCAGATCTAAACTTTTAATTTTGTTCAGTTTTAAACTGGGACCTTAGTAAGTGACGCCAGCATGAAAGAGAAGACAACGCAAAGTCTGATTCTGAGGGTGCTGCATTGGACCCATGGCTGCAACTCGGCCGTGAGCATCTGTGTTGGACCCTTAAATCGAAATCGAAGACATTTCTCATGTCAGAGCCCTTTATGTTTTAATGATGACTTGATTGCTTAATTTTCTATTGAGATATGGGGGGAAATATTTATTTTGTTGTCAGGAACAGTTGAGCTGTTCTTTGCTATTTTTAAAATGTTGAGATTTTACTTGCTGTTCCTTTGTCCTTGTCACTGTCCACCTCTGTCACCCGCACGGTCTGGTTGTATTTTTTTGAAAAATATAAGATCTTTTGCAAAGTATATTTTTTGTGAATATTTGAATTAACATGTTGGATTTAAGCATTAAATCCTTTGTTTAAATGGAATTGAAGAAAAAAAAAATTTTGAAACTGTACGTTTTGAATATTAAAAGGCACTTTATGAATGTCATTGCAGTGTCTGGTATATCTTTAAAATAGTGTGTGTGTGCGTGTGACAGAGAGAAAATGAGCATTGCATATATAAAAATGCATATGGCTTTCAGAGGACATATGAGGAAGTGTTGAACAAGCACCAGCTTGTCTTTCATACAGGTAACCGTTTTACATCATGTGTTTTTAAAAGGGAGTCTGTCTGAACTCATGAACATTTTTTGTTCAGACTCTTACCGTGTCTCACTAGAAAGCTTCGGTCTCTTGCTTAGGCTGTCCCAAGTATATGTAACACTTTTTTTCTGACTTTGTGTATGTATATATAGGCCTAGAGTGTTTCATTTTGGTGATGTCTTGCATTGCCAGTTGAAACACATAAGATGTTAGTCGAGTGTACAGGTTCACTGGTTTTGTATTCCAACAGGTCTGGTCTAGTTTAGGGAAAGGTGAAATTTAATTTGGGAAAAGCACATTTTGGCATGTGGAAATCAGAACAGTTATATTAATATTTTCGAAAACTGGCGATGAGAGGAAGTTGTTACTGTACTGAGGGGGAAAGCCTGAATGTCTGGTGTCCCATACGTGAAAAGAGGCCCTGGAATATGCTAGTAGTCTAGTGACTGGGGGGTACACTGGCTCACTCCTGCCTCTTACGATATGAAGAAAAAACATGTTAAAAAAATGTGCAAAAAAAGTTAAGGAACAGCTTAGATTCCGTTCTGATATAGGGAAGTGACCATCTTTCAGTAAGGTATACCTAACTGGGACTTGCGTGCCTTTAGACGTTACGAAAGTGTGCATTTCCGCGTTGATGGGGAAAGCGAGAGGCGCGTGGTGCGATTCGGAGCTCGCTGCTTTGTGACAGTAAATGGTGGGGGGGCGGCCGGCTAGCGGAGCGTAAAGGCGGGCTAAGCTGCGGGCTGCGCGGTGAGGGCAACGTGGGGAGGTAAACACTGCCATCGCGAAGCGCAGGAGCGCCTGTGTCAGCAGCTGCGGGGATCCGCCGAGCGTCTTCGGTGTCTGGGACACTGGTAAGTAACGGAAATCCCGCATTTCCTATCCTTTTAATGCAATCAGAAGCCCATTTATTCTTTTAAGTATAGACAACACCTGAATCGCCTCTGAATGCAGCTCGCCCTAATATTGTTTCATGCATACCCACTCTTCATTCTTCATTAAAACAGTAGTAAAAGGTATCATTACACCGTTTCCCACAAAAAGGATTTAAAAACTTGCTGAATTTTAAACTTCGAAGTTTTTTTTTTTAATATCTTAATGCGGTGTCTGTGTAGGCGGTTAACCCGATCGCTTCCTTTTTTCGTTTGGCGTTCTTTCCGAAGCGCAACAAACGTGTTTATTCTTGTAGTAAAATGGAAAGACTCAACGATGTAAGAAAAATTACTGTGAGTCGGGTGCCGTTTCAAGAACTTTAGATACTCTTCCATTATTTCCTTGTAGTAACAGAATGTGCAGTCTTAACGTATAGGCGGTGCACGAGAAAAAAGGAAGACGCTGCCAACTGCCTTTAAGGGTCTAAGCGCAAGACTTCACGCTTGTGGGGAATGCATCGTTTTCGTGCCCTCCCAAATAGTCCTAGCAGCAGCCTTCCAACGTTTGCATAAGGTAAACTCAAAATACGCATCATCCTACACTTGGGGGAATACTGGAATATAAAGGAGTCCTGTTAGTGAGGAATAAGGTGTGGGTGATGCTTTGTGTACGTGGGTCGTTGTGCCATGGAGTTTCAGTTGAATTCCCTCCTGTTCGCCTTCATTTGTGAGGCCTAAACCTCATTTTGTGTCGTGATCGGGGCCATAGCCAGGATTTTTTAAATACTGAGGTGAAAAGTGTTAGCTTAAATATCTCAGCAACCTAAACTTTTAGAACTGTATGGTTTTTATACTGCAAATTGCTGCAAAAGTGTGCCCCGTTATGCATTGTACTCATTGGATCTGCAGATTTCTCCATTGGTGTCCTCAATGGTAGGTACTGGCATGGTTGTGATTGTTTAATAAGATTATTTGTTTAGTTGAATCCTGTCTTTGCACATCTGGTGTCCGTTGGTTTCTCCCAGTCACACTTGCTACCTTTAGTTTAAGGCAATGGGAGCTCTCTCTCCTAAGGAAGCAAAGCTCTGTAGCTGCACAAGGGGTTAGACAGATAAACTGAATCTTAAGGTAGGATCACCATATATCTTTTTCCAAGACTTGTGCTCTTTTTTTGAGTCCAAAAATGGCTGAAATGTCTGGAATTTCACTTCATGTTATAAATTTGCTTGCTACTTCCCGTGTGCATATTTGCATTACTTTGACTCCTTTCTTTGTGTCCTGCCTCCAGTGTCTCCTTTTTGCCAAATGAAATATGGACACCCTACTTGAGGTATTGCGTGCAGTATCTTTACCTGTGTTTTTGTCTGTGCTGAGGTAATGAGAAGGTTTCTGCCTCACTCACCGAATGCTCAGTCGGCCTCCTGTCCTTCCCCTTCCCGTGAAAATCGTATCACCCTGCTTGGGCTTGTAACTCTCACCCTTTCGTGAAAGGTGACTGACTGTTTTGCTTATGGTGCATCGTAGAGCGCACTCTTACCAATCCCCGTAATCAGAGCCCAGTCCACACACCAAAATAACAACTCTGGAAGAAAATCTTTTCCCTGGGTCCTAAAATCTAGTTTCTGGGTAACTAACATTATATAAAAAATCTGTCATTATTTTTGTAAAGAAAGCAAACAAAAAACAAAGCCTAAATCTATCACTATAATAAAATGACCACCATTAAATTTAATTAAAGATTGTTTTTGATGCTGAACGAATTCCAAAAATGTGATGTAAAGTGCATACTTTGGTGTGCGGAGGTGATTTTCATACCCTGCCCTGCTTTCATTTTCTTTCAAATCTACAAACTCCTTAGATGTTTTGGAAGCTAAAACAATGGCTTCTTTATTGGTTTTGCACTTTAACATGTTAATCGGGCCAATAATAGCTTTTGACCAATTGGCTTTCCTTTGTTATCCTTCTTTCCAAAAGGCTAGAAGTGCATTAAACTGGGAATATCTGTAATAGCGTGACACAGAATGGGAACTCTGGGTTCAGAGAGAAGCGTGACACAGTGGCTTTGTGGGCAAGGACTGTAGAGTCATCCGCCCCATAACTACTCTTTCCATAGCAGAAATCCTGATTGACTTGTTTTCACCATCGTTTACTCTCCTGGTTTTGAGAGGCTTTTTGTTACGCCTGTTTATTTTGCGTGTGCATTAGAAATAGGTATATGTCATTTCGTACCAGGGTAAGGAGCCACATGATTGTTTGCCATCAAGGGCAAAGATTTTTCAAATAAATAAATAAAAACTTGGAAATGTCTGGAAAAACAATGACATAACATAAGCACCAACTGTTGTTTTGTGTTTTGTGGCGTGGGCTTTGCTGTAGTCTTTTAAACCACAGTAACACACATGACTCAAAAACAATATAAAGAACAAAAATACTGCTGTGCTTTTATGCTGTTATGAAATGTTGGCTTCCTTCTCTTTCAGCTTTTTGATGGGGAAAAGCTTAGCATTTATATACCCCAAAAAGCGCTAAGGTGGGTTTTCAGATTCCTAATGCTGCGGCTTTTTGCAGTGATTCATCCATTCAGACAAATCCAAGTGCTTAGCCATTAAGGGGGGTCTCAGGGAACCTGGACCCTATCCCATACTGCGCAGCGCAGGGGTTAAGTGAGAATGAAGTGCACACTGCAGAAGTCATCCTGGATTGCGGCAAACGCAGCAGCACAATTTGGGTAAAAACAACGCTGCCACTGACTGTTATTTTCACTGCTGTGTCCCGGTAATATTCTGCTCCACCCAACAACTTCTGAGCAATAAATGCCTAAAAGGCTGCCAACTCAGCAGTAACTAGACAATACCTGTTAGCCAGGCAGCCTGTAAAGTTCTGTGCTTGAGAATCACCGTTCCTCGTTTTGCCACACTGTAGAGAAGAACCTCAACAGTGTACTGTGACTTGCAAAGAGATTACTGGCCTGCATTTGTGACAAAATGTGATAGTTCTGCTGTGTGAAATTCTTAACCACAGTAAGTAGAAATATCCAGCATAATGCAATGGATATCTGAGGCGATGGAACCGCCTAAGTTGATGTGTAGCTAAGGATCTGCCGAGCAGTTAATGTAAGTGAGCTTTCACTTCCTGCTCCTGCCTCGGTTTTGCAAGCACTGTTTTGCCTATATATTTGACCAAGACGTGACAGCGGTCCCGCTGAGTTATGATGGAGAGCTTCTCGAGTGTCATCATACACAGACTCTCTGATTATCTCAATTTCAGTTTTCATTTAGCAATTACGGTGTGATGTCTCTAATATGCCTTAGTTTTAGGTGACATTGCTGTCAGAACTCCCAGTTATGGTGCGCAGTCTAAGGGGTTTGCTGACTTTTATTTAGTATAATGATGTTTACCCTCTATAGCACTGTTGCCTCACACCTCTGGGACCCGGGTTCGAGTCTCCGCCTGGGTCACATGTGTGTGGAGTTTGCATGTTCTTCCCATGTCGTCGTGGGGTTTCCTCCGGGTACTCCGGTTTCCCCCCACAGTTCAAAAACATGCTGAGGCTAATTGGAGTTGCTAAATTGCCCGTAGGTGTGCGTGTGAGAGTGAATGGTGTGTGAGTGTGCCCTGCGATGGGCTGGTCCCCCTTCCTGGGTTGTTCACACCTCGTGCACATTGCTTCCAGGATAGGCTCCTGACCCCCCGCAACCCAGTAGGATTAGCGGTTTGGAAAATGGATGGATGGATGGATGTTTACCCTCTAGCCTTCAGTCTTGGGTCAGCCAGTATTTGGTGGTCGTGCTTTTTGAAATGATGATTATCCAAGAGCTTATCATTAAATAAGTGCTCAGTAGTGTTTTTTTTTAGTTTTCAGTTTCCTCCTTGTATAATTTTCGAGTCTTCTTGCTCTGCTAATCTTAAGAAATGAGCGACGGTGGCAGTACTTTCTGGGGATGTGATGTGTCTTTTGGGTATGTGTCTGAAAGGGGGTCTTGACCTAGAAAGCGACTGTGATGGAAAGCACACGTTTCCTGAGTTCATTTAGCCGTGCAGATAAATGTAGCTAAACCCTTGGCTTTTCTGAGGTGATGCTTCAGGCGTCCAGAGCCCATAAGACCGCTTAGACACCACGTCTTCCAAGAATCTACTTCTCGTGTATTCGTCCCAGCAGGTTAGGCTAAGACAGAGGGTGTGCTGTGCCCCGCAGCAGGAGTGCAACTTGAAGGGAGAAGTGAGCTGGAGCTGTTATGAGGAAATTTAGAGTTTGTTTTGGAAGACCATTCTATTTTAGAGAACAACATGGGAAGAGTTTCACACCGAAAGTGAGACAGAGTGTGATTGGGATTGGGAAACCTCTCCTGATGTTAGTTTTGAAAATCGAGGATTTTTTGACCTGTTCTTATATATCACCAGTGCAGCCATGTCTGTATATCACGTCTTTACAGCCTGTCCCTGTAGTGTTAATTCTAATCCCGATATTTCTGCGTATAATGGCATTCTGAAAGAAGGCTTTCTTAGAGACATTAGCCTTACCGCATTTCAAAGGCGGATCAAAAGCTTCATAGTAACCATTGACTTTGCCTTCCTTTCTTTGTGTAAGAAATTAAGTCACCTGGGATGAGATGACGTGAGCAGCAGTAGATCATCCTCTGCAGGAGAAGAGCAGGAAAGCAGGTTCTTGCTGTTTCTCGTAGGAGTGGTAAAATTTGGCACTGCTTAGAACTTTAGTTTTTCTTTTTTTGAAAAAAACATTTGAATGGGACAGGAACTGCAATTCCAGCTTGGGACACTGTAACCTGGATG
Source organism: Brienomyrus brachyistius (assembly GCF_023856365.1). Taxonomy (NCBI): domain Eukaryota; kingdom Metazoa; phylum Chordata; class Actinopteri; order Osteoglossiformes; family Mormyridae; genus Brienomyrus; species Brienomyrus brachyistius. Next base: position 610,699 of record NC_064545.1, read on the forward strand.
GCAGTTATTCAGGAATGGGCTGGCTGCTAAAATTCAGATTTGCTGAGCCTAAAAGGCCCTCACCATGCCGTTGAATGCCCTCATATTTAGAGAGCGCCGTCACACTGGAGGAATCTTCAGATGCAAGGGGAAGGCTTGCGTGTTTTTTTTTTTTTTTTTTTTTTTGGGGGGGGGGGGGCATATCAGCTGGAGACACAGTGACGTGGCTGGGGTCTGTTTCAACAGCTTCCCTTAGTCTTGGAAGTTTGGATTTTTTTTCTCTCTGGAAAAGAGATACGATACAACTAGACCGCACATGCTCTCTGACTCACAGCAAAAGCATTTTCCTGACCATCAGAGCCCCACCGCTTCGGCATGGTGCTGTAACGGAGCAGACCTCTGTTTAGCAGCTCCCCCTGCAGTTTAGGATGACCATGCAATGGGACAAATCTGAGGACAGAGGTGGACAGTTCAGGTCCAGAAAGTAAAAATCCAGACCAAGATTTTGTTTCAACTAAGCAGTTGAGCACTCTGTGACTGTGACTCTTTATGCTCAACTGGTCAGTTGAAAGAAAATCTTGGTCTGGACTTTTACTTTCCACCTCTGCCTGAGGTTTCTACAGCACATTGTCAGCAGCTGTAAGAAATCCATCTCTAGCAGGAATGTGAGGAAGTGAAAGGGACGAGGATGGAATTGTCAAACAATGGTATGATTGTCACGTCTGGCCACGGGATGGAAAATCATCGCAGATGGCTTCCATTGGCTGGCTTTGGCCGACTGTCCTGCTGTGTTTGGCATTACTCGCTGCTGCATGGTTGATCGGAGGGGAAGTAGTCAAAGTCAGCTATGGTTGTCAGATAACCCCATAGGAACCGTATCTTCTCTGTCATCTGCCACATAAGACCTTAGCTGGTCCTTTTTTTCTCACGGATCTCTAGAGCCGGTCTGGATGTTCTGCATTCTTACTCTGTTCATTTGTAGGACGTCTTTAGCAGAGTTACAGTGGATGGAACAGCAGAACCGCTAACATGAGGTTCTGTAGCATGTGGGTGATCTCCTGAGGTGATATGACATGCTATACTGCTCCTTTTTTTTTTTTTGTAAGCCACAGGTGTGTCTGCGTACAAGAGTGGCACGGAAAGCTTTCTGTGTTTTTGAGTGAGGATAAATTTATGTTCCGGAAGGAAGCTATGACATCACGCTGTGCTGCTTGGTTTTTCGTTATGAGACGTGAATAGTCTTTCCTCATTCCGTGGAGATACTTCGGGCAGTAATTGATTTATCTCCTAGTGGCTTTGCCACTCCAGGCTTGTCTCGCTATCTCAGACAGTGCCGGCCCATTGGGTGTGAGGTGTGATGGAAGACAACTTTCATTTCTGTTATCATGTTAGGTCTCGCCTGTGGTATATCTTACCCCACGTTTGCTTTCCTGCTCAGAGAAGGAGGTTCGCCAGCCTAGTGGTGTTGTGTTACGGTGCTGTGGAAGGCTCTAATACTGTTGGTGTAAAGTTTGAGCTGGCTTTAAAGGGATTGGGGTGTTGGTGATGGTGGTTCCCCTCGCTACGTAACGACACCACAAGGTTCTACACGCGCTTTGCTGTGCCGCGATCACGTTCCATCGCCAAGTGACAGCACAGTGGGAGCCTTTCAGTGGCGAAATTCTAACCTTCCTCTCCAGCACAGATCGCACTTTCAGAGAATCACAGGAAGGAACTTCTGGAAACTGGAGCTGAGGTTTATACCCCGAGGGCTTGGGCTGGGAGAACCGTAAAGGGAGTATCACCTACAAGGGGAACCTGTTCTAACTGTAAGGGATGAGAGTTTGTTGTGGATGGGCATCTCCCAGGGGGGTGTCCGTTACTGTGTCTGAAAAAGGCATTCTGCAGCTAAGTGTGCAAAGCGCAGTATGACTTCGAGGCCCTCTAGCTGCTGGATCTCCTCACTCTGCACACCTGTTGCTCGCAGCACATGGCCTGACCTGTGGGCCCTAAACAGAAACTGAGGAAACAGGAACACGTGACCGTCAAAGGCAACCTCATAATTAGCCCTATTGAAAACACTCTTTTATGTTTTTTTGGTGCAGTTAAATACAGGTTAAACTGGCGCTCAGTCTTTAATTTCATCGGGAGCCACGTTTATTGGGGGGTGAACAGTCCTGTGCATGGGAGCGTACCTCATACTATCATCAAGGCTTGGGCTTTACTCAAAACACTTTTCTAATTTAACCATAGCACCATCACAACCTCCAAGAATTTTATCACCATCAATATAGCAAAAGTTTTGGAAAATAGCACCAAAATATACACTGTGGTATAACATCTGGATAGTATGACAGTATGAAAAATTAGATACCGCCCAAGCCTGATTGGGAAGATGCCACTCAAGGCCTGACCCCAGGTTCCGTGGAAGTTCTCCAGCTGTCACTTGTCTCCTTGCTGCCGGCCAACGCCACACTGGAGGTGTCATACAGGTCTGACTCATTAGCAATTGCCTCACCTGGATTGGAGCCTCATTGACCAGCTGCTGTTTCAATCAATGCTGTACTCACATTACTGGCCCAGTCGCCTTCGTGTTCAAATATCCACACATTACACAACAGCATTGCGTGCCATGAAACACAGGTAAATAAAAATGAGCTATAATACTGTGGACTAAGAAAACCTTTAGGTGGTGTCCCATTTAGTTAATTCTAGGCTGTTTATCCTATATGAAGACTTCTACGTCAGTTCAGGAAGTGCATTTCACACATTTTTATACTGAATGATATGCAGTCACCGATTTACCAGAACTGCATTCAGAGCTGGGTTGGGTTATTGCCCCATCCTGGGTTGTTCTCTGCCTTGTGCCCATAGCCTCCAGGATAGGCTCTGGACCCCCCGCAACCCTGTATAGGACAAGCGGTTTCAGTGGACGGACGGACGGACGGAGGGACAGACGGACGGATGGATGGAGGGACAGACGGATGGACGATAGATAGATAGATTGTGAGATTGTGTGAGACTCATTGTGATGCAGTATTTGCCAGTGGAGGTAGGGTTAGTGTGAGTTACTATATACTGTAAATATTATAAATACTATAATATAAATTGTATGTGTGTGTGTGTGTGTATGTATATATATATATATACAATAGAAAATACAGATAGTGTCTAGGGCTACCATTACCTGTGAACAACAGTGCAGCAGCTAATGACACAGTGAGTTAACAAGTCAATTTAACAGCAAAAGTCCATTAACCCCTCATAACTGGGAGGAGCTGAATAGTTGTATGGCCAGGGGACAAAAGACTGCCATCTGTCGTTAGAGCAGGACTGTAACAACAGTCTGCTACTGAACATGAACATGTCCCCTGCCTGGTAAATGTGCTGTGCAGAGGGTGGCTGGCGTTGCCCGTGATGCTCAGCAGTTTGTTGACTTTAAGAAATGTTTCTACAGGTCGTTTTTTTTTAGGCACAGACCGCTGTAGTAGGAATAGGAAATTATTTTCGTTCCTGAAAGCCTCTGAAATGTAACGATTTTGTTCCTCATTAAATGAAAACATGAGGGCAGTGTTTTGGTCGGGAAATGTAGGGAAGTGGGTGTCAAAGTTTTGATTGGTTCTTTGTTTATGACAGTTATGTGTCTCATGACAGCTAAAATGGTACTAAAGTTTTGGCGTGGCAGCATCCCAGGGTAGTAAAAAAGGTTTGGGACTATTGCCAATGTGGTGTTGGAAACGATTCATAAACACTGTCCCGTCTGTAATTCCCTCCTGTCACATAGACATTCTCATGGGTGGAGAGCAGAAATGTATTCTTTAATAAATTCTAAACTTCTTATAAGAAGCAGGATTATTTTGTCTGTTATTCATAAGGCCATTTCTGAATCATTTCTAAACCGGCAGATTTCTAGCCACTTAAATACTAAGATATGACTCTTGACGTGACTTATTTTGGAACTGTGCGTGTGCATGTCCTCCTGCACGTTAATTTTAGTGCGTCCTCATTACTATGACTTGACATACTTGCTGCCTGGGGTGCTACCGCACAGCCACAGGATGGGTGGAGCTTGTGTTACATCTGCAGCAATCCCCTCTCCAGTAGATCATGTAGATCTGATTGTTCCCCTGCACCCATGCTGCACCTGCAGGAAGATCTTCAGAGGCGAGCTATAGCTCGAGACCATGAGGCAGAGAGGAAGTGAGCGGGGCGTAACTAGGTGACAGAAAGCTCAAATTTGGCGACTGTTCCTCATGCTCGTTGTGTCAGGCCCAGCCATCTCGCCTGTGCTCTAAGGGGCTATCTGAAAAAAGCATGCACATTTCAGGGGCTAACCGTTTTCATTACCCCTAGACCACAAGTGACTGCTCTATGACAACTCAGGAAGCCCCCTGCCCTATAAAACTGCCAAAAGAACTGAATTAGTAAATGTGTCAAGATATGTTTTGTGATTTAAAAGTTTTATATTTCACAGCGCTGATCATTTCATGGGAGTCACTTTCGACAATATACCAGGGGTGGGCAGTCTTACCCAGAAAGGGCCGTTGGGTATGTGGGTTTTCGCTGCAACTCCCTAATTAGATTACTAATTAGAGGACTGATTGGCTGAAGAGTCCTGACACCTTGGCCTGAACAGCTGACTTGAAGGTTACCCCAAAGAGCTGCATACACACCGACCCTTTGTGGATATGATTGCCCACTCCTGTTTCAAATATTCCCTTTGAAAATAGGATAAATATGGCCAATATATACTGTGCTTCAATTAAAGTCTATGGAAGATTCTTGTCTGCTTTGTCTAAATGGAGTTAGACGGGAGCTTTTTGGGGAATATGCTCTGATTACGTGTATTTGGAACCCACCTGGAGGCCTTGTTTCTCTGGGAGCCTAAGAGAGCTGAGCTTCAAACACAGTTTTTGCTTAGGCAGCATTGGTTACGCAGCTGCATGGTTCTCTGCAGGCTTCTCCGTCTCAACAAGACAGGATGAACTACCAAGGACATTAACGCTCACGACTGATAAGTTTCACATGCTGTCCGAGGGGTTGGTGGCTTGCAGTATTCAGTGATCCTGTCACGTGCAGGACCACTGAAGCATTTCATTTCCACCCGCAGTGACAGTTTATCATACGTCACCACTGGCATTTGTAAATATTGAAAATGAAGTCGTTATCATTGAGTTTTGAATTTGGTTGTTTGATCTTCAGTGACATTTCAGTACGTTTTTTAGAGTTGTAACAATTACTCGATTGAACTCGATAACTTGATTATTAAAAAGTGTCCTTTAAAATTCTCGATTACTCTTTATTAAAGCGGAAGGAAGGGTGACATGGATCCAAACAAAGAGCAAAATAATTAGTTCTGTGGAAGCACTTCACATTTAAAGTGAATGAAAATGCAGTCATATGTCAGTTTTGCAAAGCAGTATTTAAATATAACCACAGCAGGACTGCAATGCAAATGCGTCTTAAAAGAAGACATTCAGGTTTGATGGAGTTACCCAGTAATGTGACGTTACCAGTACCAGAAGTTCACATTGTTTGGAAGTCAAGGAAATTGACATATATAGCCGAATATTACTTATTATCTACCAATAAGGTATGTGAAATAAATTTATGGTGTTGCCAAGTTGTGCCAGCAAATCATTTGCTTTTGCTCAATGTTTCCATACAACAGAAGACCAATGTCGTTATCAGTTCCTTTTCCTTTTCTCCTCTTCACTTATTTTTGTTAAATTTCTCACAAATGCACCATGAGGTCTATGAATCAGCTCAGCAGCAGAGACAAGAGTGATTATGATTGCCTCACAGAGCACATGCAGAGCTCATGCAAAAGCAGTGGCGAGAAACATTAGGCTGATTTTTTTTAACATACTTGATAATGTTGTTAAGGAACCGTTATCAAAATAGCAAAACGTTTTAAGATTTGTTTCCTATGACTGATTAAAAATGTTTTACCGCAACTTATTGATGTTCTGAACCCAGCAGACCGTCGAGGTCCTTGTGATGTGACAATTGCATGTTCACGAAATTCCATGTTGATATTTACATTGCACATCGATCAAGCCTAAAATATGAGGGCGGAACAGTGGGTAGTGCTGTTACCTCGCACCACCGCTTTGTGTGATTGTGAAATTTGTATCTTCACCCTGTGTGTGTGTGTGGCTTTTAGTGGATCCTCCGGTTTCCTTCCCCTGTCCATAAACATGCAATTTAAGTGAGTTGAAATGTCTAGATTATGTGACTGAGTATGCACCCTGCAATGGTTGGTTCCTTCCTTGCACTCATTGCAATGTATATATTATGTTATATATAAATGATTACTTGATGAATCACAAGGAAAATGGGTATATTACTTGATTATTGACAGAGATGGGTAATTCAGGTCCAGAGAGTAAATGTCCAGACCAGGATTTTGTTTCAACCAACCAGTTGAATACTATGTCACTGTGACTCTTTATGCTCAACTGGTTGGTTGAAACAAATTCCCAGTCTGGATTTTTACTCTCTGTACCTGAATTACCTCAATCTGATTATTGATATAGTCAATAGTGACAGCCCTAGACTCATTTGGTAGTTGCTGACTAATTAAGCTGTTTTTATGTTCAAAATGGTCAAATTGTTTGAGAAGGAGCCATGCTGGTATCACAGGATAATAGATAATTTCATGCAAAAAGGAAGGAGATCAGAATTTACATGTAAGTAACTGATGGACTAAATTAATGTTATTCTGCCAGTTGTCCACACTATGATTTCCCCATTTTAAAAGTCTTCATCAGCCATTGCCCTAGAATGACACAACAAATTACCTCCTGGAAATTCATAGGCACGCATTCATTTCAGTTTGAGTCTGTTTAGTGTTTCGTTTTATATCTCTGTGAGATCATTTAAACTTCCAGGAATAGAGGAAATCAACTTTGCATGTATGCTTCACGTAAACAAATAACTATTCACCATATAACCTGTAATAGGCGTGCTAAGTTTGTAAACATAGTTGTAGTATTGATTTTTTCTGGTATACTATAGCGCCTTCAGCACAAGTAGACATAAGAAAAATGACAATCAAGGAATAAAACAGAATTTTAATTGTACTAGTAACTATTACACAGGATCAAGTGCAGTGGTATTTCCCCATGTTAACTTTTGTTTCTTTTGATTATTAGTTTATTTTGTGCTACAAAGTCTTCTAGCTGCAAGTGGATACATTTCTCATGAGGGCGACTAAATCTCAAAAACAAAATTAGATATGAACGTCTCCCAATCACTCCAGCTGTTTAAGTAGGAGTTAAGCCATTTTGGATAGATATTTTCGGCCATTGTTGATCCTTAGAAGGTTAATCTTTGGCATAATTTTTTAATACTACAGGGCAAATAGATGCTGTCTGATACTGAATAATGTTGCCGTGAGTAAAGTGGGGGAAGTCGTGAATGTGATTGACAGGATCCACTCTAATGAAAATAGAGGAACTGATGTAATACAGGCTTATTTGAAAATGTACATTCATGTGAATATAGAATGTATGCTATGGAATTATGACCTTTTACTGCATCAAATTTTGTTTTCTTGCTATCAAGAAAACCTTGACTTTAATATTTTTTGCAGTCATTTGCAGCAGTTACAAGATCGTATCACAAGTTCAAATGCACAGAGAGCTGGCGAAGAACTGTCACCATTCTGGTGTTAAGCATGAGTCAGGGCTCAGCCTTGGGTGTCTTTGCACCTTCTCTACTACCACTCCATACGAGAAATTACCAGCACTGTCTGGCTTATTGCTTTTAAAATGACACCCTTTCAGTGAAATCTGTGCCCCTGACGCTGTGACCCTCTTCCATGTCCTATGTAAAGATGGCAGCCATTTCACACAGAACCGCAAAAGGGAGTCTGTGCCCATCTGCTGACATGCGGACCTTTAATGTTGGCGTTGCGTAACCCCTTGTGTTACACAACGCAGATTAGCGCTCGCTGGGACTGGTGGCAGCTAGCGTGCCGCTAATGAGAAGCCCGGTCACACGAGCTTCTTTTCACAGACACAGTCTGTTGGACGTTTCCAGGCGCTGCTAATGTATTTGAGGCAACAGGAACCCAACTGGTTTTTGTGATGCACTTGGCATCGGAGCTGCATATCGGGAGTGCTTTATGACTTAAAATCCCCGAGAAAGAAATAAATTACTCAGCTACAATGAGCGCAGATCTCGCGTCTTACGTAAGACCGGTCCACTTGAATGGTCATTCCGATATACTCGGGATCAATGCGGACCGTGACTAATCCGAGATGCCATCAGGGGCTGAGGGTCCTCCTAATTCCCGGGCCTCGACTGGCCCTTCTTTTGTGCACGTCTTCAAAAGACATCAATGTGGACAATTTATGAGGATGAGTCTCAATGGCAACTACCCTTTAAAGAGACCTTTGTAATAATAGATGCTTGGTTTAGTGCTGTGACATCAGTGGGGTATGCATTGCCATTTCGTTTATATATCCCTCTTAACTTTGGTATGTCTTTAAATCTGCCTTTTATGTAATCGTTATTATTTTAGTAGTTTAGTTGTATGAATAAGGATATATCTTTGCCTTGTTTTTACTGTATGTAAGTCATTGTGGGTTTGTTTGTAAAAAGCTACCTCTGACTGCTAGTAACAACACTAGGGCTGCCTTAATGTGGAATAACGTTATAGCCCATTACTTTAGAATGGCACACTCAGCGCCTTTCGCGTCGCACACCGGTCATTATTTAAATCTGCACAAGTTTACCAGCAGCATTTGGTCTGTCGGGCTTCCTGTTTTTTATCTGAAACTGCGGGCTAAAAAAAATGCTTCAGAGAGCTAGTGTTAATCTGAGTACCTCTCAGCAGTAGAGCGTAGGACGCTGGAAATTCAGTACCTGCAATGTTGCCTGTCGTCGCATTTTGTCGTGGTATGATACCAGATGTGATTTTCCTACCACAGGCGAGGTAGTCAAATCTCAGGAGTATAGGCCAGCGTGCATGAAGCTGGATTACCATCTCTGATGTTAGTAGACCCATCTGTTGCCTGGGTAGCTATTGCCAGGGAAGTCATCGGATTACGAGGATAAGGATTTAAGCGGTGGTGTGGAAGAGAACCCAAATCAAGAGCATCACTGTGGCTCTGGGGACTGTGTTCAGCCAGTGTATTAAAAGGAGACATTTCAATTTAAGATATTAAAATGTTTTTATGAGTCACAGATATAAGAATGAAAGATCAGCTAAAGGGCTTGTATAAATGCTCCTCATACTATAACTGCTGCTCTCAAGTGGATTTATGCATATTTGTAGTATAAAAACAAATGTTCATAGAAAGACCCTTAGTGATTCTTGGTAATTTGACTGATTCTCTGTAGGTACATAGCTGTACTACACACTGTCAGCTTCAGTGGGTCACTGTGCCAGTCGCTTGCCGCCCCATAGAAAGCCACATGCTGTCGTATACTCCTTAGTCATCTGACCCTGTCTGTTTGCTCTTAATTCGGCATCAGCTTTGCAGAGATGACACTTAATGCGTTGATCTTTAATGGCTGTGGCAGGGTAGGTGCTAGAGCGGGAAGTCACCCTTGGTCCAGTGCAGGCAGAACGCACTTTTCCGGTAACCCATTCTGCCTCTGGAGGCCCATTGTGTTCATATGGTGGCTCCTCTCTGCTTTTCCCGACTCGACTCTGCTCATTTGCTCCCTTCGTTTGTTTGCCATGGCAACTTAAGAACGATAGCATGAAGCCCCCGTTGGCCCCCGGTTGCCTCTATACTGAGTTGCTATGTGACAAACTGTCACCCTTCTGGTGTTAAATGGCTGCATGATTCATGTTCTGCTGGAGATGCTTTGCAAGTTACGGCAGAATGTGTAGGTAGCGATCTGCTAACAGAGGCATGACTAATATGAAAAGGGACTGCATGCTCATTTCTGCTCTCTGCATAAGCTTTGGTTTTTGTTTTTTTAGTAGTTCTGACTGGAGGTTTTACATACCGTATTTCACGGTGTAATCACCCACATTGACATAGAATCCAGATTCCTATTGCAGTTTCTTTGATGCGTAGCGGGTAAATGTTTGAGAAGTAAACAAAAAAAGATTTTGTGGTCAATAAAACACATGCAATGAGCTGGACAGAGCTGTTTCTGTTGGTGCTGTATGTGAAATGAGGTTTCTATTGATTCCAGATGGAATTTTCAAGGCTACCTGAACCTGATGATCATTGGGTCATTGGGACAAGACTTATCGTCGGGGTGATCGACAAACCATGTTCCGAAACAACCCCACTTTAATATGTGGGGGTGGAGGATCTTCTGGGGTTTGGGCATTCACATAAGTCACTTGTGCGCAGTTACCAAGAATATAAGACAGATTTTGGATTTGGTTCTCAGCCCCAGACCAAATGACTATGCCTGATCCAAGTTTTCACCCTTCCCAAGAGCCAGCTCCCATTTGGGTTCCTGCATTTTCATTCCTCTCTGCTATTCTTTTAGTCCTATACCGAGACAAAGTGTCCATTTGGTACTCCCATCCTCGAGTCTCATGGTTCAGTTTACTGTCCACACTGGGGCAGGGCTTCCACCCACTTTATGCTTTGTTGGGCTTTTGAAATTCATTTTCCCTTGACAGCACCAGGAGGATTAGTACCAAGCAACCAAGGAGAACTTTGCAATGCTGATAGTAATAATTTTTCAAGCTGCTCATCATCTCTACCGCATTCCTATGTTAATATTGTGTTGTTTACTGTGTTGTTTACTGCACATTACCTGTTGTTGAAAATTACTGGCCATGTGATTCTTCTTCTTATGCTCCTGTTCTGTTTTTAATGCATCATTTGGGCAATGTCTTACTATTCCTGTGAGTTCGATGGCTGAAATGCTTATCAAAATGACTTTTGTTTTTTTTGAGTTTTCCCCGATTTATATAGCAGTATTTTCCAATCCGGGCCTCAGGGGCCCACAGCTGGTCCACGTTTTTGCTCCCTCCTAGTTTCCAGTTCCCATCTCCCAATCTGGGAGGGAGCAAAAATGTGTACTGTCTGCAGGTTTCCGAGGACCTGATTGGGAAACACTGTTATACAGGATGGAGATCAGGTTCACTGCCTCCTTCATCGGTCTCGCAACAGGGGCCCTCTTTGTATTTAAACAAGCAACCATCATTCGTCAAGTCTGTGGCCCTACGCTGCACACTGTCCACCACCCCACACCTCTAACTTTAGAGAAAGCTGCCTATGATGTCAAACACGCTTCCTGTACCACCTTAACATGCACCACATCCTCTCCCTGAACCCTGACCCCTTCGTGCTAACACCATCTTTGCAGCTACAATTCCTGTGATTCCCCAAAGCCATGACCAGACTCTTGGCATGGGTCGCAAACACTTTTGCTTGGAGAGAGCAAACTTTTGGGCCACTCCTGTAACTCTGCGAAGCACGAACGTCAGCTTGGCCATGAGCTCATCATTTGCGGTGAACTTTCCAGTAAAAATACTCCACACAGATTTTCTTCATTTAGAGGTCCTGTTAGGGCCAGGGCTGCTTTCTATGGAAGCCAGGACAGACTTGGGATGCTGTCCTAAATGAATATGTGCAGTGTTTTTATTGCCCGTGGGAAGGACTGCAGAAACTGAATCCGGGAATTTTTCTGAATGGGCATGTACCTGTTGAATTGAAATTGTAGCCATTTCAGTTATTTTCAGGCCAGTTTATTTGTTTCTGTCTGAAGGGGGATTGCCTTCAGTGGTACAGCGTCTGCTTGAGTGATATGTATTTTATATAACATTTGCAAAGTCTGGTGGTCCCCCACAATAAAAGTCATCCAGCCACTACATTTCACCAAACAAAAGTACCACAGTATACTGGATTGTCATAGTACCACCCAAGCTTAATACAATCCAAACAACATTCAGTTCAGATAAACTAATAGTGTCAGACTGAGTGGCAGCGATACCCTGTCTCACACCACATACAACACCTTGCATATTATGCACTACTGCAACCCTGTTTGAATACGCAGCTAATGAGCAATGGTGCATGTACACCATGTCCCTGAAGGTCATTGTGCAGGTCAGATTTGCAGGAGATGTGCAGGCGCAGGGATAACAGCAGTCACCTGATGTCAACCGGAACATGATCATACCAACGTACCCTCTGAAGAGCACCACTGAAGCTCGCTGGAGGACTTTCAAAAGTGTGTAAGCTCATTGCATTATGTATCTTCTCTCTCCACAGACCCAGGCCTATGCAAGGTTCTCTTTTTGTGGGTGAAACCACCCCAGGAACCTGAAGAACAAAAGGAGAGGAAACAAATTGGTAGGAGATTATAAACATGGGCAGGATGTTTGACAGCTTTATCTCCTAACCATCCGGTGTACCTCCCTTCTCACTTTTGGCTTCCCCTATGCTGGTATCATCCCTCCAGCTCTGCAGAGCTGAGAACATTAGCTGACCTTCAGGTGTACATGCTTCCGCCCTAACTGATCAACGTTTAGAAGGCCCCAGGATGCCCTGGAGGAGGTGAATCACACTCGATTTTCCAACTCTGGATATCTAGCTTTGGAATGACCGTGGCGATCCCACACTAGCACATAGAGAGTAGAAACTCGGTTCCCTGGAGTTCTGTGCCTGTGAAGAAGGAGGCACCATGCCTGCCAAGAGGAAGTATCAGTTGGATGCCCAGGAGCTAAAGCAGGAGGCCCTGTATCACAAGTTCTCCTGCATCAGTCAGTACCAGCTGCTACGCATGCTGTTGGTCCTCACCATGCTCACCTGCATTGTCCTTCTCATCCTCTTCTTCGCTTTCAGATTGGTAAGTTCGCCGTCGTCCTTCACCACCGTCATCAACTTCTTCTTCAACCTCGAGCACCTACCTGCTCGTACTGAGGGCCTGGGGGTACTGAGGGTGTGGGGGAGAGCATTTGAGAAGAGTCACTCATTGTCAGAACTGGACCTGTGGTGTAGTCAGGGGTGACTGAGGGGGTCAGCTTGAACTTCAGAGGCTGTGAGTTGGAAGGAGAACAACAGATGAAACGCAGATCGAATAGCTTATAAAGCCTAGTGTGACAAAGAGAAATGTAACAATAAAATTATATGAGTATTACTGTGACATTGATGAGAAGTGGCAGAAATCCACGTGGAACAGACTTAGATGGGTTAGTATTGATGTCGACCGAGACGCTGAAACTATACCACCAGATGCAGTCTCGGTGACACTTCATTAAACATTCTTTAAGCGTTCTTGACAAACACAGACATGCTTAAATAGAGAAATTGTGTAAAAATGCTACTTTTCCCTTCAGTGCACTCTTATTAGACTCAGAGATAATACTTCATGCTGTTGAGTGGTGTACCTGTCACAGGCTGAGCAGAAAGACAAATAAACCTTCCACGGGCCATGCAGGTGTTCCCGGCTAGCAACGCCTCTTATGACTCTCTAAACCAGGGTTGGCCAATCTTATTCGCAAAGAGCCAGTTTGTATGCAAGTTTTTAGGATAACCTGTGGGTCAGCTGTTCAAACCCCGGTGTGAGGACTCTTTAGCCAATCAGTCCACTAATTAGTAATCTAATTAGGGAGTTGCAGCGAAAACCTACATACACAACGGCCCTTTGCAGATAAGATTGGCCACCCCTGTGCTAAACGTTTGATTTCACTCAGTCAAATACCTTTTTTTAAACCTTGAAGAACTATCTTACCAAATGTAGAAACAAAATGAATTAATCATAAAATTGTGCCACTCCCTGCTACATAGTGTGTCACACTTGTTTTAATGGCGTTAGTGCAAGATGATCCTGCAACAGAACTAGAGAATTGTTGTGACAAACTTTTGAATGAGCTGTATAGATGCAGGCATGGACATTTATCGAGGACCCCCTTCTCTGGTGGCTATAGCCACGAGGGGCATGTTTGGCGGTGCAGATTCAGAGCTCTGGATCAGATTCTTTGTTAATCTGACACTGATGGCCCTTCTGCTATATACCCGGACATGGCTGTGTAATCTGGGTCTCTCTGGATCTCTCACAAATAATCCACTCATTGACATAATATTTCTACAATCCCTTTTTTCATATTCCTGTTATTTGTCTCTCATTATGCTACTGTGTTTACTTATTTTTTATTTAATCTGGTCCATCAGTAAAGCCATGGCCATAAGTTTTGAGAATGACAAAAATTTATTTTCACAAAGTCTGCTGCCTCCGTTTTTATGATGGCAATTTGCTTATACTCCAGAATGTTAAGAAGAGTGATCAGATGAATTGCAATTAATTGCAAAGTTCCTCTTTGATATAAAAATGAACTTAATTCCAAAAAACTCATTTCCACTGCACTTCAGCCCTGCCACTAAAGGACCTGCTGACATCATTTCAGTGACTCTCTCGTTAACACAGGTGAGAGTGTTGACGAGGACAAGGCTGGAGGTCACTCTGTCATGCGGACTGAGTTAGAATAGCAGACTGGATGTTTTAAAATAAGGGTGGTGCTTCAAATCATTGTTCTTCCTCTGTTAACTGTGCAGTCATTATTGCACAAAAAGGGCTTCACAGGCAAAGACATTGTTGCTAATAAGATAGCACCTAAATAAATCATTTATTGGATCCTCAAGAACTCCAAGGAGAGAGGTTCAGTTGTTGTGAAGAAGGCTTCAGGGCAACCAAGAAAGTTCAGCAAGTGCCAGGACCATCTCCTAAAGTTGATTCAGCTATGGGATCAGGGCACCACCAGTGCAGAGCTCGCTCAGGAATGGCAGCAGGCAGGTGTGTGTGAATCTGCATGCACACTGAGGCGAAGATTTTTGGAGGATGGCCTGGTGTCAAGAAGGGCAGCAAAAAAGCCACTTCTCTATAAGAAAAACATCAGGGACAGACTGATACAGACTGGTACGGGGATTGGACTGCTGAGGACTGGGGATAAAGACAGTTTCTCTGATGAATCCCCTTTCCGATTGCTTGGGGCATACGGAAAAAAGATCATCTGGAGATGAAAAGGTGAGCGCTACCATCAGTCCTGTGTCATGCCAACAGTAAAGCATCCTGAGACCATTCATGTGTGGGGTTGCTTCTCAGCCAAGGGAGTGGGCTCACTCACAATTTTGCCCAAGAACAGAGCCATGAATAAAGAATGGTACCAAAACATTCTCCGACAGCAGCTTCTCCCAACCATCCAAGCATAGCTTGGTGATGAACAATGCCCTTTCCCGCACGATGGAGCACCGTGCCATAAGGCAAAAGTAACTAGCTAAGTGGCTCATGGAACAAAACATCGACATTTTCAGTCCATGGCCAGGAAACTCCCCAGACCTTAATCCCTTTGAGAATTTGTGGTCAATCCTCAAGAGGCGGGTGGGCAAACACAAACCCACAAATTCTGACAAACTTCAAGCATTGATTATGCAAGAATGGGCTGCTATCAGTCAGGATTTGGCCCAGAAGTTGATTGACAGCATGCCAGGGCAGATTGCAGAGGTCTTGAAAAAGAAGGGCCAACACTGCAAATATTGACTCTTTGCATTATTAATTTAGTGTAATTGTCAATAAAAGCCTTTGACACTTATGAAATGCTTGTAACTATACTTCAGTACACGACAGAAACATCTGACATAAAGATCTACAGACACTGAAGTAGTAAACTTGTGAAAACCAGTACTTGTGTCATTCCAAAACGTTTGGCCATGGCTGTGTAATGATTGTATAAGGAATCTGGGATTTTATGCACACTGAACCTTTAGAAGTGCAGTTATTCGTTTGGAGTGTTTTTTTAGCAACAGAATCTGTTTTACCAAATGTCACACCTCAGACAGAAACCTAAAGTCTTGTTTACTTGTTGTCTCTGACCGGTCTTCGTTGAGGTCACCTTAGTCATGTCAAAAGCATCTGTTCCAGTGTCTGTGTGAGCTTCTTGCCACGTGTCTGATTGGCTTTTTGTCTGTTTCTGCACATCTGAGTACGCCTGTGTCCCTCTTTCATCTACATGTTTGTGTATCTTTCTCTGTGTGTGTTTCGTGTCCAAGGTCTTTTGGCGTCGGTGTTTGTGTGTCTGCTGATGGTGTCCGCCCCCCACTCACAGGACGCTGCCGAACACAAAGCCTTCGTCATTGTGGTCAGCTGCAGCCTCGGCGTCTTCCTGATCGCCTTCCTGCTCGTGTGTAGCGAGGCCCTGCCGCAGAGCTGCATGAAGGTACTGGGAGCCCTGGTCTGGGCGATCCTCATCGCTATGGGCTTCACCTTTATCTTCAGTCGGGACAAGATCTGCGCCTGGGACCAGGTACACTGTCCTCCATCTCTTGGCCTCCTAGCCACCTTGGTGTTCCATCCTTGCTTCTTTCCCAGTACCATGAGTTTCTCAGCAGGTTATGTGATAGTAAATGAGCTGGAGTACGAACAAGCGGCAAAAGAAATGAGCTGTTACAACCAACAGTGTGTGACACCACCATGTGCCGTCAGTCACCACCTGACTTTTCCCATTGGTTGTTTTCAACCTATCAGTCAATCACTGGTCAATGATTGGAAGCTTGGGGTTGTTCCGCCCACTGTGGCTTTCAAAGCATCATTTCACCAATTGTTAATCCAGACAAGGGCACAGCTGTGATTTTAAGCACTCACATCAGTTTTTCCAGCTTAAACTCAACTGTAAAAAGATTTATTAAGTGTAGGACTGTAAGCTAAGGAAAAGGACATTTATAACTATAATTAGAATTAAACTGAAGTATTTCTGAGAACTGGCATCCTGCCCAAGGGGGTATTCCTGCCCTATGCTGCCTGGGATTGACTCCAGACTTCTCCTATAACCCTGTGTGACACAATGATGATGGCTCACCAGAAAGCACTGACTATGTACCTCTGTGTCCGTGCTGTCCCTCTGGTGTACGGCTCCATCTCCAGTTCTGTTTAATTTAATTCACAGTGAATACATCACTATTTTGTTCTATTCGTTCATTGGAGTTTTGCGCACGCAAAAATGTTCTGAGGGCGGAAGGAAAAATGATTGGTTCAGAGGAAGTGGGACAAAGACATCTGACTGGTTGGGCCCGCCTCCTCTAGTTATTTGGACCCACCCCCTCTACAATGTCATTGGTTATCTCTCTGAACCAATCATTTTTTCTTCTGTCTTCAGAACATTTTTGTGTACGTCAAACTTCCATGAGCATTCTGTTTATATTTTTCTGGTCGTCCTTCCAGGTTCCGTTCTTCCTCTTCATCATCTTTGCTGTGTTCACCATGCTGCCTTTCTGCATGCTGCACGCCGTCGTTCTCAGCGTAATCTCCTGGCTGTCTCATGTCGTAGCCCTCAGCGCTTACCTCTTCAGCACCTCATCACACTCTGTGAAGGTACAAGGGCTGGTAGGCTTTCACAATCACCACTGCTGAGCGCCATGTTTTGTTCACTATTGTGTAACATACCGCTTAACTTGTTGTCCATAATTGTGAATAATTATACCCTAAACATGAGATTGGCCAGTCATCCCCATTTTTGCCTGCACTCTTAAATGAGGCATTAAAATAGTCTGTTTAGTTTCTTGAGTAAAAACATGTGGATAAGATTTCTCTGAATGTGCTGGTTGTGTCAGTTAACTTAAGCACATCCAGCAGATGTCTGTGATATGTTGGGGTTTGTGTTGGTGGGTTTCCGCTTCTGTGTGCTCACTGGCCAGTCAGTGCTGCAGGGCTTTGATGCGTCTTGCTTGTGTGGGGTCTTCGCAGAGCCGGTTGGTCCAGATACTGGCCAACTGCGTGCTGTTCCTGTGCGTTAGCGCCGTGGGCATCTTCCATAAGGTGCTCATGGAGAGAGCCCTACGGCAGACCTTTCAGGACATGCTGCACTCGCTGAGGATCTGCGTGAAGCTGGAGACCGAGAAGAGGCAGCAGGTGAGAGGAAGTCGGACGCTCCTTCTACACCTCACCGTAACCACCACCTCACACAACTACCCTAACCAGAACCGCACACTCCTACACCACATCACAGCCTACACACCACCTCATGCTCCTAACCCTAACCAGAACCGCACATTCCTACACCAGATCACAGCCTACACACCACCTCATGCTCCTAACCCTAACCAGAACCGCACACTCCAACACCAGATCACAGCCTACACAGCACCTCATGCTCCTAACCCTAACCAGAACCGCACATTCCTACACCAGATCACAGCCTACACACCACCTCATGCTCCTAACCCTAACCAGAACCGCACACTCCTACACCAGATCACAGCCTACACACCACCTCATGCTCCTAACCATAACCAGAACCGCACATTCCTACACCAGATCACAGCCTACACACCACCTCATGCTCCTAACCCTAACCAGAACCGCACACTCCTACACCAGATCACAGCCTACACACCACCTCATGCTCCTAACCCTAACCAGAACCGCACACTCCAACACCAGATCACAGCCTACACAGCACCTCATGCTCCTAACCCTAACCAGAACCACACACTCCTACACCAGATCACAGCCTACACACCACCTCATGCTCCTAACCCTAACCAGAACCGCACACTCCAACACCAGATCACAGCCTACACACCACCTCATGCTCCTAACCCTAACCAGAACCGCACACTCCTACACCAGATCACAGCCTACACACCACCTCATGCTCCTAACCCTAACCAGAACCGCACACTCCTACACCAGATCACAGCCTACACACCACCTCATGCTCCTAACCCTAACCAGAACCGCACACTCCTACACCAGATCACAGCCTACACACCACCTCATGCTCCTAACCCTAACCAGAACCGCACACTCCTACACCAGATCACAGCCTACACACCACCTCATGCTCCTAACCCTAACCAGAACCGCACACTCCTACACCAGATCACAGCCTACACACCACCTCATGCTCCTAACCCTAACCAGAACCGCACACTCCTACACCAGATCACAGCCTACACACCACCTCATGCTCCTAACCCTAACCAGAACCGCACACTCCTACACCAGATCACAGCCTACACACCACCTCATGCTCCTAACCCTAACCAGAACCGCACACTCCTACACCAGATCACAGCCTACACACCACCTCATGCTCCTAACCCTAACCAGAACCGCACACTCCTACACCAGATCACAGCCTACACACCACCTCATGCTCCTAACCCTAACCAGAACCGCACACTCCTACACCAGATCACAGCCTACACACCACCTCATGCTCCTAACCCTAACCAGAACCGCACACTCCTACACCAGATCACAGCCTACACACCACCTCATGCTCCTAACCCTAACCAGAACCGCACACTCCTACACCAGATCACAGCCTACACACCACCTCATGCTCCTAACCCTAACCAGAACCGCACATTCCTACACCAGATTACCTCCTTGCTGTCTCATTTTTTTCTGGACTGTTAGGGCGTAGCTGTGCCATTTCCATACATATTGCTTTGATAATTATTACAGAAATCAGTGACATCATAATTGTACAGCGGGGGTTTATGGTAGCTTTGTAATAAAGGCACCCATTTTATAATTTCAATAGCTGCACACTCCAAGATAAAGTCATTTAAAAGACAAGAAAAAAGACTTTGCAGCAGAAAATTATAGTTATATGACCTGATATAAAGAGTGTAGTATTCCAGTGAATCCTATATGTATGTTGAGATGGTGGAACCTTTAGTTGAGATGATTGTGTATTTTTGTGTGTGCGACATTTACGTATTTTTGATATCGCAGCCTAGATGAGGCTTTTCTGTGGTTCGTTATGAGTTACCAGAACTTTAACGTGAGCTAAATCTCAAACAGAATAGAAGAAGCTTTTTTTAGGCAGGAAGGTTGGAATAGCTGGTGACAATGTGAACAGAAGCTCTGTTGACTAAGGTCATGGTTGGAGTAGGTGGGCATTAGCGGATTAGATCAGACCTGAGATCAGACAGACCTTAGCAGTAGGCCCCTGGCCGCAGGAAGGACCATGGCAGACCCCAGGAGAAGAACTGTGACATTGTTTGCAGCCCTGGAAACATCTGACAAGGTGGACGGGCTCAGTTACTGCTGGCTCACTCAACGTGACTTTTCAGGCTTCAGAGTTTAATGAAAGGGTGGAGGGCTTGAAACTGGAGATGGTCGACTACACTGGAAACGTTTTCCCTGCTGCTGGAGCAGAACCCGTGGTCTGTAGCCACGCTGGTGCGGTGCCATTTACGATGAAAAAAGTCATATGTGGAAATAAATTTAGCTGAGGATAAGAACATTTTCAGGAGTACCCTAATATTCCACCCTCTCTACATTTATACTGGATATCTTTGTAATTGCTTTAACTTGTTTTATTTAAGAATAAAGCCACATCAGCCTAAATTAAAACATCTGAACAATGAAAGCCCTGTATGAACTTGTCTATTACCACAATCATAAATAAAGTGAATGGGGTCTATGGCATTAATGTCTGTCTGACAGCCTGTAGCTAAATGCCTCTGTGCGTGTATCCAGGAAAGCCTGCTGATGTCAGTGCTGCCCATCTACATCTCCATGGAGATGAAACTGGCCATCATGGAGCGGCTGCAGGAACAGCAGTACCTGGTGAAGGACAACAACTTCCACAGCCTGTACATCAAGAGGCACAAGAACGTCAGGTGTGCAGCCCGGAGAATGGTGCCCATTCCTGCACTTCTGGATGCCACCCACCTTACTTTGCTGGTTCTTTAATTGGAGTTCAGGCTCATCAGTGGTCAGACATAGAGCTGTTCATGGTTTCTACCTGACTGTGAAGTAACTAAATACAATTTTTATAATTGAATGGGTGAGCTGAATCTTTAATTACTACATCAACGGTCAGCAACTGGTTGATCGTGATCGACAGGTCAGTCTTGAAGACAGTAATAGTGAATTGATCGTTTCCATGGCGAAGAAATCTACCAAGCCCCGAGCAAAATTTACCGTCGCGGGTCAGTAGCTCCACAGATGATTTGCTTTGTAAAAAAAACTTGCACTGTAAGAAAGGTAGGAGACCACTGTTCTACATGCACTTTACCCGTATCCATCCATCTATCCATATTTTCTGTGTTTATCCTGCACAGGGCATAAGGCAGGGAAAAGGCAGGATGGAATGCAGGTCCATCACATCTGTATATTATAATCTTACAGAATCATACACCTTGGGCATGTACTGGATAACTGGTAACGGAGGATCCATCCATCCATCTATCCATCCATCCATTTTCTTTACACGCTGGTCTGATATACCTAGACATAAAGAAAATGACAAATTATGTTTTTTGACTGTTGTGGTGACTGACGTCTGCCAGTGCTCTTTGTATTCCAGACCATAATTCACCTCCGGCGTCTGGTGCAAATATTTGCCACTGCTGACGATGGCAAGTAAAAGTAGATCATTGTCAGGCATGGCATTTTTTAGTGGGACCGCAGCATTGTTCTCTCAGGCTGGCACCTATGAGCTCATGGCTTACGGAGTTGACTTGGTAAGATAGTTCATAGTGCCCTTGGGGGAACAGAGCATTGCAGCCCCCATCTGTATAAATATAATCTGAGATGAACTTGTATGAAGTTCTCAGTTTTCTGTTACTTCTGTTTGTTTTTCTAATCAGATAAATGGTTGTACTGTTTCCTGTATTTTTTAAAGACTGTATAAGTGGGCAGGAGACTTCTGAGAGTTGGCAGCTACGTTTATGCCTGGAAATGGGCAGTCAGGTCATGTTCTCAAGCTGGAGCAGGCAGTCTGAGGTGCCCAATAGCCACTGTTACCACCAGGGCTGCGATTTGGCACACGATTTGGCAAATAATTAACAGCACTTCATTGCGACACTAGTTTCCCACAAGGATGTGTGAGAACCTTATGCATAGTGGAGTTGTCGTTCTTTTGTGAGAGAGCATACCTTTTAAACCTCATTCTGGCGTCTATTACTCAGGCAATCATACTTGTGGTAATTGCCCAGTTGACACTGCTAGTGTTACTCATACTCTTCGTTCTTAATGGGCAACTGTTTACGCAACACCAATAAGCTGGGGTGTGTAGTTCCGAGACCCCCTACGTGTTGTCGGGTTTATTTATGGTCCTCGTCTCTTTGTGGTAGCATCCTGTATGCCGACATCGTGGGCTTCACCCAGCTGGCCAGCGAATGCTCGCCAAAGGAGTTGGTCATCATGCTTAATGAGCTCTTTGGAAAGTTTGACCAGATTGCCAAGGTGAGTGTTGCGTTTTGGGGATACGATGGTCGTCTTCTGTCCTCCTCATCATTTCTCACCAATTCGTTGAACCATATCATTTTCTTGATGAATCGACATGTGTGTTTTGTCACTTTGGCCTATAAGGGAGACTCATGCGCTGATTCTGTTCTTTTCCACAGGACAACGAATGCATGAGGATAAAGATTCTTGGGGATTGTTACTACTGTGTCTCTGGACTCCCTGTCTCTCTGCCCAAGCATGCTGAGAACTGCGTCAAAATGGGCCTGGACATGTGTGAGGCCATTAAGTAAGTGCCGGCCTGGGGCCCTTAAGTGAGACATTGATTTACTCAAACAGCTTGAAGTGACAGTAGCTTCCCTACATCTCCATGGTGATGATACTAAATACTAGAGTACAACCACGCTTTCTCTGCCTCATAAAGCAAATAATCTAGTTTATATAAAAAAATAAAGGATTAACTACATTACCTATGTTACTGAAATTGAGTGTATGGGTATAGGAGTTGGATTTTAACATTTTTATACAGTCCTGCATGTCATGGATCAGTATCTGCTGTTGGTGATTAGGTATCAGCAAATCCCAACCACGGACAGATAGGCCTTCGGCAATTGCATGTGTATTTATGAATTAGGCTTTGACTTGTAGATTTAAATGTAGATCTAGATGTGGCACATGGTACTGCTATGTCAAACAGTCAAAAGATCTTAACTGGTGATTGCTTGATCGCATGACTCTCTCAAATGGCCCACTATCCCTGCTTCTGCCACAGGCAGGTCCGGGACGCCACTGGCGTGGACATCAGCATGAGAGTAGGCGTCCATTCTGGTAACGTGCTGTGTGGGGTCATTGGCCTCCGTAAGTGGCAGTTTGATGTGTGGTCACATGATGTCACCTTGGCTAATCACATGGAGTCTGGAGGTATACCTGGGTAAGACTTCTGAAATGTGTGGGTTTGTTCTGCTTTAAAAATTATTTAGTCTTTGAGGGGGGTGGCATGGTGGTGCAGTGGTTAGCACTGTCGCCTCACACCTCTGGGACCCGGGTTCGAGTCTCCGCCTGGGTCACATGTGTGCGGAGTTTGCATGTTCTCCCCGTGTCGTCGTGGGGTTTCCTCCGGGTACTCCGGTTTCCCCCCACAGTCCAAAAACATGCTGAGGCTAATTGGAGTTGCTGAATTGCCCATAGGTGTGCATGTGTGAGTGAATGGTGTGTGAGTGTGCCCTGCGATGGGCTGGCCCCCCGTCCTGGGTTGTTCCCTGCCTCGTGCCCATTGCTTCCGGGATAGGCTCCGGACCCCCCGCGACCCAATAGGATAAGCGGTTTGGAAAATGGATGGATGGATGGATAGTCTTTGAGGTCTTATTGGATTTGTATTTAAAAATTGCACAACCCTGGGAAGAAGGGTGGATGGATCATTTGGATAGTAACCTATATTATAGTGAACTAGCCAGGATGTTGATCTGCTGCTGCTGACAACTGGAAGTGGAATTCTATTTTAGCCTTGTTTACGATGTACCTGGTATGGCGGGGTCTTTGGCAGACGGGTGCATGTCACAGAATCTACCCTGAAACACCTCAACAAGGCTTATGAGGTCGAGGAGGCGAATGGGCACCTGAGGGACCCCTATCTGAAGGAACAGAACATCAAGACGTATTTGGTCATCGACCCCAGGGTATGGCCTTCTTGGTTGTTTTCTTCATAGTGCCTGATAATACCTTTATACCTCAGCGATGGATAACTGGGAACAGTGTTTATGTGGAACCTCCCTTTATAGTCCAAGGAGCCAGCCGCTGATCAGCGGAGCCTGCCGAAGCCGCGGGTGAACGACGGGCTGAAGATGCGTGCTTCCGTGCGGATGACGCGCTACTTGGAGTCATGGGGTGCTGTAAAGCCCTTTGCCCACCTGCAGAGCCGCGAGGGCCACATCATGGATGTTCTCGTCAACGGCAAACTGCGCCCTGTGAGTGGTTCCGTATTTCCTCTGCTGTCTTCTAGAGAAGACAATGATTCTACAATTTAATGCTATGGTAAGCCGGTCAGTGTGTATGTGATGAAATATAACACGAGTTAGGATATATGAAGAATATACTAATAACCTGAATTCAGTGAATGGCTCCGGTCTATTGACTCCCAGTTAAAACATTTTGTATTGTATATGTGACTTTCTTACTGACCAACCAGAGCTGGATAGCAGATGGGTACTGGTGTCGTACGCTATGAATAACAAAGTTTATTCTCCTTCTCAGGATATACCACAGCAATCCATGCCCTGTTCAAAAGTAACTGAAAGGTAAGGAGGATTACCCTATTAGTGAAGACACACCCTAAAATTCACAGTTTGAATGCAACGACTGAGCTCATTCAACCTAAACCTACTGCTTTCCCCTTGATTTAGGTGACATCATACACAGAAGAATGTAACACAAGACACTAATACATCTGCGCACGCACATATACAAGCAAACACCCATAGCTGGCCCTTTGCACAGAAAGCTAGGGCAGGAGTTACCGGCCTGTGATGGACAGTTGATTCATCTACTACTTCCAAATGTACCTATGTTTTGCAATGTAGGATCAAGTCCCAGAAGTTTGATGAAGACCTCCATGATATGATGACCTCAACCATTGATGAGATGACCATCAAGTGTGTACTTAAGTACAGATACCTCTGCCAGCCCAGATTTTGTGCTCTGAAGTTTTAAACATACAGTCAAGTCTCTCTAAAATTTTATCTCACCTTGGAATTTTAAAGACATTAAGGAGATACATAGTGACTGAGCCAGTAGATATCCTCCATGTGTACCTGTTTGTAATTTCACGTTTATAAATTGCCGTCATTAATTACATTATGGCTGCTGTTTCTCTCTTCTTCAGGGACTGGGTAAATTCGGAATTCAACAGCATAACTCTGTGGTTCACCAAGAGGGATCTTATGAAGCAGGTACCATTTTTTTCTTTTCTCTTTTTAATTTATTTTATTTATTATTAGTATTTTATCCATCCATTTCATTTTACAAACCACGGAGAGTCCAGAGCCTATCCCAGAATCTATGAGCAGGAGGCAGGGAACAACCCAGGACAGGGGGCCAGCCCATCGCAGGGCACACTCACACCATTCACTCACACATGCACAACTTTGGACTGTGGGGGGAGTACCAGGAGGAAACCCAGGCGGAGACTCGAACCCTGGTCTCAGAGGTGTGAGGCAACAGTGCTAACCACTGTACCACCGCACCTCCCTTTATTTTATTTATTTATTTATTTTTTATTTAGTAAAAAAAGCAGGTACCTTTACTACAAGTGTTACATGAGAGTCAGGGATTATTCTACTAGATTTATTATTTTTCCAAGTAAGGTGTTTTTTTTTCCAAAGAAAAACATTATTGTTATAAAGCAATCACCCCCACTTCTCTGTCAGACTCTGACTGTGATACTTCTCATGTTTCACTTCCCGTGGTAATATACTAACGTGTTCCTGTCTTTCTGTTTCCAGTTCCGAGCTATTGAGTCGCCCAACTTCAAGTACTTCATTGCCTGTGCCTCTTTCATCTTCTTCTGCATCTTTTTGATCCAGTTGTTGGTGGCACAAGAGTCAGTGTCTTTTCTGACCTCTAGGAAGTTACTATGCTAGAGCTGTTTAGCACTTACCATTTGGTAACATGCACAACATGCCCATACATGAAAAAACCAAATAACAGGAACATTAATGAATATGCATGCTTATAATTTTCCCTGAATTCAATGCATTTAACAATAGAATTTGAGCAATTAGAAGTTTGAGGATAACTGTAAGTGTTTACTTTCTAATTATTTTTGTAATTCTTGTATGATGAAATTTGTGTTCTTTAGTCTGACATTATAACTGATATTCTGATTGCCCCTGTCCCACAGGCGTACACAGCTGGGGGTGATTGTTGGTGTCCTTGCTTGCGTGCTCCTCCTGATCCTTGGGGTGTGTTTTGCTGGTCATCTGCAGGTCAGTATATGTACCAGACTGAGGACGATTATTTTTGTTCAAAACACTCAGAGCAAAACTTCTCTGAGAGGTATTTATTTTTTTTCCCATCATGTCTTGCCCCTCCACTCTCCACATCTCCTCCTATTTTCTCCTGTGGCATCCTCAAACATTCAGTTGTGTTTCCCGGAGAAGCTGGCGTCCTGCCATTGGCTGACTGTGGTGTCCGAGACAGTGGGGAAGAAACCATTCGTGCGCCTAACTTTGACCATAGTCTCTATGACTGTCATCCTCATCATGGCTGCCTTAAATCTGGTAATTACCATCACTCACTGCTATCTGAAGTTCCACCCTTTACTCTTTTTAATTACACAGTTAATTCCAAATTATTTGAAATCCTAGAAACTGTACGAACCTAGTTCTAATTGTGGAGTCGACCAGATCTGTAACCTCCCACCGGGGCAGAACATCACCCACAACCTTCAGGACACAGACTGTGGACTGTTCTGTCTGCCTGTGAGTATCACTTATAAATAACATCAAGAGCACCTTGCAATAAACAGCTTGTGATGTTATAGTTAAAACCTGTCAGGGATGATTCTTCATAAAAATATCCAGACTAAAAATATCTCCATTCCTGAAAATCTCCTTACTTGCATGCTCATTTTACAGGTAGATTTTTTTTCTTTTGTCTTGATTCCTCACTATGGACCTAGTCAGCAGCCCATGTGTTTCTTGTGTTTGATTGCAGTACTTCGTGTATTGCTGTATACTGGCTCTGATTGCATGTGGAGTGTTCTTTGGAGTAAGCTTTGAGCTTACGGTGGTACTAATCGTCGTGGCTTTCGGCTTATTCTACGGGATCATCTTCAGATCACAGAACGACCTCTTTAAGTCTTACGGCTGTATCCTGTACCACGTTAATAGCAGGTAAATTTCTTGGTCACATCATCTTAAGGTTACATTACTGCTTTTCATACTGTGACTGACCTTAGTCAACATGTATTTCTTTGTGTGGGTAACAGTGAGGTCATGCTCAACTCTGGATTAATGAAGCACCCCCAGTCGATGAGCTGTATTTACGGCACACTGTTCCTGATTACCATGATCTCGATCATTCGACACGTGAGACAGTTCCCTCCCCCGGTCTTACACACATAAGTGCTCAGTCCAGTGAAGGCCGCCTTCTAGGGAATCTCATCTCATTTTTCTTTCTACCACACTAGAACGAATACTGCTGCCGCAAGGACTTCCTGCGGAAAAATAAGAACCGCACTAAACAGGATGAGATTGAGACTAAGGAGAACCTAAATCGACTCCTGCTAGAGAACGTTCTGCCTGCCAATGTGGCTGCAGTCTTCATGGGGGAGAACAAGAAGAATGAGGTATGATATAGGAATATTTAAATGGGGCACGAGTGTAGAACACTATATGGACAAAAGTTCTGGGACATACTTGTTAAGCATTGAATTCAGGATGTTTCATTTAGACACATTGCCACGTGTATAAAATCAAGCACCTAGCCAAGCTGTCAGGTTTACAAACATTTATGAAAGAATGGGTCGTTCTGAAGAGCTCAATGAATTCAAGCATGGTACTGCCATAGGATGCCACCTTTGCAATAAGTCAGTTTGTGAAATTTCTTCCCTGCTAGATATTCCATAGTCAACTGTAAGTGGTATTATAGCAAAGTGGCAGCCTTTAGGAAACCCATAAAGTACACGTAAAGTAACAGAGCAGGGTCATTTTTTCAAAAAATGTAAGTCACTCTGGACAAAAGCATCTGGTACAGAAATGAAATACTGATTGCCAGTTTTCATAATGGCCTGCCTACAAGCAGTTATTTTTTTCAACAAATATGATTTCCGATATAGCCTTAGTTGTCCATCCATCCTACTTCCACATCTGCAGTTCTAGGCCAGGGTTGACCCTGGACCCTATCCCAGGAAACACAGGGCATAAGGCACGGTCCCAGTTTCTTGTTAGCTCTTAAACAACAGACAAACAAACAAACAAACAACAAGGGTCTGTTGGTCGTCAGAGGCATTTAAATTCATCTCTTGGTTTCTGGAGACTGATGTACCAGAAGTTCTTGATTGATTTTTATCACATGAGGGCTTTGTGGAAACATTTTGTTTTTCTGTACAGCTTCTCCACATTTCTGGGTATTATGGAAAGTGTTCCACAGTGGAAGTGACCTACTTGTAGAAGCACGTCTTCCAGTCATCATGGCCCCTAATGATGCTCATATTTGATGGGTCCATCCTATTGACATGTTCTCCCGTTCAGGATCTCTACTACCAATCGTATGACTGTGTGTGTGTGATGTTCGCCTCGGTGCCAGACTTCAAGGAGTTCTACACAGAATGCGACATCAACAAGGAAGGTCTGGAATGTCTCCGGCTGCTCAATGAGATCATCGCGGACTTTGACGAGGTCAGCTTTTTCTGAAAGTACAGACAGGCTTCCACGGAGGCATGACGGCCTGCTGCATTTGAATCTGTCCCATGGTCATCTCCACAGGTGCTATCCAAGCCTAAGTTCAGCGGGGTGGAGAAAATTAAAACTATCGGCAGCACCTACATGGCTGCTGCTGGGCTAAGTGGGACACCAGGTCAAGAAAATAACCAGGTTTGTTTACGGTCCTGATTATATGGAACAGTAGGGGAAAAGCACTTAGTCGAAAAGCTAGCCTTGGTCAGTTTTTGCTCAAGCATGATTTTCTGGTGATTATTGGCAAATGAAATCTGTACTTGATAAAGTGCAATTGAAGGGCAAATTCCCAAAACTCATTCAGTCCATGGGATAGGTTTTTGCTAAATATTTCTGTGAATTTTTGGAAATTTAATGAAAAGTTCTTCATGAGGATTGATGCAGTTTTGGTTCCCAATACTGTAGCATATCAGCCTGGTTATTGATCTCATCTCAAAAGCAACAAAAATGGACTGAGCCTTGGAAATTTGCTCTTTAATATGTCAAAAAAAATTTATGTTATGCTGAGTGTGACTCTTTTCGGCTTTTTGCACACAGGATCAGGAAAAGCAGCTTGCACAGATTGGGAACATGGTTGAGTTTGCCGTTGCACTGGTAGGAAAGCTGGACGGCATCAACAGGCATTCATTCAACAACTTCCGGTTGCGTGTCGGTGAGCATTTCCTTTACAAACCACCCAGGATCATAGATAAGTCAATGAGCCAACTTACTTTGTTTGCTGCGATTGAGTATGATAAATGACAACATTAATCTGGAAATAAGATCCTTGAATCATGGCTATTGCTTAGGAAATCTTCTCATGATGACTCTGTGCTCTGCTGTGTGGCAGGAATCAATCATGGGCCAGTGATCGCAGGAGTGATCGGAGCTAACAAACCACAGTATGACATTTGGGGCAACACGGTGAACGTGGCCAGCAGAATGGAGAGCACCGGAGAGATGGGAAAGATCCAGGTACAGCGGAAAACCTTCGGACAAATTTGCATCACACTGTGATTTCCTCTTCACCAACTCTGTGTCAGAACATGGGGTCTTCATACATACAACCTTTACTAGACGCACGATATTCCGATCATATCAGTACTGATCCAATGTGTAAAATCTTAGCCGATATTGCTGGTCGATAATTAGATTGTAGTTATTGTTCAATGTTAGCAGCACCAGAGCCAGTGACATAACTGAAGGGAGTCAAACTTGCTAGTGGTATTTAGTGGAATACAGATGTTATGTAATTTTTATTAAGCCGGGGAGGGGAAATTAAGTCAGTTTATTTTAGTGTAGGGTGTTATATTAATGCTATGGATGGGATCCTATGTCATGGGCAGTTTGTGACAGTGGGTTAGGATGCTATGCCCATGATCAGAAGGGCTAAAGGGAATGCGTCTGCTGAATAAGCTGTTGTAATGTCTTGGGCCAGGTGACGGAGGAGACGTGCAAAGTGCTGCAGAGGCTGGGCTATTCCTGCGAGTGCCGGGGCTTCATCACTGTGAAGGGCAAAGGAGAGCTCAAGACCTTTTTTGTGTGCACAGACATGAGCAAATCCCTGGGTCTAGGCCTCAGCTGATGGCAGCCAGGTGGGCGGACAGGCAGACACAAACAGGGGGAAATGGAACTGAAAATATTTGCTTGACGGGGCATGTGGAAGGAAAAAGCGGGATGGCACGAGCTACAGCGGAGGAAGGAAAGCCTCGTCGTAATTATGTCCTGAAGCAGTTTTGCTGAATTCGAAAATCGTGGCGTATTCCAATAACAAGTGTACAGAAGTGCTGCGTTTTACATGCGAGGGGCTCATTTCCCTCACTGCCGTGACTTTTATGGAGCAGTGGACTATTTAATAATCACCTTGCAGTCTTTTTACGGGTTTTTTTTTTTTTTTTAACCTTTTTACTCGGAAGTTTGCTCCAGTGTCGAACTAGGTAGCTGGAAATTAAGCCAAACTCCTTAAATGACCAAGCAGTCAGCTTTAAAACTAACAGGCTCTGTTTTATTACTGTGTAATGTGCAGATTAGACTTGATGTGAAAAATGTTTCGTTATCAGAAACAGTTGTCTTTTCATAAATCTTGTAGAATGACATTTCAACGTAGAAAAAAATAAAACGCTGGGGGTAGAAAACCCCCTAAAACTAACATCGCAGTCTAATTAAACAAAATGTGTTAAGAAAAAGACCTAATATTTTTGTAATACTTGTGGATTTTTTTGTTTTATTTTGAAGCTTTTCAGTGTCTGTTAAACCCAAACATGTATTGAAGCTGTGCTGGGTATCGCTTCCATCCTCGCCGCAAGTAAAACGTCTGATGCCTTTTATATGGCTGCCAGGCTAGGAAGAGGCACATTTCCTGTGCACAATTCAACAAAGGGGGTCAAATAGACCCTTCTGCCAAATACTGTCGAGCACAAAAAAAGACTGGAAAAAGAT
Source organism: Brienomyrus brachyistius (assembly GCF_023856365.1). Taxonomy (NCBI): domain Eukaryota; kingdom Metazoa; phylum Chordata; class Actinopteri; order Osteoglossiformes; family Mormyridae; genus Brienomyrus; species Brienomyrus brachyistius. The sequence continues at coordinate 641,658 of NC_064545.1, forward strand.
TAAAGCATGATAGCTGATGCCTGACTTCAGGTTCTCTTAGCCATCTGTCCACTTTTTTTTTGATAACAGTAAAAATCTAGCATGACAAAGGTACAGAATTCCTATGTAATGTAGAGTAATTTAATAAGGGGAAACAGCCTTTATGTCTTTCGGCAATATTGCATGAGAAAACACAGTGCATGTTATTTAAAAAAGGGGTTTATTTTGTAAAATGCTTAGAAACATAAAAAGAACCCTAAGTACCCTCTGTACAATAGCATTTAAAGCTCTCCCTGTTCATAAAGACTTTCAGCCAGCGTCAGACTGCTATGGCGGTGGCCATCTCCTCTTCCCTCACTGGCAAGATGTCCGCTGGCTCTGCCACGTCCGACACTGAGACAGAACACACATTCTCAGTCTGGGCATTTCTACCGTATGGTATCTAAATGTGGACTCCCAGTATGACCTTGGACCCGTTTGATGTGTTTTGACAACTGTGTAATAGCAAATAATACATAGTGTGAAACATTAATGACAGATACAAAAAGAGAGGGGAAGCACACAGTGTTAACCATGGTACTCTGCAGTGTGTGTGGGTCAGATATACTTTATATTGTGGGGTCATTTCGTCCCCACAATGTGATAAAAACCTGTTGTTGTTTTGATGTTGTGAGGACCAGTTTTTTAGCAAAACTCAATTTTATAAAATCTGTTACTCCAATCAAAAAACTAAAAACATTAGGGCTGGGTAGGGGTTAAGGGTGTCATTTCTGGTATTAGTGTTTTGCCCATAGGAATGAATGGACGGTTCCCACAAAGATGAGCACAGGTCTGTGTGTGTGTGTCCATGCGTGCGGGTACCAAGGAGCTGACCTGTAGTGAGGTCAATGAGACTCTCCTCCAGTCCACCAGAGGGCAGTGAAATCCCCATGGCTCTCCTGATCCCGTACACGCTGCTCACGTCACCCGGCGTAACCCGACTGGCCAGGTGTGCCAGATTGCCTGTTACCTTCTCAGCTGCAGGAGGAGAAGCGCATGTCAGACGTGGGCACAGACCAGTGGCCACTGTCCACTGCATAGGACCCAACAGGCCCCATGAAGAAGGGGAGAAACAGGAGGTTGGGAGACAGGACAGACAGGCGATCATACCCAGCTCCACCTCCCTGGCGCTGGGAGCCAGCAGGCAGATCATGTTGGGGGGTGGCTTGGCACTCAGACGCTCATTCTGGGCCTCCTGAAGTTCCCGCAGCAGCATGGTGGTCTCATCCAGCTTCTGCTGGAACAGCTTGGCATCTGTGTCACATGAATGACGTCAACCAGCCATAAGTATTTGCTGATTTTCTCTGGCAAGAAGATATTCTGGGAGTTTACTGTGAGGTTATGACCTCCTAAATGTTCGGCTGGAACAACAACCATGGAGCAAGTCTGCTGTGTTTGTTTTCTTTTTTTATTATACTTTTGTAGTTCCCTTTGAATTACATTTCCTACCTTCTAGAGACTTCTACAACTGTTTTTATGTGGTCGTGCTTTTACTCAATTTCAGACTAGCAAATATAGTAGAAATTCATTGTTAATCTGTTGCCTAGTCGACTGAATCACTGACCTCTCCCAGAGTTTCACACTTAGCAGTATAAAGAAATTAAGTGCTTATTACTTAAAGCTACAAAATATATTGTAGCAAACAGAAAGAAACAATGGTTGAGCAAAGTGGTCAATCATCTGGGGAACAACATGATTATAGGTACAAAAGAAGAACAGTACAGTTCATCTCCGATCCCATTGCTATATTCTGCAAAATCAGTTCTTTGCCGGTACCTTCAGAGGAGAAGTTTGGGGGCTCGAGGTCCAGCCCCAGCACTGAGTTCAGTGAGGTCAGGCTGCTTCTGCTGCTGGATTCAGCTTCAATTATCTGCAAGGGTGATCACCACACAATGATGGAGAAATGTACTAGCTTTACCAGAAACTTCAAGGATTTATTAATAACCGTTAAACGACCACTTTGTCACCACGGACTGGAAACAAACTTTGCGCTCTACAGTAAAGACAGGCCTAGGAATGGCTGGACACAGGGATGACGGACAACTCTGCCATCTCTGCACATCAACCGTCTTTGTCGGGATTTACCTCCACGTCTTTCATCGTTTCTTCTCCATCTACCGGATCATCATCTGCCTGGTTAGTCTAAGATTCGGGAGAACAAAAGGAATCTCAATAAGAACAAGGATACAGAAATTTGCCCAAAAAAAGATAAAAATGTAAGAAGTTGTTATGGTCCCGACCGTGTTCACTTCCAGCAATGCTTTTGTGTGTTCCCCATGTGTCAAGGCATCCAAAATGTTGTCTGCTAATCTGCCCATGTATTCTTCACTCTTTGACAGAAATTCAGACAAGCTGCCAATCAAAAGAAAAAAAAAATCAAAAATTTCAAAGGCAAAAACACGTTTTTACAGAAACAATATTGACACGAGTTCTTAAAAAGTTTGTTCTGCAAAACAGTTTTCACTCCTCAGTTTGGGAAAGGGATTTTCACTACAAGCTGGAAAATAAACCTGGTTTTCAGTTACCCTTTTAAGGCTGAAGTTATCGTAACTATCGATTATTAATTTATGCTTGAGAAGCATGCGAAGTCATGACTGGTTGGAGGGAACCAGTCACCTTGGGAACTTTGCAAGATGGAAGACGTGTATAGTGTGTTTAAGTAGGAAGGCCTGAGCTAACGATAGTAGAAATATTGATTAAATTCAAGCAGTATTTTAACAAATTTGCTGCTTTTCGGCAGAATTAAAAAAATTACATGCAGCCACTCCCATACGAAGCAGATAATGCTCGTAACAGCACATGTTACGGTCTGGGATATATTAGACAGTAAGCCAACATTCATGTACGACAGGGCTTGATGGACTTCGATTATGGTTCCCAACTCTGCGGCTGCCCACGTTAAAATTATCTGTGATTTGTGTCACAGTAAGCGCCAACAAAAGCCCCAGATGGGAGGCTCATCTGTGTTCACTTGGCGCTGGCAAATCGGTGCCTGATCGCTATTAGTTCTGTGTGTCAAATGCCTGTCAGATATCTAGTAGGCTAAATGTCTGGACCTGTAAGCAACTCCAAATCCTGCAGTGGAAAAGGTGCCCCGACCGTTAATGAGTGTGGCGATGAGCTGTAGCCAACAAGAGCGCAAGACATAGGGTGAGGTGAAACCCGAGGGAGTTGTTTAAAAAAGGTGTAAACAGCTCAGTTTGTTCAGCTTGGGTATGACTTGATTCTTGGTGGCCTTGCCCATTTCTTCTGCATTCCACATTTCGACTACTAGTATCAAATGTTAGTTTACTGTAATATAACCTAGACCTTCACAATTCAAATCTGGCCCTCGATTCCGAATCCAGGACTTGTTTTCATTCTCCCAGGTAGTTATTTTAATAATTACTGATTCTGATTGGCCAGAGGCTTCACACCTGGCTCACAGGTAAAGGAAGGCTGGAAAACCCTGCCCCAGACCTTGCATTATTCTCATTGCAGTGTTGGGCATTTCAGGTCTAGAAGCTACACATTCATACCAAGATTTAGGCACGGTCTCCAGAGAAGGAGACCATTTCACATGCAGGATGTGGTCTGTGTGCCCCGAAGCACCGCCTACCTTTCTGAACCTTGGAGGCTGGACTCGTCGCCGTAAAAGGAGTAGATCAGGTCGGAGTCTTCTTTACTCACGTTGGCGAAGCTGGAGTCGTAAACCGGAGCATAGGAACTGAACGGACCGTAGTTCATATAGGCCACTGTAGTGGATTGGGTTACACACAGACAAGCACATTAATCAACATAAAAACACACACACACACACACACACACACACACACACACACACACACACTAGTAAACAAAGCCAAAAATGGAAAGCAAAACGGAAGCCAAAAGTTTAGGAGACAACAGTCCCAAGGCAAAAAAATTCTGCAACTGACCATTAATATCTGAAATAAATTCAACATAATTCCTCATCTTTTGTTTCTTTTTTACAATGACAGTATGAGAGAAATCAATCACCCAATGTCTCATTTCTGAACTATTGAGATTTACAAGAGGAAAACAGGATGTAAGATTTACCGACATTGACACTATATCTCAAACACGTAAAGGATACGAGTTGGCTCAAAGCTACCATTATCTACGCTCACACTCAAGGGCGCCCCCTAGGGTCTGGGCCCCTGAAAATCTTATCCTTTCTTACCCCATATGGTTGGCGCTACCTACTAGTGCATGTGCCGAGTACAGCCACGTCTCACCTGGGGTCACCTTGTTCCTCTTGTCCTCTTTGAAGCCTTGCAGGGTGTTGATGCCGCTGTGCAGCTTCCCCATCATCATCCCCAGTTTCACCGGGCAGTAGCCGTTATCTGTGGAAGACAGACAGACGTTTCCTTTCTGCGGCGACCCAAAAACTCGGTGGCCTTTTAGAGCGTGACGGGCGTACATGTGCTCTCACCTCCGGCTATCAGGTCGGCTGGGTTCAAGATCCCCAGTGTGGTTGTCCCGTCAGACTTCCGCCTCTCAAACTCCAGCTTAAAATTTTTTTTTATAAAAAATTTATAAAATCAGGAGACTGCGGAGACTAAAAACTTAAGAACATGTCCGAAAGCTTTATGCTTATTGTTTCAGTTTTATTTTTAAACACTATTAATTTAGCAGACACTTATCCAGAGCAAGATCAGAGCAACTGGGGGTTAAGGGCCTCCTTCAAGGTCCCGACAGTGACATCACTCTACCAACCACGGGATTTGGCTGATCACAGGAACAGCCAAACATTGCAGTTTCAGTCCTGGGCCCGGAGAACAGTGTACTGTCTGGAGAATGGCACAGTACAGCAGTGTACTGACTGGAGTATGGCACAGTATATCAATGTACTTTGATGATACATCAACAACACTGGGTAAAACAGAGGTGTCAATGTAGGGGGATCAGCTCTGTGAGTCCGAGTTTAGTACAGCAATAAATCGAAGTCTGCCCTTAATACATTTCAGGAAGATGTAATTTACCATAAAAACAGGCTAAAAAGACTTGTACGCTTTCTTATGTAAGTAGGACACGTCAGTCATTATCAAAGGCTTAAAAAACCGAGGGCAAAAATAACACTGGATTGTGTTTGCGACCAGAAGTTAATTGTTTTAAATAAAAACAAGAGACACTACTTTTAATGGATGTATTCTGCTCAATTTGCTCTGATATAGATGCTGATATACATTCACAGTTTCCATTTCAGAATACTGCAAAGTTGCAGACCGTCCAGCACACTAGGTGAATATTCCCTCTCCAATGACTCACCTCAGTCTGAAGGTCCCTATTAGACAATTTGCCACCAGAATCCTCAATGATCTTCTTGATTTCTTCTAGCTCCTTCTCAGCCTGACCAATGCTCCTCAGAGATTCCTCCTTGGGGTCCTTATCCTGCCTGGAAGCAGAGATGCACAGCTATTATACTGGTTATAGGTACTGACTTGGCCTTCCCAGTATGAGGCAGGATCCCTGTAGAGGCCCCCCCCCTTAAGCCAATCTTCAGCTGACAGTTCTTCACTTAGTTCAAAGAACCTGACTACAAAATCAGTTGTGTAATCCAAGTTAAACATCAAAACACAAGACCTTTCAACTGATAAAATTCTTCTCTCAGTGATCAATGAGTGTTTCGTAACAAAGCATCATTTTATAAAATCAGCCTACTAACAATTGGTTGGCTCAGTACCGATAATGATTATTTTTGTTTTTACACTTGGGGGTCAAATACTCTAAGCCAAAATAGCTGCTTCAAGCTACACTACTCTCCCATCTGATCACAAGATGTTGATTCTTCAAATTCCTGAACATCAAAGACATCATCTGGCTGGAGCCAGAAGGTGGCAGTGTTGTTCACTTTTACACTATGCACTGAAATAGCTAACTTTTAATGAAGGACAACTATCAGCAGGGATATATTTTTATATTACTATGGATGTTAGTCACATGGTCTTAATTACAATGCAACACAGGCAATTAAAAAGACGAAATACATATTATAAAACTTTGAAGCTACATGTCACGTTTAAATCACAGCCTGTTTTTTTCTCTAATAACAACTGGCAATATGCATCATTACTTCTACTGAGCCAAGAACAGTTAGATTCGTCAGCACCTGGGCGTGTCCCTGAGAATCCTTCTCGGTGACTGGGTGGTCTCGCTGGTGTCCATGGCCACCTGGCTGTCTTTGGACTGGTCCAGGGTGGAGGTTCCTTCCTTCTCTGCCTCCCCCTCCTCATTTTTGGTGTTTTCCAGGTCAGCCATAAACTCAATGCTCTGTTTCAGGCTCTGTAACCTCTCCTGTGGAGCAGAGACGAGCAGGTTACAGGCCGCTAAATACCTCCTCCCACTTCGGAAAGATGTACACGTCACAGACTAAGGCTTTCTGCTGTTTCTACAGAACACAATACCAAGAACAACAAAGACTCAACATTACAGGTGTTCTAAAAGCAAGTTTTACATATCCACAGTTAACGCAATGGAGCATAGTTAATCCCCGATTGCCGAATTGGTGTTACATGGTACTACAGCGGTGGTTATCAACTCAGTAAGTTAACTGGGAGTAAGTCTGTGCGCGTTCGCATTAAAGGGGCGATGTCAGCATTGTAAACTAATGACTCAACTAAGAGCCGCCCTATGACAGGTATGAGGTAGGTAATTCCTGTCCCGCTTGGCAAACTATTGTCAACACTATGGCAATTTTAGTCTGCCCTTTGCAAGGGGCTATAAAAGGGACTGGCACCGAATATCGGTACTGGGTTCAAAACATTAAATTTTATTTGTATCAGATTAAAAAAATAAATAAAAAAATCAGTGGTATAGCCTGTAACTATTTAGTTAAAGGATGTCTCATATAGGCTAAATTGTTTTTTGTGAAAGGGTGGTTCGCATGCACGCGTTTGGTAAAAGGGCTGGACTCATGCCTGTTTTACGCCAAAACCTTGCACTGAACCTCCTCAGAGCAGGTTAGGCATGCAATGCATGGTGAAGCCCCCGGCACAGTGGAGTCGCAAATCCAGTCCGACAGTAAACTAGAATCTGGCTGTCAGTCCGTCACTTTGCCCACACAGAGAGAACCTGCACTGAGTTTTGTATCTAGTCCTTCAGGAATTTGATGGAAAAACAACTTAGGTTACAGGGGCAAAATCTCAGGATGACTGATTAATAAGTAGTATATTGGCACTTTATTGATCCCAAGTGGGGAAAATCTCTTTTCATCTACCCAATCTTGCTCTCCATGACACACAGACACATGCATACAGGTGAGAACAAACTTGGCAGTGATGGGCATCCACCTGAAGAGGCACCTGTGAAGCTGAGCATTAAGGGCCTTGCTCAAGGGCTCACAGACATGTGACTATTCTGCTGAAGCTGGACTTCAACTGACAACTTTCCAATCACAGGCACAGGGGCTTAGCCCACTGAGCGACAAACGTGGGATTTGAACCAGCGACCTTCAGATCATCTAGTAATGAACAAAATGACCCTTCATGAATCACGTGCTGTACTTTGTGAACCCACTAGATGGTGCTCTCTGATCAAAAATGTGCACCAATCATGCCCCAAAGCAAAACAGGACAAACATCTAGTGAGGTCAAAAAACCCAGCAGATGGTTTATGAGCTGTCATTTTGTCCATCACTAACAACATCCAAATCCACTGAGCATCACCATACTCCAAAAACGAGGGGAAAGCACGAACGCAGTCCCCTACTACTAGAAATTATGCAGTCAAGATTCCCCACATTTGGGGAATTCACAGGGGTCAGCACAGCCGCAGAGAAATGGCTGAGCCTCGCCCTGGGTGAACCACTTTCGTGATCATGGTATCTCCCCTGCCAGGTAAGTATCAGATCATATTTACCATGGAGATACACCTGCTTTAAAAGAGAGATAATACGTGCAGTACCCAAAACTCAATAGTAAGCCTCAAGAAACCTCGCCAACGCTAAGTTCACACTACACAACTTTTAAAGTTGTCAGATTGCTGTACTGTTCAAAACTACAAGATCCGTCATCTTGTGATCTGGAGTCTTGAAGTCACTGTGGTTTGCACAGTACATGACTGATGCAACTGGGTCTTCATAACTATATGAACTCTAATGAATGCCAATATAAATGCAGTTTCATGCTCCCCGGTCACCCAGAGGAGGATGGGGTCCCCTTCTGAGTCTAGGTTCCTCTCAAGGTTTCTTCCTGCTAGAGGGAGTTTTTCCTTGCCTCTGTCGCCTCAGGCTTGCTTGGTGGGGTTCTGGCCGGTTGAATGTAAAGTGCTTTGTGACAATGACTGTTGTTAAAAGCGCTATATAAATAAAATTGAATTGAATTGACTGATCAGCAACAGGGGGTCACACACTACAGGCTCTTTCATCAGGATGAATTGCTGATGAGTCTGGGGCTTTTGTCGCCGATCTTCTAAAACTCTAGGCGAGTGGAAAATCATGTAGTGTGAATGTAGCGTGAGCCAGTAAATTTGCTTCGTAGTGTGACCCTCAGGTGAATTTCATGGTGAACGCATGAGGTTAACAACAAAGACAGAAGGCAACATCAACTTAAGGCAGAGTTTAGCATTTCACCTACCTCACTCAGTATTTTCATGCCAGAGTGGAGAAGTTTCTTTGCAGCCTTGTAGTAAATGGTCTCGGGCTTGTTGTATATCATTGCGTTCTCACACATAATCTTAAAATCTGCCTATCAACAGCAAACACCAAGGAGTTATTTCACCCGAGATAACTGAGATGCATCAGGTTCTATTTCGATGATAATTCGATTTCATGCTTAAAGGAAATGTCATACCTTCAGCTCCTCCAGGGACTGATAATAGTCTTTTTTTATTTTCTCCTTCATTGTGCTAAAGTCCATGGGCCTCTTGATAATCATGGAGTAGCCTGGAGCAATGAAGTCTGTCACCGGGAAGGAGAAGAATGCACTGGGGTCCTTCCTGTAGAAAAGTGGACACTTTTAGGACAGTGACTAATCTCACTCCTTCACCTCACACACATCATGTCATGTCTGGTATAAAAGCAAGACCTCTTCCCAGTATTCCAGGGGAACCTATTCAATGCGGAATCTGGAGCTTATCCCAGGATGCCAATCCACAGCACGACCAGCACGCACGTAGGATCACACACTCAGGACATTTTTGAGACCCATATTCAGCTAAACAAGTACTTCCCAACTCAATCCTCTGGGACCCCCAGACAGTCCACATTTCTGCTCCCTCCCAGCTTCCAGCACACATGTACCAAGTATTTGGTGCTCTTGTTTGATTGGGATCTGGGTGGAAGCAAAAATGTGAACAGACTGGGGGTTCACATGGACTAGGTTGGGAAACACCAAGATAAACGCTAAAGGACAGACAGGCGGAACAGGCAAGCTCCTTATTTGTTATTGACACGGTTAATGTGTCAGGTGCTCTGTTCACTGAAGGTTCTGTGTGGCTGGAGGAACGGGAGCCTTGCCTTTGCAGCTGCCTGATGAGCTGTGACAGCGCCTCCTGCAGGGGACTCTGTTCTTTTTCTGCAAAAGGAGAGAAGGACAAAGAAATTAGACCAGTAACCCACCGTTTTGAGACAGAAGCCGGACAGCAAAGCAACCAACCTACCTGGGGGGTTTTCAGCATCAGTGTATTACCGTGAAAGTAAGAAAAGAAACAGATCAAAAACATTTAAAGGTTCCCCTACCTTCTACCTGGCCGATGGACGGGGTCAGGTGTTTGTCCTGGGTGGGATCTGATCGAATAGGCGTGTGACTCTGTTCCCTCTCTTCCCAGTCTGTGTCCACTGAGTCCTGTCCCTTTTTCTTTTTTGTCATCTAGAAGAAAACACCCCCAACCAAAAAAAAAAAAAGAATGTGACAGGAAGTCAAAGTTCAAAGGTGAATAGTAAATCACAATGTCACCAACTTTGGTCAGCTGGCTGGAGTGAGATGTTCAATTCCAGACTAGTCTGCACACCCATTTACATGTATGCAATAGTTTTATTGCATTGAAAATAGTCTGTTCGGTTTGCAACTGTAATTTTAGGTTCATAACGGAATAAAATAGATTTGCCATAAGATTTCTTGCGTGAGTGTGAGAAAGCGTGAGTGTCACGCCGGATGCGAGAGCGGTGGCAGCCCCGCAATCAGGCATCAATAAGCGGCAGCTCAGAGGCCGCTGGCTTCATTTGTGGATCACCACGGCAAACACCACGTACAGCCTCGACGGCGCCGGCACGGGCTTAAAAAGACGTCAGGCACCTTCTTCTTCCGTTTGTCGTCGGGGGACGGCGCCGGGCTGCTCCTCTCCCTGTCCCCCTTCTTCTTCTTTTTCTTCTTCTTGTCCCGGTGCTTGTCCTTGTCGTGGTCGTCGTGGTCGTGGCCGGAGCTCCCCGTGGACAACTCGGTCACCTCATTCCCCGCCACCTTCAGGACCAGCTTCAGTGGCTTCTCCGTGTACTCTACGGGACAGCGCCGTTAGCGGACCGGTACACCGGCTCACCGGCCAGGGAGCAGCTACACACCGGTTACTTATCATGGCAGTTAACTATGTCGTAATGCTTCGCATGCTGACCGGTTCCGCTCCTGCTAAAGCTATTACATAGACGCAGGCAAGTGAACCATTAAACGCCACCGGAAAGCGGTGGATGGCCGTCCAACGGCGTGACTCGGGCTCCAAACGCGGCGACGGGCCACAGCCAACCGCCCACCGCGCTTACCAGCGGCGATAGCGCGCTCACAGGAACTCTCCGCGGCGCTCGATCGGACACCTCCACAGCCTTCTTACCTTCATACGCGTGCTTCTCCGACTTGTGTTTTTTATGCTTTTTGCCCATGATTAATTAACGCCCTTTTTAATCATAAAAGGCAAAATTCTTTAACGGATCCGTATGTGCTTTGTTTTGGGCTGCTAAGGTTGAGTAGCCGATCACAGAGTCTTCGTTCTGATGCATGTTGCTTCTTCTCTAGCGCCGTTTACAGGCGGGGGGTTAATACTGATTTATAATCTGGCCTTTATGTTGAAAAATTACATATATATTTATAAGGTAATATTGTATATAATATTAACAACGCGCAAAATATGATGCTTCATCAAATTGTACGATAATGTACGAATATCTCTAGTCCAAAATAGTTCATTTCAGATTGCCATAATCTCATCCTTCTTGTTTTGTAGTTGCTCATTTTGGCCACCAGTGTATGCTGTTACTCTAGCATGCTGAATGAGGAGCAAGCAATACTGAATTGCAATTCTTGATGCCGGGAACGGTCTTGCAGCACCCTCTAGTCCGAAACTCACATGCCGCAAAGTCTCCGAAATGTGCCGTATGGTGGAAAAACACACCACAGCAAATTTTAATAAACAGCGTACCACACCAGAAATACAGTTTGGATGCAAAAGTATTCAGATGTTGTTTTGGACTTGTAGTATAGTTTAAATGTCATTTTGTAAATATTTCACTAGAAGGAATTTTTTTTTTTAAATTGGAATTTGGAGATGTGTAAACTTTGACTTTGATGTATTGAAATTTTTTAGTTTTTGGTCCATACAATAATGCTAAGCATGTCTAAATGAGAAGTGCTTTATTCTAGGCCGAAATGATAATTTGCATTTTTTTAAAGCAACTTCCAGGATTTTTTACAGACCCAGGAAATGCAATATATACAGTCCAGAGGCCCCTGCAGAACATTTTGGGCCTGTCAAAGGTCCGTTATATTTATGGGGCATGGCTCTACTGCACTTTGTCTCTTTTGTGGTCCTGCTTAGAAAATATAATAATCCATATTTCATTTTTATTGTTTTGGCGTGGTGTGGCAACAGGGGTGGCCACGTATTTGCCCGCTAAATTCACCCCTGATACGGTCATGTTAACGGGAAACAGAACATCGTGGACTTCGTCTGCTGTGATTCCGGGGTTTCTTTGTGGCTCCCTCGAGACCTTCATCTTTCATATCCATAAAAATGTTTCATCAACTCCCCATATTTTCATTAGGCATAGTTTTATGTTTTAATTGTTACTGTGATGGATTGTGTAAACATTATCAGGGCTGTTTGGATATTTAAAAACATTCCAGGGGTCCCAAATCAACCAGTCAGTGATATTTCTAGTGACTTATAATTCGGCTGGTGTCAGGGCTGTGGGTACGGCCAGCACTGGTGCTATTTCTGTCTTTTACTTCTGTCTTCCTCTCTGGGGGCTACAATGAAATGCATGAGTGTTTGTTAAAATGTGTAACAGCACATTTTCAGGTGGGACAGGTGCTCGGAAACTCAGCCAAAAAGTGTGATGTTCTTTCCAAGCGTTCTACTATGAAGTCTGAATTCCAACTGGGCCCCAAATGAGTATTTAAACAGATGCCCTTACATGTGTCTAACCAGCCTTATCCTCCAGTCTCATGACGGCCGGTGAGCACCTGCGTACCACTCTCTGTCTGAGCCGGCCCACTGTTCTCAACTCCAGAGGTCTTTGGGCTCCTGTCTACTTTGCTTCGGCTGTGCGGTGCAGGATGTGGAGGTTCAGTTCACCCCCCAAATGAAACTAACAAATGGGATATGTAGTAGGATACATCACCCATTCCCACAACTGAGAGGCCGCAGGGAACGCTCTGAGGTCGCGTCCCAGCTGAGCCGTGCAAAACCGCTCTGCCCGCTTTCTACTCGGTGTGGCATGCCGTGCCGTTGTCTAACAATCCGTAGTTCAGGCCTAACAACACGTAATGAAAGACGAGCTACGAAGTTATTTTGAATAAACACTCTTTTATCCGCCGTTCCCATGCTTCCAAAGAGATGTGTCCCAGTCTGTAGGATACCGTCACCATGACGACGAGCACAGTGGGGAATTGTAGCGTTTCCCATTGGTGGCTTGGGGTTTTTTGGGGTGACTGTGTGACGGGCAGCCTGACCACTTTGGAATTTGCTGGGGTAAAGCAGGCAGCACAGGGTTATGTGAACCAGCCCATAAAAGTCAAAGTCCTTTCTCATTTGGGTGGCTCGCACGTCCACTTTAGACATGTATGCAGCTGTGTCCTGGAGTCATCGAATGTGTAGTAATTGCAGCGGGGGAACTTGGATAACATTGACGGGTCTGGACATTGTTAAAACCGGGTGTGACGGCGCTTCACATCTGCTGAGGCTGTGAGACCGACGGAGCGAGTGTATGAGGCGATTTGACCTTCCAGTTTGTGAGCTTTCGAGTTTTCCTTCCACGAGTAAAGTTTGAGAGTCCCACAGGAAATTGAGGAAGGCTGGGGTTTCTGTACTAATTGTCCGCAATGGTGTAACTGCCCGTTTTGGCTTCCATTACAGCTAAAGATTGCACTCTACAGGATTAAATGGGCTTGAGAAAAAATGTATGAAGGTGAGTCAAGTGACTGTAGCCATCAATATTAATAATTTCAGTTCTTTTTTTCCCAGTGATTGGTGTATTTTTGTTGTTTGACTTTGTTTCGCTTCCAGTATTCTGAATCCTTTTTCCCCATCTCTGAAAGGCCAGGACCACTACACACGTGTATTATGGGGGCCCGCACTCCCAAAGTGCCGACGGTATTTGTTTTTCATCATGGCGACTGCTGCCTTAGTTTGGTTGTTTTCTAAAGTCTTGTTTTTGGTCCATTCCCACCCAGAGGGGGGAATTTCTTGGTCTGGGCTCTTCTGTTCTTCGGGCCTTAGAGTCTCTGAAGGATTGTTTCATACTTGTTACTGGCGATAGGGGAGAGGTTGGGTGGGTCATACACTCAAAGCAATGACTGACACGTCACATGGGAGCAGTGTTCTCCCACAGCCACATGGAGGGTCAGAGCAGGTTACTAGCACTGCAGACCAAATCCGATTCAGGTATCAGCCTTCATGGCTGTCTCGTGACAGAAGGCTTCCAGAACCCCTGTAAACGTTAAACACAGCGCGCCATGTGACAGCACTGTCACCGGCCTCTGGGCCCTCCTGACTGCCGGCCAACGAGTGTTTTACCCTGTGAATGAATGGAGTCGGCAGGCGCATATTTTCTATTCCTCTTGAAATAGAATTTCTGAATGAAAGGTATGACCATTCTGGCTCATCTGCTCAGCTAGACTATAGCCTGCATGTGCACCATGTCAAGCGTCAAATTATTATCCTTCCATCGTCTGACCATTCAACAACATGGTCAGGGTCAAGGGGGTTGGGTTGGAGTATGCCAGTTTAACACAGGGAAAAGTATCCGAAGCAGCGTAGGGTTGGAGTTTGTTAGTCTGTCGCAGGGAAAAGTATCCGAAGCAGCGTAGGGTTGGAGTTTGTTAGTCTGTCGCAGGGAAAAGTATCCGAAGCAGCGTAGGGTTGGAGTTTGTTAGTCTGTCGCAAGTAAAAATACCCCAGGCAGCATAGAGTTATAGAGTATGCCAGTCCATCGCAGGGAACAGTGTTATTTTATTATGAGTATAGTTGTTCATGCATTTATAAAGAGGTCGTATTCGTATCCCTGTTCCTTGTCTGTTTTATAATGTACCTCTGCTCTTGTCTGTTTTCATAATATTCCCTTTTCTCTTCACAGTACCCTGTCCATCCATGTACTTTGCTCCAATCGCAGCTACTCCTGTAGCCCAGTTTGTGTATTTTAATGTCTTCGGTCATGTGCAGTTATGCATTATTCTCTTTTAAAAGATCCATTGCATTAGATGTCGAGATTCTAGTGGCTGGGGGGGGGATGCGGTGCACAGCTCTCCTGGAGTGTGTCTAGTGCGTCATGTACGTGCCCATCACTGTAGGCCCATCCCCTATGCAATCAGCAGGAGGGGCGCCTGTCCTATGCAGGAGGGAGCCGGCGGGGAGCCGGTGTTCAGGCAATGGTACGCTCAGTGTTGGCTCTTTCAGTCTATAAACTGTTTGAAAAGTTAGCAGGAACCAGTGCTGTATGCGGCCTGTGGGGCGGAGGCGGGGGTGGGGGGGGGCTTGATGCGGTGCAGACGTGTCTCTGGCTCCGAAACGGTGAAGTTAATTATCCGGAGACTGGGGGGGTGGTGGAGACATGAAAGGGATGAGATGCAGACCTCCAGGAATCCTGGGGAAGAGGCCCTCACTGTGAGCTGAAGGAGGAATGTGCTCTTATCTCCCATCGTCTGGAAGCCAAAACAAACTTTTACGGTCTCAAAATGTGACAAATCGTTTTTTTTGGAGGTTCTTTCAAGGCCCTGTCATTCTTACAAATGCAACAGCTGATGGAGTTTTTAATTGACCACGCGGGTGTCGCTGTTCTGTGAACATCTCAATTCTCCCTTTGGGTGAATTAGTGTTGGAATGTGGCCTCAAATCCCAGGGCTGGCGAACAGATGCCAAAATGTACCCCCCTGAGCAAGGCCCTTACTCGCCAATTACTCTAGGGGTGCTGCATGCTGACTGACACTGTGCTGTGACCCCCAAGCTTGCTCTCACCTGTGTATGTATCTGTGTGTCTCTTAGAGAGTAAGATGGGACAGGCCAAGAGAGAATTTCCCCACAAGGATCAATAAAGTATCACTATACTGTTAGTTAAACAATCATCCTGAGTTTCCCACCCAAAGTTGTGTTTCTGTGAGATTTCTGAAGGACTAGGTACAGGGTTCACTGTAGGTCCTCTCTATGTGTGCAAAGTGAGAGGCTGACAGAAAGCTGGATTCTATAAGTTACTGTCAGGCTGGACTTGCGACTCCACTGAGTCCGGGGGTTCCACCGTACAATGAGACAGAAACACAGCTCACAGTGACAGGTTGACGCGCAGACGGCAGGAATCACAGGAATGTCTGCAAGGATCAAACACAGCAGCCAGTGCACACACATGTCGCTTGCCAGTGGACAGGCAGCACTGCTTACTCTACCTGAAGACCGATATCCAGAGATAAAACCAACATCTGTTTTGCTCAGTTTAGGTTAAACACTTCCCTTTTTTTCTGTAAAAGTTCCACACTAATCGCTTTAAATGGCCGCCGCATCCTGGATCCCACTCTGAGCTTCCCTTTTGTTCTGGGGATGTACGTTTCGATAACAACAAAAAACAAAAAAGTAAACTGCCAGGTATTGCTGATATTAGCAGCATCTTAAAATCCTTCGAGATGTTTTAAATTTTAAACATTTAGAAGGAGAAACAGGTTGTTTACTATATCGTAGGAGTACACAAATAGCCCTGGGGTAGTATTTGCACAAAATGTGCACGGCAGAGTGGTTCTGGTGTACAACATGGCTATTTGCCCAGTACCGTCCTCCCCCCGCGATGTGCGTGGTTCTCACTGGGAGCTGGGAACCGATGGCTTGGACCATCCTCAAAGAGAATGCTTCACGAAAGGCCGACTCTGCCTCCCTGGATGAGTCTGCACCTGCTCCGTGTGGATCGACGATGCTGTTCATGTGACTCGCAGACCCTGTGCTAATGTCACTTTCAGCTCTTATGCTGATGCTAAAGCGAAGACATCAGATGGCCTGTGCTGTATAGGTCTCCACTATGGTGTATAGGGCTCCACTATACACCATAATTCCCATACGATATGATTCTGCCCTTTCCATGCATTAGTATTCATCAATTCAACACCCCACCACTTATCCTAAGAAGAATCAAAAATCCATCCATCGGAACAAAAAGTGGTCTAGAAATACCTGGTTATATAAAGAGGTTACAGTAGTGCTTTACATTAACTTCACCTTCATAAGTCATTCATCATACATTCATAAAACATTTATAAGCTGCATGTAAGTATACCTTAACATCCTAACATACCTTAACAGGTTCAATATACATTAATATCAAACATTATGTAATAATATACATATATATACAATTATTTACAATTACACAGTTCTCTCAGCCGTAAGACCCCTAAATCAGGACATTCCTCCCCAGCATGACTTTTCATAATAAGGTTCATTGTCATCATCAGCAGCTAGCACACTGCAACACAAATACACATAGTCCATTCTATTATATTGCACACACAGTACATTTCATTACATATCGTACTTGTATAGCTGTATATGTGACAAATAAAGAATTTTGAATCGTGTCTGTGTGAGTGTTTGCGTGTGTGTGTGTGTGTGTGTGTGTACCCTCTCATTGGACACCCTGACCTTGGCTGTCTAGGTGTGGTTTCTCTTGAAGTCCGAGCAGCTACACATGAAAGACACTGAAAGTCCAAATCAGCCAATTCACCCATGGGCCACTTTAAAGAAAGTATTGCAGTCCCTTTGTGCCATCTCCGTGTCAGTTTTTCAGATGGCGCGAGCCCCAATGAGCTCCTGTAATGATGGAGACCAGCTGAGAAGTGCAACTGCTTCAAAGCCCCTTTAGAAACATCACAAGGCTCGGAAGGGGCCTGGCTCCCAGATGCCTCCCCCGCTAAGAGAGCAGCCAAGGTGGCAGATGAAATAGCGCAAGCAGCTCGGGGAATAACAGGAACAGGAAGTGCCGTGAATAAAAAAAAAAAGAAGAAGAACATCGGGTGGGTCTGAATCTTTTTTTCCTATCGTCTTTGTGGAGTTCTCCGCAGATAAATTGCAAGCCTGGTTCTTTTGTGCTTCGAAAGAAAACAGGAGGATGCTGACAAGGAATGGCTTTAAAGTTTAAAACCCAGTGGGAGGGTTCAGCTGTATTATAATATTATAACTGTGCTAGGTTCGGAACTGCCTTGCTGTCAGAGGCGTGATGAGCAGCAGCATTGTTCAGCTGGAAATGATACGGACTCCATGTAGATTCAGTGCTCTTGATCTGCCAATCAGTTGCTGGCTTCCCACAGCCAATCAGCCTAGTGATCAGATGTGGTTGCTGCATCCACAGTGTACCAGTTTTGGTGCCTGCTTCTGACCATCCATAATGTTTAGAGTCTGTTAGATTCTTCTAGACTTTTAGAGGTCGCTGACACATTTTGTGATATAATGTGTCTTCGGAGATCACATCCTAGCTGGGTTTTTATTACAAGTGACATCTTAATATTGTCATTGTTAGTCTGGATGTGAAATGACTGATCTTATTCGTGTTCATTTTTGCTCCCCCGGGACATATTTTTCGATTGTATTAAACCGGCGAGACACATGTCTGCTCCGGTGGACACAGCTGCAGTTGACTTCATCTGTGCAAAATTAATCAATGTCAGTTTTGCCCTGAACTGAAATACCATGCAGGAAATGTGTTTTGTAGATTTGACAATAATGTGCAGGGAGAGTTTGGGTGTTCCACATGTTGAGGTCGTCATGATGTACAACACATTTTCCATCTTTCCCTCTTAAATCTTCTGTCACGTCAGAGTACGCCGTGCCCGTCAGCTCCCTGCAGCATTCAAATGTATCAGCGGACTCGTTAGCAACAGGGTTGACACTGATAACTCATCCAGGGTCCTTCCCAACTAAGAGGGAACGTTCCCAGAACGCTAAGGTTAAGGTTAGGGTTAAGGTTATTTTATTGTCATCAACGGCTTTATACATGTACAAGGTGTGATGAGACAACATTTCCCCATGGCCCCAGTGCAACATCTAGTAACACTGAACATCACATACAACAAGGCAAAAAGGAGCAAACAGGCAACACAATAAAGTGCAAAGGGTGTGATCACATTACAGTGCAGAACAATTTACAATGAAGAGGCGGAACAATAAATGGACCGAACAGTACACGACACTCCAGTATTGTTTGAGTGGGGAGCCTTAGTGACTGAAATTGCACATGGTAATTATATTATATTGTATTGCACAATACTATTGCACTGGTTACTATATTGTACAGAGTAAACATGAAAATGCAGGTATGAGGTATTTCAGAAGAGCTATTATCTAAACTTCAAGTGCGTTCAAAGCCCTGATGGCTTGTGGAACGAAGCTGTTTCACTGCCTCGTGGAGGCGGAACGGAAGCTACGATACCGTTGGCAGATGGTAGGAGTGAATCCTTCACTATGTTTCTGTAGTGTTATGTGAAGCTCCTCTCAAAATTGGCAGAGAACATCCTTACTGTAACATTAATGGAACATTTATTTCCCCCTTTTACATTTTAACAAAGGTTCTGCCAATATCAGTATGATAATATTATTTCCGAAACATCACTTTAATGTGATTAATGTTGAAGAAATTGTTTTATAATAAAATATAATTTTATAAAAGTGCTATATACATTCTGCAAACACACTATCTGTTCTTGAAGGCACTACCTTTCATATGCCACACAACAGTGTTACTCACTGCTCTTCTATTCCATTCATCGATTTTTTTAGTTAGTCTTACTTGTAGCTGTAGTTGTAGTAGTAGCCATGTGACCCATGCTGCATTATGATGCCCAGTCTGCAGGGGACTTTGCACTGTTGACAGTCATGGGATTTAGCCTGGGACTACTGTCACTTAGCTACGCTAACAAAGACAATTAGCAATAGCAATGCTAACAAAAACAACAGTAGCAAAAGTACCTATTGTCATCTTCAGCTCTTTGATGCATGGGTCACACAGAAGGTGAAGTACCATTCGTGCACAGTGAAAAAAAAATATGTAAGACATTTAAACATGACATAAGGCACAAACTTGTTTTTTATATTTTTATTTCTATTTCATGGGACTAACAGATAACATTTAAGTTGATATTTTAAACGCCACTCCACTATTTTTTGCAGACTGAAGATAACTATACATTTTCAATCCCGCCGTGTGATTCAGCATTGCTTCGTCTCCCAGATTCCTTTGCGTCGGGTGGGTGCCGGTTGTTTCCATATGTGCTTGCCTTAGGGCTGTTTCTGTCGTGCGCTATGGGTTTCACAAGCAAACCCGCGGCGCTCACGGCAAAGTCGGCAGACTAGCTTGACATGTCACTGAACAGGAATAGCATCCTTCCCTCTCATTGCAGACCTGCAGTCTTACCCATAAAACCTTCACTGCTGTTTATTCCCCCTTTGAATCCTGTCTCTAACCACTCCTCCCTTTCCTCAGCGGCTAAGGAGCATCATCTCCTAACATATGTACCTGATTCCCGAAACGCTTAACGTCGTGTTAACACGAGGACTTCTATATATATTAATCCACATCAGACTCTCACACTCTGTTCGGTTTGTAAACCCAGCAGAGATATGAGGCTCACTTCAGGGCAGAGAAAAAAAGATCAGCCTTTTGGGTGTTAACTGGGCTTTCACTTTTAGATACAGACACTCCCTGCAGTCAGACGAGGATTTAAGAGCCATTCAAGAGTTATGTAATTAGCGAGACTCTAATTAAAGGCCATTTTGAGGCTCGTGGACTGAAAGGCAAATTAAAGGACCTCATGAAACAGAAGGGAAGTGATTAACAAATATGACTCAGGCCTCTAGGGCCTTGCCAACAAAATGGCATAGTTGGTATAAGGTATTATAATATCCATCAAAGCAAGCTGTTGTTTAGGACTGCAAAATACTCTGTGACTCTGTTTTAGGACCATTTTCAGTATGTATACTTCAGGTTCCAGTCCCAGAAGAACCCTGTTTGTAGTCCCTAAAAAAATACCTCAGCGCATGGCTGTGCTGAATGTTTAGATGAACTAAATAAAACTTCCTCGTACTGTATATCATGGGTGCATATTTAGGTCAGCCTACCATATAAATTTGCATGGAAAAGTTTGGATGGCAGGATTGAGTTCCACAGAAATGCTGACTCTGAACACATTTTCAGAAGTGCACAGTAATGGAATTAGTTCTCCTATAGGCACTGCAGCATTGTTTGTCGTGCATCATGGTTAGGAACTTCTTTGATCAAAGCACAGCAATGGCTGTGTGGTCAAGGCCACGCAGATGCAGGCAGACGCCTGATGTGAGGCAGTTTCTCCTGGGCCCAGGGGCCGCAGCTGGGGGCCCGGGCTTCACATCAAAATAGCTGCGCTAGCTGTGCTATACCCGTGGGCTGTGCTGGTCTCCACCACTGTGGCCGTGCTAGCTGTGTTATGTCCAGTGGGCTGTGCTGGACTCTGCCACAGTGGCTGTGCTATGCCCGGTGGGCTGTGCTGGTCTCCGCTGCAGCGGCCATGCTAGCTGTGTTATGTCCAGTGAGCTGTGCTGGACTCTGCCACAGTGGCTGCGCTATGCCTGGTGGGCTGTGCAGGACTCCGCTGCAGTGGCCGTGCTAGCTGTGCTATACCCGTGGGCTGTGCTGGTCTCCACCACGGTGGCCGTGCTAGCTGTGTTATGTCCAGTGGGCTGTGCTGGACTCTGCCACAGTAGCTGTGCTATACCCGGTGGGCTGTGCTGGTCTCCACCACAGTGGCCGTGCTAGCTGTGCTATACCCGGTGGGCTGTGCTGGTCTCCACCACAGTGGCCATGCTATACCCGGTGGGCTGTGTGGGACTCCGCTGCAGTGGCCGTGCTAGCTGTGCTATACCCGGTGGGCTGTGCTGGTCTCCACCACAGTGGCCGTGCTAGCTGTGCTATACCCGTGGGCTGTGCTGGTCTCCACCACAGTGGCCGTGCTATACCCGGTGGGCTGTGCTGGTCTTCACCACAGTGGCCGTGCTAGCTGTGCTATACCCGGTGGGCTGTGCTGGTCTCCACCACAGTGGCCATGCTAGCTGTGCTATGCCCCATAGGCTGTGCCAAATCTGTCTTCTAGCACAGGGAAGGCATACATCAGATGCTGTTCCTGCAAACACTTCTTCCTTTGTTCTTGCTTTTCCTTAAGATGAATCCTCTTGCTTCTTTCTACAATCATAATCAGAACCCCTTTGAATATCTGTTGAAGTTGCTCTAAATATATCTGAAACTTTAAACTGTTTACTTTTTGTTAACAATTTGACCTCAAAACCCACTGTGTGTATGCTTTTTGACGATGGATGGATGGATTGACAATTGATGACAAATGAAACATAGTGTTGATTTTTCCGGTGTCTGAATTTAAATGTCATAACAAAACCGGCCTGATTGCTTGTGATCTGGATGGATTTGAATAATCTTACATCATTCGAGATGGATGATTTAATAAAATATGAACACTTCCACTAATCCATTAATCTATTTTCAGACTCCGACGGATCTCCACTTAAACATAAACATGCCAAACGGTTATTGCAGGGTTTTTGCTTGTTTTTCTGCAGTAACTTGCATGACCTTGTTTCCTCCAAATGAAAATGGAGAACAGGGTGAGGGCGGCAGGGGGGGGGGGGGGCGAGGGGGAGAGGCAGGGCGGGGTGGGGGGGGTAACTTCAAAAACCGACATCAAAAGGAATAAATAATTGTTTCTGCTGGTTTTGTTGTTGTGATATGGATCGCCGGAGCGGCGAGTGGCGAGCAGGAAGCTTTGATTTGCGGCAGCCTTCCTGGAGAGGGGCCCTTCTGTTTGAGGCCGAGCGGAGCTGCCGGCTAGCAGAAGAAGAAGGATCCCTTGATTAAATTCCTATTTGTTTTAATCTTCCCCTCGCCTCAGGGGATGCCAGGAGAGAGGGAGTCAGCCCTCTGGGAAGGGAGGCGGGGCCTCCCGTGAGAGCTGGGGTGTGATGCTTCCAATTTGGAGAAGCTTTCAGGAAGGCAGATATGATTTGGGGGGGGGGGGGGTCATATCAAGACTCTGAGCTGGGGCTAGAGTTTAATTTCAGTGGTTCCTCAATGTATTCATACTGATCATGGGGTCCGGTCGTAGTTTACATTTTATCACAAATCTGCAGTCGTGCTACCCAGGTAATTCCCCAGTCTTTGTTTTGGGGTCTTGGTCATTCTATCACTCTCACATACCAGATTTCACGTAGCGCATGAAACCCTGCTGTGGGACCTACGGTGTGCAAAGATCCGGTGACGGAAACATGAATGGATGGTCCTGAGTGAGTCACTGATGGGACCAGTGATGTTGGGAGAGCCAATGACAGGACCAATAGTAGAGCAAGAAGCAGTCACTGGACCAATGAGAGCATGACGTTAGTATGACATCTCTGAAAATGGACCAAGCCAAGAATCAAACATAAAAATTCTGAAAAATGTACATTTTTCCTCCTATTGTGATATGAGACGGAAAGTGCCACTGAGAAAATACAGTACAGCAGAGCTTCTGAAATGTACACAGTTAATAGGTATGTTTGCAAAATGATGATTGTCTGAGGCACAGCTGTATACCTTGTCGATAGCTACTGAGGTACTCAACACTGCCCTTTGTTACGGGTCAATGCTGGTGTGGATTTTCCAGAAAGCACATCTGCCGCACCATCTCAGCTGCGCTCTCGCTTGCCTGTAGAGCATGTGCTGTAGTCTGGGGGGGTCAACAGCTCTGTTTACACTTGGGTCGATGGCAGAGGGCAGCGTGTAAACTGTTTTGACAGGTAGGGTGGAGCTTGGGAAGAGGTAACAGCCATTTCGTTACTGGATCTTTTAGCTGGGTTACAGGTCAGGTAATGCAAGGTAGCAGAGCCAAATGAAGATCCCCTCGGTAAAATACACAGACACACACATACCTATTCATTTCTTTGGGCATAACCCAAATCCCAACTATGACAACCTTAACTCAATACCCAGCCCTGACCTTAAACATAAGTAACCAAAGAAAAGACTTCTGGCATTTTTAGTTGTTTGACTGCAGTGACAGATTTTTCCCCATAAGGTAAAAAGTTAAAAACATTTAAAAAAAGTCACTGCATGAAAAAAAAAAACTGTGTATAGGAGTACACTCTCTATAAAGAAAGAAAAGGCTATTCCACTCATTTATGATTTTTAAACTTTCATTATCCACAGTTATACAGATTAAATGCATAGATTTAACTTTACTACATTACTTTCATTGAAGATTCTTTTGAAACCATTTTTTTTTTTCAAAAGCAAAACCGTGAATCTGAGCTTTGTGTATCCCACATAACATATTCAAATCTGATTTAAAGGTTCAGTTTGGAATGGCATTAAAATCGAATCTCTTCTCCAGTGTGTTTCCTGCATTTGAAAAGTCCCATTGATGCACGCGTGCGTTTAGCACTTCGGGCACAAGGAATCGGTCATTAAATAAAATTGTTGGCAGAATAAATGGGAAAGCGAATAGCTGGAGGAGCCTCTGGGTTAACATGAAAGATGGCCGATGTTCGTGCGCCACGCTCTGGCGTTTCGTTTTGCGAAGTAGCCGAAAGGAACGGGAGCCACAGAAGAGGCAGGAACGAAGGATGCACTGCAAAAGGCAGGTGGGCTTCAAGCTATTAGCCGTCTCAGTTGTTGTTGACAAAATTGAGGGAAATTCTCACTCGCTGACAACAAAACCTGGTGCCGGTCCTGTCCACCTGCCAGCGAGAAATGGAATTCATTAGGAGCTCGCTTCAAAAGCCCACAGCGGGAGACGCTCTAAATCATGAATTAAATGCTCACATTTGCAGCTTCATGGCTGGAGATGAGGCTTTGTTTGCTGATACAGAGACAGATATATATATTTTTTTAACGATTTACCTGATAAAGTACCACATGACTCAGGGAGGGAAACAGGAGGCATGTAAGATATAGCTGTCGCTGAAGCCCCTCTCCCCTCCTCCCACCTCCTCCTCGTTGAGAGGAGAAAGGAGGAACGAGAAAACAGGAAGTGAAGGCCCAAGATTATGAAAGCAGGAGTCATTCAATGTAGAATCTGTGATAAGGAACGTCGACTGAGAAGAAGCAAAGTATCTACTGCTAAAACAGCAGCTAGAGTCAGCTACAAAGACTGAGCGGTGATCTCGAATGCTCACATGAAGGTCAGCTGCACATCTGCTAATGAACCATCATCTGAAGAGATGTGAATCTGACAGAAGTGAAGTACTTTGTGATGGTAATCAATGGCATTCCCCTCTTAGCATGGATGTTAGCATAGCCAACCTCAGTGGCTGGAACAGGCCTGAACTGCCCAGGAAGTTCCAGTGCTGGAACTCTAAGAAGTACAAATTAGACACACTCTGTCAAAGCTCCCTGACCTTGCTCCATTGTCACTTGGCTCATGTCCCTCACCATAAAAATCCTCAGTAAAAATTCCAACATGTTCTGAGTCACGTGTTCCACTCACAGTTAAGGTTTAGCCTCCTTGGCTGGCTTCAGACCTAACAGAAGGATCTGAGAAGATGCCAGAATGTCCAATTTGTCCAAAGTGCTGGCACACGTCGTAATACAAGGTTACACGTCTCAAGGTCACCATTGTCGTCTGTTGTCTTTAGCTAGTTTTGTTCACAGATGGAACTACAAAGAAGCAGCTAGTTTTTGTTGTTGTTGTCCTTAATTGATCTCAGTGCCTGCAGGCCAATTCTTACTGGTCGTTGAGCTCATTAGAAAGAGGAACTGGGCAAGAAATGGGAAGCCAACAGTCCAGCTTCACCCATAGTTTACTCTTTATCGCCAAATATTTTATTTTGACCAGAGTTAATCTACAGTATATGAAGGATTCTGGTCCACAGAGGTGGGAATTGGATAGAAAACTGATTTGTTTGCTTGGTCAGCCACGGTAGAAATACTACACCTAGATTCCAAAGCAATCATTTATTTTTGGCAACAAAAATGTACATTGGGTGAACAAAACAAGGGAAACATCACATGAAAAGGGATTTGAAAAAATCAGAATTACAAATGTAGGTGAGTCATATTAGGTTGAATGATAATTAGCAGCATGTGTCAGATACAAAAGAGGTCTGACAGTCACTTCGATACGTGGGTCCTCAAAGCAACATAAGGCAAATAACAAAGCTCTAAAGAGGCCAAAGAGTCGGTGCCCAAATTGCAGGTGCCGGAACACAAACAGAAGGGTGCCTTGGGGACATGGACAAACGGCATCAGCAGAAAGGAACTGTGGTCACGAGTCGAAGGGGATAGACAGGGAAACAAGGGCACTTACCAGGACAGCTGCTGAACATCACAAAAGTACAGCCTCAAAAATGACCACAGAGCTGAATCAGCGCCTCTGTGACCCAGTGCCAAAAAAGATGTGCATCACAAGCTATATCCAAATGCCGAAAAAGGCTTCCAGTCTTTCAACCTTTGTCTGTTAGTATGAGTAGCCATCTTGTGGACATTATTAGGTCCAATGATTGCTCTACATTGTTGTATAACTAAGGACTCGAAGGCCATTTTAGTGAGGCCCATGGTGCCATCATGATTCACTCATTATGTCCCCAAATTTCTAAATGATATTGCAAAGGGGCAGAGAATTTCTGGGAACTTTCCATGAACTTTCCATTCCATGGGAAGTTAAACTGGGGAATTTTGGAAATGTTCCAAGTTGGAAACTTTCGAGGGGAATTAATGGGAGTATATGGGAATTAATGGGAAAATTCCCAGAATTTTTCAACCCTAGTCCCCATACATACTGCTAAATGAATTCATGAATGATTTGAAGAACACCCTTTCGTGGCCTCCCAATTCACCAGGTCTAAATATCATTGTACCATTATTCAACAGCCTAAGAGAGAGTTCAATGTTGGGGGATACACAGCTTAATAATTTTAATACAAAGGTCTATCTCTTGGGAGGATGAATGAAACTAAATAAAATATTGGGGGTATGTATTCCCTCCATCCCCTCTGGTTCCTATGCCCCTGCCTTTGTGGAATGTTCTGGAGCACAGAGTATGAAGTAGATTTCCACCTCCATCAGCCCACACTATTCCTGATTGCTTTGGCAAAATTCCAAGAAGGACGGAAGCTATTCTTAAGGAAAAAGGTGGCCTTACTTCCTATTATGTCCTTGATATTAATATATTCTTAAATTTTTTATTTTGTCTGCCCTCTGTAGTTGTATTGCTGAAATTTAAATAATGCTAATTGACTACCTCAAATTGATAAACAACATAAACTCAGTGAGAATGGTTTAAAACATACAGCATTATGCGAAATATATTTAGGGGATTATTTTCTGAACTGCATATGGACATCAGTTTTAAAAGTTTTCCGGAAGGGCATCATTTAAGCCAGTGCTGTTTAACTTTGCTCTTGTGCTTAGAATTACTGGGCAGGAAAAATGACTTTTCACCCCAAACCCTGTTTTTTATGTGCTTTTCCCTGTCCTATCTCTTTTGGTCTTTGCTGAGTGGACGTTTCCTGACAACATCATCTAAACATCTAGATCAAAAATCTGTTTGGTTCATCTAACTACACTGGGTCATGTTGAAAATTCCATTTTTTTAATCAATGGCTTATTACCCCCTTACAAAGTTCTGGAAGTGAGTGAATGATTTTCTTCTGTGTGAGTCATGCAACTAGTTCATTCAAAGTTGTTGTTGGGCTCACAGTTGCATCTTTACACAGTTAATTTTTAATGACGTTCAGAGATTTTTTTGTGCATCTGCTGAACTTTTAACTTTGACACATGACTGAATTTGGAGGCTTTGTCAGTTTTTGGTAGGCGTCGTGGTGTGGTGTGGTGTGGCGTGGTGTGGTGCGGCGTGGTGTGGTGTAGTGTGGTGCGGCGCGTCGTGGTGTGGTGTGGTGCGGCGCGTCGTGGTGTGGTGTGGTGTGGTGTGGTGCGGCGCGTCGTGGTGTGGTGTGGCGTGGTGTGGTGCGGCGTGGCGTGGCGGCTCAGTAAGTGGCACTTTTGCCTCATGATTGTAAGTTCGAAATCCTCCTGAGCTCTGTGTGTGTGTGGAGCTTGATTGCTCTACCTGCATTTTGTGGGTTTCCTCTTACAGTTCAAAGCCATGCTTTTGGGCTTATTGGAGCCTGTAAATTTAGGGTGACCAGATAATCCATGTCAGAGAGGACACTTTGAGCTTGAGCAGGATTTGTAAACTACCATTTCATTAAAAGGGCCTGGATTTCACTTAAGCACTCAGCTCTTGCTGTGTTCTGATTGGACAGTGTCCTGTAATCATGCATGTGTCACTAATGTGAAACAGCTGAATGAGCCTTTCAATCATGGAAGCAAACCAGTCAAAACACAAGACGAACTGAACTATTTAGCCAAGCACAGGAGCCTTTCAGTTTTAAAATATTTTGACTGTTATAATGAAGTAGCTCAAAATGTCCTCCCTGACATGGATCATCAGCTCACTCTGTGTAAATTGCCCACGGAGTATGACTGTTTGTGTGCCTGGCAATGTCCTATCCAGGGTGAGCTCCTGCCTTGTACACTGCCGTGCCTGGGACAGACACTGTGTGACCATGTGTCAGATAACCTGTTGGAATACAGATGATCTTCATGATTGTCCATGTAAAAGGCTCCTTTAATTACCAACAAACTACATATAAATATATTGAATACAATTCTAAAATTGTTCCCTATTCCCTGCCTTGCACCCATTGTTCCTGGGATAGTCTCTGGACCCCTGTGACCCTGCACAGGATGAACCGATAAGGAAACTAAATGGATGGATTACAATCCTGATATTTAATGAGCAAAATTTCCTTGAATCATGTTCAAAATTCCCTATATTATTTAAACTGTAAATACCTAAACGACTGTAACAATACAAATCAGGGTATCTTTCTAGAAAATGTGTTTTCCGGGCAGCCCCAAGCACATCGAACTGATTAATGAAATGGCCTCTTTATTTATGTTGCATTCACAGGCAGAGTGTCCGTTAAAGTTACCCATGTAAACCTGAAGATGTCTGGTACAGAAGATCCAGCGAAGACGGGTTTATTTATAACAAACCCTCTGATGGCACAGTTTCTGTTTGAGGAGTATAAAGATGATTCTGTTTGATGGTCTTCAAAAGTTACAGCGAGTCCATTTTCACTGTGAAACGAAAGTCTTTTTGCTGATAGTACAGATTAAAGTATACGGATGTCCAAGTGCTGTTGGAACACTTTGCTTAGATGTCCCCCCTCCATCTTGGTTTTCTTTCCTCTAAAGTAATTAGAGTTAAATCTAAGAAGCTCAGAATTGATCATTTCAAAGTCATTTACAGTAGCTTTTCACAGGAGATATGCGTAAGACTGAAAGGACTGATCTAGTTAGAGAAATGGACAGTGGTTTCATTCTATTCTTGGACTGGAGTCAAGAATGAAATATATGGTAACACTTCCTATGAATGGAATGTGTCATAAACCTTTATGACACTGGCTTTAAATATTTAGGCAGCACTTACACTGACTACCCTGATAAAGGGTTTATAAATGGTTTATAATCAGGTTATTAATCAGGTTGTAACACTTTGTATATTATTAATAGACAATTATAAACACATAATATACAACACAGCTTTTTAAATATCAATACCTTTTATAAGTAGAAAAAGGGAGTGTTATTATAAAGTGGTACCAATATTTATCAAAAGGCATAACACATATGTTTATTATGCATTATGACTCCCTTAAGAAGCTCTAAGCTATAATACACTACAAATACTTTCATAATACAGTAAAAAGCATCTTTAATTCTTATACTGACCATTATAACGCATTATGAAGGTGTCTATAGTGCATTATAGATGAGAGTCTCTGTGAAGCTTATGAAGTATTATAATCAATACCACAATGCCTTATAACTGTCAGTAGAAGGTGCTGTAATGCTTTATTGATTCTTTACCAACCACTGTACTGCATTTTGAAGGTATCTATAATGCATTATGCATGACAACTTTAAGGAAAATGTTACCAAACATACTTACCCAGTAGATTTGTAAGTGTTTTTTTTTGTTTTGCTGAGATACTCTACTTGTCAGCCCAGTGTAGATAGGCTTGAATTTGTTCTGGGGTGTTTTGAATGCATAAATGTTTGCTTTTGCCCCTGTGCTAATTCTGGGTTTCCATTCTGATTCCCAGGAATTTCTCTTATACGTGTGTATATACTTAAGAAGACTGTCTGTAATTATAACTAGTCCTTAATGATTCTCCCCTGGAAACACATTAACTGCTATTCATCTTCCCTGTGAATGTGAAAAACAGCATTAATCACACATGAAATAATGCATGAAGTTAATGCTGATTTTCAGCACGTCATTTTATGTATTGAAGCTTGAAAGTTGAAGTGGATGGTCTGCAGAGACGGGAATTATGCTTTCTATAATATCAGATCAAATCTACCTCTGATTTTTTTTTAAATCCAGAGCTTATATGTTTCTGCGACAAGCGCATCCTGGCTTGAAGAGCATATCTTTTCAAGCCAATCCAATTGTCAAGAAGGGGCAGAACATGTGTAATGAGGTCTTTTACCTTCTTTTGAAGTCAAAGCAGACTGAAATTCCTTATTTAATGGATGTTCCTCTCTTAATATTCCCATATAAAGGGTGGTGGGGGGGGGATCCTGTCTGACTGAAAGGATGGCTGTCCTTCTTTAGAGCAGGAGATCCGTATCAGTCTTTCTGTCTATGTTCTCTGTGGATGACTGGAGTCTTTAATTGGGCCAAGTGTGGTTCTTCTTCTGACTGCTTCTTCCAGAACACATGCCATTTGTGTTGCTAATGCTTTTATCTGATATTCCCTTTGTGCTGGTGTTGTGTGACTGGATTGGCACTTAGTTTATGGTACAAAGACTTCACATGCCTCATAAAGATTCTTTTAAAAATGTTTTTTTTTTTTTTTGCTCATATCTGTTTGGAATGATTGCATCCCTCTGCAGGCAAACAAAACAACAGACAGGCCCTTTTAGTGGAGTTGGACGAGGCTAACTTGTGTAAGGGCTATGTTCTGGAACTGAAAAGCGCTGCTCGAATATGCACACGCTACAATGGTGTTTTACACTTCTGAGGCTGTGGAAGCTGTGTCTAAATTATGTGGCCTTTTTATCTCTCTGTTTGATGCTGTTTAAAAGGAGAAGGCCCCTATTGTCCTTCATGGCCTAGAGGAATGGTGTAGGCTGTACAGAGATTCAGAGGTTCGGGGCTCGTTAAATGTCACCCACATAGTTGTTATCACATATTAAAATGCCAGACTGTGTCTGGATGTACTCTTGGGGTTGGGGGGTGGGGGTTTGATGGCTATAAATTGCATCTTTCTGAAAGCAGACAAAGTGTTTTGTCTGGGGTGCCTATTTGTCTGATTTTATTTTCTATAGGAAAAATGCCAGACTTATATGAAAGAGGATAGTGAAGGTATGGATTGACCCTCAAACACAGGACTGTTAAAGGTTAGCAGGAATGTGTGCATTGAAATGCTAGGCTGCTATTAGTTCTTTCTGAGGGATATTGGGTGAAATATAGTACTGTGCAAAAGTCAAAGAAAATGATCTTTAAATGGTCTTCATGTTGGTACAAACCTATAATATTATGTCTGTCAAAGTGTGCCAACTCAACTATTTCTAAACCTCTCCTAAAGCCACCCTAGTGTTTGCAGCAACCATCCAAGACACCCACTAGAACACGAGCACATCTCGTATGGTTAATCAACCCCTCATTGACTTTTTTTTTTAATTAATTAAATTAATCAGGTTTGAGCTGGAGGTGAAACTTAACAAACACATGGTTTAATGTTAACTTGTATTTTTTTTTGTTCTGGGTAAATATATACACTTAGTACCCAGATAAATAGCTTTAAATATTTCCCTTGACCACCAAAGGTCTTTGCACAGCACCGTGTATATATAGAGTATAGTAAAACCATTATAGCAATACAAGCAGAAGTGCGCATCTGACAGAAAACCTTTATCAAGCCGACTCATGATGACTCATCTCTATCAGCCACTAACCTGTGTGCAGACTGAAAGAATGGCAGCAGATATTCTTCTCTTGTACTGCCATGTCTCCTAGTCTTCATACCTGCTTGTCCCTCCGCTGTCAGGTTACCACGTTCCCAAGCATCTGTGGGAAGACAAGGCGCAGTTATGACCCGTGTTTTTTTTTGGGAGCAGACAACCATGACTCATTTAGTGGAAGTAGAGAAGTGGCAAGTGATGATAGCTGTAGTCCTTCACTTTGAAATCAGACAGTATGTCAAGTGCCCTGACACAGGTGCGTGTTTGAAGACGTCACAGGCTGAATGGCTTCTGAGATCAAGGTTGGTCCTCGAGTGATCATTTACGCAACGCCTGTCTGACTGACTGTAAGCCGTCTGCTCGGCCCTCATGGGCTTATTGAGGATTGGCGGCTGGGGGTGGGGGGTTTGATAATCTGCATTTATTTTCTTATTGGTGATTCAGGCTTGTGTAGATTTTCTGCAAAGAGGAGGGAAAATATTAAGGAAGAAACCCTGAACGTGTACATTTGTTATGCTTTAAAAGATAAGATGCTGGAGAGGTGATTCTAACTGCATCTCAAGGACTCTGTGAAGTTTTTTTTCGATGTTCACAACTCTCAGAAGAACACCAATGCTGTAGAAGGGAGAATAAAAATCAGTCATAAAGCAAGTGGACATCTTGGCGTCATTTGGAAGAATCCATTGACAAATGTAAACATGTTATAATTTAGCAAACCAATTGCGGCACACAGAACTGAGCTGAGATCATCTTTCTGAATTATGTCCACTACATGTATCACAGCATTCCCAAATGCTATCTGCATGAATAAATGCATTGATGTTTACCATTTCTCTTTCATTTGCAGTATTTCTTAATGTTTTTCTTGGGTTTAAACAATGACATCAGTAAGCACTACAAAAGCCATAACTTTGCACTGGCTGCTCTCCATCGTCTAAATGCGTCCATATGTCAGCGGCATGTGCAGGGAGGGAAGGGTATGTGCTTTGGTACGGAATGTGTGCAGTGCTTTGCTTCATTATACGATTATAAGCCAAAGTCACTGGAAACAGCCTGTGCACACTCAGCAGCAACAGTGCTTTGGTTCTCTGGTAAATACTAGTTTAATGGACATGAACAGCATCCAGTTTGGCCTGTTTCACTGCCGTGTTCCCTAAGCTGCACTGGGGAGGCTCCTCATGGCCCTTTTCATGAGGATCTACGATGGATTTTTAATCTTTTTTTCAGATTCCTACAGCAGCGTTTTGAAAGTGATTTTATCTTCGGTGAATCTGAGCCATTAATGATACAGCAAAAAACAGCATTTAATAACCAACGGACAGTTCTTGCAAGTGTAGAAAACAGTGAAAATGGATTTTGTGTTACGTTTTACATGTACAAGGACCCCCTTGTGTTTTTAAGGTTGCCGTGTAGCTCTCCATCTGAAGCATCTGGCTCCATGTCTGTAGGAAGGTGTAGGTTTGAATCCCGCGGCTGGTAGAGTGTTTATATTGTAACTGTTGGGTCCCTTAGCAAAGCCCCTAACCCTAACTGTTCCTGGAGGGCTGAACGCTGGCTGACCCTGTGCTTTGCCCTCTCCCCCAAGAAAAAGCTGGTGTAGTCCTCCAATTCTGGTTCTAAAGGGTTTGTCTGTGACACTTTTTTGCAGATTTCCGTGCTCAGACACACTTACTAAACCTGATAATTAGCTGAGATGCGTTTGAGGACTGGATCACTGGTGTATGTGAAAACCAAAAAATTCCAGTGCTAAAATGGTAAAGTTTGTGTTATATTGTGTTTCAATGAAATGTTATATGTTCAGTATATTCTAATTTTTTTAAGCTGCTGTGCTTTGGGCACATTCAGACCTAATAAGAAACTGGAAAGAAATAAAGTCCTTCTGTTTCGACCTGGTCCTGAAAAGCAAGCTTATTGACAAGTTCCTGGTGTATGAGGTTTGGACGTTAGGCATTGTGAAAGATGAAAAGGGGGACATTCTGACTTTTTAAACATTCTGACTGCTCACATGCCTGCTCATTTCTGCTGTGCTCCGTAGCCGTGGGATCAGCAGGTGTGAAATTAGATTCCTTTGTAGGACAGGACGGTCCAGCCTTCAGTGTTGACATGCTGGGTATGCAAAGGAAGCCTGACAGCTATAGCAAACGGTGACTGCTTCCCTACAAGGACAGGTCCACATATCAGGTCCATATCTCAGGTCCACATCTGTGTCTGCGGCTGCGGTCTCATTACTGTCAAGTCACTGATATAAACAACAGAGATTCCCAGGCCCACAGAATAGGAATCCACTTTGCATATGCTAAATAAATGCAATTCACATAATATATTCATTTATGAATTTGCATGTTCTCCCCGTGTCATCGCGGGGTTTCCTCCGGGTACTCTGGTTTCCGATTTCAGTCCAAAAACATGCTGAGGCTGATTGGATTTACCAAATTGCCTATAGGTGTGCGTGTGTGAGTGACTGGTGTGTGAGTGTGCCTTGCAATGGGATGGCGCCCCATCCTAGGTTGTTCCCTGCCTTGTGCCCGTAGCTTTTGGGATAGGCTCCAGACCCCTCCACGGCCCTGAATATAGGACAAGCGGTTACAGAAAAGGGATGGATGGATGAATGGATTCATTCATTTATGATATTTGATTTAATCTACCTAGACAGGTTCTGTCCTGGATTTGTGTAACGATTTTGTTCATCTCATGCAGGTTTAAGGGGTTATTAAACATTTAAGTTAATGCGCTAACTAATCATGTCCAATTTGTGCCATCTATATATTGGCTAGTGTAACAGTGGATGGTGTGCTTGGATAATAATGACTGACATTTTTCTCACGGGAAGAAGCTGTCAGTCTGCATTTTTGATATAGTTATTAAGCAAAGACGACATCCAGTTCACATGGTAAAAGTAGTATTCTGACATCAGATCTCCTCATCGCTCTGTAATGCCTCCCAGCAAGCCCAGGATTATGGCTGAAGCAGCTGGGCGAGGTGATGAAGCCACCAGTACGCAGTATAGTTTGCTGAGGCCTTGCTGTTCTATCTGCGGACAAGATTTGCAATTTTAATTTCTTTGGCAAATAGCTGCATAAACAGCTAAAAATAAAATAACTAATTGTTGTAACGGCATACAGCTATAAGCAGGACTTTGATACAGTGGCCGTTAAGAGAAAGACCATATCGAGGAAATGCAAAAACATTAAAAAAAGAGTTATTTTCAGTTTTTTTTTTTGGTGTTTCTTAAATGTTTTTTGCTTTTTCTTAATGTTTTGTGTGTTTGCATTTCTGGGTTGTAATCCTTCTCTAACCCCAATGTTGAACATATGGAACTGAGCTGTCTTTGTTTTAATTGACGGCTGCATATCTCCAACCCTGGGCCAGTTGTTTAAAACCAATATTTACCAGATAGCTCACTTTTTGAACCGTTGACCCACAACTGGAGACAGCAGTGGGAGGAGAGCGGCTTAGTGCGGACTCCCTCTGAAGGTAGACAGAGTTTCCAGAGGAGATTTGTGTTGTGGACTAAATGCTGAATTTATTTGTTTTCAGTTTGTTTGCTCCTTTATTGTTCCTGATCTTGGTTCATGATTTTAGTTCCTGTTTAATTTTACTCAATCCTTTTGTTTGACTTTCTTTCACCAAAGGTCCCTTTTATCCTGTTTTTCTCTCTTTATTTTCACATTCTTACAAGTCTAACCGCCAACAATTCTAAGTCGTTCTTGAGATGAGCCCTCCGGTGGCCGCATGGTACTGCTTCTCTGACCACGGTGTCAGCTGGCTGTGCCCAACTCAGCCCAGGTCCCCGGGATGCTGTTCTTCAACCAGCCTATCAAAATATTTTGAGACATCCTACGGCTCTGGTGTCAACTTTCACCTCAGTTATGGATGGGAAGGTTCCACATGCATGATGTTAGAACTCTAGCAGAATGCCCTCAAATGTCACATCTGTCCCCCAGTGATCAAATAATATTTTATTTTTTGGCTCAGTGGGTAGCACTGTTGCCTCACACCCCCAAATTTGCAGGGTTAAATCCTCCATCAAGCATGGAATTTGCATCTTTCCCTGTGTTTTGTGGGTTTCCTCCAAGCCAAGAACCACAGATTACTTCCCTGAGTCCACAGATACACAATTAGTTTAACTGATATCTCTATATGGCCAATAGTATATGAATGCATATGCCCTGTGATGTAGTGGGATCCAGTTCAGGGTGAGCCTTGTGGCCAGTGCTGTCTAGGAGAGATTTCAGGTGGCCTGGGATTAGTGGTTAAAAGATGGATGGTGACCTGGGGGTGAATAGCAATCAATACCTAATACAGGTATGATTTAAAAAAAAGCAGAACGCATTTTATATTACAAAATAGCATAAGTGAATTGCAGAATGCTTTTCGAACAGCAAAACAGACAACAGTGGATCATGATAAGATAAGATAAGATAAACTTGATCCCATTGGGAATCCGTTGCGTATACAACAGTAAGGTTCATAAAGTGCACACAAACAAGACAAACAGTGCAAACAAGTAAACATTTTCAAAAATGATTTTTGAAAAAAAGTACACAGACAGAATATCCTGAAAAAGAATAATTGGAAATAAATAGCTATAGATAAAAATAAATAAATGAAAAGACAGAGAGAACCGATCCTTACACCAGTGGTGTGATGCTATCCTGACATGTTATGGCTGGGGGTGGGTGTGGGCGGTGGCACGACAGAAGGAGGCGCTGCAGTGCCCTATGGCAGTGGGTAACAA
Organism: Brienomyrus brachyistius; assembly: GCF_023856365.1. Classification (NCBI taxonomy): domain Eukaryota; kingdom Metazoa; phylum Chordata; class Actinopteri; order Osteoglossiformes; family Mormyridae; genus Brienomyrus; species Brienomyrus brachyistius. Next base: position 677,861 of record NC_064545.1, read on the forward strand.
ATGGTAATGAATATTTTAATTGCATGAGATTTGCACTATGTCTCCTTGAGAGGTGTTCTCGTTGGCTGAATTGCAGCACCCTGCTGCGTGGGGAGCACAAGCTATTACAACGGCATGATGGCTGTTTGCTTCTCAAAGCTATAAACAGTGGCAGAATGTTTCCCTTTGCGAGCTTCCAAAACCTTCCCGAAATGGTTTACATATTTCAGCACAACTATTGGAGGGGAAAAGGTGACGAAGGGTCACAGGAAGACAAGAGTTAATTGTGATGCTCTTATTACTGCAAATGAAGTAAATGGCCATTCATTGCTCTTTTAGCGGTTAGTCCCCTTTTTTTGTTTTGGGAACGAAAGGCACGGCAGATCGATTCGGCTTCAAGATACCATCTGGAAGGAACACCGAGACATTGCGAGCACTGGTCCTCAATCATTATTCTGTAGAACTACAAAGCAGCCTACTGAAAGGCGGCTCTGAGAAATCGGCATAATTAACACTTGACAATAGCAACATTGTTTTCAATCATAGGCACCTTAAGAGCAACATTGTTATACCCATTAACTCCATGATCCTCTGTAACTTCAGTGTCCAGAGCTCATTCTGATTAAAGTCTGCTGTGTAGATAATGCACCTCCATGCTTTGTCTGACTCATTGTTTCCAAGAGCTTTTTTTATTGCCATGATCTTTGTGTTATTTAAGTATTTAAATTGAAGTACACTCCACGTCACTTGATTAATTTGCAAGCAATTCAGCTTTTAAATTAGTCATTTTATCATGGATTGTTTAATTTTATCTCCAGTTCCTTTTATCTGCTTCTTGCCTGGGAATCCCTTTGAAATTCAGATTCTTTAAACAGCATTGCAATGCATCTTTGTCTTTAAGTTAAATCGCTGTTGCGACACACCTTATTTACCACACAGAGATACAACCACCTCATATCCAAAGCTCTGAAATCTGAAGCAATGAGTCATTTATTCAAATGTTTCCAGTTAAAAAGAGCAGTCATTTCAACTTGATCTGTGGAAATATTCAATCAAACTTAAGTCGATGGTGTATATTTTAGAATGCAAGGTTTAATGTACATGTGATGAAAAATTGATAGGAGTTCTCTCTCAGAAGAACCCACTGATATGTTTTAAAAGATTTCCCAGGCTTGTTATATGTATGAGGACTGGGTGAGTAGAATTTTTTGGAGATTAATGTGTTTTGTTTCGCTTTTCTTTTTGTTTCAATGGATGGGATCATAATCATTGGCTAAGTATGAAAAGAGGTGGATAGTTCAGGTCAGAGAGTATAAATCCAGACCAAAATTTTGTTTCAAACGACCAGTTAAGTACAGGGACGGATTATGGGTTGTGTGGGCCCCTGGGCAAAACGTTTGCGAGGGCCCCCCCCACCACCACCAGCACCACCACCACAACCACCACAATTCAAGGGTCCTTGGCAGCCAAACACCCTCCCTATAGGGTCAGGGGCCCTTGTAGGCAGAGGATCAAAGAATGTAGGCCCTCTAAAATAGACAAATGAAAATACATTGTTGATAAGTGTTGCAAATTGTTTTGGGCTAGGGGCCCCACGGGCCCCCTGCACCCCAAGGGCCCCTGGGCAGCGGCCCCGCTGGCCCGGTCCGTAATCCGTCCCTGGTTGAGTACTCTGTGACTGTGACTCTTTATACTCAACTGAACCTGAACTATCCACCTCTGAGTATGAAAATCAAAACATGAAGTATAGGACTGCCATATTTGCAGTGTCCAGTAGCGTGCTGTTCTATACTCTGACAAGGTATGGACTGCTTAATCTTCCCAGTCTTACAAAGGTCATCTGTAGAATGCTTTGACCAGAGGTAGATAGCTAATGTTCAGGAAGTAAAAATCCGGACCAAGATTTTGTTTCAACCAACCAGCTGATCATAAAGAGTCACAGTTGCAGAGTAATCATAGTTAGTTGGAACAAAATCTTGGTCTGGATTTTGACTTTCTGGACCTGAGCTATCCACCTCTAGTTATAAGCAGCTGGGGAACGTTACTTTGCAGTGAGCTTGTGTTGTCTAAATAGCAGTGCTGCCCCACCCCCCAGTTTGACTTTGGGGAAGCATCTGTGGAGTTTCAGAAACAGACATTCTCTGGTGTTGGTGATTCTTAATCAGCTCAGATGAAGTCCAGGCCTCTACAGAAAATCAGTTATATTCCTTTTTATCTCTGAGGAACAGTCAGAGATTGAATTGCATCCCGCAATGGCCATGAACTTGCACATCTTAAAACTGTGAGGTTCTTTGGATTTTTTAATAAGGACGTCCTTTGAATGATTTTCTCATTTTTTGAACTAGGTCCCCCTTAAGTATAAATGAAGCACCTCAGCCTTTTGAAAATCCAGACTTTAAAGTCACCATTCATCTTTGAGATATAAAGTTCCCTCTAAAGCTAAATAATTTTGATGAAGTACAGTGCTGAAATCTGAGTTCTGACACCGGTTCTGTCTGTTGGCTATTGGTACTCTAGGTAACCATTTAGAATGGTTGTGATCGTCGGAATCAGAATAAATATACTAAGAGTCTATTGCTGACATCACATTAATCCTTTTACTTGTTTTTGCTTTGTTTATTTAAGGTAATTGAAATTGTAATTAAATTACAATTTAGGCTAATTGTAATTGTTAATTGTACTTGAAATATTCACACATTACCCAGTTATATGAGGTTAAGTCTTGGTCTTTTGTATTTGGCCAATTGTTGTGTCACTGGTATCTAGTATTCTGACAAATTATGTAAATGCATTTCACAGTAACTACCTTTCTGTTCAGTAGTTTACAGCTCAGTGCATCGTTAGCTACTACTCCTGATGACCGCTTAATAAAACAGGCTTTGTGTTTATTTAGGGGATATTTGTGTGGCATCCTGGGGTCCTCGGGCACACACTCCAATAGCACTATCGTTACCTTCCCCCAAAATTTCAACACTGGTCATTTGCAGGGCCTCTTTATGGAACCAACCTTGGAATGTGCATTTAGACGTTGATGGATTGTGCTATGTACATTTTCCCTCTAGATTCTAAATCTGAAAATCCCTTTAAGGCCGTGTCCAAATGCAGGTCTTGTTGTGCTCAATCTAACAGCTGCAGTAGGTCACTGGTGTTGCACCAGTAATTCCTCTTACTGTTAAAGTATATTGGATGTGGTCATAGTTGTGAAAGGCGTTGTCTTTACCGTAAAACACAAAAGAGGAACCCAGTCATATTTGTCTGCTGGACTGCACACTACTGAACAGTCCAAGTTACATTTTTAATGTTTGAATTTGTGTATAATGTAATAAAAAACAGGGTAACTATCTGCTTGCTGGTGTAACATAGAGAGTAGAAGGCAATTGGCTAATTGGAATGAGGTGGTTATTTCAGACTCAAAGGTCCATCATATTGCCCCGGATCTGGAAGCACAATCTTCTGGAACTGTGAACCACTGGTCCTTTCACTTCCTGAAGTGCCTAGTTCTTGGGGGGGGGGGGGGGGGGGGGGGGGGGTGAGATATGGATGGACACTAAAGAGGAAAGAAAAGGATTAACAAAGGGGTGTCCGGGATGACAAAACGCAGGGCTGCTCTCCATCCAGACACATCATAGCTGCTGCTTCTGTCCTCTCAACCTTGGTCTCATTTTTGACAAATTTGTTGGAATGCCTCGGCGTAGTTTCACGTATGCCAATAATATATGCCAACAGGCTTCAGTGTATTTAAAGCTTGGACTATGTTCAAAGGAAATTATAATTCCTCTCAAACAGGCCTTCTGAAGGCTTTACATTGTCCTTTCTCTCCAGCTAATCTTAACGCCCCGCAGGACGCCAAAGCAATTTTCTAATGCCGGTTAAGCTCACCATTTGCATAAAACAACTTTTTAACCAGTTTTTGTAATTAGAAATGATATTAAATGATCCTTAAGTTTAACGAACACTTGTTATTGTGCTGTGCTCCTACTGGCATCTTAAGTATAAGACTTAGTTTTTCCTATAAATCATGTTTTGGATTAATAATAAAAAGATATTAAAAATATAAACAACTACAAATCAGCGGAGAGAGATCATCTTTCTTCTCAAGAAAGATTATGTTATTTATACAGCGGATGTTGGCAACCTTGTGTATTTCGCCCCAGAAATCTTGTAATTGCCATACAGTTGTCTTAGGAATTAATTAATTACAATTAGAGCAGCACTCCAAAGCACAGTGAAATTATGCCAAATGGTTTCATTACCGACAAATATGACCCCCTGGAGAAAGAGTTATTCTTTACAAATTTCTTGCATGTTTGTGTGGAAGTTGAAAGCATTCAGTTCCTCTGTAGTGGAGCTGAGCACATTCTTTTCACCAGAAGGGAGTCGACCAGAGGAAGACCTGCTGTGGGAACCAAACAGAGACCCTTCCCAGGATCCGCTCCGGCAGCCTTATGGCTCCAGATCGTTTGTCAGACGTGGCATGTGACAGTCACTGATGTTTAATGACTTCATCCTCTTAAGCTCTTCATGTGTTACATGACCAATTTTTTTTTCAAAAAAGAGAAATCCTTGCTTTCATAATTGTACTGTAATTATCTCCAAAGCTACTGAAGTCTAGAGTGACTCATTTGAGTAGAAGGAGTGAAACGCAACCTCTTACCACCCTGGTTTGTGATCTGTAGGCGAAATTAAAAAAGAAAAACAAACAACATCATTATGATTATGTTTTTGTGATTTTCAGCTATTGATTAGAGTATCTCTATGTGCACGAAAGCCAGAATTAGACATAAGGTGAAATAAACTGCTTATTAGTATTAAAGCTCATTAGTACTGAGATGGCTCCCTGCGTCTCTGCCAGTGTCTGTACAGCCTCACTGTATCGGCAGTGCCAGTGAAGCCATCACCTTCATTGCTGATGCCCATGGAGTCACAGGGTACTCGAGAAGAAGGAAAGCATTCAAAGGTGAGAATTCTCACTGGAGGCTCTCACCCTCTTTGGATCAAAGCCCAAAATAAGTGAATAAACATTATAACTGGTAAACCTCATTAAAAGAATGAAACTGAACTTTTTCTGAAATCAAAATAAAAGATTCATATCCTCTACGGCACAATACCCCATTACCAGATAGTCAGCACTTGAGTAAGAGGCATTTCGATACATTTTTCACAGTAACCATGACAGCATGGAAAAATAGGTTCAAGATTTGGAGACTTAGCAAAATGCTTGGGTTGGCAGCACTGAAATCAGGTTGACTTTGTCATAGAGGATCTGTGAAAGGCGGCTTTATATCCCTCACACTACACACCTTGGCAGTATAAGAACAGACATATTTTGAGGTGGAACAAATACACAACTGTAATCTGAAGGCTAGATTAACATTCTGCAGCATGGATCCCGTGCAAAGACGCTAAATCAAAGCTGCTTGATGCTTTGATCCCCTTTTCTGCCGCCTCGTTGGTAATTTGGTGATATTGACAAACTCTTCACCGGTGAAGCAAAAATTATACTCAAGGCTCAAATTATCATGGTGAATTGGTGAATAAATGATAAAAAAACCATCACTCCTCACCATTTCCTAAAACTGTTGTATGTGATGGTCACTGGTGTAAAGGTAAACCTACGAACTACATCAGGGGTAGCGCGCTGGCGGACTTCAGATTGAAACACAATTTAACCCTGCACGCCCTCCGATCGATTTTCTCGTTGAAATATTTTTACTGATTACACTGCTTAGGAAACCAAAAAGAAGCCCTGATGTTTCTCTGCCCCATATTTGTTAATTACGGGGATAATTGACAGTTATTTCAGTGGGCCTCCAGCATTCAGGGGAACAAAGAGCTGGCAGGTGAGGAGAGTCTGTGTGGTGAGTAGCCCAGCGGATGGCCCGGTGCCCCATGGGCATCCGCCCTGCCCGCCTACAGTGCCATTCATCCTTTAACTCCCTGCTGCACCGCGTTTGGAACGGCCGCTCCCGATATCACAGCATCTGCTCCCGGTTATAATGTTACATGCTTCGGGGGGCAGCACAGGAAATGCTATACAGCGAGAGCCAACCAAAAAGACCCCTGAAACAATCAGGAAAACAAACTACAGCTGGTCCTCCTGATGCCCCGGTGTTTCTAAATACTTCAGGCTCCCCCTGAAGTGACACGTCGCTGCAGTATTGGAAACCAGAAACAGGGAGATTTTGTTTTGGTCTTTGACGGTGTGAGGATTAGGGGCAATCTCTCATTTCCTGTATGCCTTGCAACGTTTGGAAACACAGTCTGCCCGACGACATGTCCCATTGTACAACTCTGAATGCGTTTCGGACATAATGAGGCAAATGAATAACGCGAAAAGCGCGTGACTCCATCCTCACCCTGGCTGTACATTAAAACAGCTGGTCACAGAAGATGTGTATCCCACACTGTGGACGTTCATATATGAACAAAAATGATTGAAAATTACCCAGAAGACTTGTATAGGGCCTTTTATAAAATATATTAGTGGCAAGGTTTTAAGAGATATGGTGATGTTTGAACTAGGCATCCTAGATATTGTGTTAAGGTGTGTTACATAATAATACCTCGTTATGTAATAACTTGACTAAGAGTCAATGAAGATATCCATTTTGGTGGTTTATTACATAATGCATAGTATTACAATTTCTTATTAAAAAGGACAACTCCGGATTTTTTTAATAACCACCCCAATACGTAATTTATTACAAAATGCAGAAAAATTTATTACATATTACATTCCAGCTGTCTGCTACAAAATTATTATACAAACAGATTATTGCAAAATGTGGGTACTGTTACATAATGAAGTGAAAATGTGTTACATTTTGTCATGTTATTACATAATGTGAGATCATTACATAATGCCTTGTTACAAGATGTCGGATTCTAATGGCAAGATACTGTTTAGACAGGAAATCCTTGAACAGCATTCCTCTGTTTTATAAAATGTTGCCTGGCCAGCTTTTTCCTCCCCTAAATCTATGTATTACTACAATTTGAAAAGTCAAAAATTGAGAACTGCAGTATCAGGATAGAAAACATTCTTCAAGCGATACAAGGAAGCCCTGAGATTGAAGTGAAAAATTAAGCTCTTCCGAAGTCTGTACTGCATTTGTGGAGTGCATTATGCTTAGACTTGGTTTGCTTATAAATCTGGACTTTTTATGGCTATTAGTGTGTCTGTATTGTTTATTAGAAACATGAAGGTTTTTAAAAGAATGCAGGATGTACCTATGAGAAATTTGCAGTAGATCTGACTGCATTCTGTGGTGTATTGCGTTCAGGGCTTGTTCCTGCCATGTAGCGTTTTGGGTAACCAGTCGTTCTGTAGTGGCTTAGATCACTGAGGGCTCTGTTGTACAATTGGCACTTGTGGCTGGCCTGGGTAAGTGATGTGGAGGCTGAGCGTGCGGTGAAAGGCACTGGCAGGTGTGCAAGGCAGCTTAATTGGCCTGGGCAGCATCCGGAAGCTGATGGGTCTAATTGATATGGGGGCGCACAGAGGTAGTTAACATTCTATGTTTTGTAAACGATAGAAAAGGTTGTCAGAGACGATGCGGTGAAACCTATGAACTCACCAGATGGCTGAAGACATCCAGGAGAGAAAATCTGGAGGCGAGCCCCCACTCTCCTTTGCTGCCCCCCCCAGCACCAATACCCTTTGGCACAGTTGAACTAGCTAGCACACCAGCTGTAAACACTAACAGTTGTCCATCTTTTATGGTGGCCCAAGGTCCCTTTGCTTTAATGTGAATTAATCCTGCTTTTAAAAATCCCCATTAAGAAAAAGTTATACATCTCACGTAGTTCAGTCTAGGTTTGGGGGCAAAAAAATGAACACAGCGGCAGGTGTGACATTAATCAGATTTTAGCAGGCTGCCTCTTTCCTTATTTTATCAGGTGTTGCTTAATGGTGGTTTACTAGCTCAGCTTGTGCAATCAGGAACTGTTAGCCCTGCTTGTGTCTGAAGCACTTCAGGTAATGTTCAGCTCGTTTCACACGACCTGGCAGGTGTCTCTTTCGAGGATATGACTCTGCACTGGCATAGTCCTGAAACGGAAAAATCTTGTCACTTGCACTGAAAATCATTCCATGTATTCACAAGGAAAGTTCCTCTCTTCCAAAAGCTGTCCTCCCTCCCTCCTTCCTGCTTTCCTCCATCCGTATTCCCACCAATCTCTCACTCTGCCCTTGATCTCAGCTGGAGCACTGTGCTCTGTGTCATGTAGGACTGTTAAATTCAAGTCAAGTGAGCTACACTTCTCTTCAACATTTTTCTTTTTTTTTTATCACAAGCATTATCGGACAACAGAAAGCTCGGTAACACCATCAGCCGTTTTTGGCATCCTGGGGCATCGCTGTGGCCTCAGCTCCGCCCATCATCTTTCCTTTTGAGCCAGATCGCCACAGAAGGGAAAAAGAGAGGGAAAAGAGAACCGTACTGGGAAAGCACTGGTCACCAGTTTACCGGACAACTCCCCTTCCACAGCGATCAATTATAGATCTTTGGAAAGCAACCCAAGCATGCTAGTCTTTGCAATAGTTAGGAATTACAAATAGTATCCTGCAAAAGAAAGGCAGCTTCCCACAGTGCTATTTAAGAAACGTTGGTAATGGTGATGATGTTGGTGATGATCATGATGATGACGATGATGATGATGCTATAAGAATAGCCACAGCTAGACTGTGAAGCTGGCATCTGGAATGCCAAAGGCTCACACTGAACAACAAGGTCTGGAAATGGAGCTTTAAGTGCCCAGAATCACCTTCTGATACACCCCTACGCTGGTGGTCTTGTGGAACGTACCGTTCTCCCTTTTGTTAGTTAAGTAAAAGCTCAGGTCCCCACTTTTAGTCTCGTGGGAGTTTTACTTACAAAAAGATGTTCTGAGGGCAGAATTAAAAATGATTGGTTCAGGGAGATGACCAATCAGATTGTAAAGGAGGTGGTTCCAAGACATCTGCTTGGTAGGTCCCACCTTCTCAAGTGGCTTGGATGACCTCCTCTAAAATGTGATTGGTTCAGAGGTTCAGAGAGATAACCAATTCTTCCTTCTGCCCTCAGAACATCTTTGTGTAAGTAAAACTCCCATGAGCCTCTTTCAGTGGGGTCTTTCTCAAGTGGGATCCTGACAAGTGCATTTCTGCTGATCCGGAGCAGGGTGTCAGTCTGATCTCGGCCTGAGAGGCATTCTGAAGCCTTTTCACTTGATCTTGGGGTAATAGATAGGGTGAGGTTAAAGGAGGGAGTTGTATTTATGATCAAGGCTTTTCAAAAAAGCACATTAGCTTGATAGATTGAATAAGTAAACAAGTGTATCACTATGTGAACTTTAAGCTATGAAACATAAAATGTTAATACCTCATTACGGTACCTCAAACGATAAGATCCTCATTTAACATCAAACACCAAACTATCGTTGTCCAATGAAAGACATACCTCCAAAATTCAGTCAGAATAAATCACGTAATGTCATTTATGGGTGGGTACAGCCGAACTGCCGAATGACTGACATCAGTAACTCTGTCTCCGACTGTTATTCCCCAGAGACCTGAGTGTGCCATAGCTACTAAGAAGCTGGACCCACGGGACTAAGCGCAAGTAGCGACAGAGCTAGTTACCTTTGGGGGGGAAAGTCCCTTCTTTAAAAGCTGTGCTACAACTGAGGACTACAAAGTTAAAAGTTATTATCAGTTTTGGTGAGACTTCGGATAAAAGACAATCGGCTCTTGTCTCTTTTTATTATTCATTGAAGGGATTCTGAAGTGCAGCCGAGAGAGATAGGCAGAGCCATTCAGATGCAGCTGCCCTTTTCCTGGCTGAGCGGTGAATCGTCTTGACATCTCGGCCCCTAGGACTGGAAGCTTATAATAGACGGTGGTCATGGTGCGCCTTAGCCCCTGCTGGCGCTGAGGGAGGGGCCTAGCTGGTCACTCACAGGTCACCAGGCAACCTCCGCACAAAGCCTCCCTGCCTGCTTACGTGTTGGCGGCTGCATTCAGCGAAGGCCCTTCGTGTTTCAGAGCTCGCCTTCCGCCTCCTCAGCCCAAACGACTTGTTTACAACTCCGTTGGTCCGGCACCGGCTCTAAAACAGTGTCTGCTGTGGGAGCTGTAAAGCGTTCAAGCTCCGGGGAGCCAGTTTGGGATGGGGGGGGGTGTTCAGAGTGGCTTGGAGGGCCTACCGAGCTGGAGGCGCTGGCACAGCAGCAGGGGGGGAGCCTGGGAGTGCATGTGGAAGGCCTGATTTTCCTCTGATGGTGCAGGCAGGGTTTACAGGGTGCTCCCAAGAGACTGGCTCCCACCCTTTGAAGCTCATGTCCTAGTAGCTTCTCTCATCTCGGCGAAGGATTATGTTCTCTCCTCCCTGTTCCCTCACCCTCTCAATTCTTCCACTCGGTCCATGATTCCGCCCTCCATCTAATGTGCTTTCCCGCTATAATTTTCTCCCTCCGTCACGCCTCCTCCTCATCCCCACCCTCTCTCCTTTCCCTTGCTCCCCCTTTCTTTCTTTTTTACCCCCCCCATCCCTCTTTTGTGTCCATTCCTCACTTCGTTCTCCTCCCACTTGGCTGTGACATGCCAGGTAATTAATGAGCATCATAAACTTCGCTTTCTATTAGCCACCCATTAGTAAGCCTGGTAAGCCTGTCATTGTGGGCAAAAACACACAGCCCCTTTATTTGATCCCCACATCAAAGGGGACGCCCTACTGCTTGCCGTTGAATACGCTAATTATGAGTTCATCCTGGAGACAGCCACATCCCGAGCGCTTTTAAAGAAGTAGCCATCGCTTGTTACAGATAGCGAAGAAGGAGAGTGAAAGCAGAAAGGGCCGGGTGAGAGCTGTGTTTAGACAACGGGCTCTGCTGTTTTGAAACAGAGAAAGGAGAAAGCGATGTTGCGCATAATGAGAATCATTGTTTCATCCAATTTCGCTCGCTAGCTAGCTAGATGGGTGAGCTCAAGACTCTTCCAAAGACTCCATCAGATAAAAAGGAATCATAAAGTGGGGCAATGGTGTTTTTCCTGCTAAACTCCACAAGCCAATAAAATAAAGTACAGTATCAGCAGCTAATTAAGGAAACTTTAAAATAGCGCACCATCAGGTCTACACTTTCATTTCTAAGGTATTGCATATATTACAATTTGCATAATCATTTCATGTTGCCTGCTCTTTTGATGTCCTTCTCATTGATATGGTAAAATAGGTGGAAACTTCATTTTAAATGTGTTTTAATGCTTTATCATCAGGATTTCTGAACTTGCATCAAACAAGGTGAGTCTCTCTGTCTAAAGAGTCACGGGGTCACTTAAAGCTTTCAGCTCCCATTTGGACGGTATCACATACGAACTGAAAAATAAGCATGAAATCGTTTTCACAGGCATGAAGTTAAGTACAGTACAAATACAATAATTTTAAGTTACTGTGTTCTAGTGTATTGTAAAGCTAAAGATGCATGCAAAAGGATATCCAACAAAAGTTCAACTGGAATGTTTTTGTGCCACTAAGAAATAGTGAATATCCACCTTACTGGTTATCCAGAAAACTTCATTTGTAAGCAGGTCTAACTCTTAATATTCAAAGCTATTCTTCTCACCATCAACTAGACGTCAATTAAAGGTTAAAGGTTAGCAGGAATGTGTGCCATATTGAAATGTAAGGATGCTGTTAGTTCTTTCTGAGTCATATGTCTTTGGCAGTCAAAAAAATGTTTAATTGATGTTCATGTTGGTACAAAACTATGATATTATGTCTGCCAAATTGTGCCAACTCAACAATTTCTAAACCTCTCCTAAAGCCACCCTAGTGTTTGCAGCAACCATCCAAGACACCCACTAGAACACGAGCACATCTCGTATGGTTAATCAACCCCTCATTGACTTTTTTTTAACTAATTAAATTAATCAGTTGTGAGCTGGTGGTGAAATTTAACAAATACGTGAAATGGCTGAGATGCCATTTGAGAACTGACGCTGTGTTCGTCTAGCCATCCAACTAGATATCAGTGACTTTTTGGGGAGCAGAAGAAATTCTTACTTTTTTATTGTTTCAACTTTTCACTTTTTTACAGTTCAGTTGCATATATTCTGAAGTTAAATTGTATTTTTTCTGAACAAATGTACACTCACTTCCCAGATAAATAGCTTTGAACATTTTCTTTTCACAGTGCTTTATATCTTTTCACAAGGTGATGTATATTCCACACATTGGTCATTGTACAAATTGTGAAAAGATAGACTGCTGGTATCGTGAAGGTCCCTGATGAGTTTATGCCCTGGCTTTCCCAGATACAGGCATAAATATACCGTGTTAAAACGCAGTTCCACCAAATGGGGTGTGACCCTCATAGGGACTCAGTCACATACTTTTAGGTAGCCCTAAACTCTCCCAGCGACACACTGTCGCTGTTAGCCCGCACATTACATCATGCTACTGGAGTGTGTCCCTCAGCAACAAATCCACATTCCAGTCCCATTGCTTTCTTCATTTCATCTCTCTGTTTGTTGGGAGAAAAACTGTCAACAGCTTTGCTTTACAGCTATTTTGTTGCTTATTACCCATTATTATTTGCGGTGACCTCTTTTGGTTACAACTTATCCTTTCCATCTGTTCTCCCAGTAGTATTTATCCCAAACAGAATCACAGCAAGCTTGGACGCTATCCCAGGATGCAAAGGGAACACAGCAGGGTAAATGGGATGCCAGTAACACATACGATCAACAGTGCAGGAGAGAGTTTGATATTGGGGGGGTGGTGGTGCATAACTTAATAATTTAAAGGCAAAGGTCTATTTATGCGGGGGGGGGGGGGGCTGGGGGTGAATAAAGTTAAAATTAAATATTGGGTGGTACACCGCCCCCCCCCATGTTCCGACAGCCCTATCTACAGTGAAACACTAAAAGCAGTATATATATAGACGCCGGGTTACCTTGTTGTAAGAGGTAACACACATTAACTTGGGAGAACACATCAATGTAAGATGTTAACCAGTTAATTATAATTGCAATTTTCCTGGGATTGAATCTGGCCATGAGTCTAGTAGCTAAACTATTGAACCCTTTCGTATTTTCTGTATGTGTTACTCAGAGCTCTTTGTCCTCTGCAGGTTTCACATTTGCCTTTTCTTCAGTGGTCCTTGCTGACCGGCCTCTTAAGAGACTATTGTTCCACAGACATAAACAAGGCGAAACAATCGGATTCCTTATAGGGATCTGGCTGAATGGCGTGATTGTGTGTTTCCAGGTGGAGTGCTGATTAGCGCTGCGGAAAGGCCTGCTGCCCTTTTGGCTGCACGGTCACCGAGCCAGGTGCTCTGCCGCGTTGATCGATAAGCAGAGGCTCGCCCTCTGAACCTCCCCTATGGTCATTGTATGACTCTCGCAGGTACCGAATAACAGCGCCCAGCTTGATGGCTCCTGAAGTCCGCTTTTTCATTAGTGCTCTTGTGAACTCAGGACCCTACCTCCTCTATCATGGCAATCTCAAACAGCAGGTGTGCGTCTTTGAATTTGCATCATATAGAGTTGAACCCTTTCGACCTTCTCATTCCTTTACTAGCTGGATTCCTATCTGTAATAATTATTATTTATTGTGCATCCATCTTCCATCCCCTTATCCAATGCAAAGACGATCAATGTCATTGCAAAACAAGATGGCTGACATTAACTTCTAAGCTGATAGAGGACACATTTTTCGTATAAGCACTTTGTCTGGTCATGGCGTTTGTCTTGTGTATGTCTTCAGTGGCCTGGTGTCCTTGCATGCTTTGAGGCCACAGTTATTGACATCCTGTCTTGTTCACTTGGGTTTGCGTGCTTGGGTGCAGCTGAATGAAACCAGGCTGTTTTCTTGACTTCGGGCAGAGGGATGTGCACTACAGCAGGCTGCCTGCTGCCATCATTTCCTTCCTTTGGGGGAGATGGCCCCATAAACTCCATCAGAAGCATGTCTGCAAGCTAAAGGCTAATCTGACTACTCTTTAAGTCTGCCAGCCTTCGTTCGTCCTGCACATCAGTGCCAGAGACGACTCCTGGTGCTCGGGGCTAATGGAGGACTGTCAGAGTGCCTGGGAGCAACAGGCAAACGCAAATCTTCGAAATGATAGCGCCGTTGGAATTTGCATCACATCCTAGGGTGTCAGACGGTCATCTAACCCATCCGCATGGTAGATCATTTCACATTTCATTACCCAGTGATAAAAAGGTAGTGAGTTGCACAGGCTTTCATGTAACATTTTAGATATTAAATATACATGTCACTCCACACCTTACTATACATGCCCAGGCAGGATATATTTCTTGATCTGTAGTCGGTGGAGGTTAAATCATTAATTCACCATAGCATGGCAGATAATTGAATATTCTCCTCTGCATGTGCGTGAGCTTCATTTTATTTTGGCATTTTTAAGGGACTGTAATAAGAGGGCCATTATTATTAAAAGGACATTTAAGATAACTGTGTGTTCTCCGTAAGATTTGAAATTGTGTTCTAATAATACTTTATCTGGCTATATTATGAGTTATTGGATTCTTACAGAAGTTCTGCAAACCATAAAAAGTAGAGGTGCACCGATCCATACCTATTAGACGGATCGGGTATCGGTCATATGTGGACTGATCCACGTCCGATACTTACTTATTTAATTGTCTCTAAAAAGACAGCTCCTATTTCGTGTTACATCTGTTTGTACAATCAATCGCACGACAACTTTTTCGCATTTTAGATACATTTTTTGCGGCATTCAAGCTGATCGCCAACGCTGCCATTCAGTGTGTGTGAGCACAGTGAGTTCCTCCTGCTGTGACGTCACATGCATACCCTTAGCAGTCGGAGAACCGTTAAAACAGCAGATAAGGGAGTGACGTGCTGGAAATATTTTGCACTTTTAACAGCAATTAGTAGCACAGTGAATTGTAAGCTTCATAAAAACAATGTTTTGAGAGATGGGAGTAGCGTTTAGTGTAAAATACCGTTAAACAAAACGCACGCTGTTGTGTAATACAATGCGAGAAATATGAAAAAAGCAATGGATGATTTGGACTACCTAGGGCTGTTTTGCGCACTTGCTACAGATACCATTTAATGTATTTTTTGAAAACATAAAACACAAATATTAAAAATTGTACACTACGTTTTGAACTGTTTTTCACCCGTGCACAATTAATTTCCGCCCGCATCCGTTACATTTAGGATGTTTTTCACCTGCTCCATCAAAAGTTGCGGGTTACCCGCACAGTCCGAAAACATGGTGAGGATAACTGGAATTACTAAATTGCGCATAGGTATGTATGTGTGTGTGTGTGTGTGTGTGCGCGCGCTCTGCGAAAGGTTGGTGCCCCAACCTGCATGGGTTGTTCCCTGCCTTGCGCCTGTAGCCTCTGGGATAGGCTCCGAATCCCCCGTGACCCTGAATATAGGACGAAGAGTTTCAGAAAATGGATGAATGGAGAAAGTGTGAAAGATTAATACAGTATCGATAACACTAATATGAATAAAATATTCTTTTTTCAGAACATTCTGTTTGGCTCCCGTGTACTTTTAAAATCCGTCTGCATGTTTGCTTGTCGGCAATATGTCATTGCACCTTGTCTTGTTTTGCGCTGCGTTTGTGTGTGCACTTTATGTAGGCTACCTTTCAGCTGTACCTACAAGTATTTCCCCTGGGTTAAATACGTTTTTCTTATTATATTGACTTTTCATATTAATCGTACGGATTATTTTTTTAGAAACCTTTATAAAACGTTTTATAACTCTTACATATGCATAGGATTAGTGTTTATGTTCTATAAGGTGTTATCGTTGCATATCGATACAGAAGGAAGCCAAGTGTTTTAGACACTGATTATTTTGAACATTGGACATACCATAAAGTTTTATAGCACGGTGCTCTGACTGCGTCCTGCCAACTATAAGAATGGCTTGTGGGGGGCAGCCGTCTTTATATTTGGAGACTCCAAAACCATCCTGGCTCCCTTTATGTGCCGCCACGGCCCAATAAAACAGAGGGAGCGCTAGCAAAGCGATCTAATCTCGGAGATGCGTCAATCATGCCTCTGTGGAGGCTGAAGTGCGGGGTTTGGAAACTGCCTTCCCCCCCCCCCCCCGCCCCCCACCCCTAGATCCCTGGGAGAGAGACGGCAGCTACGGCTTGCTTTGAAATCAAAGACTTTCAGGACTTTGTCGTCGTAGGATGTACTGACTCCTTTTTGCTTACGGCCGTAAGCGCGAGGACGTATTTGACTTCTGGATTATTAGTCCTTATCAAATGGTTTTCAATCTAAACCCAATGCGGAGAAATGGGTAAACTTCATTCAAAGCATGGTATGTTTCACTGCTTTACCCCGTCGAATGAGTTATGTCTTTCTAGGCTGATTTATGTCTTCACTTTATATTCGTTTAATGCATTTTTCCCTTTTTCTTTTTATTTCTGCATTTTTCTCTCGAAAAGCTGCCATTTGTAAACCGAGAGAGAGCCCTGAAGGTAAGATAAGTGAGAAGGAAAGTTACTACATTGATCGCGCAAAGTAACTTGCGTTCAAAGTCCAGCGTTGTTGACGAGTAATCAGGTCCGCTCGGCTTTTTGAAAAACGGATTGACTTAATAAAAACGGTATATTTCGCGCCCGTAATTGCCGATGTGTGTCTTCTGCGGTATTTTTAGGCGATAGCTTTGTAGTGAATGCCTGTTTGGCGAGGAAAGGGATCGACGACTGGATCATTAAGCAGAAATACTACTGCACCGGATCGCACATAGAGCAACGGGACAGCCAGCAGAAAACCATCTGCGATCTGTCGACAAGAGTGAGTATTAACGGATTTATCTGTGTCTACACATGGGCTGCTTTTGCTTTAACCATATTACAGCTGGGTTAGGGCTTATGAAGATGCCAGGGCCATCAATAAGCTGTTTTTGCGAAGTCACTTGTGCATGGGAAACGGATTGAAAAAGTGATTATAACCCTAAAACGTAAAAGAAAGCACATTCAGTAATGTTTCAACTGTTCAAATGAATGTTTTCAGATCTTTCATTTACCTTATTTCAGTTACCTCATTTTTATGGTTGAAAATCGGGACTGTTACCCATAATTTTATAATTACGCATTATTACCTGTATTTGGTGATCCCCGACATTACCTTTAGTAAAATCATGGTCTGATGTATTTGATTTGATTGTTTTAGGCTAAAATGGCAAGTTTTCCTAGTTGAAATGGACAGGGCTTATTTGTGCGACCATTTGCTGGCGAAAGAACGTTTTTGATAATCGTTATCAGAAAGTTTTAAAATCTCATACGCGTGTATGAAAGTTGCGATTGTAATACAATTTACTTAATTAAACATATGTTACTGTCAGCTAGGCTAAATCTTTAGGCAAATTGTTAAAAATCATGGGTGATCCTTGTAGCCCAGTGTACCTTAAGTTAACTGAGCTGTATGTTTCATGGTTACCTTCAACTGAGATAATAGTGACATTTTACAATTAATATCTTTAGTTGATAAATAAAACTTGGCATTTTTTAAAATAGCATCAGTCGCAGCTTTATGGATGCTTTTATATTAACCGTTTACAAAAGGCATGACATGTCAAAGTGCCGTTTTATTGTAATAGGCCATAAGCGCTCTCACGTGATTTCTAATGTATACATCTTTGGCGTATTGCTTGGGTGCAATCCCCGAAAGCGGAGTAGCCTTTTGTGATTTTTAATTAGTTAGATCTCAAGAACAGAAGAGAGCTTGACACAGTGGATGGAAAATGTAGTTTTATATACGTTTTGCCAAAAAACAAATTGAGCCAGTGGTACATTTTAAATGTTATTTTGATGGACTGATATCTCGGTGTTAATCTATCAACCAAATTTAATGCAGTCAGTGTTCTCAGGGTGTTTAGCTGAGCCTGAATGTTTTATGGTATGTGCATATACTACTGATCACAAGTGTGTGTGTGTGGGGGGGTCTAGTCTCTTAGCACCTCCTGATTAAAACTTCACAACACACACATGCTCTGAAATCCGAGTTTAATATTTATTTAAGACTTCCTGGCAGCAAGAACCAAAGCAGATTTTTTGGATTTCTGAATTTTTTTTTTTTTAAACCGTCACTTGTATAAGCTGGCCTTATAATATACTTGCATAAAATACATGTTACTGTCTGTAGGATGTGCAGGGGAGATCATCTCTGGAGGCCTCTGAATATTTTCCATGTGTGTGTTGCCCTTGTTTTATTCACCATTATCAAAGTTAACCTTCCAGGCCCAGGAAACTTGCCTGTGTCTCCATACTGGTCCATCACTGTTTATTTGAAGACGTGTGACCATTCACACAAGCCTGAGTCAGGAAATAACCCACTAACTGCTGTTACAGAGACAAACAAACCCAGCCTGGCTAACAATGCATATCCTACACCCAACATCCTGTATGTTACCCCGGGTCATAGATTGGTCTGTCTGTCAAATTCTTTTAAAAACATTAACGTATGAATAAGCTGAACAAAGGACCATTGTTATGCACTGAGATGTTACTGCACTTGATGCTTTATGTGAACAGTAAAGTGTTACTCTCCTTCTCTGTGCTATTAGTTCATTGTTGTTTTATTGCCCAGTGTCATCCCTTGATTTGGCTGTGGCTGAACAAGTGTGCGTGCTACTGCACTTATTGCACATGGCCAGTAAAACGTCCTGAATCTTAAATGGTTCTTTCATGTGCCTGCACCATACCACCTGCCACGAAACCTGGGGCGAGTCTGTGGGAACTGTAGAGTCCTTCGTTGCTTTTATACAGTGGGGGAGACGGAGTGACCACGATAAGGAGCTGCAGAGGAGGTGTAACTGGTGTGTAGTTACAGGACCAAGCAGCTTGGCTCTGCCAAGTGGGCCATTATAACTGAAGACCACCGCTTCTAGGAACAGGATGACTGTCTATACATGTTTAATAAGGGTGCTTGTTTGACGTCTACAGTTTGAGGTAGCGGCTGTATGGAAAGATGTTTATTCTCAGTTGTTTAGCGGTAGTTTTGAATCAGTGTCCTGTCTGTTAAATGCTGGGCGGGTTCTTTTTGGGTCTTACTGAAACTGAGACGTCTGGTCTTCAGTGGGTTTTCTGAGGTATTTAAAAAAAATTTGTTTTTAAACGGTTGGGTTTTCTTGAAAGCAAAGGAGCGAGCAGGTAACCCCACATTCTGCTTTTGGTTTGTCGTCAAAGTGCATAAACCGAACATTGCAGATAGGAAAGATCCCTGCTTATGCAAGAGAACTCTTGAAATACCGTTTTATAGTTTTGAATTTGAAATGCTGGAATCCAGCTTTTTTTAGTAGTACTGTTTTATGCTTCTGATTGTCTGCTGGAATTTTGTAATAAAGTATTATTTCATTCCCTGAACAAAAAAATGTAGTTATGAAACTGATGGGTCTTTATGGAATATGTTTGTTTTCATGTACTCTGTTACACTGTCCAGAATGTTTTCTTTAGCTTTCAAAGGAGTGTGTTAAGTAGTGGTTAGAGTTGGGTAAATTAATCTCTGGTGCTGAGCTGCGTATATGGAGCATAAACAAGCCTTCTGTCATGCATTTCCAAGTGAGGATGGCTGTTATCCTGGAGACAGAGAGTCTGGATGCTAAACTGGGGTTCCAGTGGTCCACTTATTTTGCTAGGAAATTAAATATAATAGTGATCGATTTATCATCCGTCGTCTACCCGCTCATTTTGGCCACGGAGGGCACAAGGGTGGGGTATTCCTTGGATGGGATGCACTTTTAAATTGTAGTATTTTATTTGCTTCAGATCTGCAATTCCCTGCTTTTGCTATTAAGTTTGGACTTTTGGACATTGGAAAATAATGAGAACAAGTTTTAGTGTTTGGTGGTGGGGTTCCTATGTGGGTCTTCCCCACAGGAGATTCTGGACACAGTGTTTCTGTCCCTCTGTCAACCCTGTACCCCACCCCATTCAACCCCCCCCAGCCACCCCCCACTCCCAGAACATGTGAGGAATGTTTTTGCGCCCCGAGGAGGTCTCCACTCTGGTGCCTGTGTGTCGCGCTGCCCCCGCCGCCAGCCCGGAACGGACCCGGACGCCATGTGCGAGGCTTTGCCGCCCGCGCCGTTGAATGCTCCCCCCCCGTGATGTTTCCCAAGCCCTGCACTCCACCTGTTTGCAATTCATGTCTGTCCCTTTCAGGCCCACAAACTAGGACCTCTGCTCACTCTTAGCTCCTCCTCCTCAGCTCTGCATTGTGCACTTTTCAGTTCTCCTGCTTCAGTCCTGGAATCTTTTCTCTCTCAATGAATCAGTTCCTTCATGCTGGCTTGTGGTTCCTAGGCTGGTATTAAAGCTGGGGATCTGACAAGTTGGATAATATATATGCCATAGATTTCCTCACATAAATATCTCTCCATTTCCCAATAGATCACCCTAAAATCTACCTATCCTTCCAAATCCTACCTCTTTTCTCTCTCCCTTTATCTGTTTCTCACATTCACTCACAAGCTGCGTGAGTCGCTGCTGATGAAATAAGGCTACATTTGAAGTGGGTCATGCAACTGGATGGCTTGAAATTCAATAGCTCTCCTCCCTGGAAGTTGGGTTAGATGCACCTCCTCCACATCGTTGAGTTGACCCGGCTTGCTTCCTCGCTCTTTAGACTGGTGGATGGAGCCAATTGGGTCGCCCTATTAAATGCCACTGGGGGCTCAGGGGCACTAAGGGCACAACCTATCAAAAAAAGATATAAATGCCGTCAATTGATTTACAACGGCAGGGTGATGGGAAAGCAGCCATCGGGTCTCCGGTCCCCATGTCACACTTGGTTTTTTCCGCTACGCTAGGCTAAAATGCTACTGTAAAACTTTCTGGACCGAACGAAACCTTTAAAGGATTTCTTGGTACCTCGTATGAAAAACACAGCAGGTTTTCATTCTTTTTCCCTCCGTTTTTTTTTAAACCCTCACAAAGCACTAGCTGTTTCCATTGTACCCAATGCGGCATTTGATGTTGGCACCTCACCCACATTCTTGCGCTTTTTTTTATTTTTTTTTATGTGTGTTTGCGGTAAACTCCTAGGCACATCACCTTCATGAAACAGAATTTCCTATTATCTGCTCCCCTTCATGCTCCATGGCGTCGTCTTCCCGCTCCCTGTCATGCTGTTCTGCTTTCTCCCCTTGCCGAATGCTCCTGTTGCTCTTTGAAGAGACTTTGAGAAGTTTGTAGTCCTCAAAGAAAATGACTTGCCTTTGGGGAGACTGTCTTCTGGTCAAAGGATAGCTTTTTTTTTTTTTTTTTTTTTATTATTATTATTATTATTATAATTTTCTTCTTTCTCCCGAGGCGAAGAAACGTTGCTGCAGAGTAAATGTGACTCTGGGGCTGGGATGCATCGGAGCGTCGTGATGTGCGGTTGCTGCTTTCATCCTATCCATTCCACTGGCCAGTAGCCACACTGGCTGTAATAAAAAATTAGCTTGTGCTGAAATTTATGCGGTTTGTTTGAAACTCATCAGCTGCAGCCAGGTACTGCGCGGAGCGGGCTGGCAGCCTCGTGGGCCGCACTCTCAGAACAAAGGGCAACAAATTGTACCTTTGCTTCTCAGTGGGGCTGTACTCTGGTTATTGTACCTTAAAAGGTACAGAAATGGACTCTGCGGAGCATCCCAAAGATACAAAGAGCATTACTGTACCATCAATGGTACAGAAATGTTCCTCAGTCCGTTTCTGTACCTTTAAAAGGTACTCTTATCCCATGGCTAGGGAACAATTGGCAGCTGTACCCTAGCTGTAGGTTATATACCTTTAAAGGTGCAGAAATGGACTCTGCGGAGCATCAATGGTACAGAAATGTTCCTCAGTCTGTTTCTGTACCTTTAAAAGGTACTCTTATCCCATGGCTAGGGAACAATTGGCAGCTGTACCCTCGCTGTAGGTTGTATACCTTTAAAGGTACAGAAATATACTCTGGAACATTTTTGTGCCATTGGAGGTACATTAATATTTGTACCTTTGGGATGTTCCTCAGAGTCCATTTCTGTACCCCAAATTAGACTAAAAGGTACATTTACCTACAACTAGGGTACAAATGACAGACCCTGCACTGGTGTACAGCCCCAGTGACAAGCAAGGGTACTCCTTTTCTGACAGTGTATGGATTTTTCTGCAATCTGGAGTTGACGTGTCTGACGCTAAATAATTTTATCTGCACTCTAAAATCCTTTAGTCTCGTTGTAGTTGTCATTGCTAATTTAACAATACCCTCACAAGCTCACTTTGACCCTGGCCAGGATGCCTGATTGGGAGCTTTAGGTGTGGATGCAGAAGGAGATGATGGCTTGGTTGGTAGCTACCGGAGATGTGGACGCAGAAGGAGATGATGGCTTGGTTGGTAGCTACCGGAGATGTGGACGCAGAAGGAGATGATGGCTTGGTTGGTAGCTACCGGAGATGTGGACGCAGAAGGAGATGATGGCTTGGTTGGTAGCTACCGGAGATGTGGACGCAGAAGGAGATGATGGCTTGGTTGGTAGCTACCGGAGATGTGGACGCAGAAGGGGATGATGGCTTGGTTGGTAGCTACCGGAGATGTGGACGCAGAAGGAGATGATGGCTTGGTTGGTAGCTACCGGAGATGTGGACGCAGAAGGAGATGATGGCTTGGTTGGTAGCTACCGGAGATGTGGACGCAGAAGGAGATGATGGCTTGGTTGGTAGCTACCGGAGATGTGGACGCAGAAGGGGATGATGGCTTGGTTGGTAGCTACCGGAGATGTGGACGCAGAAGGAGATGATGGCAGCTCGCCTTGGCGTGCTTGGAGATACATGCCTTTACGCCTCTGGCTTCTTCTCAGACTCCCAAAACATGCCTTTTAGCTGAATTTGCTGTGACTGCATGCCCTGGGATGGATTCAGTGTCTTCTGTCTCCTGCTGGTGCTTCCTGGGATTGGCCGCAGGCTCGCTGCAGCCCTGAATTGGATAAATAGCTATGGGAATTGGATGGGTGGGGGAGCGGAGACCCCCATTGCTTTCAGGTGAGGTAAGCCCGAATTGGGAGAGTAGGGCTTCTCTTAGGCAATATTTCTAAATGCAGTTCAAAGTCAAAGTAAACTTTATTGTCATCTCTGCTATATACTGTACAGGTACATAGAGAGACGAGATGACGTGGCTCCAGTTTTTTTTCAGTGCAGACGAGAGAAAGACATGTAACAAATAGGCAAGTGGTAAACAAAGTAAATAAATATAAGATACACTATACTTGGAGAAGTTTAGGGTGTTGTTTTTAATACTAGTAATTTATTATTTGATTAATATAATTTTTATTTGATGGCATTTTGATTACTACTCATGGAGATTAATTAGAGGCAATGTACCGGGCTTTGCTTGTTGATCATCATGACCATTGCTGTTTATATATTTTTAAAACCATGTTTCTAACTTTGCCCCAGTTTGATTCCCTAACTGAAGTGTAAAAACCATAATAAAATATCCTGCCTGGCCCAACCTTTATAATTCTCATTGGGCTGATTTTCTATCTATTTGTTTATTTATTTGTTTTTGTTTGGCATGATTGTTAATTATTTTTTTAATTTATTTTTACGCTGTTGTCCATGTCTGGCATAGAACGGCATGGCAAACCATGTTAGTCGGATTGCTAGTGGATGTGCTTTGATATGTCTGCGTGGACTGCTGTGTGTGTGTACACCAGTGCATACGCCCGCCAGTGCGCGCGCATACGCCCGCCAGTGCGCGTGAACGTTTGTAAAAATAGTGATGAGCCATCTGAGGCCCGGGAGGTAGCGGGAAAGCGGCGTGGTGGCGTGCGTCTCGCCTCGGCTCTGCGGATGTGCTGTGGAGATCAAAGCCTTCCCAGAGAATGTGCTCAGAATCCCGAAAGGATTAGCAGCTGAGATTTCTGCTTCATTTTCCAAAATATCTTCACGCTGCGCCATGATCAGGAGGAGTGAGGCACCTCCGAGTCTCACTGTCCGGCCGAGTTTCCGGCTTAAGGAGGTTCTGTGCTGGCGATGTTAAAAGAATCAGATTGAACTGTTCAATGTTGTGTAATAAAGTGCTCCAGTCAAATTCCAATTTGATATTGGTGGCAGGATTGAAGGGAATATTCACCATAGAATTAAGGTTAGAACATTGTGTTGGACTCATAAGCCCACGTTTTTGAACCTTACAAAACATCTAAAGATTTTGCCTCCGGAAGCCATCTTTAAACTGCACAGACACTCAGATGTTCCAGTGTATCTGTTATCTCATGTTCCTTCACTGGATTCATCTGCATGTTGTTTGGTTTGGCACCAGCTGGTGGAGAAGGGATCCTGTGCAGTTCCTGTCTATGAATTTCACACCGTAGTTGGATGGTAGGTCGGGTCCTGTGCCCCCACCATCGTTGGCAGTCACTGAGTTGGCTCGGGTGTTTCAGGACCAGCCTCCCTCTGACTGTTGCATCTCTGTTGCCTCTAGAGCCTTCCAGAAGTGGAGCATGATGATGAAACAAAGTGAGATTTCGGGTCAGGGAGGCAGAAGCGAGGTGGTGCAGGGAACGGCCTGCTTGTGGTTCCCTTCCCTTGTCTTAGATACTGAGGATTTCATATCGGCCAGTCAGTAGGGGTCGCTAGTGGGTTCCATCCAGTTCCCCTTTCTGGAACCTGCAATACCTGTATCTGGAGGGAGAACCTGATTTAATCCTTGTTTATCATGTTCGCTTCATGTTCAAAATATGAACGTTTAGTACATTTTGTTGGAAATATAGCAGAAGTAAACATTTGGCTGAAAAAGGTGCTTTGTGAAGCTATAGATCTGATCCCAGCCGGATCCCGATGTTGGTGATCCAGTTGAGACCGACCCTGAATGCCTTCATTTTGAGAAGCGCTGCTCTGTGATGTGGCGCAGGTTTGGGATGTAAATAGTCACCAGCAGCTTGTTTGTTATAATCGCCCCCCGCCGTATGGTGTCCGTGCGCTCGCAGGGGCCTTGAAGGTGGCCTTTGAGGGAGAGGGAGGTGGACCAGACTGCTTGTATTGGGGTGGGGAAACCTGCCCACCCATCCATATGCCCACTGAGGTTCTTCAGGATATATACTGATCTGCATTGTGGGTGGTGTAGCAGATACTGATCTAGCAGCGGAGAGGATACAACAGGATCTGGATTTAATTAGCGACTGGGCTGATACCTGGCAGATGAAATTTAACATAGATAAATGTAAGGTAAAGAAGGACATTGCTGCCTTGGAAAAGGTGCAACGTAGGACTACGAGTAATTCTTGGTCTTAGAGGAATGTCTTATGAGGAGAGGTTAGCTGAGCTGAATCTGTTTAGCCTCAAGCAAAGGAGACTAAGGGGAGACATGATCCAGGCATATAAGATTCTAACAGGTCTGGATGCTGTTCAGCCAAATGGCTACTTCAATATTAGTTTAAATACTAGAACTCGTGGCTATAAGTGGAAATTAGCGGGAGAACATTTTAAAACGAATTTGAGGAAGCACTTCTTTACACAGCATGTAGTTAGAGTATGGAATAGTCTTCCTGCTAGTGTAGCACAAGCTAAAATTT
Source organism: Brienomyrus brachyistius (assembly GCF_023856365.1). Classification (NCBI taxonomy): domain Eukaryota; kingdom Metazoa; phylum Chordata; class Actinopteri; order Osteoglossiformes; family Mormyridae; genus Brienomyrus; species Brienomyrus brachyistius. The sequence continues at coordinate 703,384 of NC_064545.1, forward strand.
TAACAACTTTGATGTATTAGTTAAGTTCTCCCCAAACGAGCTTGATGGGCCTCCTCGTTTGTAAATTTCTTATGTTCTTATGTGTGGCAGTGTCTGAAAGTGCTAAGAAGATCAAAGGTCTTCATCTCGCATTAGCATTCATTTATTATTTCATTTATTAGTTTTGGAACTTTAATAATATGCTAAATGTGGCTAAAGATTGATTTCTTTCTTTTCTTTAACGAAACTGCAATATGCTGACAGGAGTGCATGTCATTCTCTCAGGATTAAATAATGGCAGTATTGCTTGTGATATTCCATCTATTAGCACCAATCTATTTTAACCCCCCTCCCCTTTGCCTTCTCTCTATTCACTTGTACTGCTATATGACTGTCATGAAAGATTCAACCAGGTGAGTAGATGCCTTTTAGTGGGATTACATTTTGCTGATGGCATAAAGTTGCATGTGCCAGCGAGGGCTCAAAGCCCCCCCCCCGTATCTTGATTATGGGAGCCCTACACCTGAGCTGCCTGTTAGCCGTTCAGCCCATGTCCCCGATCGGTGGTCATGTGATCCCCACTTCCTCTCTGATGTCATTCTCCGAAATTCACATGCAAGGCAGCATCCCTCATTCCTCTGGCGGTCATGCTTGAGCTGATCCAGCATGACTCTGGCCTGTTCTCAGCCCCCTAACCTCCTTTATTTTGCATAAAAAAATCTGTGGCACTTCTTAAGGTTGTATTTTCTTGTTTATCGGTGCTTTTCTCATTCCTCTACGTTTGCCGTTTATTTTTGTCCCACTTAGCAGCTGTGTTGATTCTAATGCTCCGGTCACATGGATACCCCCCCTCCTTGCTGTTTCCAGAGCGTCGGGGACACCAGTGGACCGGAGCCTCCGCATGGGATTCTGTGGACACCGCTGGGATTAAATGGTGGCTTTGAAGTCCATTACTGTTACACTTCATGCTGGTTGAGCGTGAATAAAACTGCAGCCGAGGTAGAGACATGTTTTCGCGTTCTCTTGGGGGGGTGGGCTATGAAGGAGGCTAGTCTTTAGTACCTTACTCACACGTGGCTTATGTCGCTGCCCCTGTGCCGTTTGGGACCTTTTGAGAAGCTTCTCTTTTAAGACGGGTATAAAAATCCCCCCAGTGGTTTGTAGGGGCTGAGAACTTTTGAAGTACATGGTCGAGATCCACGTTCTGTCGCATGGGGCACGCCCCTGCGGCTTTCTGTCTCGGCCACAAGCGGCCCACCAGGGCAAATGAAAGCTGAGACATGCAGGAGTTGTGACGACGCGTTTGTGTTGGCGTGGAAAATTGTGCTGTCTGTGTAAGAACACCGTTGGAGAGGTCGTTGGGTTGACCCTGACGACAGTGGCAGACCTCTCTGTGGGTCATCCTGGGTCTGCTCAGGTGATCAGCCGAGCCACCCCTGGAAAAGATGGTTGCTGGAACGTACTTCTGGTCTGTCTGCATCTTTGGAAGGATGTAGAATGAGTCCAGGGGTTTAAAGAGGCACAGTAACAGGCCAACTCACTGCCTCTCGCCGTGGGGAGAGCGCGAGCCCTCTCACTTCGCTACAGCTGATGGTTGTATGTGGGTCGACCTCCGTAAACCTGCATCCCTTTAATTATCCTGAGGTCGACCTCCCTCTGTCACGGCCTCAGGAATGAACTGCTCACAAGCTTCTTGGTCGTAATTGGGAGTTTGATGTTGAGATGAAGCTTGCCAGTCGTTTTGAGACCTTCTACTCCACCATCACCATAGTGCTTTTTCATCTCTAATGAACTTCATGTATGCTAACAGGCTAATACTGTTGATTCATGGCTTTTGGCTGACCAGGGGGAACCGTAAATCTACTCCGACTGACGGAAAGACCTCATCTCTGTCCCAGTCCTCATGTCCTGTAGGAAAAGAAGCTTCCAGACTGGATTTATTGACTGAGACCAGGAATATTGAGGGCAGTTTCTTATTTAACCCTTTTAAGGGTTGATTTCTGAGATTCTGTAAAATGACAAAACCAGGCAGCTATCAGACTTAGACACTGTGCTCCTGACATTTTAACTGACTTCCTAACAGCGGAACAAGGATTAAGCGATGGAAAGGTAATGGATCCCGGGTGGTTGGTGGAATTGTAAAGACTTTTTTATTTATAACGAATAAAAAGCTAGAATCTGAGGTTTTATAATTTTATACTTTGTAATGCAGTTTCCTACCAATTCCTACCAATCCATATTAAACAACACAAAAAGCCATGGTCTTTTTAGCATGACACAGATAAGCGATACAAGTGCACGCATGGCATACCAGATAGGACTACCACTTCGGTTTTAACATCCTGGATGGGCTACGTTTTCTAACACTTCAAAGGCTGTCGCGTTGCTCGATCCGTCCACCATCAAACTGTTTGTCAGGGTCATGGCAGGTCTGGAAAAAATGCCAAGAAGACAAGGGGCAATTTATAGGTGGCAGTTGTCATAACTGCATGTCTTTGGGCTGTGGCAGGGAGCCAGGTTGGCCCAAGCAGAACATGCAAACTCCACACATGCAGAGTGGAGGTGGGATTTGAACCTACAGCCCTAGAGGCACACAGCAGCAGCGCCTCCTACCTGTCTCTGTGCTCCCAGTAGCACACAAAGCATCATGGGATGAGGAATTCCCATAGCACTGTTTTTAGAAAGAGGTTTCCAGGGAAGGTCATGGAAAAACACAAATAGTGGAGTGTGGGCAGGGGAGGGGCTGGGCCGCACTGCACAAGAAGACCTTCTGACAAAAATAGGGGTGTTGATTACTTAGCCAAACCCAAGGTGCTCGGAGGGTTTGAGTTCGTTTGCATTCATGTGGAGGGTTTCTCTTGCTGAATGACAGGTACTTTTATAAATTTGCACGAGGTCGTCTGTCCAGCTGAGATTTAGGAGTGCTGGAAATGAGAATCTCAGGTATGCTTTTTACCGCAAAGTACCTCTCACACTGTAGTCTCACTGTGTTCGGTACTCGTGTTTTAATACCTTTTAAAAATCCTTCATGAAACGACAGCATATTTTTATTTAACATTTGTAGCATATTAACCGATTTATTCTAATGGAAGTAAATTAACTCGCCGGGGTTTTGGCGAAATGCAGCTCGTGCGATTTCGGCTAAACTAAGTGTAACCTATTAGAATTAATTGCCTCTGATTATCATTTCAAATGTGGCGCAAGTTATAGTGAAGTATGAACTCAGTATTTTAATTCTAAAGAATATGTCTTAAAACTGTATTTTTTATAATGCCAAATCTGACTAAACGTGAAGGATTAAAGAGTGTATTTTTTAAACTAAGTTCTTTAGTAATTTTCACCTTGAGCTGTTAAAAGAACTTTATCTGCCTTTACGGGCTCCTCTTGTGTCTGTATAAACAGCTGAATCAAGCGCCTGCATCCTGGGGAGTTTTTCAGTGGTGTGTTTGCACAGTTCTGGAAGGGTGGAGATGACTCACTGATTCTTTTGGGAGTGGGCGTGTTTGCCCTGGGAAAGTAGGCGGGGTCTCACTGTCGTCATGGCCGCTGTTTTATCAACACACCCTGAAGGACACTGGATTGGCTGATTTATCCATATCCATCTATGTACAGCCAACCATGCGGGACTCTGCCCTGCCAATGCTCATGTTGGCAGATGTGTAGAAGCTCAGTCATTTTGCCCCAGATAACGATGAGAGGGATCCAGCTGTTTAACCTGCCTGTGTTCTGGTGTTCTTGCTGTGCATGGAGAGTGTGACACGGCAGGACAGGCATAGGTCATGAGTATCTGTGGAATGGCTTGGGTGTTGTCTAACTTTTCATGCCGTCATACCTTCCAAACACTGTGACACGATACTATATGGTATTTCGACAGTATTTTCAAAAAGTAATGTTATATTTCTGTTGTTTTGAAATCTTGGTGTGGGGGGTGGTGGGTTCCCTGCATGATAAATTTCTCCAGACCACCACACGCGTTGAGTTTTACTGCCAAGATTTCAAATCGCTGCGGTATTCCCAAAATACCATGGTTTACCATATCACCTTATCATGAACAGCGTGTTACATCTATGGACTTTCTTCACTGATTCCTCTGCTTACCAAACTGGTGAGGAATCATTTAGCAGTAGTTTGCTTGATTCGCTGCCCTGATTTACCTTCACTCTATCTGCTTAGTACAGACAGAAGCTGCTGTGGGTGAGGTGTATTAGGGCGGGATTATGCCTTCCCGGCTGCCACCTCAGACGCCTTTAGTATAAAGGATGCGGTGGTGAAATTCATTTCTGGAGGGCTGGGATTCCTTCCCCAGTGTGCTGTGAATGTCACTGAGGTATCGTTGACATCATGGCATAGAGCTGCTGTGGAGACCTAACTGTGTTTAGCACACTCTTCAAAAACATGCGGTTTTCGAATGTTTTGGACTGAAACTGTTTGAATGTTGAAGAAGATCCAGGTGGCGTAAAGGGCAGTAAAACTGAGAGCTAGGCCTGAATTTGGGACATACTCTGGATGAGTGCAAGGTATGAAATGTGAGTGTGTGTGTGTGTGTCCTTCCCTGGTACTGTTCTGACTAAAGTGAGTGAGCAGTGAGCCCTGGCGAGAGATCAGTGGAGGCTGTCGTCGCTTCTATAAATCACTGTCCTGTGCAGGCTTTTCAGCTGACGGGACCTGTGTCGACCGGCACGCGCTCCCACGCTCACGCACACACTCTCACCATCTCCCCCAGCACTGCAGGACTCTGCACCATCCCTTGGGCTGGCATCTTTCCGCTCTTGACGTTTTGGCCCTCTGTGCCGGCCTGGTGTAGCCAGGCTGTCCCATCAGCACTGGGCCTGGCATCAAGGCTGACCAGATTCCAGCTGGCCTCCCTCTGTGCCCCCAGCCTACATGAAATACCATGTTGACACCGAATGGCGCTCGAACCCAAACCACAGTCTTGTCGGAAGTTCTCATTCGCTCGTTCCTAAGCGAAGGGGGTTTCGCTCTTTTCTCATTGTGGGCCTCTTAGTTTCATTTGTTGGTGTCTACATCTCTGTACTTGCACGGCTGCTGAAGTGCGCCAAATAAAACAGGCTAGGAGCAGCTCCAGGATTTACTTTGTAATAGAACACACGGCGTTCTGTGGAAGTGAATCACCTCTCGTTTATGAAGGGACTTGCAGAAGCACATAAGGGGGACACAGAGCCAGGGCTTTTGAAGGCTCTGGCAGCAGCTGGAGTTTTTAACATTCTTTTTGGCTCCACAGAACCTGTTAAATGTCATGTCTGGAAAATAATTTTTAGTACCTCTGATGTTAAGGAAGGTGCTTTTTTTTACCTGTTAACTGCCTTTCATTATGCAGTAAAGCCTCAGTCCGAATTGGGTGCCTCTCCTCATGCAGAGAGATGAGTTCTTCAGCTTGTATCTGAACCCTGTGAAGTAATTAATCCCCCCCCCCCCCCCCATTACACTGGTCATTTTTCACCCTGAGGGCATCTCATCAAAGTCTCTGTCTGCGTGGCACTCGGTTAAAGTCAGCAAATCTACTTCTCTTCGCAAACGGATTCAAGGAAATTCATCATTTAAAAATGTTTTGACCATTTTTCCCCTCTCAATTAAACTAATTCTAGAAATGTGCAGTTAATACATTTTTGAGGGAAGAGTACAGACTCTCATCTTCCTAGGATGAATGACACGGGCACAGAGCACTCGCCTCGCTGTCTGCTGTCAGCTCACTGACTATGGTATCGCTTCTCCTTACCTTACTGTGTGTTCCGATGTTGCCGGTTCCCCCTCTGCCCTCAGATCCACCCGCTTTCTTGTGTCCTGTCCCGTGACGTTCAGACGGAACGGACAAACGCTTTGGCTCGGCTCCAGAGCGGTGTGAAGGCAGCCGCTTGTTCTCGCCCTGTTCTCTTCTGATCACGGCCAAGTCTGTTTAGCAGCAGGCCTGCACTGTGAGCAGCCCAGCTTGTGGGTAGATGATCAGGTTTTATTTTCACTGCATGGAGGTCAAAGCCGCAGGTGTAACCGCTGCAGGTGCCGGGTCTGTTCGTCATGCCCATCAGCCCTCTATCCCAACACTCACACTCACGTCTACAGCTTAGCTTGGAGGACCGCGGAAATGTCGTGTTAGCACATTACTATGTGGTGCTGCCCTCCCCAATCAGCAATGACCCAAATGAAGGGAAGGCTTCCTGAAGCCAGTATCGCAAGATCTCTGCTTAGCTTCAACGAGAAGTGCCTGTGGAGGAGTCTCCAGGCCTCGTGGAAACTCTGCTGAAGTTGATAATAATTCAGCTGCCGTCCATCACGGCTAAACATCTGCTAAACAAGCCATTCTCATATCCCCCCCCCCTCTTGATTTGAGCTCATTTATCTATAACAAATGTCCGCCGCCCATGTGGGGTGTGTGGCCATTTTCCTCTTTACGTTACTTTGAGTGATCTGTGACGTCAGGAACGTTGGGTACAGATTTTCAGCTTTTGTGGTAGAACTGCCTTTTAAGGCCGCTGGTTTGTACCTGGTTAGTGGAGGCTTTTTACTCATCCAGGCTGATGGCTGATACCCACTGGGGGTCTGTGTGAACATGCTGTGTGACACAGTCCCCCAGGTCTAGGGCACTGGGGCTCTTCGGTCACCTTGTGTCTTAATCTATAGCGTGCTGGTCCGTTTGTATCTGTCCCAAAGTGTCCCTGATCCCCAGATGATGATTCCAGCGGCTATATTCATGTAATTCAATGGGAGACCCTAGTCGAAGTCGGGTTTCTATTTCATAAGTGGGCGTGTTGGGAGCGGCTGGGGGCTGTAATGGTTTTTGAATAGTAGCCAGATAAGGTATCTTGATGCTTAGTACTATATTTACTGGGAGACCTGGAGGAGATGGACTGCAGCAGTGATGATCCTATCAGGGCTGACCTTGGCTTTTCCGAATTAATGACAGTTCCATGCCAGACGTCTCATTCGGAGGTTCTTTGTGGAATACTGTCCATAATGGTGGGGGTAGTACAGGAGATTACGTATTCCCTCCTGCTTACATTTTTTTAAGTCCCTATGCCAGACTCGTTGGTGTATTAGAAGCTGTTCAGGAATTGCAACCACATAAATGTCTTTAGCAGAGTATGTGGTTATTAAAGGATCCTGTCTGTTTACTTAGACGAATCCCAGAATTTGTCTTTCTGTCCCAAGGCAGTATTTTAACAATTCCGTGCCTTTTAATTTCACAAATATTTCCTCAGGGGTGGGTATACTGAACGAAACCAGTTTGTTGGAGGGGAGGGCATTTTTTCCCTTGGCTTTCGTATTTTAAGCCAAACCAAAATCCAACAGGAAAATATTTGGGGAATATAGCACCTTTCTTGAGTCTTTGTGCTTTTTTTGGGAAATGTGAGTGGCTTTCTGTGTATACAATGTACATGGTTTTCAGCTGCACATACAGAATTAATGGCTATGTGTATAAATAGGATTGAGGTTTGTACCAGCAAGGGTCTCTGTTTTTTATAAGCTGGAAAAGTGTTTGCCAGCGTGGTTATGCACTAGAAGGCTGGTGACCAGCTCTTGTGTACTCTCCAAGACGAATGAGACTGCCAAAGTGGTTTGGATCAGGAATTTGGGGGGAGGGCAATGGGAGACCCTAGAAGTCGGGTTTCAATTTCATAAGTGGGGGTGTTGGTAGGGGCTGGGGGCTGTAATGGTTTTCACTTGGATTCAGGCAGGGTGTTCGGAAGCAGTGAAGCAGATACCTGATCCAGTTGATCTGGTTCCCGCTCATGTCCCCCTCCGGCACTGGGATCGCGCCCCCTTCAGTATGTGTGTGCAGGGCCCACGTGGACCTGAATGCCCTTCACAGTACGGTCGCACCAGCTGCTGTGAAAGGAGGCCGGTGTAGCTACAGACCTGTCCATGCTGTGTTTATATGTATTGTGCTAATGTCGTAAACTGGATCTCAGCTCATTGAGTGTCTGCTGTAATGTCGTCCCCTACAGGAAGCCTCGGATGAGGGCTGCGGTGAGGGGATCAGCGAAGCACACTGCAGCTTAGAAGGTAGGCTGTCCTCAGGTGCCCGAAATGTGCCGATGGGTGAATAGGCGGCCCTCTTGCAGCTCCCCAGTTTCCCCTTTGCCTCCTCTGCTGTTATACACTCACTCTCTCTAAGCCAGTGTTTTTTCACCCGGTCCTCAGGGACCCACAGATGGTTCACGTTTTGCTCTATGCCCAGCAGTCCACAATGGGAAGCTGGGAGGGAGCAAAAACGTGGACCGTCTGTGGTTCTCTGAGGACCGGATTGGGAAGCACCACTCTAAGCCCTTGTCATTTAATCTGGGCCCTTTTTTTTCCAAGCCGTCTGCGTCGCCCCTGGATTAAAGGCTGAGCAGAGGGAGGGGCCTCTGGCATCGGACCCCTCTTATCAGTCCTAGCAGAGGCTGGTTTGTGGCGAGGGGGGGCTAGTTAATCTACCATCCAGCCCCTGCTTCCCCAACCCCCACCCCCGATCCAGCCTGTGTAACAATGGCGGGGGTGTTCAAGCCCAAAAGTTGCACCCTGCTCTGAAATAAAAAGATCTTCCAGCAGCTCTCAGCAGACCCAGGTGCATCGCGCCCAGTGCGTCCCCGCATGCTGGCCTAACAGGAAGTCAGGAAACACCGCTGACTGACAGAAGCCACGTTCTTGCCTCTGTCGCGGCACTCGGCCCCTTCTCTGCCCTCAAGGCTTGGTCAGGAGGGTATCTATATCATGGTGTCCGTCAGACTCGCTGGCACGAGTGAGTACACTGCTGCTGATGCCGGCCTCATAAGGAGTCCCTCTTTCCAATAAGACTGCGGTCGATCTTGTCCTGGAGAAGGAGGTGCTGCACCAAAGGATGTTGCATGATGATAATTTTCCCAGAATCCCATAGTCCGCTTGGGGTTTATTCGGTGCTCATCCAGAATGGCTTATTGGCGCAAGGGGCGTACAACCTTGGTGGGATGTGGTGGGAACTAAGGCCAGTTTAAGGACACCAGTTCACCCATATTATGCATCTTTGGACTGTGGGAGGAAGCTTGCAATAACTTAACACACAGCTGGGAAAGGAATCAGCCCTGGGGGTGCGAAGTTGATATCCTTGCCCCCAAGCCAACACGCCACTTCTTTTTCCGATTCAGCAAGTAAATGTCTGTATCTTCAGTTTGGGGTTTTTCATGCTGGGCTTAAACCCTTGGATTTACTGGACCAGTGTCTGAAGTAACTGGTGCTGTAGTCCTACTGGTTGTATGGAGCAGTGTTGGGGGGGGGGGCATTGTTACCCTGACTCTCGGTTAGCTGAATGGAAAGACCTCAGCTGGGGACCAGGAAAGACTGAGCGTGTTTCTGCATCTGTAGGCCCGGCAGCGGGGGCTCAGGTTGCACTTCTGAAGGGTTGAGTGAATGGGGGGGGGGGCTGTGGTGGCATTCAGGCTGAAAGAATGGAGGGAGGGGTGTAGCTGAGAGAAGCCGAGGCTGTGTGTGTTGTTCTTTTGACGCGCCAATCCACCTTCCTTTCAAAAATCAAAAGGCAAGAGTGTAAATAGAAAGGCAGGAAGTCTTCTGCCTTTGGGGATGGCTTCCTAAGTAAGTAATCAGTCTAGTAAAGTCATAGAGAAGAAAGGAGATACCAGAAAGATATCTGTGGCTTTGCCCTCACCTCCCCCGGATACATGTATGCTTTCTTTCTGTATTTTCCATTAACAACTTTTAATTGTATTTTTTCACGGGCTTCAGACCTCCTCAAGATTTGAACTTTGTCCTGGTCTCTGATGGCTCAGTGGTAGAATTCTCACCGCCTTGCATTCGTTTCCCAACCAATGCGATGCTTTATATTTTGGGGGAGCAGTATGTGGCTCAGTGAGTTGGGACACTTTGCTTTGCCGGTGATTGAAAGGTCACCATTTCAAATCCCAGGGTCGGCAAAGTGATCTCAGTTTCGAGTCTTTGAGCCCTTAACTCCCAGTTATTCCAGCGACTGTCTGACCCTGCGTTCTCAATTGTATGTCACCTTATATAAAAGTGTCTGCTAATTGGAAAAAAGTTAGTTAATGGTCTCTGTTAGAATGATAGTTTTAAGACTTGACCTTGTGCTAAAATGGCACTTTGGTCTTGGACACAGTAAACAAATGCTGTAGAGTTTCTTTTTGGGGTCTTGGGTAGAAAAACACATATTTATGATGCCAGAATCTTAGGATCTATCCAAGCATGAAGCTGTTCATGTTCTTATAGTGTTGATGCTTTGCACATATCAGAAGGAGGGTCAAATGTTTCGAATGAGGTTATAGTAGATTTTATTTGGACATTTTGTTACTACCAGAATCATTCTTTCCTAAAGTGGGGTCTGCAGCATGGAGTATTTGAGTGTAAACAGTACTGCATTGGTTGTTTTGTGTCTTAGATGATTTAGAGAGGTCTTAGGGGTGTTTGCCTTGATTTTGGTGAGGCATTCCAAGATGTTTTTTTTTCTTCCTCAGACTTTCTGTTGAGGGAAAGGACAGGATCTTTGATGTACAGAGAGCAGAGCAGGGAGATGAAATATAGCTGTTTCGCCTGGCCTTTTGGCTAATACAACAAACACGGTTTAAACTTCGCTAATTAATTAGCGATTCTGTTTCAGAGCTGTCAGATCTTTATCCAAAAGGCACAGCAGAGCTTGAGAATAGAGCTTCAAAGTGCAGCAGAGGGAAATCGAGAGGGCAAATTTAATGTGCCACTTTTTTACCTGTGGCTGAAAACCAACCTTACCGCTTTGCAGAGCTGGTCTCCATTCGATCTTCGACAAAGCAGAATTCTGAAATCGAACGGAGACATTTAGAGCTGACACATTCCCACCATTATTTTTTTCTCCTCTCAGCTGGCAGGAAGACTTGGATGGACTAACTGAGCCGCGCTTGTCAGCCTCGCTTTACTCGCCCTGGTTTCTCTGTCCGAGATGAAACGGTTTCTCTCCCTTGGCCAACATGCGGTCTTTCTTGTGCAGTGGCGTTACCTCCGGAGAAGATGGAGAGCTGCTGCACTCAGGACAAGATGCAGGAGGACAGGAAGAACCCTGTGCCTGGGGGAGGCAAGAAACAGCTCAAATTTGAAGTGAGTGTGGCTAAGGATTGGGGTGGGGGGGGGGGGGTCTGCTCACCTCATCTGTGGAAGAGACATAGTAGGGATGCGCATATCATCTGTGTCTGCTTGTCTGTCTGTCTGTCTATCTAACCTATCTATTGGTCTGTCTAATCTATCTGTCAGTCTGTTTTTTTCTAATCTGTCTAATCTCTGTCTAATCTACCTAATCTGTCTATCCACATAATTTTGTGGTTTCCTCAGGAGCTCGAGTGTGCTGTGTCATTGGAAGACGACAACAGGCAAGAGTGGACGTTCACCCTGTATGACTTTGATAACAGTGGCAAGGTCACTAGAGAGGTGAGAGCCCTCGTGGACACATTTGCTAGCACGTTGCACGTTAACGTGCTCAGCCGCCCTGAACTGTCACTTGGCAGCCTTCTGAATATCAGTACGACTCGTGAAAAGTGTCCCGATCTGTTTTAAGCTGACCAGCCTTCCGGTCCGGTAATGCTGTGAAATGTTTCTTCTCGCAAAGCCTGCTTTGGCGATCTGAGACTGCAATCAGAAAGTCCCATTTCTCTGCGAAGTGGCTGAAATGCTGTGACGAGACCAAAGCTGCCCCTTTTCCGGGCTCTGCGCTTTCCCCCAGCGTCGCCTCTGGCCCCCCAGCAACCCTGAAATGACAGAAGAGACATTTCATGCTGCTGTTGGAAAACGCATCTTAGCTCTGTCCCCAAAGACCGCCTGATGGTTCCTCATGCTGGAGGTAGCGGGTCGAGGCGATAGGGAAGCAGCCATATTTAAGATACCCCGTCGGAATAAGAGCTAATTGGTGCAAAACAGCTTAGCTCCGTGATCGGCCCGTGGTGCTGGGCTCTGGTGTGACAGCTGGGGGGGGGGGGCATCTTGTGGCTTGTAGCAGAGTTGGTGTTACTTTGGTGGTGGGTGGGGGCAAAATGAGTCTGGGAACATTAATAATTAAACCTAATGCTTTTTTTTTTTTTAAAGTTAAAAGTCTGTTTCTCCCCCCCAGCACCAGTGAGATATGCTCAAGTAAAACCCTTTAGCACAATTGATAAATAATTGGTAACTGAAGCATTATTTTGTCAATCAAAAACAGAAGTAGCTTGAAGTCCAATAGCTTGAACTCATTAAATACCCTTTTTAAAATAATATTTAAAAATAAATAAAAGGCGACTTAGTAGATACTTGCGGTATGTTTGGGCGGCATCTATTCCTCATACCGACTAGACATTATACCACGGGGTGCTTTAATGGTAGTCACCAGTCCATATCCGCGGATTCCGCATCCGTGGACTAAACCATCCCTGGATCGAAAATATTCGGGGGGGGGGGTTGGATTCCAGAAGGCAAAACTCGAATTTATCACGCATCGAGTACCACACTGAATCAAAGTGTGTGTAATATGCTTGCCCTGGTCTAACCTGTCTCTGTACTGGACACGTACAGCCTTTTTTCACTAAATAATACGGTATAACTATTTATTTGGCATTTACATCGGATTAGGTATTATAAGTAATGTGGAAATGATTTAAAGTACACAGGAGCAAGTGCATAGGTCATATGCAAATATCTCGCCATTTTATATTAGGGACTTGAGCATCTGCAGATGTTGATATCCACTGGGGGGTCTGGATCAAATCCCCCACCGATACCACGGGATGACTGTTTTCAACATTGGCGCTATCCTGGTATGACATCTTGGCAGCTGGGGGGGAGGGGGGTTGATGTGAGATCACACCGGGGAGGATCCTGGGGGCTGGCAAGTTTGGTCTTCACTTCTCCTGGTGATTGTGATGTGGTTGTCAAAAGGGTCCAGAGACTTAAGATGTACCGCTCTCCCCCATGATAAAATTTGCCGTAAAGGAGTCCTCCGCGATACAAAATACCACGGTATACCATATTAGCATGATGCGACCCAAGCTTCACCTAGCTTACTGTCCGGCAGTCTCAGTCTCAGAGCAATAGATGTCCTTTCTGTACTAATGCGGTAGTTTCATTTAAATGTCAGAGAACAGCAGCAGGATCTGAGTGATTCTTTCTCTGTCTTGGCCTCCTGCAGGACATCAGCAGCCTGCTGCACACTATCTATGAGGTGGTGGATGCTTCTGTGAACCACTCCCCCAGCACCAGTAAAACTCTGCGCGTCAAGCTCTCCGTAGCTCCTGACCCCAGCCAGACCTGGAAGAGCCCTCCGCTGCCTGTACCAGGTTGGCCCCCACTACTTCTCTACTGGCCCCCCCGCCACGGAGCTGCTCAGATTCATCCCATCCCTCCATCAGCGCCAGTACGAGGGCGTTTGTTTTCCGTGAATGTGGCAGCGACAGAGCTGATTTTCATTTGTGTTCGGATGAAGGAAAGTTTTAAGAGCCGAACATGATCCTTCTGATAACGGCAGTGGGTTTTACCCAAGAGCTTTTACCGGAGAGGGTGGTAGGAAAAGGAAAATCCATCTCAGTTACTCAACTTTTCAACTTTTAAACTCTTAAGCTACGTTTCAAAAAAGCTGAGCGCAAACTTGTTAGTTTACTTGCTATTCTGGGTACTTTTTAGCCTTTGACAAAGAGCAGTCATCATACTTCCAAACTATGTCTGCCATCTTTTTATAATAAAGACTAGAAAGAAAACTATGCCTTGATAATAAGAAAACCCATTGTTTATTCTTCTTTTCCTCTTGAATTCATCTTCAAAGTCAGTGGCTTTGAGCGCAGGTTCCTTTTTGTAGATGGTGCCTCTGTGCTGAGGATCCTGGGATATGTGTTCCTCAGTGCCACTGCGAGTATGTGCTTGTTCTAACGCTGTCTTCTCTTGCAGAAAACAGCCATGGCAGACAGAAGATTGACAAGTATACCGAAGATCCTAAAAGTACTGACAAGAAGTCCCGAGCTCCTCTCAGGTATGGAGCATTTGTCTCTTATTTGGGCTTGAAACCCATAAGGTTATGGTGCCTACTGCCCTGGCACCATGAACAAACCCTTACCATATTAACCCCCTGACCCCTGTGTGGAGGAAAAAATTAAGTTGGGTTTTCCATTAAGCAAAATGCTGATTTTGGCATTTACTGGGAGACGGTAAAATGTGCAAATGATGTGTGAAGAACAGCCAAGTCAAACACCTTTGGCAGTCTGACGTTTTAAACCGGGCGTGCTTTTCCTGATGATAGACAGACCCAAAAGGCGCTATAAAGTATTTGGGGGATATTTGTATAGAACAAAACAAGTCTAATTTGCACTTGATTTCCTGGCAGATAGAATTTGAGGGACAGTGGCCCTGGTTAACCAGCCAAAAAGTGCCTGGCAATAAGCCGAATCCCTGTGTTGATACGTTGACAGTGTTAACTCATAATAACAGCCAGCGCCACAAGGCCTTGAGGTCGGAGCCCCCTCGAGCCAACATAGAGTTTAAGTGTTTCCTGGAAGGGAAATGTTTCCAAATTTTGAATCAGAGCACGATTGTTAAGGAATGTTTTGGAAACCTTTCGGGTGGTACGTTGTTGACGGCTGAAATGAAGGGCAGGATTGTCCCCAAAGAGATGCCACCCGCCCGCTATTGATAGCCACACAGCTGCTCTTTGATCTGGCCCGTGCACACGGGTCGCTGCCATGACAGAATGCTTGTCGTTTATCCCGTCCAGGGTGTCTGGGCCGACCCGTCTGCTCGCAGCAGCTGTTGGGAGACGAGTGAGAAGTGGCGTTTATTTTATTTTTCAACAGTTTACAATTCCTGTTGCCGACTCGAGTGGACAAATGGAAAAACCCCCCCCTCCTCCTCAAACCGCCTGCCCTTCGACCTTTTGTGGGAGAGCTTACCAGTTAACAAAAATGATGCCCCCGCCCCCTCCCCAGGCGACACTGCAGTGACCATCATGCTCAGCCGGGCTGCCTGCGGCACTGTGTGGATGAGAACCTGGAGCGTCGGAACCATTACCTGGACCTGGCTGGCATTGAGAATTACACATCCCGTTTTAGCTCCGGTGGGTTGCCGGCTGACCCCCGTCATGCTGTATCCACTTAACAACTGTCCTTAATTGCATTTTATTTGAATAAACCAAACATGTTACTTTTTAAGAATTCTTTTTTATTTTTTTCGTGTTCAAAGAAACCAAGAAGAAAATAAAACTTGTACAAGCTTTGCGTGCAGAAAGGTTTCCTGGCAGGATTAATGTAATATTTCTGAGGATGCGGTATTTAATTATGTTTGCTTTATTGGACTGGGGAGGGGGTAGCATGAGGGCTCAGTGGTTGGTAATGTTCTCTTTTTCCTTCAGGGTTATAGGTTTGAATCCCACTCATTTCTCAGTGGAGTTACTCCGGTTTCTTCTCACAGTCCAAAAACTTTGTGTGAGTGTCTGTGTGCCCTGTGATAGCCTGGTATCTCATCCAGGGTGTTACCC
This sequence comes from Brienomyrus brachyistius, assembly GCF_023856365.1. Taxonomy (NCBI): domain Eukaryota; kingdom Metazoa; phylum Chordata; class Actinopteri; order Osteoglossiformes; family Mormyridae; genus Brienomyrus; species Brienomyrus brachyistius. The sequence goes on from NC_064545.1 coordinate 718,814, forward strand.
CAGCCCAGTGCCTTATGCTGCCTGGGCCAGGCTCCAGGTCTCCCCTGTGACCCTGACCAGGATAAACGGTTGGAAGATGGATGATGGTGGGCATTAGCAGTGTTAATTATACTGAGCTGTGCATGTTTTGAATGTTGACTTTCCCCCTTGTCCAGGCGCAGGCACAGAGCCAGCCAAGGCGGAACCCCAGGCACGGCCAGCCAATCAGACGCGGTCTCGCTCACACGAGCCGGAGAACGGCCGCTCCTATTCGCACCATCGGCGCTCGCAGGCCATGGAGGGAGCGAGTCATGGCCCCCCATCCTCAGAGACCCCGTGCCCCCGTCAGCGCCCCCAGGACCCCAACAAGCACCTATTACGCTCGCCCAAGAACCACGGGCGGGCGCCCCCTGCTCAGGCCGCCGGGAGGTCCCTGAGGAGCCGGGGGGGCCCTGCCCCATTGGCGTTGCTCTGCCAGAACCCCCATCAGCAGCCCTCCGCCCCCCACAAGCGGCACAAGCAGAGGGCCAGGGACTCTCAGCCAGGGTACCGGGCCCTGGGCTCCCTGGGGCTGGCGGGACCCTTGCTGGAGAAGGAGCAGGTCCGAGAGCTGTCGGGGGGGCTGGGCAGCCACGTGGTGCAGAGGCATGAACATCACCACCATCACGAGCACCACCATCACTATCATCACTTCTACCAGTCCTGATTTGCAAGTCAAACTCTGTATAAGATCAACTGGGGGGTGGGGGGGGATGGCAGCAAGAACTAGCGCCCCCCCACAGATGGGGTGTGACCGCGCTGGCAAGATCTTGGGGGTCAGCACCCTTGGCCCTCGTCTTTAGTTCTCCTGGTGGTTGTAATGTGGTTGCGAAAAGGGCCCAGAGACTTAAGATATACCAGTCTGCCCAAAAGTTCTACCGCAATTGTCTCCCCCTCCCCCCCCCCCAGTATGAAACCCCAGCAAGTGGGCTTACGGCCTGCTGCTGTGACCATATGGGGGCTCTCTGGCGGGGTGGGAGGAAAGCCCAGGGTTGTTGGAGAAACAGGTGAGCCTGGTGACAGCCCATCCCTGGGAAAGTCCTGCTGTAGGTTTTTTGGGGACATTATTGAACCCTTTAGAAGTGAAGGTCACATCCGGACTTGAACACAAAACGGAGCGTGAGGATGACGGCCGGAAGGAGCCCCCAAATAGCTGCTACCTCAGATATTATGATTGTTATCACACTTATTAATATTCAGAAGTAATTTTGAGTAACGTTTTATGTGCCTCGTTGTGGGTCCCTTTCCCCGTTTCGCGATCGTGTCGCACCTGTCCTGTAACTATAGACTCGTGTCATGGGTGCTGTGATGAATTTTATACACAGGCTTCTAAATCTCTTACTCTCCTCAATGCCGACGAAGCTGCTCTTGAAGACCACTTCTTGCCTCAAAGTTAGGTGCAACTATACAGTCGAACCGTTTATGACGCCTGACTCTTTCAGTGTTGGAGGCCTCTGCTCAGGTATTTTTAAGTTCCCTGTGGTTCCCTATGGCTGATGTGAGCTGTATAGTGTCAGACTCCAGTATTTGCTATTGTGTTGTTATTTGTGGGACCGCTGGCCTGCTGTAGCGGGCTGAGCCATGTTGGACTGCCCAGTGCACCCTTGAGGGACGTCCCACTGACTGATGGACCCGACCTCGGCTGGCTGCCTGCGACCAGGAGAATGGTAGCCAGGCCGACAGCTCACCGCTGAGCAGTGCATGACTGAGGCCTCTCCCGGCTGTCAGCTGTCACCGTTGCCGTCACCGGGTAGCCATGCAGCAGGCTCTGCCTCTGATTGGCTGGCAGGGACACGGAAGAGTGTCGCACGCCAGCTGTCTGATCCCGTCGGTGCTACAAGCCGCCAGGTCCCACAGGCGGCCTCCTGACCGTTCGTGACTCACTCCCGGGGCGGCCCTGTCATGCGAACCCTCCAATAAGAACCCATCCTTCCCTCGTCAGATAGGGCGTGTGCCATTGGCACCACCTTCCATTTATTATCGTCCCCAACGCCTGGATCCAAGCTCTAAAAATGGACTCTGGGGCTGAATGGGCCCCCAGCGAGGCCCGCGTTTACGGCGTGCCCCCCGCGGTATCGGATGTCCAGCCTCCCATGGCTTCTAGCGGCAAACAGGTGCGTGGCGATCCAAGCCAGGTGTGGGGGTCGAGCCGCCGCAGCCGGGACGGAGGCAGGGGTAGAAACACGGCCGTTTCCCCCCCCCACAGGAATTCCTTGCACGTCCTGCCATCTGTGAAAGTCGACGGCTTCCCGCAGCTGCGAGCTGTCGGCTGGAGAAACCCCGATGGGACCCCAGGCACCCCCGCTGGGGAGTCGCGACTGCGGCCCGATACGGTCTCCAGCCCTTCAGATGGAATCTCCCCCCGGAATCCGCTCTCATTTATTAATAGCTGTTATGGAAAAATGTTAAACAAAGCACCTCCATAACACACCATCATTGGGGGGGGGGTCATGGCTGCCACTGGGTGGTTGATGGTTGATAAATTGGAAGGAAACCAGAGCTTCTGATCAGCAGGGTGCAGGACTAGGAGAACTGGCCGCTCTTTGGCTCAGGGCCGTCGTCACTGTGTCCGCAGTCTCCCTGAGCTTCGTCCCACTGGGTTGGACAGGGTTCAGGAAGTATCTAAATGTCAGCTGTTCTGTTACAAACCGGTGAGCTTTCACTCAGAAGTTCTCGATCTTCTCATCATCATCTCAGATCATTCATTCAGGGGTTAAACTGACGTGACGCATAGGTACGGCCAAGGTTGGAGTCTCATGGGACCCTGAGGGATTTGAAGCAGACTCCGCTGTACCCATGTTCCCATAATACAACGAGCCCTCATGGTCTCATGGAAAAAAGCCGAGCTTGTGTTTTCATGCTGAGATATTGTACTGTTACCTTGGTAAATACTTCACAAAACCCCCAATAATCTTTCAGATGTACACCACCACTGATTTAGGTTAACCTGCGTTTATGTAACTACAATTAAAAAAAAAAGCTAATGTAAATACTGTATTTGAAGCACTGTGGAAAGGATGTTCACGAATCTTGTAAGAAGTATAAGCTTATTTATATTAATAAAATAACAGATGCTGTGTATGCAGTCCTGTCACCCCTGTCTATCACTGCCTCAACTGGTTTCGCCGTGTCAGTCAAGGCTGCCAGGAATAGGTACTCTAGTGCTTTCTAGTGCAAATCGTGAATCGAGACTCTAACACTTGTCACTTGTCAGCCTCAGAAGTAGCTGTTTATTTTCCCTTTTTTATTTTTCCCCGCTCATATAGTAAATATAGATGGTTTTGATTTTAATGCTTTATTTATTTCATAACAAAACTGTGCCAAGAGAGGAGCCCTTTCATTAAATTTTTAGCTAGTTGAAATTTAAAGTGTTTAAATCTTTCGTATTTATTTTCAAATACATTTCATGGTAGCCCACTGTTTGCCTAACTTGCTCACTGTGTCCTAGTTAATTTGTCACCCATAGCAGCCGAACGCCGTCGCCAGCATCTTGCAGAGACCCAGCTATCTGGATGACAGTCGGACGGTTTTGTGTGACTGAGAACCATTTCCCCCCACATGCCATGTGACCTGTGTTACGTTTTAACACTGTTTTTCCTGGGGTCAAACCACTACGGACAATAGGGGTCCTAGACTTTAAACGTGATAGCAGGAAGACTCTTTGTGCTGCCATTCAATGGGTCCTTTCTGTTTCCTCTGTGCTGACTGAATGGCTCTGGGCTCACGCCTGTTAGACACGGATTTGCGGCAGCCGTCGTGGACAGAACTGTAAAGTGAGTACTGCTTTTTTTGGAGAAGCAGGGATGAAGATGCAGAAAAACCGTGGATAGGCGCAACCAACCCCCCCCCCCCCCCCCTCCCCGCACAAACACAGCGACGTCATGTGATGGTCACCAGCCTTTTGAAGCAAAGGCTCATGGGAAAATGATTGGAATGAACCGTGCCTGCTGGAGAGAGACAGTGTGGTGCCCTAGACTTTACACTTAGATGTTGTAGTAACATTGTGGTTATCAAGCAGATGCTTTTCTCAACGTACAATTGAGGAAGCAGGATCGGCCATGGAGCGATTGTGGTTAAGGGCTTTGCTCAAGGGCCCAACAGTGAAATCGCACTGCTAGCCACAGGATGTAAACCTGCAGCCTTCCGATCATGGGTGCAGCATCCTAATCCAGAGACCCACACAAGAGCCCAGCCTGGAATTTGCATTGAGCATCTTGTACTTGGGAATGTAGACCATCTCTGAATGTTTGGGATGCTCTGGAGGGATGTCATAATCGCGCAAAGCCACCATGACCACCCGTATACTTAACCCGTATCCTAATACTTTGCATGTAATTAGTTTTGTTTGAAATAAAATTTCATTTAAAGATATGTTTCATTTTTTTAACCAACTTCTTTGCAAATGTGTATATAGCTGCCGATGTGCTGGAAATCTGCACCGGTTAAGACTACTAAATAACTGTGATGTTCCCCAAACTGGGAAATTTACCCATAAGAATTACGGCCACCGCCACTGATGCAAATGTGCATGCAGTGTGTAATTTCTCATACCGCGATGGTGGGAGGTCCCTGACTGGTCCCACATGTTTCCTGTTGTTAAATTCTGAAGCATTTCCTCCCGCAATAACATACTTTAGATAAAAGCAACTTTGCTGCGGCTATAATATATAACTCTAATCACCATGGTTTATAGTAAGATGCGCAGTTCAGACATTAATATAATTAAGGACACTTAAAGGCAGTATTATGCTTAATTAAGGCTGAGCCCAAACCGACCAACCAGGCAGAGCTGCTGTTTTATGTGGATTTTGGTGCAGGAAGGCCACACACAAGTGCCTGAGTGCAATGTGGACAAGCATGCACCAAAATGACAAGTGTTTGCCTTTTGGGCCAGATGTGTGCGATGTGCCCCCATATTTGCTCTTCAAAGGAGGTGGTGTCACACTCTTCCTCAGCAGACAGTTCTGCTCGTGCATGAATTTATTTGATTTGGACTATTTAAATATTGTTTTCCTCTACAGTTACGCTTATCCTTCTGGGTTGCGGGGGGTCCAGAGCCTATCCTGGAAGCTATGGGCACGAGGCAGGGAACAACCCGGGATGAGGGTGCCACACTCACACACCATTCACTCCTACAGGCAAGTTAGTGACTCCAATTAGCCTCAGCACGTCTTTGGACTGAGTACCCAGAGGGAATCCCACGACGACATGCGGAGAACATGCAAACTCCACACACGTGGAGACTCGAACCTGGGTCCCAGAGGTGTGAGGCAACATTGCTAACCACTGCACTACCACACCGCTCCACAGTTCTGTTCTAAAAATGAAGGATTACCTGATCAAGGAAATTCCCCCCCAACACTCCGTTTGCCATGTTACCCATTATGAGATTTCATGCTCTTAAAGGAGGAGGAGTGGAGATTAACCGTATCATGTTACCAATGAAAGCAGAGAAGCTATGATATTGACTGAAAAATGCAGGAACACGACAAACGGCCATATGCTTTCAGTTTGCGCTTTGTCTCCTGCAGATAGCCAGAGAGCTTTGAAGTGTGGATTGGCACAGTAGGGTGATAGCCTCTCTTAGAGAGAAGATGCTAAAATGCTAACCATGAGGAGAACACAAGGTACCTTGTTATGAATACAGCTGCACAGAGTGGGGAAAAAAAGCTAATCCAATGATATTCTACATTTGTTCCAGAGCATTTATATGCTTTGAACATTTTTTAATGTGCAGATAAGTGGGTTCTTTTTCTTAGAGTATCTTAAAACTTCAAAGCAGATCCACGGAGTAATACCAGTGATCGGAATATGCCTGTGTTTGGTGGCTCGAAGCATGAAACGAAAGAAAAAGGAATTAAGGCTAATTGCTGTGGCGGGCTTTTATGCGCTGTGAGGACAGCACTAATAAAGCAGCACGATAATTGTTACATTCCTTAACTGAGTAAAGGGAATCAAAAGTGCTAAAGATTGAATCTTGCTAGTTTAATGGGATTTGTGGTTTCGTGAAGTTTTGCGTAGCCAGGGTGATGTGTATCCCATCTTTCCAGTTTTGGGTCTGTTGATGATATAGGAAGGTTCCCCCCACCACCTTTTTATAGATTTATAGATGCATGGATGCACCTCTGGAGTTCAAAGTCAAAGTAAACTTTATTGTCATCTCTGCTATATACTGTGCAGGTACATAGAGAGACGAGATGACGTGACGTGGCTCCAGTTTTTTTTCAGTGCAGACGAGAGAAAGACGTAACAAATTGGTGGGGTTAAGGACCTTGTCCATGGGCCCATAGACAGGAGACTGTCTTGCTGATGTTGGATTGTGAACTGGAAATGTTCCGATCACCAGCATAGTTACACCAAGGACTAAGGGCCTCGCTCAAACACCCAATGCTAGGATGGATGGATAGATGATAGTGCAGGATTCTGGGAACTCTGAGCATAAGGGTAATGTGGACACATTTCACTCATGCCGGTTGCCGTGAAAATGTCCTCATCATTGTCTCTAGCATGATGAGTCTGATATCACAATAAGGAGAATGTGACATATCGATAAGAGATGGTACTCGGGGTTGGCACGATATTGCAATGCCTAGTGACATTGCCTCACACCTCTGGAACCAGGATTCGAGTCTCCAGCCCAGGTCTATGTGTGTAAAGTTTGCATGATCTTGTCATGGGGTTTCTTCTAAGTTCTCCAACCCCCCACAATCCAAAAACATGCTAAGGTGAGTTAGAATTGCCAAATATTGTGTATGTACACATGTGATGGACTGGCACCCCCTTCAAGGCTTTTCTTTGCATTGTGCCCAATGGCTCCAGGCCCCCACAACCATGAATAGGACAGGCAGGTTTAGGAAATGGGTCTGACACAATCAGAGATGGCTAGTTCCGGTCCAGAAAGTAAAAATCCAGAGTAAGATTTTGTTTCAACCAACCAGTAGAGTACTCTGTGACTGCCACTCGCTCAAATGGTTGGGTAAAACCTTTGATACAATATTGTTTTTTATTTATTTATAAAGGTCTTCTCTAAAATATGATTGCAGATGTACTCAAATTTGGTATTTTGAGAGGCAATCTGACATACAGGTGTTTTTACTCTGTGGAGAGCAAGTGGATGTATCAATGAACGTTTCACCAAATGTTAGCATTCATTGCTGCAGATTGCCCCATGAAAGCTGTTTTTATCAGAAAAAATAATCAGTCTGCTAACAACATGAAACATCTAGCAACATGAAAACATACGTGAAGTAGTAAATTATGAAACGGAGCCTGAGCCCTTAACCACAGTGACCTAGAAATTTCAGTTTAAAATGTTCAGGGATTTTTTTTATAGGTTAACATAATGGGCAAACAAAATCATACGATGACAAGCTTCCAATACAGGCTAAATGCTCTTGGATTTGGCTGATCTGTGTTAACAGTCCATATCCCCTGGTTCTGAAAGCTGAGGATTTGAACTCATGCCCTTGTTCCAGTGAAGTGCAACTGAATTTGGCCAGAAAAAAAAGAAGCAAGTGAATCTACTTTTTGTTTACCAACATAAACATTTATATCTGAAAAATACAGCTCATACCACAAATGTAAGCAGATTTATGACCCATGAGGCAAGATGCGAAGAACTAACGTTTGCACCTTCGTCCTCAGTGTTCGGCATGAACCCCATGCAGTACTGTATCACTATACACCTACCCATGAAATAAATGTGAATTCATTGTATCTCTTTTTGAACAAATTCCAAGGAAGGCCCAGGGGGAAAATTGCCTTTGTTAGAGTGCCCTGATTCACTTGATGACTTTTTGTATGTGGAATCGCAATCGGGTAGGACAGGTGGAGAGGGACACGCTAGGTGGACACACAGACCCCTGCAAACCTCGACATTCACTGTGTCACCTCAAATAAAGGGCGACATCTCCATTCGTAACAGATCTACATGGTGCCATGGACTAGGACATATAAAAAGTTTCCCAAACTGCAGGCAAAAAAAAAAAGTGGAGGTTTTCTTTTTAGAGCAGGAAGAGAAAAGAGCAACCAAAAGTTTCATTGGTTTTCGGTAAATCATTGGCTTCTTTCTTTTCTGTAACATCAAAGGCGTCTCCTCCTCTTTGATGTCGCAGCAAGCTCTTTAAGGTACAGCATGAATGGGGAGATGTCAGGCTGTAAGGTGCCAGTGCAGGGGCTGAAGATGAAAGCAGAACAGAGGGGTAATGAAGGTCCGACAAGCCGGCGGGCCGTAGCTAACAGGCCACACTTTTAACCGGGCCGCCAATCCAACCGGTGCGCCAATTTGTTTCCTACATATTTAACGGCCGTCACCGGAATCTGGAGAACGCAGCCCATTGGCCAGCTTCCTTGATTGCCATTGGGCGCTGGTGTTCGGCCCGGTTCCTGAAGGTCCTTGATGTGGCTGCAGACATTTTTGCTGTTTCACGCGAAGTGCTTTTTAAATTAGCCACATGGCTCAATGCTCGTCAACAAGTAATAATAATGATGGTCATGATTATTAATAATGATAATTTACTTCTTGTTTTAGGAGAATGGTTTTGTCTTTATTTTATACAAAAGAATGCATTTGATTTTTATAAGTATATGCTGCTCTTTATATTTAAATAAAGATCAGCATTAGGTTATTATATATTAGATATGAAATTGGATCATTTTCTCCACCCTTTGTATTGGGCCAAAGATGAATCAGAAAGATACATCCATGTTACTCTTATATTAGTCCATATAATAATACATGATTATCTTCCTGTTAATTGGAACCTGTGAAATGTCTGATTTCATGTGTATTTTTAAAGGGAAATAGGAAGTTGAGTCTGACTTAGGCCATGCAGTGAAGGTCTTAGCTGTGACCTTGGGCCCAGGCAGAGCAAACTGGCACCTTATACTGGTCTCTCGCAGTTCCTGGGGACACGCGGATTCCCTGCCTTTTCTGAGTGCTTTGTACGCTATTATCACATCTGTGCTTTTCATCCTTCCTCTGGGGCTTCTGGCTGCCTAAAAAGCCCCCCCCCCCCTTCCGAAAAAGGGAGCCAGCAGCGATATGGCCACATCGCATTTTCCCCCATGTTGCAAAGCGCAACAATTAACTTTCCAGTGATTGCTGGTAACACAATAGCCTGCCTGGTTTCTATCAAGCGCTGTCAGAGGGTGCAGCTGCGACTCCACCGTAATGTCGTTGGCCTCTAGTTAGGCTCATATCTGCTGCCCTTTGCAAACATCAAATGAAATTACGACCATGTAAAGCAGGGAAGGGTCCCAATGACTATCAGAACCGTTGCCTTTTAGATGCTTTTAAAGGGTGAAAAGGCGAGGGAACAGATGCACTGAAAGGAAAGAAAGACAGGCTACTTGCTATTCTGTGATGTGGCCTATTTTCTATAGCAGCGATGCTCTTTTATCTGCAACTAAATAGCACGTGGTCATGGCTGATTGTAGGGCCCCTACTGGTATTAATCAGTGTCCATACTAATGAGTCCAGCAGCCAGCTGAACAGATGCAGGAAGGCGCTGAGCGATAGCAGCTCTGCCCAGCTGCAGACCGACGCTGGATTGTGCCCCTGGTTATCTGGAAGGGGCCTGGTGTTTGCAGCTCTTCTCATACATGGCCGGTGAGAGACGGGCAAAGTAATGTGTCATAATGAACAGAACAGCAGTCAGAACAAGGCTTTCTGCACAGCTGCATTATGGGTAAGCATACTGTGGCAGATTCAGGGGGCCCAGCGCTTTACAGGAACCCTTCAGCACGTAAATTATATGTAAAATTTTGTCAGGGGGCCAGAATGTGTAGCTACACCCCCGCTTATAGATTTGGGATTTATTTTCCAGTTCTGTCACAGGTACATGACTGATAAGGAATCCAAACCTTTACCAAGATGGTGGTCCCTGTGGAACAAAAAAAAAATCAGGTTTTAATTACTCCAGTTGTGACCATCTGGATGCCACTTAGAGATAATGCTGATAGATATTTTCCCTAGAAAATATCTGGTGTCTCCTTATTTAGAGGAAAAATGTGGATGTCTACTTTGTTTTGAAAATCACTCGATTAACAACATTTATCGCACACGCGTCAGGCAAGTCAAATGCTAATTCCGACACTCCATTGCTTATCACCAGTGAGATTTCCTTTCCTTTGTAGCATTATCTCAACACAAGCGATGTCTGGTCACTGAAAAGCTCATAAATCATAACTAGTACATCTCCACCTCATTAGAGAGCCCAGTGTCATGGAGTCCTAATGAACGACACTGCATGTGTTTTTAATATAATGAAATGAAAGATGCATATGGTTGGAATGGGAAGGGTGGGGTGACATTTATTGGCTTGTCACACCCTTGGGACTTCTAATGAGCCCAGATGGGTTGAGAGATTGCCTCAATATGAAGTAAACCACATTTTAGGGAACATTTTCCCCACGTTGGGTGCAGGATCTGCACTGCATATGTTCGGTGGGAAAAGAGAAGCAGATCTCCCTGTGAAAGCCAGTCTTCCGCTCCATCTTTCCCCAGGGACGTTCCTGAAGACCTATCTCACATGTTCGACGTGGGCTGGTAGAAAATCAAGCCTTTTTTTTCCTTTCGCCTTCCTCTTCATTGCTGCACATTTGTGCGAGATAAACACTGGCTGCGGTTGAGAAGCTCCCCTAGATGCCTGTCAGCCGGCGCTCTAGGTGTTGGAGCTCAACAGGCAGCTTGTTACCGCGTCAAACTCCATGATGGAGAAGGAGAGGTGTGCTGATTGCCCCCCGCACTGACTCTACAAAACAGGAGCGGAACGGCAGACTGTAAGTGAGCTGTGGAGCCTATCTGGTGATGCTGTAGTCTATCCAAAGCATTATGTTTATTAATCACTTCAACACGTTAGTCACACACTGCACTAGGTAGGGTAGCTGTGGGGATGGTGTGTGGCTCAGTGGTTCAGGATGCTCTGCCTGTGATCAGGGTGTCACTGGTTCAAGTCCCACGACTGGAAGAATGATTTCATTTTGTTGAGCCTCTAAGCAAAGCCCTTAATACCCAACTGGGACTGTCTGACCCAACTTTTACTCAAAAATGTCACTTTAGATAAAGAGAGAGGGGTAAGGAGCATGTACTGATTATAGCATGTTGCTGCACCCACCACATGACAAACCACCTCAGGGATGAGAATCTGAGTGCAGTGGCTGATACTTCAGCACCACACTAGTCTAAATGGAACAGTGTGACTTTTTCCAGTGGCTGGAGTGCCAACCCTGGCACCAACCCCCAAATCTTTCCCTGTAAGTTGGAGGACCTACTTGTAGAGCTGTATGTAGATTAATCTCATACCCAGGATGAAGCAAATGCAGGTTAAGGGCCTGGCGCAAGGGTCCAACAGAGGAGAATCACTCTGGGTATTTAGGGGATTTGAACCAGTGACCTTCCCAGTTGCTGGCACAGAGCCCCAATCTCAGGGCCACCACTCTGTCCCCTTTAGATAAAAGCGTCTGCAAAATAAAATGTAGATGTCTCACCCTGTCCTGGTGAACATCGATGAATGCCTTCAAATTATAAAACCATCATAAAAATATGAAGGATATTTCTCGCAGCAGGCTTTCCCCCATCAGGTGCCTTTTTCTGTTAACGCCCTTTTTTAATTCTACCAAGGATCTGAAGCTTGACCAGGCCTGGTTTTCCAATGGATGACCCAGAACCAAGAGTGGAGCCAACTTTTAAGGTAATTAGAAGTACAATTTTGTATCTTGTTATATGCACCAAAGGTTTACAGTTTAAAAGCCTGACTACAGTTAATAAAAAAAAAAAAAGCTATAAGCATCTGTGGGATTTTGTAGACTTGATGGCGTATCTCCAGACTGAGAGTTCAAAGGGGGCGCAGACGCCAAGCGCTGTGTGTGATTGGATGAAAGGGGGCGCTTGTCTTTGCTCTTGGTGGGTGTGATGGACAGAGACCCGGTCTCCCTGCGCTCTGCCCCCGCTCACTGATCCCACTGGCCCTTAATCTGGGCTTCACAATGGCACCGTTAATCCACGACTTTCAAGGGCTGTACATTATTTTTTTTTCCAACCTCGGGTCGGCAGCACCATTGACGGCATGAAGGTAAATCAGTGGCACGCTGGCGGAATGCAGGCAGATTTAAAAGAATCCATTTTCAAATGAATTTCCACAAAAACGAAACAGTCCTAAATTTACATCACTTGAAAGCGATTTTGTGCAATAAGAGGCACGCACACACACACACACACACACACACATTCAGAGCAAACGCTGTGTGCGTGACTGAATATAAAGTCATTATTTTGAGGACAGTATTACCATATTCTCCGCAGAGGATGGTGGTGAATGCAAGACGATCCAGGTCTAGCCATATTTATATAGTACACATTTATTTGAACAAAACGGACTGGAAGATGGCAGGTCCAAACAGCCCCGTGCCGTCGGCTTGGTGCCTGAGATGCTATCAGACGGCAGCCCCTATATCAAATGAGGGGTCCGGAACTGCCACGCATTAAGCGCAACCTAATACCGATTGCTGTCTTTGCTTCTAATATTGGCAGACAATGCGGATGGACTTCTGCCACGCTGTACTGCCAGAAGTTAGGTGTCACCGGGCCGGAATGCGTTTTTATCTCTCTCCAGGAATTTCAGTGGCGTCTTCCAATACTGCATTCTTGTTGTTTTAAAATGTATCTCTCCGTGAGTAACGCACTGGAGAATGTTCTAGATCGCAAATAGATTGTATCAGTGTTATTGTTTTGTTTGGTCCCGGAGACCAGCTAAATATATCGTGGCCAAACAGCTGTGAGTGTGTAATGGGCGATCGAGGCCGATGGGCATTTCAGGGACCAAACGGTCGAGTGGGCAGTGAGCGGCATTAGCCGATCGCTCGGGATTTTAGACCCGTCCACTGGACGAGGCTGCCTCAGCAACAGAGGATCCATCCTGTGCTGGTGTCCCGCTTTCGCCCCCCCCCCCACCGTTATCCACGACATGTTCTTCATTACAGCTTTTGAAGGGTGTCTTCTTAATCGTGTGTGTGTGTGTGTGGGGGGGGGGGGCAATAATCTAATCACAGAACACGGGCTGGTGTTGAAAAAAATACACAGTCCAAAAAAAGCCCTCAGATAACATTTTATTTTTCAGATGAAAGAAAGCAGGAAGAGGAAATGGCAAACAGAATGACCTGCATTTCCACTGATGTGCGTTTGATGAGCTCTTTTAAGATTTCATCAGAAACGCTGCATGCTGGATACAGACCCCTAAAGGCCAACCAATTATTTTTGCCTGTTTTTCTCTCACTTTCTGATGTCTGACTTCCACCCCTTTTCAGCTCTGTTTGTTCCCAGGTAGCCTGACTGCTTATTTAAGCTGACAGAGAATGACAATGTGCTGCCAGGAATTCTTCATGGACTCATATAAATAAATTCACCTACAAAATTCTGGTGTTCGTAACCACTTATTTTTCAGTTGCATATATACATTTCAATTGGAAATCAAAAATTTATTAAGTCGTGCTTTTGTGCTCTTTAAACGGTTGGGTAAGTGAAGCGAAGGTAATCTGGAAGTTTCAGTAAACATAATAGCCCCCCCAAGTGGTGGTTTCCAGGCATTGCCATTGACTCGCTCGTTTCCTGGTGCTATATAGTGACAGTAAAGCGGTATTAGTTAGCCTTTTGTGCAAATCCATGGTTATTACAGTTCAAAGTGAATAGTGAACAATGATACTGATATATCACCTTGGGGATAATTCTCTTTTTGCCAAATTCTATTGGTTTACATGGTGCTTAATGACTATTTAAAGGAAATGTAGTTTGAGTCAGTGTGGACAAAGCAATTTCTGTGTTCATAGTCCAAAAAATGGGGAATATGACTCATCTGGCTTAAACACACTCACTTTCTTCAATGACACGACTTAAAAGATCCTGTGTGTAATTAATCATCTAACTATTTCAGATGCTGTTTTTTCAGTCCACGTTCCAGATCATTCTGTGAACTCCTGCACTGCTAGCTCCTTCAGGGAGAGTGTTGACACCAGACCCCTCTCAGCGTCCCTCACCTGGGAAAGCTCCTCCTGCAGGTGGGCGATGGGCTGGCCCAGCTGATAGCCGAGATCCACCAGTGTGGCCAGCAGGGGGCAGCGGTACCTGTCGAGACCGTAGCGACGGACCAGAGGCATGACTTGTTGGCCAGTTTCGAAAGCACGGGCGGGCTCGTCCAGGTCGCGTTGGCAGACCATGATGGCGCACAGCGTAGGCACCAGGAGGCAGGGCGAGTGCTGTGTGAGCTTCTCCTGCAGGTCGAGAACATGCAGAAGTTTCTCAAGTGCTTGGCTGTACTGCCCACCCCGCAGGCAACTATGGGCCAGCCGCAGCTCCGGCCTGGTGAAGAAGTCGAGGAAGACGGGCGACTTCCGGATGCAGCGGATGGCGTACAGCTGTGCCAGGTAATCTCTGAAGGCCACACGGCGCTCAGTGATGCTCTCCTCGGCGAAGTTGCCCGTAAGCCTCTTCCTGGGAAGTCCCACATCCTCTAACTCCTCGCTGAAGTCCTGCAGCAGCCGCTGGTGCAGACGCTCAAAGTCGCTGTAGCGCCTCTCGATGAAGACCTGCTTGGAGTCGTAGCTGCCCGACTTGATTAAGACGATCTGGTACACCTGTGTGGGGAAATGCCAGGCCGCAGTGTTCGTAAGTGCTACGTTTCACGGTATTCTAACATCTGATGCTGGACGATTTTACTGGGGTGCAATTGTTCCCCCTACTGGCCAGATGGAAGTGCTACATGAAGATATTAAGTTTAGTAAAATCAAATTATGTTGTAAAAAAAGTTTAGTTAGTCACGTCAATGTGTAATAATTAACTGGTTGGGCCCACTCACCTTGGGAGAAGAGTCTAGAATCACCTATGTGGATGATTTATGTACTGTTTCTTTTCATTCGTTTTGCTTGAAAGTTAAGTACTAATTAAAGCGGCGTGTTCGGCTCTGTGGGCCTGCAGAGTGATTTCACCATTTCACCCTTAAGTCTGCTTGCCTCAGGGACTGTCTGACCTGGCCTTCTCAGCTGTACATCACTATATAAAAGCGTTTGCCGAATAAATGTAGATACTTAGGCAAGGCTGGCCCAAGCAAAATTTTATTGAACCCCTACAGTTCATATATTCCTATCATTGTGGGGACCCTCCATTGATTTCCATGGGCACAACCCTAATCCTAACTATAATAACCCTAACCCTAACCCAACCCTAACATTAACCACAGGCAACCAAACAAAATACAAGACTGATTGCAGTCACAGATTTTTTTTTTATTGAGGTCTATAGTGCAGGGACCTGAATAATGTCCACAAGAGCTAAAAAATAACAGGTTTTACCGTGTCGTAGGGACATTCGGTCCCCACAATGTGGTAAATAACAAAAACGCAAACACACACACACACAGTTTAGTTCATTATACCTACAGCTGGCCCTGAACACTGTGTATGCAGGGTTGATATCACGAGGGGGCATACATGGGCCAATCCCCAAATGAGCCATCATGTCCCACAATGCCATCCACCATTGTTTTAAATAAAGGCACACATCCTAAAACAAATAATACTGGTCTCTCCCCGGGGATGTGGCTACAGGTCATCTGCCTACCCAACATCCCCCTGACAAACATCTTTTACCATTGCCACCCACCCTCCCCCACCCCATGGAAATCTTGGCCCTGCCCATCGGATTTGTTCTGGCGCCAGCACTGCATGTACGTGTCACTCACCAGCACTGCATGTACGTGTCACTCACCAGCACTGCCTGTACGTGTCACTCACCAGCACTGCATGTACGTGTCACTCACCAGCACTGCATGTACGTGTCACTCACCAGCACTGCATGTACGTGTCACTCACCACATATTTGGACAAACTCTGCTCCACTGTGCGGGACGAGGGTACGTCGAAAAGCAGCTTGACTGGCTTACGTCCAGATTTCAGGGCCCGCCAGTGCTGCTGCAGCTCCCTGGTGGTCATGGCGGAGCTGGACCCTGGACTGGGCTCTGCGTGGAGCACACACACCATGCTTAGCTGCATATGCCTCTCCATCACTCCTGCCTTAGCCTTAACTCTGAAGCTGATTCACTGACCCACAGTGACAGTGCCATCACAGCCCTGTGATAGACAACAGCCTGGATCCTTCCTGTCTGCGATGTGAGGATGAGACTGGGTGAACCGGGCTGACAGGGTACCGTCCTGATAGTCAGGTAAGCCCCCTCTTTGGGCTGACCACTCTGCCATCCTGACTAAATAAATAAACAAGCAGTGAGGTCAGACAAGACAATTAAGAAAAAATACTGATTTCTTAATCAATGGGAAAACAATATACATAATTAATATCAGTCTTAATACGTCAACTCTCCACTAAACAGCTTTCAGCAAATCGTCAGGCAATCTTATAATCTTCACTATTATAAAACCATAAATACTTTACCAAATAGTTTTGTTTGCAGTCTTCACAAGTTATGATTTTGCTGTGCTTGAATTGAGGAAAAACTGTTTTCTGTTTACGCTTATTAACGATTACCTTCCTTTGTACAGTCCAAACGAAAAACTGGACTTCCTCCAGCCATGTTTGCAATGTTTTTCACGAAAAGGGGAAGTGTTTAACTTGACGCCCGCACCAGCTTTGTTTTCGCGGCCGAAGATCTAAATCCGGAACCTCATGTGATATTTTAAAAATACGGTCACAACAATAAGTGCTCGAAAAGCACTTACGCATTAAGTGGCTGTCAGGACACCTGCCCCCGCGCTCAGCCCGTCATTCTTTAATTTCCCGGTCTCGAATTATCATGGGGGCGAACTGACTGAATCTGACATGCTACCGAGTCCCGTATTGCAAACTGCGGATGGGAGGAGATTTGCTACTGAGGAAGTGAAACAGTTTAGCAATAGGGGAGCACTTTTTTGATTCTTAAATTATTGTTTAAATAATACTGATTAAATATTTTGGGTAACTTTTTTGTAAGAGCTACACCTTGTATAAATCAAATGTTTAAAGAAACATATGTGATTACACCAGTTCCGTGCAGAGACTTTTCGAGAGGCAGGTGCTCGACTGGGGGAGGGGGTGGGATCTCGGTAAAATTTGTCGACCGAGGAGAGTACCCTTCGAGAATCTTTGAATGATCGGTGATCTAAAAGGTGCGCTCGGGACCTCAAAAACGGAGGGGCACTTTCAAAAGTGGCAGGTGCCAGTTAGTGGCCATTAACTGTCTTCCATTAATGCCTTCCTTAAAACCACATGCAGAACTAGAAAACCAGTACATTAACATAGCGGTAGAACATTTACACGAGATGATTTTGACTCCCGTGGAACTGTGAGAGTAAATTCTGAGCTGTACCGTTGTTTTTTTCCCCGGAACTCTGCAATAGGACATATACAGTATTGGAAACTGGGGATACTTGTAACGTTTCGTACATTTTTGTACCTCGGAGCTCCTTGAAAGAATCGCATTCAAATTTTGAGACATTTACTGCCACCTAGTGGTAGAGTAAGGTATAGCCCCCCCCCCATCACTGCCTCTGGCCCAGCTGTAAATTGCGTTTTTGCCGTGCCGCCGTTGCTAATGCATCACGAAGAAACCGTGTGTTTAGTTGCATATTGATGTAGTAAGACTTGAAAACTTAGAATGTGCCCTTTCAATGTTAATCAAGCCTCAATCCACTTTTTGACCAGTGCAAGGCTTATTATGTAAGTTTACTGAGGCCTTCTGAGCATTGTGTACTACTGTATTAGGGCCACATTTCTCATTTACCTCGTGAGGACAGAAGTCAGTTTGCTGAGCAAAACATTTTGATAATGAGGCTGCTGTTGTGGCTAACTCAGAAGAATTTGTTACCCAAATTTACAACTGAAGTTAATCGTCTTCCGTTGTTTTTACATGGTCTTCATTTTACATCATTTATTAACTTAACCGTTTTCGTTATTAATATTATTTTAGACATATGTTTGTTATTAATAATATCTTTCTGAACAGTTGTTTGTTATTAACAATATCGTTACTATTGAATATACAGCCAGGTAGCACTACTTACCTTGCAGGTCCATTGAAGTAACCCTATCCGATAGCGGTGTGTGGAGGCGCGCTCCCGGTGACGCTCAGGCTGCGCACCTTGACGGCGTTCTCCCTATTGACAGCTGGCTTTGTGCTGGGTGACAAAAGCTTCTAATGACACTCTTCAGAAACAAGTGCGGTCGATTTATGTCCCCTCTGGCGCCTCTTTTCTCTGGTAAGTGCTTTGAAAGGAATATGAGAGAATAGGTTTTGAGGGGTGCGATTAGCGGTGATTAGGGAGCGAGCGCTCGGGCATGCAGCGGATAGCAGTTTTTGTCCCTCTTCTTGTATTCGGTAATGACTTTTTGATCTTAAAACATTAAAAGCTGTAACTGCAGAATAATGTCTTTGTCGTGGACTATCTCACGCGTACACACTGAGTGCCACTGCGCAGGTTACAAAATGAAAGGAAAATGTTTCTGTTTCGGCCGATTCATATATGGATATTTTTATGAATTAGTTGTTATCTTTGCAGCACTGTGCCGGAATGATAACTCTTTACAGCATTTGCCCTCTTTGTTTAGAATTTGGTTTTGCTCATGTAAATCACGATCGGTTTATCTTATCATTATCGTATCATCATTTTTGTTGCCCGTTCTTATAAAGCGTCAGTACTTTAGCCTTCCTGGGTCATTCTTGCGTCTTATTAAAATATAGCAACTTGCTAATATATTCAGAATTTAACTTCCTTTAATGCATTTTCAGCTGTTAAATTCAGTTTACTGCTGTAGAAAAAATATTCTAATCAGTGAGATTTGCCTAAAAACTAACTGACTTCCCCCGTTTTAACCATAGCCCATGTTACTGCACCATGAGATTCAGGCATTTACATCCTTTTTTCTAGTTTGTTAATGTGTAGCCTTATGTCTTATCTTTAGGATGATGGTATCTGATCCAGGATGATTGGGGCGGGGGGGGGGGGGGGTGGGGGTGGGGATTTCAACCAATCAGAGCACGGGACACTCAATGCGGCATCGCTGTGTTTTTTTCCACATGTTGCTTAAAAACCCTTGGGAAAAATGAAGCATGATATTCTTATTCTTCGTTGAGCTGCTGCCACCGTATCTGTAAGCTGTTGGTCGTTCCCGTTCCATGTTCAGCCCGTCAGTCACCTAGGCATTATGTAAAATAACAGTGGTTATTTAATGCAGACCTGAGTAGCATTAAACAGTCTGAACACTTCGGTTCCACTCCTGAAGCGGGCGGCGGTATTATTTTTCTAGATCCGTATCGCATTCCCTGTAGATATGTTATGTGTATGTGTTTTGTTCTGATTTAAATGATCCAAATGTAGTTTCAATTTGTGGCCTCGTGTTGAGTAAATATCGGTATCTGAATCCTCTGGATGACTATAGAGTTTTACTGGTTCTCATCTATCGCTATTTTTTGTTACCCGTTCCTCACATTGTCTCCAGTTTCAGACCTGTAGTTATTTCTGTAGCTCTTCTCTAACTTCGTCTCCTTTTAAAATGTGTCTTAGTGTTTTTTTTTTTTTGGGGGGGGGGGGAGCGGATTTCACACTTAAATGTGTATAGAACCTTCCATAAATACCACTGAGTGATCTTTGATTAGGCACGCGGTAGTTAATATTGCCCCTTATTTACAGGTGTAGGAATGGTAATACAGTCAGAGTCAAGACTTAAAATGCTGTTTTTTAATATTAACAAATGTTAATTTTGATTAAAAACTTTTTTTGTGTCTTCCTGTTGCCTTCATATTACAAAGAGGCGGTGATGCTCTGCTCTGCACCAGTCCGTCAGTCACATATTCCTACTCTCCCTGGGGTCCCACTATTATTATCAGGAATTGTCATGTTCCTAGAACAATACTACACCTAGAACAATAGGTAGGTCCTAGAACAAGACTACACCTAGAACAATAATTGGAGACTGTAGTTTTCGTGGTGTGTAAATGTGTCTGACATCATCTCCCTAAACAATTCTTTTTGTGTGCAGGCATCAGTTGTGAGGGGAAATTCAAAGCATGTAATACCAAGAAGGTCCACGTGGTGGAGACTTGTCATTAAAAATGCCGATCTTTCTCAAATTCTTGCGCGAATTGAGCGGTTTATTCATCATTCCGTGTAACTTCCAATGGCTTTTTACTAAAGGTTTCAGGGGGACCTGGAGCCTGTCCCAGACGGCATAGGGCACAAAGCAAGTATGGTCCCAGCTGGCTGCCAGTCCACAGGGATCCTTTTAGAGATGCGGGGTAGTGTAGACATTATTTGCCCTTTGAACTACAGGAGGACAAACTGCAGTACCCTGAGGAATCCCGCATGTAAACGCCCACAGTGCAAAGACAGGATGCGAACACACAACCTGAAGGTGTCAGGGAATAACAATATTACATGTGACAATGCAGTGCTTTTGAAATTTAATAAAGTGTCATAGTAACAATGTGTGTCTATCTCTGTATCTACACCAGTACCTGCAGAACAATCCTGTTGTCTATAGGAATTCTATCAATCTTTCCCAGTGTGTCCAGGATGTGAACTCAGACTGAAGGATGTTGAGTTCCCTCTCGCTCTCATGAGCCTGGTTACAGACAAGCGTGCAGAACAAACTGTTAAAAGTGTGCACTATCGGTACATCTGCAAAGCCACTCATTAAGGCTTCCACACACAAATGGAGTAGTACCCGTCATTACTACAATTGGGCTTATTCTTAGAAAAATGTAACAGACATTTGGTGGGTGACTCCCCATGAGCAATTTGGCCAGGACTCTGCCGTGTCGCTCTGGAAAAGCCCCAGGCTGTTTTTCCACCAGGCATTGTGGAAAATCGTGAAATTTAACCAAGCCTTTTGTTAGGTTATGGTTAGTTACCTAGCAAACAACTTCATGGGAAAGTGATGTGGCTAAAAAAGTGATGTATACAAATTCTGAAGCCATTTCCTGTCTTTCTTATGAAGATGTAGTATGGATTGTGATAGGCTGCATGTTATTGGCCCATGTCCAATCAGATTGCTAGATGCCTTTGCAGTGCACTGATGAAAATGGCCCCTTCCAACATGTCCTCCTGTTTGCATGTTACCTGTGGCAGTAAATGGAGCCGTGTCACCCTGTCAGGGACAGCTGCCCGTAAGCTGGCTTGTTTCTGTCATCCTTGTTGGCTGTGAGATTTGCAAGTTGTGCACGCTGAAAAGCAAACGGCCATCAGGCCTGCAAAGATGCTAGAAAAGCAGTGTAAATATGGCTATACACATTGTCAATTTTCATTTTTTTTTCTGAATGCTGGGCTTCCAGTGGTAAGCGGGTTTGCATGGTGCAGTTTCAGTGGGCAGGCTGAAATCAGGCTCGTCGTCTGCGACCTCTGAGGACAGTTGAGGTCTGAACCAGGAGGTGACAGCCATCCTACCTGAACACATTTCTGCTGCTCAGCGGTGACATGGTGAATACTGCAAACATCTCAACCGTTTCCCAAAGGTGCATCTCAGTATATGTTCATCTGTCAGGGCTTCCATTTACTATTTATCTGCTCATTGCCTGTTCAATATTTAAAGCACAGTCAACTTGGCTTGGTGGTTTAGGATGCTGTATCAGTCATCAGAAGTTTGTTGGTTCGAATCCCAGAGTTGGCAGGCTGAGTTAAGCATTGCACCCTTAACCCCCATTTGTTTCAGGGCCAGTCTGACCATGTGTGTTGTTTTGCATAAAAGCTGTCTGGTAAATAAATGAAGGCTAAATGTAAGCTTGAATTGTCAAGTAAATTCTCCAAGGATCTGGGGGTGGTGGGATGTGGCTTCTGTTGCTTCCTGGAACAAAAACTGATGGGAGGGGTGCAAGAATGCAAAAGCATGCACGTCAACATAGCAGCTGGCATGCAGGCGACTGCGCGGCTCTCACCGCAGCATATGCGTCGCCGTACTGCGTGTGAAGGTTTGGCGGGAGCCAAGCAGATGGGCTGAAGTGCTGTTATTCTCACTCAAGTTCAAAGGGGGGGGGGGGGTTTGCTAATTCAAATATCAAAGCAGATGGACTGCTTCGGCTTGCCACCCAGCACCCTGGCTTATCTTACCCCTTCCCTCTGACGGTTAGGCTCTACTTGCAGCATGACAGAAACGCTGCACAAATAACAAAACATAAGTTACTCGTATATGCAGGGGCCGGTTTCTTGTTTCTGGGGCCCCAATCAAAAGTCACTACGGTGCAGTAACTTTCTGTGGCCAACAGGGGGCCCCATATAAATGCATGGTATGAGTGGCCACTGCTGATAGAAATTAACATCTCAGTTAACCTCAATTAAAAAGCAGGAGGTTCAGCAGTAGAGGATTTAAAGCGATTAAACAGGTGATGGCGGTGGGGGGGCATTTTTACTTCGGCAAACCTGCCAAGGCAACAACAAGAAGAGATTTTGATCACTGATGCACCTTGTTCCCGGAGTTCCGCGCCGTCAATGGTGCTTTGTGAGAAGCAGGTTGAATAGGATTCCCTTGTAACCCCAAACCGTGCCTGTGACCAGGAGAATAAGATAACCGAGGTAGATGTAATTTGTTTGCGTTTTTTTTTTTTTACTGGAGACATTGTCTGATGACGACATCCCATCTGAAAAGCACGGCAGGGTGCTTCTCTCCAAACAGCCATGCTGTGTTTGTTTGCTAGGATGTCTTCAGAAAACAGAGCAGTTCACGCACTTGTGCTGAGCTGTAAAACATACTGTCCTCACGGGGAACACACGTTTTAAAAAAACAGGGTAAAAGTGTATGTTTAAACAGCAGGGAAACACGCCAAACCGTTACTCCAGCCAATCGTGTCCACGCCAAACTGTGACTCAGCCAATCACATCCATGCCAAACAGTCACCTTTCCCCCTGTATTGTTGCCATGTCATTCCATTCAATCACATTGGCCATTTTCCAGTATGTGATGCTTAGCTGCTAATTGGATCAACAGGACATGGTGATGCTATAGCCATTCTCAATGTACAGCCTGCTCTGCTTGATTCTTAGAAGATACACAAAACCAAGGCCTCAAAAGAAACAGAGCTTCCTGCTGGTCCGAATGTCTACCTTCTGTGTGTTTGAGGCATGAGCACTATCAGTATATGTGAGGAGGTCCATACATGCTTTATTAGACACTAATGTAGTAGCACAGGGACCTGAGTTACAAAGGGACTCATAGAAAATTCCTCTTGCTGCTAAGACTGGCGAACAATCTGATTGCATGACATAAGCATCATTCTTGCCATTGCCTCAGACTTCATTCACAATACATCCCTACACACTAACGTCTGAACAGTGAACTTCCTCATCACACTAAGAACATCTACAGCGTTCACATCCGCTGGACATGGTTCAACTTGACATGAACATTTTTCAACATCAAACATGGTTATTTTCTACCCAGATCTCCATCAACTTTAATGTAACGAGTGAGGAAAAAAGTGTGCTATTTAGTGTCAGTGTTAGTTTAAAAAAATGCAGGAATTGGTTTTTCTGGTACAGGGCTGGATATATTTCTTCTGGGATTCAGGTCAAGTACCGAACTCAAACGGTCCGGCTGTGCTTATTCTGGCCTTTGAACCAGCAGCTTTGAGCTCATAGGACCTTCAGGAACAGCTGTCTGCTGGCCTTCTGTGTCATCTCTCGGATTATTTTTACGCCTTGATGTGTAGATCTACAGAAATGCATAATTCATTGGCGACACAAGGATGCATCACAGCATAACGAGACTGTAGTAGGTTAAGCTCAAGCAGAGATAGTGGCCTGGGGATCAGGAATGGGCCACTCAGCCTCCTGCACTGATCCCATATCTGTAAGAGCAACAGGATTATCTTAAAGCGGTGTTTCCCAATCCGGTCCATGTTTTTGCTCCTTCCGAGCTCCCTGTCAGACAGTCCACATTTTTGCTCCCTGCTAGGAGGGAGCGAAAACGGGAAGCCACAGAGAGTCCACAAGGACCGGATTAGGAAACGCTGCCTCAAAGGATGTCGCTCCGAGCCTGCCACTGGATGTAGACATGAGTCCCTGGACATGCGCATATAAATCCCGCCTGTGAGCTAACAATGGCGTCAAGCAGCCGTTTCATCGGCCCATTGTTCCAGATGGCAGGCTGCCGCTCTGAACGTATTTATTAGTTAGCGATACATACATTTCCCGTTGTTGCAGGGACGCTGGATAATGCAGGTTTTGTTCTGACGTCCGCGGTGCGCGCTCTCCTGGTGCCAGCTGTCAGCCCCGATACTGCCTCATTGTGACTCGTGGCCCCAGCAGCTGAATCACTAATTAGATTTGCCTTTTGAAATCTGCGGATTGCTATAAATAATGAGACAAAGGGGCAGACAGAGTGTGGCATTCAGCCCTGACTGTAACAATTAATAATCACCGTAATTAACATCATGCTTCGTCCCATTGATTATGACATTACCTGCCTGATTACATTCCGTGCCATTTCATTAAGGAGAGACGCAGAGCACAGGCATAAATTGTTATTAATAAACCTGCTCCTCATGTGAAAAGGATATTAATTACACAAATTAGTGGGTTCTAAGTAATCGAGTTAAACCTGTGCGATTTAAAGTAAGTGATCTAATTTTTTCTGACAATTCTGACTTGATCTCGTTGGACAGCCCCCACAGGAAAAAAAATAGCCTCATTAAGAAAAATTTAATCCTAATCATAGCTCAGGAGTTGCCTACTTTAAGGTCATATCTGAATGTCAGATCCATTTGAAATTGACTGTAGTTAAACTGAATCGATGTGATGTTTAAGCAAACAGTACAGCTAATGGATGAAGCTGCTCAAGCCCAAAATAAACGTTTATCAGGATGCTGAGATCATGCGGATCAGCACGGTGGCTCTTGTAATTGATGTTGCCTATAATAAGTGAAATGTCAGGACCTCTGTGATTAGGTGTCTACGGGGAAGCCTGTCGCGATTCTCGCCTTCAGGAAATGTGTGTGACACTGAACTGACGGCACAAAGAGCAGCACCTACCAGTGGCATGGTGAACTTTTTCTCGGAGATTGTGGTTTTACAAAGGATCGGGAAACAAAAAGCTGTATTTTCATAGGGGCAATGACAGACCCATGATAAATGAGTTAAAAATAACATCTCATGCATAGTTTTGCGTAAACTGATTCTTTTATGTATCAGAAAGTTTCTTCTCCTTTGTCTTCATTATGTGGATTGCATTTGGTTTCTGTACCCGGAGGTCAATCTCACTTAACAGCAAAGCCCAATCACCATCTTTATCTTGTTCCAGGTGGCTGGCCGGGTGCCAGATATCCTCATAAAACCCCCAGAACACGAAGGAGCCATGAGCTTCCAAGGTACCACTGCTTGGGCCTCACAAACCCAGACCCTGTCTGCAGTAACCCAGACCCGTAATTCTAGGAGTTCATCTGTTCTTGGATGGAGGTGGAAAGTTCAGGCCCAGAAAGTACAAATCCAGACCAAGATTTTGTGTCAAACAAGCACTTGAATATAAAGAGTCAAAGTCAATACTCAACTTGGTTAGTTGAAACAAAATCTTGGACTGGATTTGTACCGGACCTAAGCTTTCCAACTCTGGTTCTTGGTAATTGAATTTTAATGGAAATTTTGAAGTGCACAGTTGAATATGGAGGAACATCTACAATGTCCTTCCCTAAAAGCAGTCCTTCAAAACTGTTTCTATGAACAGTTTGTTTGACTTCTAGTATAATTTCTATATATAATAACAGCAGAACCAACGATACCCCCCCCCCACACACACACACTTCTACAGCTGAATATAGCAAGATGACAGCAACATGGTTCTGAATATGTGGCTGTTCATCAAACTAGTGCAACATGTAATATTTCAACCAGTGTAATAAGGCTAACAGTCGAGTGCCATTTTGGGTGTCATGCGTTTGATTGTCCACACTGAAATCGATGGGCGCAAACAATCGGTCGTCAAGACGTTTTCTTGTCGCCTTGGGCTCAGACTGTCATTTATTCTATGTTTTGGCGGCCCTCTCTCAGCGCTTAACTGGGTTTATTGATGTGCAAGTCAGAGAGGCGGGATGCTTTCAGTAGCGTGTGAATGCGAGAGCAGCTGTGCTTTCATTACCTCAAATTAAAATGAAACATTTTAGGGCATGTTGAGCTTCAGCTGGCCCACAGCAGGGATGACCATAATGAGCGTCGATGCTAAAGGAAACGTGGAACAAATAGCCAAGTGTCAGGCTTCACTGTCAAAATGGAGTCTGATGGCACTCTGATATTAACTGCTTGCCCTCACTTCCCCAAAGCTGACCACCAGAATGTGTCATGACTAACTTAAAAAGAGCTCTTCTGTCTCTACAGCAGCACAGAACTGAGCATTTATGTCAGAATTTACTCTTATTTATGTCAGTAAGAAATACATTTTTGGCTTCGGCAACTGAACAACCTAAGTCATCGTTTCGATTCTGACAAATTTACACACTGCTGAAGTAACAATTTCCCCTCATCAGAAGAATAGTATTGATGTGTCTGTCAAATGCAGTAAATCTTTTTTGCAAACTGTAATAATGACTAAACTTACCACTACCACTGAATAATATCTTGCTGATAAGATGAAAAACCATCACTCAGTTCCATACCGTAAAAAAACCAGAAGGGGGCGCTCAGGGGCACCTGTAGCTGTCCTCTCTGTGGGGAGGGTGTAGAAGTCACCGATCCATGACTGCCATGTGGAACATCTGTCCACCCATTGTATTTGTCAGCGCTGTGAAAGGAGCACTTTGTCATCGTTCATCTATGGGACCAGCAGGATGTGACGACCCCTCCCCCCCCCCCCCAGCCTGTCCCTTCAGCTGGAGTCACCTGACTAACCTAAGTGGCTTCATCTCAACATCGAGACGGATCTCAACCCAGTGGGACCAGTGCGGATGCTTCACATGAGGAGCTTTCGTGTTGATGGCACAGACGCATCTGATTGGGAATTAAATCTCATCTCTATACCCAATCCACAGAAACGATGTGTGGCTCAGTGGTTTGGGATGCTATGTTTCTGACCAGAAGGCCACCAGTTCAAATCACAAGGCTGGCAGAAGGATTTCACCATTGGTCCTTAACCCCCAATTAAAAGCAAACTAGCTATGCGGTTCCCTGGGCTTGCAGAGAGAGAAAACATTGGATTTTTATACTCGAAGCACACAGCAGAGCTAGCATTGGAGACAAATTAAGTGCTGTAAACATGAACCACATTTCAGTGCATCCACTGGTGGAAGATAAAGCACTGGACTTACGTACTTAATCCATATTACCGTGCTTTCGCACTATTTACAGAAAAGCACTGCTACAAAGATGATGCTTTATCAACGGTATTGTGCAGCACATCCTCTCACGGAGACTGTGCAATGACGGCAGAGCATGATGTCAGTACTGCTCAGGAAAACCAAGCAAGGAGCTCCACTATTTAAAAGGGTAACTGCTGTTTAAAACTAAAGAGCAGCAATTCAAGCCTGGACACTCAAAGTCAGGCACTATTAATGACCAATACCTAATAGTGTTGCTTTTTTTGCACATATTATTGTGATGGTGACTCAACAAACCCAAACGTATTAATAACAAACAAGCAAACAAATAAAAACCATGTAAAACTGAAATTTAATAAAATTATTTAAAGTGACTAAAATAAACATGAATACGTCCATTAGGATCCCTTGGCATTAAAGGACATTTGTATTTCCAAGGCACATCAGGCAGGGATTCCTCCATGCCCCTAGGGGGCCATCCAGGACCAGCTCAGGTCAGAAGTGGCTCAGGCCTTGGGTACCAGGCTGTGGCACTTACAGCAAATGTGGAAGCACCCCCTGAAATGTTTAGTGGGGCCTTTTTCTAGCAGGACTTATTCTGTGCTGACCACTGATCCCCGCTGCAAAATTGATTAATATTTGGTTTCAGAATGACGTGCAATGATGCATGTGTCCTCTTGCTGATGCAAATGAATACCTGTAAAGAGATGAATAGCCCCTGCAGAAGACTGCAAAGTTCAGGCAGCAGATTTGCATGTTTATATTGAGAGTTGCTGATAGTAGTAAGTGGGGAGCGCTGGGGTGTCCGTTTGTCATTCAGGGAATCGCAGCAAGCGAAACACCATTTTCTTACTCGCTTTTAGCTGGGTGACTAAAAATCTGAGGACACGGGTTTAAAATTAAATACCAGCCAGACGCACGGCACCCATTTAACAAACCATCAAGATACTGAAACTCGCTGACACCCCAAGACCCCGAAATTGAAAGACACAGACAATAGGGACTCGGGATTCACTCGTGCCACTGCTTCTTCCAGTCATTGTGAATCTCTGCTTCTCCTGAGCTGCAGAGCTTCCGGGGCTCCTGTACCACATGGCGCCTTGGCTAGACGCTAACAGAACTTACATAGGTGTGTAATTTTCATTTTTATTGCTTTTAGCACACATTTTATATATGTATTGGTTTTAACTTGTAAAGCACTTAGAGACTGTCTGTAAAAAGTGTTATATAAATAAATTTTACTTACTTAACTACTGTATATCTAATGGCCACACACAGAGGCCAGGGTGATGCCTACAAGCCTCCATCTACAACGTTTGCTCTTATGTTGTGTTATAGCATATAAATTAGTGCCCCATACCACAGCGACTCCATGCTGCCACCTACAGGAGCCCCCACCAACACAGGAACAGCGTGGGAGGCTGGCTGGTCCACATGCCTGGGTTCAAATCACAGGATGCAGCTGATAGTCAAGTCAGCTGGGCTATATTACCATCCATCTACACGTGTAGCAGCCAGTAATGTAATAACTGGTCAATAATGTAATACATTTTCTGAACCAATAACATAATAAATTATTACACTATTGGTCAGTTATTGCATTATTGGCTGCCACAACGTATCAGCACCCGAACTATCCCCACAAACGACACACCTAAGAATACTACATAATTACAGAGTCTTTATTATTATTATTATTATTATTATTTTAAAAAAACTCAGCGGAAGCCTTAAATTATGTGGACACTCACACATGTGCCTTAACTTCTGCTCCAACAGTGACTTACTGTGTGATAATGAGGCCAAGTGATCTCCTGAATGAATACGGTGTTTACCTTCCCAACACCCAGCCGCTCGCCTCCCCTCCTGTGCAGGACAGCTGAGGACAGAGACAAACTCCACGCGGGGGGGGGGGGGGTTGGCAGGAAGTGTTTCACAGCTCCCCCAGCCAAAACACTCTCTAGGCCACGGTGCAAGAGAGCCTGGGCGCAGCGCATGGGGTTAGGGTCTCTGCACATTTTATAAGATGCCAAATCAATGAATTTTCACATGCAGGGGGGGGTCTGCCTTTTCACATTACACAGTGCAGACAGACAGCAGATTCAGGGCAAAAATTACAGCGCTAATTAGTGACCAACATGCTGGATTAAAAAGCCAGAAACCTTACATTTAAAGGAACAGACAAACAAATCTATAAAGCGTTTTTTTCTTTTTTTCTCCATCATAAACATGAATAAGTCAGCACACAGGCCGGTGACATTGTGATGACAGGGTAAAATGTTATTAAAGTGTGGAAAATGGATTCTAAAAACCTTCCAGTTATAATTTAAACTGTGTGCCCCAGAATTAACTTAGTTCCCTGCTGACCTGAGACCCTGGCATGACAAATTTATTTAAGTAACATAAAGTGGGTCTTCATTCAGCTCTGCAGTTTGTAAGACAGTATAACAAACGTAGAAATTGCATTATGGTTTAACCCGAATAATTGGATTATGGGAAAAATGCCAGGCACATCATAAAACATAAGATAAATTGAGAGCAGTGTGTAAGACATTAGTGGGGAAATGGCCTTCCGACTGTGGGGCTCTTACAGGAGTGTGTAATAGAAATAAATAGACAGACAGACAGACAGATTCAGGCACAGAACAGTTATGCTGAAGTAAAACAAGGAATCCTCTACACAGTAAGAGCTGCCTTTTTTTTTAGAACAAGATAATCATTTTTTGGATGTGAAACTTGTCAGTTTAATCAAGATTATAATATGTGTGTGTTTGTGCCTGGTGATATTCTGGTGCCGCGTCTGAGCTGTACCCCAGCGTTGTGCCCTGTGCTGCCTGGGCTGTACCCCAGCGTTGTGCCCTGTGCTGCCTGGGATGGACTCCAGGGGAAGCAGCTGCGAGATGCATGAAAATCCAAAGCTGTCACAAAACGGAGCAGCCCGGTCTGCCGTTACAGCATGCGGATACACGTAAGGTCCAGGAACAAGTGATGAAGGGAAGAGCTTCAACAAAGGTTTTGTAATTGCCAGCTCCGCAAGGTACTGCAACAGTGCTGAATACAGCAGCTGGATAACCTGCCCAAAGGTCTGCGAGTGTCTCATATCCATGAAAGCGCAGTCTGTCTGCAGCAGGTCCTTAATGGCAGCCAGGGGTGAGTGAACTCAAACAGCCTCGTACTACATCCACAGGGGTCTAATCTGTCCCCTCGCCAAGTCTGAATTTAGCACAAGCTGGGCTTGTTCTGGGCAGGGCAACATCCTGCCAACCTCACACTCCGAAGCACCCCCACACGGGCCCGCAGGAGGACCTAGCCCTGTTGTTTGAGGTGTAATTTGATAATATCAATCATAATCGTGTTAGATGTAATCCATATGACATTCAGCACACTGGGGTCAGTGGGGGGGAAATCATGCCTCACTTGCCATCAATTACCAGCCATGGTGGTGGGGGGGCTAGGGGTAGCAGGGGCCCTTATAAATACCATTAAGAGGCCCCGGGCAGCTGATCGATGCATACAGTTCGACTGTCACGGCCTTAATGGTGGCTGGTATCCCGGGCAGCTGGATCGATAGACGGTCTCCGACAGCGCCGACTGAGGCAGCCCGCCACGGTGCCACTTCGCTGGGGACGCCTGTGTTATGATCTGGGGGGCGCTCCCGGAACCTTCTGCTGTTATTCACTCTGGGACACCCGTGTCACAACAAGCGCGCCTCTCCAGGGAACTCAGCCTGCGGATCTTTTTTAAAGCAACAACACGCTTAAGCATAAAGAAATAAGAACAAAATAACAACATTCTCAACTGAAACTTTATAATGTTGCTACTACGCTTCACCCAGCCACCCACACACACACACACATCTGTATTCAAATCTTTCTGGGGACTCTCCATTCGTTTCTATGGGCACAGCACTAATCCCAATAGGACGACCTTAACCATAAGTAACCAAACAAAAAAAGAGACTATTGGCATTTTTAGTTTTTTGATGTAATTTACAGATTTTTTTTTAATTTGAGGTGGGGACTTGAGGAATGTCACACTGCAGGGACAATACGATTCCCCCCCCACACACATACACACACAGCTCAGGATGCTGCAGAGTGCTGAAGATAAGCGGGGAACAAAAGATATAAGCGTAATTGATTAAATAAACAAAACTAATCTCCTATGCTGCCCGCTTTAATGGAGCGGTTTGGTGATTGTACGATCATATCGAATCCACTACCTTCTCCAGAGGTTATTAATTCACTGAACTAATTATAAGCACTCAGACTATTTCACTCTTACAGCTGCAGCTTAACAAAGCTCAGTGTAAATAAAGTGTCCCCTGGCACAGATCCTACTCACACTGCATCACACACACATGGATTTGGGGGCTGGTCCCCCTGATCACATGCTCAGGCACAGGCTGGGAAGGTATCTGACCCTTTATTTACCATTATAATTTTCTTGCATTTGGTAAATGAACATTGTGTTTAATGTTTTTTTTTTATGAATAGCTATCTTGTATACTTGTTTCATACCTTGACAAACAGGCTTCTCTGTTAGAACAATGCTTAGTAAACAAAATCCCATTCTTAGGGAATTTCAGGATTTCCATGTGTCGCCAAGGGTTACAGCGAAAAACTCTCAAAAACCAAAAAAACGAACAAACACACCTCGGGCTGCGAAACTTGTGTTCCTCTGCTCTGGTACCCCCCTGCCATGATGAACACAGCTGAGTGACTTTAACCCCCGAGGAAGACCACTGCAGATAGGAATTTGAGTGTCAAACCCGCGACCCCCCCCCAAATCTGTCTCCCACATTGAATGGGATGAGGGGGGAGTTCTCTTTATGAGAATGTCCTCCTAAAATACCCCATTTAAGTGTTATACCTCCCAGTGGGGTAAGAGAGACAGACCCCAATCCAGTATCCAGTAGATGGCATTCCCCTATGCTGAGTGAGGCCACCCCCACCCCCCATATCCCAGCCCATCATGACCGCACTATCTGGCACAGAGGACTGTACTCGTTTGGTCCTTTTGCACAGCTTGGAGAACCCCCAGCTTGAAGGGTCTGTGCCATGCCATAAAACTCGCCGTAAAGATGCCAGTTGCAAGATGACAGTTTCATGCCTGACCACCCTCCCCACAGGCTGAGGCGGCCTACTGCACCCTTTCCCCCAGCCCTGACGCATCACATTTTTCACACACGGTGGGGCCTCTTACTCTATGCAAGACTCAACACTCAGCATTTATCTAGTGTGTTCACAGTACCAGGGGCAAACAAAAACAAACATCGGCTTATTTCGTTTTAGTCTGTCTCAGAGCCATGGCGGATGTTATCCGTTTCGCCATCTCTACACAGTGCGGCTCTTCTGCTCATTCCCAACACTGAAAGCCAAAATCAGCTAAACAAAAAGTCAGAGTTCGCAGCTGATCTCACACAAGTCAGCTGTCGATTAAGAAAAGTGGGAAGGCTTGTAGTCTGGGTCGCGTGGGCGGCGGCAGAGCAGACAGACAGGGGCGACACGTCCTACAGCCGAGCAGCAGTTTCTCATTAGAGGCCTCGTCTGCTGATTATATTCTTTACACATCTGCACTGCGGAGTGAGAAGCCGCTGTCTCTTTAGCATAAGGAGCACTTGAATTAATGACACGGCTCTGTAATTGAACCCTTCTCGTGGATGCCTTGGCAACGAAAACATGCCAAGTTAAATCTGTATTAACAGAGCATCAATCATATGTGATCAAACTGTAAACACCGATGCAACCCAAGGCAGCATCAATGTGTGAACGAACAGGCTGAGCAGCTCCCTGTCAGACCACTGTGGGGCGCTGTGCTCCACGCTACCAGTGACTCTCACTCCCTCCCCCTCTTGGCTGTAGGCGGCTGTCTCTCTCCTGTGCTGTGCTTTATCCACCCTGGTTATAGCCTTTTTCATAATTAGGGAATTTACTGTAAACAAGCTGGCCGAGAATTAAACAGAGCAAAGCCTTCTTACATGGGGTCATCGGAGAAACCGCATTACTACGGCATTTCCTGTGGGGGGCGCAGCGTTGCCTGGCGGACAGCTAAAACACACACAGGAACACCTGAAACCAGCCGACTTGTCAGCACGCGGCCTTGCAGCTTGCCAGGGCGTCCACACCGTGGGGATTTGAGCTCAGGCTCACAAACAGCCTGAGCGAAAGAAGAACTAATAACCAGGGCAACTTGTGC
The DNA here is from genome assembly GCF_023856365.1 of Brienomyrus brachyistius. Taxonomy (NCBI): domain Eukaryota; kingdom Metazoa; phylum Chordata; class Actinopteri; order Osteoglossiformes; family Mormyridae; genus Brienomyrus; species Brienomyrus brachyistius. The sequence continues at coordinate 752,296 of NC_064545.1, forward strand.
CTGTCTGTCTGTCCCCTTACAGAAAATCTGCTGCCACTTAAGCCATGTGAGGCACCACTAAGATGCAGGATCAGACCTCCTCCGTTGTCATCTGGCCGTCTTTTTTCCCCCATTACCTTGTTCTGTGCACCGCAATAATGAATTGAATGGGATGAATGGGCACTCCTGTTGAATGCCTTGAGGTGAGTCTGTTGTGAAAGGCGCTATATAAAAATAAATTAAACTGAATTGAAATTTTGAGAATAAAAAGGCTGGTCCTGCATTTCTAAACTGCCATGTTAAAAATACGCAGGACAGCTACCAGCTCAGCTTAAAAATATATAAAGTTTAATTTGTTCTGTAAATGTGGAAAAATAACATTTAGAGTAAATAATGAAATTGAAATAGAAGGAATCCTCAAAACATTTCACTACCACAGCTAACCATTACTAATGTCGTACTGATCAGTCAAATAAAAGCACAGGAAAACGAATCAGAGTGCAGAAATGACACGACCACAGTGACGTGTGCTTTATATAGGAAGCCCATTGCTGATTGCTGTTTACCAAAGACTGAAATATGTGCGTAACTGATCATTACCATAATTACTGTGTATGTGCGTAGGGCAAACATGCTACATTAGTGCAGAGCAGCCAGATTACAGGCATGGAGCTTCATCCCTCATGCTACAGGAGTGACCTTTTTAAATGGCAAACACCAAGGAAGAGACCCAGTCAAACAGCAGCAAGCAAATCAGCAGCAGCAAGGACACGGAACCGTACTGGGACAAATAAGGAAGGTTTAGGGTTTAAAATGACAGTCTGTCTTTAAGCTGAATTCGCAGGTAAGTTGGGTGGTGAGGGGCTCACTGGGAGACTTGCCTGTGATCGAAAAGTTGCCAGTTCAAGCCCCAGCATAATATTCACATGTCCGTGGGTAAGTAATGTTCATGTACTTGTGCAAATGGCAAATAAAGGGTTTCTTTTTTTTAAAATAAAACTGCATAGTAAAAATACCTGCAGATGGTACTGTTCAATTGAGCCTATGAACTGCGGAAGCTGCGTACACACGAGGTGTCCATCAGTCAGACGTCCCTAAGCCGGGGACTGCCTGTAATGTGCGCACTGGAACCTGAAGTAGGAGAGTAGAGTGTGACGCGACGACAGGCAGAGGGAGGCATGCCGCCCTTATGAAAATTCATTATGGTTTCCTATGGTTTTCATGCAGTAACCATAGTTTTACTGTGGTACCTCATGGTACTTTGGTACTACCTATAGTACTACCATGGTTTATCCATAGCACTTCATGGTAGCTGTGGTACTACTATGGTTTTAATAAGGGCCCAGCAAATGTGCCCTTGCGGGGCCCAACCGGGCTTTTGTGTGGAAGTGTGGACTAGGGTCAGCCCCCACCAAACCTAAATGGGCCCATTGCCGGCTGCAATGAAGGTAATGATGTTGCAAAACACTGTATTACAAGCACTTTTTTTACTGTAGAATCTTTTGATAGACTGTACATTGACTGTAGAATTTATAACTTTAAAATTATTTTGTTCAATATTTCTTTCAACGTTGAACACACACACACACACACACACACACACACACACACAAAACACACTCACCATGCAACAAAATATTATTTATTTTAGCAAGCAATCTTTAATCTTGAATATCTGTCTCTCTTTCTGTTCCTCTCTCTTATACACACAGAGATGGACCCAGTGATTCCATCCCAGACACCTGAGAATGAGACCTGAATGCCTTGCATGTGATTTAATAAAAATATACACAGACTGAACGATTCTCCTGTTTTTTTGGCTTTTGGTACAGTAGCTAGTTGGAAGCATGAAGTAGGATTTTAAATTACATTTGCTGTTACATTACAAATAGACTATTAATTGTTTGATGTCTGCATTATTGCACGACAGTTTTGCGAAACCAGATTAATGGAGCTAGAGATTTAAATAAGAAAGTCATGGTTTGTAAAAAGCATGGTTTGGAAAGACCATAACTACTTTCCATAGTTACCCAAAAAAACACGAAAGACGGCAAACCATTGTAAACCATGGTTATTTAATCATAGTAAAACCATGGTTAATTTTCGTAAGGGCGGGAACGCACCACCTGGTCCAGAGGAGGCCCAGTACGGCCCTTCAGCTCCATATTCTGATCCAAGCACGGATTGTTTGATTAAAGGCATCGCACACCATGTCACCTCACCAAAACCAATTTCAGCCCGTGCCGGAGAACCAAGCGATGGCTTTCTGCCTTCGGAATTAGGGTTAGGGTTTGGGCACCTCGGCTCAGAGGGGACTGTGCACCCCCCCCCCCCAAAGCCCGGCAGCTGACAGGCACATCCAGGGGCTGCCTGTCACCTGACACCTGCCAATACAGGGAGGGGGGGGAGTCATGCTATCTGATAATTATTGAATTATACACTGTGCTTCTTTTACTAACCTCTACTCCCCACCCCACCCCCCCAGGTCTCAGTTGTTCATAAAATACTTCCAAATAAGAAAGAGGAGAGGGGAGAAAAACAGGAAGGCGTCACGGCCCGCTGGCTCCCAATACCGCACGCATTTGCTGGGTAGCCTCGCTCAAAAGATACAATTTCACCCAATAAGCTGAGTGGGAGAGTGGCGGACAAAAGAGACAAGATGTTGCAATCCAGAGGTCACTGACACCGTCCCCGTTATAATGACTACACTTTCTGCGGCGCTGACCTCCCCCCCGCGTGATGAAGAAGGACCTGCAGCACACTTTTTAATCACCTCCCCATCCGAAACAAACCATTTACACTATGGTCCGGAAACTGCGCTGTAGGTCCCCTTGGAGTTAAAAGGAACAGACAAACAAACGAATTAAATTTGATAAAGAATTCTTTTTTTTCTGAGAAACATAAGTGAGCACACAGGCCGGTGACACTATGATTGCGGTATGAGATTGGAATAGAGTGAAAAATGTACATTAAAACCATTATAATTTGAATTATATATCTGTGTAGTAACTTGACTTCCAGCTGACCAGAGATCCTGGCATGACTGAATATATTTTAATAAGATAAAGTGTGTCCCCATTCAGCTCCTCAGTTTATAATACAGAACAATGGCCTAAGAGAGTATCACAATCATCAAATGCTCCCTAATGAGGGGTGCAGGTTCACAGCTTATCCCAGAAGCTATGGGAGCAAGACAGGGAATAATCCAGGATGGGGCGTAAACCCATCACACGGTTTCCCATCACATGGAAAACCAGAGGAAACCCCATGACGACATGGGGAGAACATGCAAATTCCACACACGGAGCCCTGTAGGTGTGAGAAAACAGTACTGAACACTGTGCCACCATGCTGCTCCGATTAAATTATTTATTTTACTAAGTTATATAGACATTTTCCGCTTTCTTCTTTTCCCTGCGATTTAAAGTTGACAACACTTATGTACGATTCTGAATATTATGGCCATTAAGATTAATTATTCCAGTGCTTACCTACTTAGAGAACATGGAGATTGAGGATTGTAAACCCCAAATGGTTAGTCATGGTTTATTTTAGCACAGATATTACAATATATTATTGTAAAATGAGTTGCAGCACTAACCAAAGCAAAACGCAGAAAACGCGTGGCGGATGTTGACAAAGAGATAAGGTAATTTCTAGAGCAAATTTAATAACTGCAGCAAACATTTCCCGGAGATGGGGGGTGGGGGAGGGGGGGTGTATTTTTTTCCCCCTCGGAAAACAAAGTGCAAAGTATAGTGTTCACAATGCAGGAAGTCGTCTAATGATGAACAAAATTATACACATGTAATTTTTAGGGCGGAATCACCGTTTAACACAACCTAGGAGAAGGTTTCCCTCCATGCTGAGACAGATAAGGCATGCCGAACTGAAAACAGCCTATTCTGGGGGAGTATCCACTTCCTGAAAGCCGACGGGTGGGGGGCTGACCAATCGACAGATTACACCATTGAGCTGTTACGCCTCAGTCTCCTTCCACTGAAGCCAGATCAGTCTGTCAGACTTTCTGGCCACAGTGAAGCACTGGCTCACCATCCTTCAGAGGAGGATAGTTCAGGTCCCGAAAGTAAAAAATCCACACCAAGATTTTCTTTCAACCATCCAGTTGAGTATAAAGAGTCACAGTCAATCACTTGGACCAGGGGTGGGGAACCTGTTCCATAGAGGGCCGGTGTGGGTTTTTGGGATGACCTATCAAATCAGCCAATAATAAAGCAGTGGTTCTGGACTCCAGTCCTGGGGACCCACTGCTATTGGCTGATTGAGAGGCCATCCCAAAAGCCTGTAACCACACCGGCCCTTCATGGATCAGGTTTGCCACCCCTGAACTGGATGGTTGAAATGAAGTCTTTCTGAACCTGAACTATCCACCTCTGCTATCGTATTGCGTGGGCAGTGACACATAGCTGACTGCTATATGATGCTAACTCTGTATAACCGGCAGGGGCTCTGCGACAACATGCTAGTAAGGTGCAAAGAGAGAGATGCTTGGGCACAATTATGATACGCGTGCACCCAAATTTCGATGAAACTGGGAAGAAGGGCAAAAAAAGAGTAAAAGCACCCGGCACTTGAGAGTCCTTTGAAGATGAATCAATCACTGTATGACGGCAGAAACCCATAAGGCCTGTCGACGGCCGCTACTTCATAGCAGTCCATGGGCATTGATGTGGTGATTGATCGCTGAATGGAAGTAACTGGGATGGAGAAAGGGATTATGCTTGTCAGATGCGGTCAATACGGGAGAGCTGGGTGGTCAGATCTCACACGGTGCTGGAAAAGCAAAAATGTTAAAAATAAATAAATAAATGAATAAAAATAAGAAGCCGTGGCAAGTTATTGACCGGCAGGCCAAAGTATGCGAGAATCTCGCCCGTGTCTTGCCTGATGATGAAAAAAGAAAACGTAGTTCTGAACACCACAAGGTGTTTACAGTCAGAACATCCACACTTCCCATGGTGACCAACACCACATTTCCACACAAACTGCTACAGAGATAATCACAAAGCTCTCTAACTAACATTCAAGCATTATATTCCCAGACTCTGTATGGCCTGAACCATGCAAATTTAAATGTTCTGAAAGCACAATGAGGAGGTTTTAGGCTGGATGACTCCACAGAAGTGCAGCCCTGATCCTGCTCTTACCGAGCACATTACAGACACACCGTGGCTTTGATCAGGGCCCCCAGCCCTTTGATCACTCCCTGCTTCCAGGACCATAGCTACTGGGCCAGCAATTCAGACCGGAGACATTATACATTCTCCTCAAATGCCAGGAAGGCTGGAGCAATGGCCATGAAACGTGTTTGGGAGGAAGAGGTCCCTGCCCCCATCTGTGACCCAAGTAAATCATTCCCAGTAACGCCCCGTGTCCCTAAGTACCTTAATCTCACACCTCTCTGTTAGCAGAAGGCCTGGAGGGCAGACAGGGTGTGTGTGCGTGTGCGTGTGGGGAGGTTAAGTGTTTCCCCACCAGCCATCAGGACACACACAGATGATACCAGTCTTGAACGACAGACTATAGATCTATAGCTTAAAAAAAAAAAACAGGTGTGTGACTCACTAAGTCTTCCTGTTAAGCTAAATGTTAATCTTAACCCTCACAGGCAGGAATTCAGGGGCTGCGAGTCCTCACAGTACAGAGGGAAGGGGGATCCTTCACGACAAAGTGCCTGTCAGGGAGCGGGGGCTTCGCCTGAATATCGGGGAGCAGTAAGTAAATTCTGTGGACGAAAAGCTGCAATAAAAGCGGACAGTGCGTGGAGCGCGGCGGCTCCCCGGTGCGTCGCTCTCGCGCGGCCTGCCCGCTCACAGCTCGCTGCCGAGATTATAATGTTTGCTTTTATCTGTCAGAAATCAATATTTCAAATGTCCGATAAAAGAGGAAATTGAAGTGGGAATAGGCTGAAGTGCTGTAAAAGTACAAAGCGCAATTATCAAAAGGGCCTTATGGAGCTTAATAGGACACACATTAAAAAAAAGACGCTCAAATTAATGCCTCAGAGCCATAATGAGAACTTTTCTTTGGCTCTTCCGCCCGTGACACTGTCCCCCCCAACCAAAGCCTTTTGATCATGATGCTTTTCCATCTGAATGTCTTTGGCTTGGTCAATATATCCTGCAATATATATACAGAGCCTCCGGAGGGAGTAACCTCTGCATTTTAAGGAGAAGCATTAAAGCAGGCCTAGCCAGTTTATCATCGTCGCTGGTGCAGGCAGATGGCTACCCAGCACTGATATGTTTAGGGAAGATGAAAGTACAAGTTTTTTTTTTTTTTTGAGGGGGGGGGGTAGTCCTGCATTTCTTAGCATCAGTTTTGTACCCCTGCTGCGGGGTGCGGGGCTGGAGAAGCATGATTCAGCTGGGGGCATCTACCATCACAGCCCCAAACTCGGGTGAAACTCGTGAAATCCCCCCCCAGCTAAACATGAATAAAGTGTTTATTAGGCTACACTGTAAGCTGCACCACATTCACTGTTCATCCGTCGGCTACAGTTCAGAAAGCAGCATGTGCCAACTGGCCCCAAGCCGGACGCCCCCCCAGGACGGGAAGGGGAGAGGCCTGGATCCCGTGAGAGCAGACAGGACAGACACCTGGCTGTCATTAGCCATCAGCCAGAGCTGCTCATTAATTCATAGGCCAGGCTCACCTTCTGCGTGGGCCGGGCCAGGTCTGGCTGGGGCTGTGTACTGCGTACACGCAGAACGGCATGCCACGTCTCCCATCCTCACAACCTCCATGGGACCGGGAGGAGGGGCGGGGGTGGCCCACGAGTACTGCTTCACACCTGCTCCTCTGCAGGATTGTGTTTAGGCCGCCGGCCTGCTGTGTCCCAAACTGCAGGATGTGCATGGAGCCATCACCTTCGCCCTTCTGGGTTGGATCCTCCATGCAAGAGCTGCACTGTTACCACAACACACAAGGCCCATGTATGACCATCCTATCTACAGAACCAACCCTCCCTCATTTAGAGACACATCTGTCCCTCCGTTTACTTTGACTTGTATTGATTATTGTCGTTTCGGCGTGGCGTCCACCTTCTCAAAGGCACTTCAGATGTTAGAAACATGCTACGTTAGATATGTTTAAAGCTCCGCCCCCATCATAAACTCCACAGTGCAGCATGTAGAACCTCATTTGGCTTCACCAGGCCGATGCATGCATCTTCTTTTTAAAAGTTCCTTCCATTTGGGGAATAATCATTTTCTCTTCACCACAACCCATTGCTTGTTTTTGGGTGGAGCTTACAGATCAACCAATGAGAAACGAGCTTGGTAGCCATAGCGCACATCTTGCGTGCTCTAGAGCAGTGTGCCGAGAAGCCTGGACGTCTCAAGTGACTACTCAAGAAAGCAGCTAAGCAATTACCCTACCTAAGTGCGGCGTGTAGAGGGGGCCAGCCGCACATGGCTCTGTCACGCACCGGGGTCTGAAAAAACACCCTCACGGGGCTGACGTGGTTGGGCTCACAGGCCAGTAATAGGACGCCAACTGTTGCTACATTGGCTATTCAGCATTGTTCTGCGAGCTGGTGATGTGCTGCAGCTGGTGGTCACATGACCACCACTCACGGCAACCACATTATACCGAGTCATTCCACAGTCAAAGGTTGGATTACATCTCCAGCGGCCTTCACTGTGTGTTTCCTTGCCATTTATAACTTCAGATCCTGAATAATGTCAAAATCCTCTAAGTGACACAATTTGACTGGAGCTGAGCGGCACTACTTTAATGAACCTCATTGTAAAAAACAAACAACTCCTTGAGAAGAATACAGATTTGATAAACAAGATTTATGGTACAGAAATCCTACAAAAAAAAGCAATAGACACAAGTACCTTCCCCGAGGCACCGAACCACTGTTATCTTCTCTTTCAGCCTCATTTACATTCTGCGTCATCAGTCATCGAATCGGTGCTGAAATACATGGTGCTTTACAGTGAATCTTGAAATGCTCTAGGAGAAAATGCATTTGTCTGTTTAAGCTGCTCCTCAAAACTCCAATGTTCAGTCACCCGCTAACCCTAACACATCTAAGTGCCTTAACAATAACAAAAGGATACAACCATTCTCCATTTCGCCAAAGATCCATCCCTTTTTTACTTTTGAATTCAAGATTTTGAGGAGTTCATCAGCATCTTTGAACTCAATAACTGTTCTCCTTTAAAGATCATTAGCAATAAACTCTGCACTGAAGAAAATTCCATTTTTTCCTAATACCGAGCTGAAATCAAACATTTACAAGTCTCCTTTAAAGCTGACAGCTAAAGTCACTGTTGAGTCTCAGGTGAACCTCCAAAAGCATTAATTTCTTCCTGTGAGGCTTTGGGATTTTTTCTTCCTGATCCTACCCCATAGTGTCAGGACTCTAGGCAAAAAGGCTCGTGAAGAATCCCATCGTATCGCCCATCAACGTGCAGGAGCCTCCTACTCATTCCGCAGTTATTTCTCACCTTCAAACGCCCTTCAAGTGCAAATCTTCCAGTTGATTCAAATCACATTTTTGATATTTGCTTTACGGTGGAGCAAATTGGATGTAAACGGCTTGAGGAATGCACACCGATGTCCCCGCCGCGTTGACAGGGGTCCGGCGAAGTCCGGCCCAATCTGCGAAAATGTGCTGATGCATTTTTACGCAGCACGGCAGCTGGACTTTGAGCAAACAAAGACTGTTATGGCAGAGAGTGAGCGGCAGCCACCAGTAATAATGCGTGTGTCCATAGGGGCTGTCGGCAGTCCTCACTCAGGGCTTCACACCACGATCCTCAGTGCACATTTACCTTCAGCCCTCATAGGTTGTACTCAGTAAAGGGAAGGAAAATGGTTCTAGCCTAATCTATGGAAGGTATCACCACTGCATAAACTGGGTTGGTTAGGGGGTAGTTGAAAGTGGCGATACAAACATGATCCCAACACACAACTGAAAAAATATATAACTGTGCAGGATATATGTCTGGTTTTGAAAGGGCATGCAGGAGGGTAGACAGTCTGGGTCACGTGACTGAACATCACTTTGGGCCCTTGGTGCGGGGGGGGGGGGGGGGGGGTCACTTTTCTAAGCAGAGGGCCCCGGCAGTAGTATGTTAGGGGCCCTGTAAAGTGCCTGGCCCCCTGACTCTATCAGGGCATCCATGCCCCCCCACCACCCATGACTACATTTACAGGTGGACAATGAAAGCCTGAATTCCATTTCCTGTTTCAACAGGAGCGTAGTTACCACCATTCAAATTTGTGGAGCAGAGCAACACAGGGAATGGTTGATATTTGGAGTGACATAACTTAATACTTAATAATAATATAAAGGTCTATTTATGGGGGCGGGGGTGGGAGAAGCCGAAGTACATGCTCCCCCGTTCCCCCGGTTCTTACACCCCTCTAAAGGCACAGCCCCGCTGCCCTGCTAACAGCTGTCTGGTTAAAAAATGTATTTTGATCATAGCTTACAGTGGAACCAGTGGAACTCTCAGCTGTGGAATGAGAGCAGCTCAATAAAACATACAGGGGAGGCAGGAAAGGACCGGGGGAATAGGACCACTGTCTGACAACATTAAGCCCTCCAGGTGCTACGGGGCAAGGCAGGGTTTTAACAGCCTCCTCAGATGTTGGATTCTGGGGTAGCGGAGGCTCTGAGAGCAGGCGGATTCTGGGCCCTCAAAACCGCAACTGGCCCGGAGCTTTCTGCCCGAGTTATCAGGACGTCACCGCTGAGGGGTACAAACCATTTCAGGTGTGATTATGGGACACAGAGCCCATGGGATCTCCAGCAGGAACCGTGTCTAGCTGCAGCTCTGATTGACAGCGACAGGATGACAAGCTACATATCAGATATACAGGATGTACAAAATCACTGATTATATCACTCCTCCAAAGGCTTATCCTGATGGGGCACAAGACTTGGGTACTCTCTGGACTGGACGCCATGACAAGGCACACACATGCAATCAGCCTAACTGCAGACCCAGTAACACACATGCAATCAGCCTAACTGCAGACCCAGTAACACACATGCAATCAGCCTAACTGCAGACCCAGTAACACACATGCAATCAGCCTAACTGTAGACCCATCCATCAATCCATTTTCCTAACCGCTTATCCTACTGGGTCGCGGGGGGTCCGGAGCCTATCCCGGAAGCAATGGGCACGAGGCAGGGAACAACCCAGGACGGGGGGCCAGCCCATCGCAGGGCACACTCACATACCATTCACTCTCACACACACCTACGGGCAATTTAGCGACTCCAATTAGCCTCAGCATGTCTTTGTACTGTGGGGGGAAACCGGAGTACCTGGAGGAAACCCCACAACGACATGGGGAGAACATGCAAACTCTGCACACATGTAACCCAGGCGGAGACTCAAACCCAGAGGTGTGAGGCAACAGTGCTAACCACTGCACCTCTATGCCGCCCCTAACTGTAGACCCAGTGACATTTATTTTTTATAGCACTTTTATCTAGTGACATACAAGTAAGGATCAGAGAGCAGAGCCAACCAACATCCCTGAAGCAAACGGGGTTAAGTCTGGAGCTGCGTCACATGGGGAGAAAATGCAAGACTCACAGAAAGCAAAGGAGGACGGGGTTCGAACCTCTGACCCTATAAATAAGAGGCAGCTCTGCTACTCACCGAACCACCATGCCGCCCGTCCCACTCAGATCATAATAAGCTGCTAAAATTGAATTAAAATAGTAAACATGCTTTGTACTCCATTAACATTTGCCAACATAAACTTCAAACAGCCTGAAAATTCCATTATGCTATAGATCATCTGCAAGAAAAAAAAAATGAAGAAAAGCCAATGAAAACAGGCGCTGGATGAAAATGACACACAATCAATATTACACTTTACCGACCAAACAGCTGGATTTTTCATCCAGTCAGGGAGCAGAACCAACTTGGCGGGGTTGAAAAAGCAGATTAAATATGGGCTGAACCAGGACGACAAGGGTTGGGACATCTTAGTGAAATGTGATTAAATTCCGGCCCTGTCCAGAGCTCGCAGGCTGTCTGGTAAAGAAGGCTCGAGCTGACGATCCCGAGATGACCTCCCTCATGGCCGTGAGCACCCCGCACTAAGTGGTCACATTATGCATTCGGGTGGGCACATGATTTAAGTAGGTGGGGGTGCGTAAAACAGAGCGCTGCCCTGCAGCGACGCAGCAGATGGTACTTGAGCTAATTTCTGTGAAAACCATGGCATGGCTGCTGCCCGATAGCATCTCGTTCCTTGAGGTGCCGGGACCGATCCGCCTAGCCACCCAATTAGGGCCGAACAGAGATATCCCAGCCACTGAGATGCGACCACAACCCCGCCGCTTAATCATCCAAGGGTCTCACCTCCTCTTCTTCCTGGTGAGCCAGAAAGTCGTAAACCCAAACTGACAAGCACGAGAAAGAGGGCACGACAAAATGGGAAAATAAGCTTAACAAGACTATGAGAAACTAAGAAATGTACCTGTAAGCTTTTCAAAAAGGGAACCATCTTAAGTTATTTAGTCGGGCAGCCATGGTTTTATCAGATGGCGTAGCAGAGCAGGGATGCCAGGCCATCCGTAAATCATGACGTGGCACCCTGGCATTAAATGAATACATTTACGCACGGAAGCAGACGTGACTGACGCCGGCACTTGAGGCGGCCCATTAGATGCTGACAGCTCTGGGCTGGGATGCAGGATCAGACTTGGTGGGGGGGGGGGGGGGGGGGTTGTAATTCTGCCTCATTACTGCGCCAATGTGCACGTCCTCTCCATCTCCTTAATTCATTTCTTATAGTTTGCCCTGTCGCCGCCTCTTGTTTTACTGCTAACTAACCGGCACGTTATGGTACTAATTCACCGCCAAAATCGAGCGGCAGCAAATCACAAAATATTCCCATCGATTAGCACAAACGCGGTGGCCCCCGCCCAATTGTGTGCAACTTACTGATCGCCTGGCTCTGATCTCAGAATCAATCAGCACGAAACTGCTGTATAAATCCAGGCTAATGCAGCACGTCCCATCCACAACAAAAAGCACAGGCTTTTACCAATACTGGGGATGGACACTTTATGGCCCCCTAATACCATCTCGCTTCAAAACACAAGAGTAAGCGAGGAAAACACACACACACACACACAATTTAGGAAAAAGTATTGGGATACCTGGCCATTACACCTACAGGAACTTTTATGACACCCCATTCTAAATCCATAGGCATCAATAAGAAGTTGGTACACTTTGCAGTTATAACGGCTGCCACTCTTCAAGGAAGCCTTTCCACAAGATTTTGGAGTGTATCTGTGGGAGTTTTTGCCCAGGTGTCCAGAAGAGCATTGATGTTGGAAATGAAGGCCTGTGTCACAATCTCTGTTCTAGTTTATCGCAAAGATCAGGGTTCTGTGCAGGCCAGTCAAGTTATTCAACACTAAACTCATGTGTTTAAGGATCTTGCTTTGTGGACTGGGGGACAGTCATGCTAGAACAGAATAGGGCCTTCCCCAAACTGTTCCCACAAAGCTGGAAACATAGAATTGTCCAAAATGTCTTGGTGTGCTGAAGCAGTAAGAGTTCCCTTCACTGGAACTAAGGGGCCCAACCCCTGAAAACAACCTCATACCTTTATCCCTCCTCCACCAAACTTTACAGTTGGCACAATGCAATCAGGTAGGTAATGTTTTGGCTTTAACCAAACTGAGATGCGTCCATCAGATTGCCAGACAGAGAAGCATGATTTTGTCACTGCAGAGAACACATTTCCACTGCTCCATTGTCCAGTGCTTTACACCACTCTGACGCCTGGCATTGAGCTTGGTGATGTGAGGCTTCTGTGCAGCTGCTCGGCCATGGAAGCCCTTTCCATGAAGCTCCCGCCGCAGTTTTTGTGCTGGGGTTAGTGCCAGAGGAAGTGTGGAACTCTGCAGCTACCGAGTCAACAAAGCACTGGTGACCGTCACTGTACGCACTGCATGCCTCAGCACTCGGTAGCCCTGCTCTGTTACTTTATGTTGTCTGGCGCTTTGAGGCTGAGTTTCTGTTGTTCCTGACCACTTCCACTTCGCAATAATACCACTTACAATCTACCATAGAATATCTAGCAGGGAAAAAATTTCACGAGCTGACTTATTGCAAAGGTGGCATCTTATGATAGTACTATGCTTGAATTCCATGAGCTCTGCAGAATGACCCAATCTTTCACACATCTTCGTAAACCTGACTGCATGACTAGCTGCCTGATTTTATACTTGTGGCAATGGATCTGATGAAACAGGTAATTCAACTATGAAGTTCCCAAATACCCTCTCCTGGAGCCAACACCTTATCGTGGTGGAGGGGTTTGCGTGTTCCAATGATCCCAGGAACTAAGCTGCCCGGGGCTTTATGCCCCTGGTTGAGTCACCCAAGGCAAACAGGTCCTGGGTGAGGAACCAGATGAAGTGCGGCACACAAGACCCCTTATGATGAAAAAAATAATGGATCCACAATTTCCCTTCCCTGGTCATAAGCTGTGGGTAGTGACTGAAAGAACGAGATCGCGAGTACAAGCGGCCGAAATGAGTTTCCTCCTCAGGGTGGCTGGGCTCTCCCTTAGAGATAGGGTGAGGAGCTCAGTCATTCGGGAGGGACAGCTGCTGCTCCTCCGCATCGAGAGGAGCCAGATGAGGTGGCTCGGGCATCTGGTCAGGATGCCTCCTGGACGCCTCCCTGGGGAGGTGTTCCGGGCATGTCCCACTGGGAGGAGGCCCTGGGGAAGACCCAGGACATGCTGGAGAGACTCTCGGCTGGCCTGGGAACGCCTCGGGATTCCCCTGGAGGAGCTGGATGAAGTGGCCGGGGAGAGGGAAGTCTGGGTTTCCCTGCTTAGACTGCTGCCTCCATGACCTGACCTCGGATAAGCGGAGGATAATGGATGGATGGATGGATGGATGGATGGATGGATGGATGGAAGTTCCCAAATACATTTACACTATATGGACAAAAGTACAATGCTTGTAGAGGCCTGGAGAAGGAAAATAAACAGTAACAGCCTCAGTGTTCAGTAAATAAAGCCCCATTTTGACCACCCCATACTCCATAACAGCACCAATACCACATAGGCATCTTTTAAATACATTGAGTTGCGTTACAGCATATAAACATCTTATGCCACAGGTTATACAAGATTTAATTAAGCACAAAACTGAATAAATATATATATTTTTAAATAAGCTGATGATTAAGCTGCATCAAATCACACAAAAAAAAATCCTTCAAATTGGAGCACTCTTTCCGTCTCAAATGCCACATATAAAGTCTAAAGGCTACAGTGCAGCATCACAACTGGCAGGAGCCCGACCGCTCTTACAAAACAACTTCCAAATTCTTCTGACAGTGGAGCAACTTGAGTGCGTAACACAAGGTGGCGCTGCTAATTATAGAACGCACCCGGCCTATAAAAAGTAAAATAAAAAGCAGTCGCATCTATTCAGCTTCAGGCAACACGCAAACTTCCAGGTCTACAAGCTAGAACGAGCTAGGCGAGATAAAAAAAATAATAATCACGCTGTCCAGGTTATGCCTCTCTTCAGGCTAAAGACACCGCAGATGGTTCACTGGGAGCCTGTGTGAGGACACGCCTGGCCTCGCATAAGTACAGAGATCAGGTGGCATGTGCACGGGACATGAAGGCGAAATGACAGGAACTGATGTTTATACAGGGGGACAAAAAAACCAACACATTACTGTCACTGTCAGGCGACGAGAGGAACTTCCCTCCCTCACTCTTCTGGGTCTTTCCTTTGGCAGGAGTTTGTGGGCATTTATAATTACCATGTTAATTCCAAATTTGGCTTCTTTTTAAATTTTATGATGAAGTATACTGTGGATTCTTCAGCCACTGAGCAATCAACTCAGTGTGAGATTGAGAGATGGAAAGTCCCAATTCAGAAAGTACAAATCCAGACCAAGGTTGTATTTCAACCAACCAGTTGAGTATGAAGAGTCAGAGTGACAGAGTGCTCAACTGGTTGGTTGAAATAAAACCTTGGTCTGGATTTGTACTATTTGGACCAGATCTTTCCACCTCTGGTTAGGTTCTCACAAATCTACGAAGCTGTACTTCGCCTGGGGCAGGAACTATAAGCAGAGAGTTGCCAAGCCTTATGTCTTGCACTTATTTTCTCAGAAAACTAGCAGCTAAAAACATTCTGTAAGGTGACACACATCTGGGAATCCTTCACACACAAGCAAGGGGCTAATGGATGAGGCAGAGGGGATGCCGGCCTGGGAGGTTCCCAGATACAGACAGACGGCACTGCTGACCACACCTGTTAAACCGTAATGCCCACGAAATGCAAATGGTATAGAACTGCAGCTTCAGCCCACATCACCACTACCGGAGCGATTCAGCAAGCAAGAGAATGAGCCTGCTATGCTCAAGACCTGGGAAGCAGTTCAATTCTTGCCTTAGCCACAGGGGGCAATGCTACCATCAAAATGCTCCCTGAAGGCTGCAGAGGACACTCATGCAAACCACGTTTAAAAAGTCATCCAACCTTGAGGGATATCAGCACGATTAGGCATCTCCCTCACAGGTCATCTCAGGCGGGTGTATGGAGAAACATGTCTGGCAGCAGGAGAATGTCTACATAAGTACCACTGCGTAAAGCTTAAAGCAGTGGGGCATATCTGATGGACAGACACGGTTACTAAGGACAGGGCAGAGCTGGTCTGATTGGCTCGAGGTTCACAGGGAATGTATTTCATTTGCTGCTAGAGATCACAGCCATTCCATTGGACGGTGGCTGCTAAGTGCCAAAACAGAGAAAGGCACCTCGACTACATTCATGCTAAACGGGCCACTTGTCTTTCATCGATCAAAAGGCACAAGACGTTACTACAGATTTCCTGTTTTGACTGGCCCACACCCCCCCAACCCCCCCCCCCGCACAGACTGCTCTTTTTAACTGGTGGGTGACGTGTGCCCGCAAATATTTACAGCGCGCGTCTCGTCTGCCGTCCCGGACTTCTGGGTTCATCTCGCGAAAAGGGAGGCCTGATTGCAACGTAGATTGAGATCAAACATTTGCAAGCCGACTTATTAACAAACACACCCCACAGAATCTCAACTTAAATTGTCTGCGTTCAACTCTGGTCCAACTGTAATTAGCTCTTTAATCCACATGCAGGGAATCCCAGTCATAGTAACCTACTGCTCAGGTTCACTGTATGACACAAATATTCAGACATTTTCATAGACAACAATAAAATAATAATAAATGCGGGGGCGGCATGGTGGTGCAGTGGTTAGCACTGTCGCCTCACACCTCTGGGACCCGGGTTCGAGTCTCCGCCTGGGTCACATGTGTGCGGAGTTTGCATGTTCTCCCCGTGTCGTCGTGGGGTTTCCTCCGGGTACTCCGGTTTCCCCCCACAGTCCAAAAACATGCTGAGGCTAATTGGAGTCACTAAATTGCCCATAGGTGTGCATGTGTGAGTGAATGGTGTGTGAGTGTGCCCTGCGATGGGCTGGCCCCCCATCCTGGGTTGTTCCCTGCCTCGTGCCCATTGATTCCGGGATAGGCTCCGGACCCCCCGCGACCCAATAGGATAAGCGGTTTGGAAAATGGATGGATGGATAATAATAAATGCATTGAATAACTCTTGCATTCAGTAATCTAAGAAGAAATGAAAGTGGCGCAAAAAATTAATTAATTAAAAAAAAAGGGTCTGGTAATAACCAAAGCAGATATGCACTCCTCTGAGGTGGGGTTTGGCTCGGTGGGTTAGGGCTGTGCCCATAATCAGAAGGTCGCCGGTTCAAATCCTGTGGGTGGTGGTGTGGTTACACCATTGAGCCCTGGAGCAAGGCCCTTAACCCCAATAGTTCCAAAGACTGGCTGATGCTGTATTCTGCTAAATAAATGTGAACTTTCAGGAAAAACATTAAGGTTTAACATCAGTGCAAACACGGCTTGTAAATGTAAAAAAAGAAAATACAAATGACAGACTATAGTCTTAAAACTACCTTATCCTGTGAAGGAGTCTCTTAACACTCAGTGCATTCAAAAATAAACAAACCACCAAATGGAACGACTATGTACACTTTACAGACAAAAGTATCGGGACACACCTTGCAATCACTGAATTCAGGTGTTTCATTCAGACCCATTACTGCAGCAGTATAAAATCAAGCACCTAGCCATGCAGTCAGATTTTACAAACAATTGTGAAAGAATGGGTCATTCTGAAGAGCTCAGTGAATTCAACAGTGGTACTGTCATAGGATGCCCTGACCTCAACTCCATCAAACACCTTTGAGATGAACTACGACGGAGATTGTGAGCCAGGCCTTCACGTCCAACATCAGTGCCTGACCTCACAAATGCTCTTCTGGATGAAAGGACAAAAATTCCCACAGACACACTCCCAAATCTTGTGGAAAGGCTTCTCAGATGAAAAGGGGGGACTAACTCCATATTGATGCCTATGGATTTAGAATGGGGTGTCATAAATGTTCCTGGAGGTATAATGGGCAGGTGTCCCAATACTTTTGCCCTTATAGTGTATGTATGTGGGGTTTGACCTCTATGCTGTGATAGGATCTTTGTCAGTTTGAATTCCGGGTTTTGCAACAGGGGCACTGTAAGGGTGGGGTCAAGTCAGGTCAATTCCAAGGTCCCCTGAGTGACAGGAGCCGGAAAAAATCTGTCAGGGCACTGGATGGATGAATGACTCTGGTCTCAGTCCCCAAACTTTGCGCTCACCACAATGTGTGCCTGTTTTAAAAAACAAGAGCAAGACAGGACAGGATATGCACAAGAAAAAAAATGGCAAATAAAGCATCATTTCAATTTCAGCATGGTGCTTGTTTATGGGGCACCCCCCCCATGCCCTGTCGCTGCACCTCCATCACACTGAGACACAGCTGTCTGGCAAAGCTGCTTCTGTGATGGAAGTGATGCAGGCAGGCATTCCTACACCCTCCAGGGTAAAAAAAAACAAGACAGACTCAGGTGAGCAAGAGGGAGCGGAGGGAGACAGATGGGGGGGGGGGCAGGTGTATCAGCGTCTGACGGTCGGTGGGCTGGGGTGCTCCATTGTGGGGGGGGGGGGGGGGGGGGTATGGGAAGACAAATGAATCAGGCAGTCATTCCGTACACCCCGGAGATTGCTTATCGATCCGCATCACAATATCGTAGCCGGCTTGGAGGGAACGGAGAATTTTCTAAGGGAGTTAATAGCCTAGCCGCTCAACTGTCTTGTTCAATTCACTGAGGGGAGAGCCCTAATCAGGGCTGAATTCCTCACTTGCTGGGAAGATGGGGCACCCCTGCCTCATTCCCCCCACGGCCCACATCCCTGTCTGCCTCCTTCCCCTCCGTCAGAGCTCTGAATGCGATTGAAGTGACAGCGGGTAGAAAGCGGCTAATCAGATTGTTTACATCGGTAAGAATCGATACAAACGGACTGCGGAAACACCAAAGCCGCCTGTAATAAGCACAGTAGCTACAGGCCACCGGCAGCTGTCCAGCTAGCATCTGGCCTCAAGCAAATCTGCACAGTGAGTGAGGTTTGGTTCTGCTTAAGTGGAAATGACCCACTGGGATCAGCTGACTGAGGCTGATCCCTGAACTGGCACTGGTCACTTTATCGTATTGTTCTTATTTTTCCGTTTATTGTTAGTCACTATAATTATCCCACCCCATTTCACTGCTCCCCTCATACTTCTTGTTTGCTTACATACACTTTGCACTATATTTATAATCCCTTGTGTCCTGCCCCCGTTTTGCACTTAAAGTACTGTGAACCGCTTCTCCTGCCACTGCTGTTAAGTGATGCACCGTGGTCCTGGGAGAACATCATTTTGGGCCACTGGATACCTGCATATGGATGGTATGACATGAAAGCCCACTTGACTTAGCTTGACCACCAGACTGTATTGGAGAACGTACGTATAAATACTAAAATCTCCAAGCACAGGGTGCCTCTTCTACGATGGAACAAAAATAGCATTTCCATCAAATAACGAAAAGAGACCGTTAATTAGGAAGCGACGAAAATGCAAGACACCCCATACCATGTGACATCCTCTCCCAGAGAACCATAGGTAACACATGCGCCCCGATGCGTCAGTGTCCACTGCTCAGGGCAATTAGCCAACATTTGAGGCGTCATTAGATCAGGATACAAAAGACTAAGAAGTGCTGAAACGTAAGGCTGACTGAGTCAAGCCTGAGAGGAAGCGATCACATCTCAGAACCGCCGATAGAGTTGCGTCGGGCATATCGCCACCAAAACGTGGCATCAGACAGAGAGATGGACTCGGATGCCTCCAGGATATACAGATGCACCACAGTCTTTCAGCCTGACTGCACACATTAGGTTAGGATGTCGGTATCTGAGTCATCACACCTGCCAACCACTGAGACAGGTGCCCGCACATCTAACCAGAACGCTTCCGGCACCAGGAGACTCGTTCATCTCCAGCTGACGTCCCATCCCAAGGCTACCCATACGCCTCGTGATTCAACAGAGATCTCCCAGTCTGATATCAGTTCCCTACACTGTAGAAGTTGCAGCGATAGTAAATATGCACTCAGGCAGAGAAATCACAGTAGTGTCAGTCAGCCGATCGACAAAAAGATTATACATATATGTTCCTTATGTCTATGAAACTTGCATGTGAGAGTTACAGGAACACAAGCTTTGTCTTAAAAAGAGATCAGATTAAGACAGACAAGTTCTGCTTCCACTTTGAAAAGCAGCTGTGTGCAGCCCGAGACCTACAAATTCAAACACGTATGCATTTCTACTGATCGAGAGAGAGATAGCGGAACACAGAAGAGACACTACTGATTTCAAGGCCTTCCTGTTATTATTGGCACGAGTTGCTAACAGGTGGTAATACAGACATTCACCGAATCAGGAAAAAAATAGGCCACAGCCTAGAAGCAACAGCGAATGTACAGCCTCTCCAGTTCTGCGGCCCCTTCTGGTGCTTGACCAAAGGTTTGAGTGGCAGACAACCTCTCTGAGGTTCCTACCCTGTGACTACAGTTAATACGCGGCCATTATTTGAGGATGGAGGGAATGAAAGCCTGAAAGAGCCACTCTGGTGAATCATTAATACTCTTCTCAGAAACACATAAGCCAAATAGAGACTCCACCTCCCCATATCAAGGGTATCCAATTAATGTGATTGAGATCCAGCTGAAACCAGACACAGCTGACGAACGTTTCGATATCGTACTTATGCCGGCTATTATGTCCTCAACGGCAGCCACAGTGCTGCATTATAGATGCGCTGGAAAGCAGGGTTTCAAGTTTTTACACAACATCCGAACAGGTTTTGTCATTAAACACCAATTAAACAATGTCAAAACATACCAGGTGGACAAGTACTCCAACAATCTGGGTGAGACTATACATTCCAAGAGATTCAAGATCAAATTAAGGTCAAACAAGCGAATCCAACCAAGAAACTGAAATATACAACCCTAATTTGAGGCACCAAGCATAGCTTTTTCCATAATGCTTAGGTTTGATTGTAATACCTGAGCTGATGATGGCACCAGTGAATACAGAAATATCTATAGTAATACCCACGTGTGTGTTTTGGCGTATACGTATATGAATGTCAATTAAAATGACGTCAATGGGAAGGTCGCAAAAACGACAAGGCGTGCGTATATTTTCACTGCTGGGCTACTTGTAAATACACAGAATAAGTAACGCCTGCAGTCATGCCTTTTCTTTGGAAAATTAACTAGTCCTAGACCACTGATACTACTGAGGCTAGAACATGACCTTCTTAAGAAGTGCTTAATCCCATGAAAGGCTGCACCAATCTGCTCTCACAGGCGGCCGGTCTCCTGTCGACTCATTAGCAGCTTGGGGGCAGCACGCCGACGAGCCCCTCCTCCATCAGCCCACCACCTAAACCCGAGTGTGATGCGGCGGACCTCGGTATGCTGGCTGACACTGGTGAACGCCCCACAGAGTTCGCAGGACCACCTGAGGAGAGGCCCAAACCCCTGTGCCTGTCACACAGTAAAACTTCAGTGGTGTAATATCCTGGGGGCCACAAGGGGCACTGTCACCTGAAACCGCTGCAAAAAACATATGTGAAAAGTGTTGGGAAATTAATACCCTGCTAGTGTCGGACCCCCTTCTTGAGTTTTGGAAACATTTATCAACACAATGTACCTTTGTCTTAATGGGCCAGGTGCCAGTAGTGTTTCAGAAGGTGTTTAAAAATATATCCAAATACAGACACTCTGTATCTGTATTTGGATATTTCTGAGTCTGAGGAGTGAATCGATCAGCAATGCAGGAGCACCAGTTAGGCCCAATGAGAGTGCAGTGCTCAGGAGACAGACGAAACCACTGCTTCGGAGAGCATTTCCAACACGTCCAGCAAGCTTTGGCCTCTTAGCTCTCACGGGAATGGACATGAAAGTGGGATTTTCTGGAGCTGCTAACCGGACCCCTTGACTGTGTCCGTGTTCTTATAAACTCCACCAAAGCCTTAATACTTTAATACTTTAACTGTAAAACATGCAGGAGTACGACTTTTCAATGTGTGACTGACAGTTTTACCTGTTCCCCTTCCTGCTTCAATGCATATGAAGTATGACATTATGAAAATGTATGACATTATAAAATTCAAGTGGGGGGGGGGGGGGTTGGTGGTTCATTTTAGGGTTTTACAGAAATGAAGGAAACCTCGATAAGGAACTCGAATCAGAGGAGATTCCAGGGCTCTGAAAACATGCATTTATGAGCAAAAGTTTCACTAAGAAACAAAACCATTTGAACACAAACAGTTTGAAAACAGCATCGAGCTCAACAAAGCACAAAACCAATCCTCACCCAGGGAAGTGAACATGAATCCATCACTGGTTGTGTCAGCCAGAACCGTCTTATGGCAAAAATAACTGGGCATCTGCTGGCTGTCATTGTGCCAACAGAGACTGTACTATATAAACTATCACTTTGCACCCCCTGCACTTCTAGGGAAGCAGTACAATGTCAGGCACACACCTCCTGCATCTACAGTGTTATAAATTACACACATCATCATTACCAACAGCTGGATTAGGCTAAAACATTAGGCTGTTGTGTTCAAGGCATCGAGTCAGACTGACTGACAGGGCCATTCCCTTGTCCACCTCGTGTCACTAAGCAAGCATGAATCCTTCTATAGACGGCTCCTGAAAGAGACCTTTTAATCATCATCATAACCATCTCTCTGCACTCAGGCACTGTGGGACTCACCCTCTCTCTCTCATCTCAGGCAAGGACCGTCGCAAGTCCCTCAGCTAGGTAATGTAACATGCCCGTCAATGACAGCTTCATCCTGGGGGGCTGCTAATCTATGTCACTTTCCTTGTTTATGGTTATGTTTTCCGTATTATTTTTCTCCAGCTCCGAGGCAATTACCACATTGATTTTCATGGGGTCAGAAAGTGGTTTGAAGACTAAGAATATGACAGTTGCCTGTCAAATCTTGTCATCCAGCGTTAAACATCTCTCTACCCCCTCCTCCACCGGACCAGAGAACAAGGTGAAAAATGCATGGTCTGTTCTACTGCAAAATATTAATCACCTCTAAATACATCTTCTTCAGCTTTTTTTCCTATCGAAAATTGGCATATTGATTTACCGCCCATCTCTTACTTAACATAAAGAGACGATAAAAGATATTTATGGCTGATTATTACGGTCATCCGGCTTTCGTGTTTCCCAGAAGCCTGTGTCATCACCTGTAAATCTTTGGCCCGCAGCTGTCAATCTTGGTCCTTCTTGCCAGCAAACGCACTGTGGAGTGCAAGAGAGGCAGCTGCATTATTCAAGGGACGGAGATGAGGAGACGTGCAGCTTCTGGCCACCATGCCAACTTGATCTCCTGCTTGACCATCAATAGGTGCCCTGGATACACTGGTGGTAAAGGATCCCCTACACCTCTCTGCATGGACACCAAAAACCCTTTAAATTCATTAACCCACAGCTAGTCTTAGATGATCCAGCCATTGTTTCCATGCTGGGAAATTGTAGCATATTATTGCCAAGGATAAAGAGAACAGAACAAAGATGGACAGAGGTGATGACACCACTGACTTCCCATAAATCATTGCCATCGAAGCCATTTATAAAGAAGCATGCCTGAGTCATACAGCCGTGCCAGACCAGACAGGGCCGGAAGCACACTGATATCAATGCAATGCATCATGGGAATGGGCCACCTTCTGGTGACACCCAACCGCAGGCAGGTAGAGGACCGCCAGATACTGAATACGTTGTAATTCTGACACAAAACTTGTTAAATAAGGAAATAATGAATTTAAATTATGCAATAAATATGAGTATTATGCAATAAATTTGAGTTTGTCCAATGCATAGCAAAATTATTCTATAAAAGAAAAAAATGTTGGAAGAAACAATGAAATAAATTGCATTCTGAATCCTGGATGAATCCATAAACTTGTACAAGGTAAGATGATGGAAGATGCTTTGTTACATTGTGAGTGGAAGGCAGGATATTTCACTGGTGTCATGCAAAGAAACCTTTGATAACTTGGAGAAAGTGACCGAGAAAAGCCTGACTGTTTTGAAAGAGAACACACACACACACACACACACACACACACACACACACACACACACACACACACAGTCGTGTAATCATATCTTTATGGGGACCGCTCATTCATTTCTATGGGAAAAAAGCTAGCGCTAACTATGACGACTTTAACCCCCACCCAGCCCTAACCATAACCATAAATAACCAAGCAAAATACAAGAGGTTTTGCATTTTTAGTTTTTTCACTGATCAGGAAACTCGTCCCCATAAGGGAAAAAAAACGGGTATTCATTACGTTGTGGGGACATTTGGTCCCCACAAGGTTAGGTATACCTGGACCACACACACACCACTTCTGGCTTTGTCTGTCCCATAACAGAATTTACTGACAGCACTCACGATAAAATAGATTACAGTAACATTAGGTGAAAATCGAGCTCTGCCTCGTCACTTAATCAGGGCAGGACCTGAAACAAACATTAGCACACATGTTCATTTCACTAATTTAGCTAACCATTAATTAAAGAACCCTTTTCCAGACAAACTATGTGAGAGTATTCAGCAAAAATGCTTGTGGTTGTTAAACAATGCGGCATCACAATAACAACTCTCATGACCAAGTTATTTATTTTTCTGCATGGGAATAATCACTATATTTTGGGTTTTAAAAGGTTTTGTTGGAGATAAATTGATAGAGAAATAGGGAAACATGAAATATGTTTATGATCAACATGAATGTCAATATGTATTTTCATAGCACACTTAAAACTTATAAACGAAATAACTCAGTAGATTAACGTGTCAGAGGGCACAGTCGGGATCCAGCACCTTCTGCTGCTTCCACCGGATGGAGGACAGTGTGTCGGACTCCTCTTACCGCTCACTGAGGAGGGGGCACGCGGCAGACAGTCGGCTCGCGACCGCCGCGTTCCCTGTGCACCAGCTGGCCGCCATTCCTCTTTGCATGCCGCTTTCTGATTGGTCAGGCTGAAACCGGGCGCCCTGCTTTACTTTTCAATTAGCTATTTTCCATGGATTCAGCAGAAAGCACTTTATTGTACATATTTTCCGCGCCGATTCTAAATAGACGCCGTTTCCGCACCCATGTCCCCTCCCCCTGCCCCCCCCACGTCTTGCTGTAATTCCGATTATCCGTTTATGGGAACAAAATTCCCGTAGCCGCTGTTGTTCAGCAAGCTGCAAATGGGCTTCACCCAAAAGCCTCCATGCCCTGGACCTTAGACTGGCCACCCACACCGAGATACCCAGCCATGGTGATTTACACCCCCAGTCAGAGGGAGCGGCTCCCTGCCACTCACCCCCTGACTTCCCGGTGCCACCTCACCGGAACAAGACCCCATTAGTCTCGAGGGCAGTTGGGGCTGCTGGGAAAAAACATTTTCACAATCGCCACTACACTGACAATCGCACACTGGCCTTACGCAAGGACACAATTCATGCTCTTTTGTTGAAATCTTTTAGGGCTATCCTAACTAACTCAGCACCACCACCCACTCTGCCTTTCATTCATTAAAACTCCAGGTGGCCACCGCCTCAACACCCCCACCCCCCCCAACTGGCAGGGCGTGCAGCCCGCACTGTAGCGATGGCACACAGCTGCGCCCTCATGAGCAATCCGGGGCTCTGCCAGTCCCGCCCCCCAGCCAAAGCAAACTGCAGGCAGGGAGCCATGTCCAGTGCACTCCCACAAATGCTAAATTTAGGTCCAGCTAGTCATCCTTACACTTTTCATGAATTCCTCTTCTCAGGTTCACATAATGCGTCCCAGTATGCAAGACCGAAGTCAGCCAATGGAAACGGCCCTGCTCAGAGAAATGGCAGCACTGCCCCTCTCTCCAGGGGGCACTGTAACCCCAGGGCGTGGTCGTTCACCCCTAGAAGCAGAAGCAGAGATAAATATTAATAAAGGAATCATGAGGTTTAAAACAAAGCATCCTGTAGGGGCAGCGTATACAGGGGCTTTAGCAGGGGACATTCTGATTGTTTTGGAGGCATAAGAGGTGCCATAATTCATACAGAAGGGTGAACCGTATCATTATCCAATTATATGTCTTGAATCTGTGATTGACGGGAGAAGGGGCACTCAGAGGGCCAATCAGCTTACAATCAGCCTTGGACAGGAGCTTCCAACACTATCATAGTGCCTTCGACGACCCATTGATGATTAATAAAATTAGTTGCAGTCTCTAAGTCAGCTAGACTATCACCGCCAGAGGTTCTGAGGACAGGGCGCTAATGAACACGTCAGCAGCTGACTTCAGTGTAGAGAAAACTCTGCTGCAAAAACCTGTCATTCCATTAACACTTCATACCTTAAAATGTAGGTGGATGGCTCTTTTGTAACATCTCAAATCAGAGGGGTATCCGATCACTCAGATTTCAGATAGATCTCAGGTGTATCAGTACAGCAGCTTAGCTTCCAGCTACTTAAAAATGCCTGTCTGCTCAAATTTAATGGAAACGCAAGCAGTTAGTCGGGTAAAATTAGCGGCATTTTAATGCGGCCATTAATGTGATTAAGGTTAGCCGGCCCGGGGGAGGTAAGCTAAAACCAGGGCTTTTCGTAACAGAAGAGGCCTGTTTCCATGTCACGTTCGAGGTAAGCCATCTCGGGGGGGGGTGACACACACAAAAAAAAAAGCCACAAATAAATAACGAGGATCCGTCGTGTCGCATGCCCTGCAACAGGCTTGGGTGCATGCCACACGCAGCTTCCTGCGTGCCAGCTTCGACCACATGTGCCCATGTTTCTGCTGGGCACCGTGACAGCGGGTGGAAAAACAGAGCTGAGCGAAGGGTAACTAAAGATCGGGA
Organism: Brienomyrus brachyistius; assembly: GCF_023856365.1. Taxonomy (NCBI): domain Eukaryota; kingdom Metazoa; phylum Chordata; class Actinopteri; order Osteoglossiformes; family Mormyridae; genus Brienomyrus; species Brienomyrus brachyistius. The sequence goes on from NC_064545.1 coordinate 778,678, forward strand.
TGTTAATAATGTAAAGGCCGCCGCTCAGAAATCGCATTTATGGATTTTGCGTACAGGGTTACTTTTCTCCTTGGGCACACTGGCTTGTTGAAGGGTTACTGTTTTTACCAGGCAGAGGAGTTTTTTTGCCAAATACGCAGTATTTACATTTATTTTTACTTAGTAGATGCATTTGTCCAAAGTGAGGCAAATGCATAACAAACATACATGCTAGGCAAATGCTACACAACATCTTCTTCATCATACGGACCCCATTGCAGGTACTGGCATGAGCCCTGTGACGTTCCTGCTGTCAGAAATTCAGTGCAGCGGACACTTCTGACAAATAATTAGCTTGCTTGAAAACCCACCCCCCTCCCAGTTCAGTCCCCCCCAGCCGGCATATGAATGATCAGGCGGGAGGTTAACGGCAGGTCAGAGACAGCTCCCTACCGTCCTGCATATTTATTCAGCGAAATGAGAAATTGATCACATTATCGCACTAAATAGGACCTGATTCATTACAATCAGGATGGTATTGGCAGTTGAGGCTGAGGCCCTTAGATTGGGCTCCTCACACAAGCAGGGGCTGACCAGGGCACAGACCATCATAGAGCCACTCGCTCACACAAGCAGGGGCTCACCAGGGCACAGACCGTCATAGAGCCACTCGCTCACACAAGCAGGGGCTGACCAGGGCACAGACCATCATAGAGCCACTCGCTCACACAAGCAGGGGCTCACCAGGGCACAGACCATCATAGAGCCACTCGCTCACACAAGCAGGGGCTCACCAGGGCACAGACCGTCATAGAGCCACTCGCTCACACAAGCAGGGGCTCACCAGGGCACAGACCGTCATAGAGCCACTCGCTCACACAAGCAGGGGCTCACCAGGGCACAGACCGTCATTGAGCCACTCGCTCACACAAGCAGGGGCTCACCAGGGCACAGACCGTCATAAAGCCACTCGCTCACACAAGCAGGGGCTCACCAGGGCACAGACCGTCATAAAGCCACTCGCTCACACAAGCAGGGGCTCACCAGGGCACAGACCGTCATAGAGCCACTCGCTCACACAAGCAGGGGCTCACCAGGGCACAGACCGTCATAGAGCCACTCGCTCACACAAGCAGGGGCTGACCAGGGCACAGACCATCATAGAGCCACTCGCTCACACAAGCAGGGGCTCACCAGGGCACAGACCGTCATAAAGCCACTCGCTCACACAAGCAGGGGCTCACCAGGGCACAGACCGTCATAGAGCCACTCGCTCACACAAGCAGGGGCTCACCAGGGCACAGACCGTCATAGAGCCACTCGCTCACACAAGCAGGGGCTCACCAGGGCACAGACCGTCATAGAGCCACTCGCTCACCTTGCTGACCTTTGGATGACCACTTAAGAAAATGGAGGGCCGGGGAAAAATAAGAAAACAGCAATGGGGGGGGGGGGGGGGGGGGGAGGTCATGTGACTGTCACAATGAACGCTGAACATTTACAAGGGCTGTTTCACTTAACATGAGGACACTGTACAGTGTTCACATCCATATCTTTTAGGAAGAAGTAAAGCACAATTTTCATTAGTTAACAAATGCTTTTATCCAAAGTAACTTACATTCTTTTTGTGAAACCAGGGTCACACGGTCCCTGGAGCTATTGGGGGTTAAGGGCCATGCATAGGAGACCGATGGCAAAACCTAAAAAAGCAAACCCTGGGATTTGAACCAGCACCAAGCATACTGCTGTGTAACATAGCAAATTTGTGACAATTCATTTTGCTGCATAAGATTTTGTTTAATTTGTGAAAAAAGAGAAATCTCCTGCTCTGTGAAGTGGGCATTTTCTGTAACTCCAGCATTTCATACATCTGATTTTTGTTCCTTACTTAGTATTGTACATTTCATCTTCCAGCTAATTTTCTGTGCTAATCCCCGGCCTGAAAGAAAACCCCCACTCAATCTCTCTCCCCGCCTACAAGGCTGACAGTGTTCCTGTACGCCTGTTTACAGTAAAAAACATCTGCATTTAAACCATTCCGTTTCCCCAGGCTCGAATAAAATCACCCTGCTCGAAAACAACAACAACAGGAAGAAAGTCATTTTTACAATGGCCGCACTTAAATATACGCAAGACGCCCCCACCAAATGTAGATAAACGCACAGACAAAAAGTCATTTAGCATGGGTACAATATTGGCGCATGTTGAGATAAATAAGTGCAGGATAAGGGTTGACCTTGCAGAATACACACTGAAAAGCCGGTGCTTCAAAAGCAGCAGTCAAAGGCATAGTAAACCTGAGCTGGTCCCAGCCTCCCCCCGACTCTCCCGTAATGCACACATATCAGGTCGTCATGGGAGCTCTATACACAAGCTGCATAACATGGTGGAAACCAGGCGGGACTCAGTCCACAGAGCACCAAGCAGTCCCTGCTGCTGTGATACAGGCTAATTCTCATGCATTACTCTTGGACATCCATCCATCCATCTATCCATCCATCCAGGCCACTTTCCCTGTACGACAGTGTTTTCCAATCTGATTTTTGGGAATCCACAGCCGGGCCACGACTTTGCTCCCTCCCAGCTCCCTGTCAGACAGTTTACAGTTTATGCTCCCTCCTCTGGGAGCAAAAACATGGGCTGCCTTTTGGTCCCCAACAACCAGATTGGGAAACACTGCTGTACAGGGTCACCAGGAGCCTGAAGTCTACCCCAGGCAGCATAGGGCATGAGGCCAGTCACAGTCAGGGCATAGTGGGCAATTAAGAGATGCCAATGTCTAATGCCATGTCTTTGCAGTGTAAGAGGAAACCTGAGAGAGAGAGATCATGCAAGCTCTGGGGCCATACCACCGGGGTGACATGACCACAGGCAGCCCTGAAGGTGTGAGCTTAGCAGTGCTGCCCTCAGAGAAGCCCCAGACAATGATCTGCTTCATAACTTCCTTGCCCACCTTCACATTGGATTATTCCCTTCCTATAAGCAAACTCAGCAAGTTCTACTATCCCAGTGGAGATAACACAGGCCACATCTCAGGATTCAGACCTCAGCATCCAGAACTGCGATATAACACATCATCGTACATAATTTCTTCCATTTTTATCGGAAGCAAAGGAAGGCGACGATTGCTTTTATCACTTTGAAAAACCCCTTGAGATCAAAGAGCACCTCGCTCTTTAGACACTCTGAAAGGATGTCACAGTGCCACTCCAGAACAGCTGCTTACTTATGCTGCAAGTGAGCTTAACTAACCTTTCAAATTCTCCGCGGAGTTGCTGAAACGTTTCCCCGAACGGCGACATGACCCTGTCATCTCTAAACAGTAGCTGGTATAACACGCGGGAGCCCGGCTTTCCTGTCGCTGCCCAGACACGGCGGCGTGTTTTAGTAAAGCTTAGGTCTCATCCCTAAGCAGTTTACTATGTCAATAAATCATTAAGACCCTGCTAGGACAGGTAGACGGCTCAGGGGGCTGGCCAGCGCCCCAGCCACCATTACAGAGCACGCAGAGCTGGTAAAAGGGCCTATTTTAGGATTAGTCGGAGGATCCTAGAATTCATTCCACACTAAAACGTGAATTATAGGTATAATTATCGAACTGAGTAAGATTTCCTTTCCACTCGTACAAACAGCAAATAAAGAATTCTTGATTACATGTATTAGAGTACCTAAAAGACAACCACTCATCTCTAATCTGCTTCTAGCAAAGATATTTGCTGCAAAAAAATGCAATAAAAAGTAACATAGCATTTCTAACAGCCTTGCTAAAAGGCTTACAACATACATCACTGGAGCACGCTAGGGTATGATTCGACCCCTGCTACACTGGTGCCAGGAGTGTTTGAGGGAGTGAGCATCTAGCCACCTAGTGGCCATCTGGAGAATCCACTCTCCACTCTTAACTATTCTTGGAAGGGCAGTTTAGAGAGTCGGGCAGAACAGTGGGACATATGAGGTGAATGTGATCTAAATTCTTATCTGAGGCAACACATTCAAATGTTCAAAACAAGGGAAATACATAATAAGCTAATAGATGAATTACTCTCCACAGAATTATTGTTATGTAAGTTTAAATCATGCCTGAGGTGATTTAAACTTGAAAACAGGAATTTAAAATCGGGCCGTGTACAAACCAGAATGATAACTGTGCAGGGGGCAACCACAGGACTGAAGATCATGGAAAGTGACAGAAACATTTTGGCGGAGTGCTATGGAGAAGTGAGGCCTTCTGTCCTGGTGAGCCGTGTGCAGAAGCTCAGCAGCCACGGCTGCGAGACACCGTCACCACAGTGCACACTCACAAGGGATTCGGTGAACGTCCCACTGTCACACGGCATGGTGAAAACAGCAGTGGGTGCTTTCACTCAGGAAAACGGATGATAATGACAGATTCCTCAGGAGTCTGCTTACCGCTGGACACCCCGGTGTCAGATTCTCCGACGGCGGAGGGTGCTTCAGAGGCGCGGGGGCGGCGCACGTCAGCGCTCACGGTTGATGCATGGCCCCTGGACCCCGTCCCTTCTGGACAGGAGGTGGAGGCCTGGAGAGCTAGACTGAACACTGGTGTAGAAATGCGTCACAGAAATCCTGCCATACACCGATTCTGCGCTTAACATTTTACCGTTCCCTGAAAAAACCCACGGCGCCAAAAGTACGTAAAGAAATATGTGCACACATGTACAACTACTCAGCCAGGCAGGCCCAGGGGTGGAGTACTAAGCTATGTGATGAATAATTCATGAGAAAAATTGATAGTAGTTACAAATGTTTTCCAAGACAGACACTGATTTTCTGAGTTATAGGTAAAGAATTGCAAATTTTTGCATGGAATTTCCAATGGACAAGCTAAACCCTTGAACTTTTATGTGGGACCATGTATTACAATTTAACTTAATTACATTTTTAGAATGATGCATATTATTGTAATGGCTGGTTCTAGTAGGCAGTTACCAGTTCGTCCCATTACCGTGGGAGCCGGCAGCGCCAGTTTGGGCTGGATTAACCGATGTGCAGATAGCCAGATGGAATGCGTACGGCTCTGAACACAGCACCCACCAAAGCAAGCTTATAATCATGCCCTGCAGTCAGCGCAACTTCCAGCAGAACGACCTGTGGACAATGTCTGAGTCACATCACGGGCTGGCAAATCAATAGGACAGGTGAGAGAAAGAAACAGAGCATAAGGAAAGGAAAAAAAAAAAAAACCTCGCCCAACATCAGCCTGGAAGCCTGCGGAGACATCAGACATACCGCAGATCCGTTCCGACCCCCATCGGATAGAGATAGGATCAGGGTCATCACGAAGCACTTCCTCTATCGAATGATGCAGACCCTCCGCAACTGCAATGAGGCCCATCCAAGCCCCTGAAACATTACAGTTTCCCAAGGAATTTAAGACACTCTAGTACAAACATAAAAATAATCATCCCCATAAAATAATAATAATAATAATAAATCTAACCAGTTGAACCATCCACAGATGAAATTTGACACTAGTTTTTGGGACAGGACAACAGAGCACACGAACAATAAATACTTAGGTGAGCTCATGCCTTATTAAAATGTATTGTGTTAAAGCACACCTCGGAGTGATAATGTCAGCAATCCTCCCGGCTCAATGGCAGCAGCAGACTCGGGGATAAAAGCAGCGGGACACTCCCTGAGGTCACACTCCACAGCTATTCAGCACTGGTGTGACCGTGACACAAAGAGCAACACGGCCAGCTCCCAGTAAGTGGTCACGCTCAGGTGAGAGCGGGATTGGGCTGGGGAGGGGTGGGGCCAACCCTGCGGGGCTGTGCAGCGTTTCTGTGTGTGGGCTAGCTGGTCGCCACGGCCACCACTCTCTCTCTCTCTCAAACACACAGACAGAGGAAACACAATCAGCATATTATTCACTGAAATTATAATGAGCGACTGTCACTTTAAGTTTTACTTTTATTACCCCTGGGGGACATGGAAAGTGAAATTTAATATTAATCTATGCAGCCTGTTCAGTGTTAGGTTTACAAAAAGATTAAATCACGCATAGAACATAATACAAATTATGGATAATTATACAAGTTTCCATGTAAGACTATCTCTAATTCAACAGAAATTATAATGACTAAAAAACACACGCAGTTCCATTATCGATTAATCTTTTTCTCTACTCACAACAGTTGTAAAACTTAAAAATTCCAGAAAGGTTGCCAATCAAAAATAAACCTAAATTTTCAAAATGAATAAAAGCAAGAATGCATAAGGAACAGGAGGCAGCATGTGGCTCAGCTGGTTAGGGATCATGACTGGAAGGTCACCCTTAACCCCAACTGCTCCAGGGACAGTCTGACCCTGCTTACTTAACTGTACATAAATGTGGATAAAAACCATCAAATAAATAAAAACGTCAGATAGAAGACTCACAGGGTACTGCTTGAGCATGAGATAGAGCGAAAACACAGAGGCACATTACTCTGGTTGAACAACACTATTAAAATTCCTCCTTCTAGGTCACTGACAGCTCAGAATGTGGAAAGATCTGCCTGCTGTCAGACTGCTTTATGTGCTTTAATTATAAGTGAGACACTGTACACCTTCATCACATAGACGCACGTCAGTCTCAGCGATTCATACAGCGATAAGACGTGAATAAGATGCATATACCGGCAAAAGATGGCTCTTTGACATGCATGCATCGTTTCAAAATTCATCAGCTGTCGGCACTCTCTACTGGTAACACTGGGATTCTGGTGTACGATTTCTATCCCACAGCTGGACATCATAGAGGGGCTTTTAATGTGTGGGACAGAATTGTTTACCCCTATAGCAGGAGGTGGGGGGGGTAGGGACAGGTCAAGCAGAGGGAACCCCAGCGGACACATCAGTGACCATTTTCAATTTGAGAAGCATATATGCTTCTAAGATCCTGAAAGAAAATGTCTGCGTGTTTGTGGGTTAAGACCACATGCCCATGATCAGAAGGTCATCGGTTCAAATCTCGCGACTGGCCAAATGATGTCACCGGTGGGCCCTTGAGCAAGGTCCTTAACCTCAATTGCTCCGTTGACTGTCTGACCCTGAATTCTCGGTTCTACATCATTTTGGATAAATGTGTCTGATAAATAAATACATGCAAGCATCCTGACAGCTTTTCTTTCCCACTTAGCAGAAGCATAAAGGGTAAATAATTACGTACTTTCCTCTGTTTTCCAATAAAACCACAGTCAGGCAGATCGAATATAATTACTAAAGCCCGACAATCTGGCATTGGGCATAAACTGAAGCGAATAATTTTGAATTTGCTTCCATTTGTGACAGATGACCTTTCAGGATTCAGCCATCTGACAGTTTAACAGAGAAACTTTTTAAGTTGTGCTTCTCTGAAACGCTGGCCGCTATCCTCCGGCATTGAGCCCAGAGGTCTGAGTACACCCCACGGAGTCTGAGACAGGGGTCTGAGTAAGCAGCCGTTTTGACTCAGCACTCTGTGATAAATGTAACCTGTTGGCTAAATTCTGCATTGCTTTCTGAATGTTAACAAAAAGGCAAAATGTCACTCTGCAGTGCCTCACCACACCAAGACAGGCTGTAAACACATTTTTGCAAGTTTACTTTGTCACGTCCAGCACTACCTAGGACCGACTGATGTATTATTTGACGGAAAAACTACAATTGATATACAATCTACTACAAGCATTGTAATATACACTTTTTAATCTAATGAGAAAAATAGCTTTTCACTAAAAAAAAGTTAACCTCATAAGCTAAAACAAACTGAATAATTTTAAATGCTTTCTAACATATATTCTTTCCTAGCAACTAAATGAAATCCACAGGTATTAATAATGAGCTGCACAAAACAGTCAAAGCATATTTTTAGACATGTGGAATGTAAAGTGGGTTTAACGTTTTTGCTAGATTCTCTGTTCCCAGAGCCCCCCTTCTACAGTGTGGCGCCTTTGTGAACGCCCCCGCCCCCTCATGTTAAAACCCGATAATGATAATACAACGTATATGTATTACTTAACCAGTACGCTAATAACTACTGCTATATGGCAAATTATAGTTTTAAAATGAAAATCTTTTCTCTGAGATGTTGTCATTCATTGTAATATGCACCCGACAACCAGGTGCTTGTATTATGATCCAGTCATGTTAAATTAAATAGAAAAATCTAATAATTCCTGTGACACAGCGAGCATTCTAAAATTGCCATAATTTCATACGTAAATTTTTAATGCTTCTATTCCTACCGTCTAACCACACACGTTTGTCTAATAATAGAAGAGATTGCAATTAAAAAGTAATATAATTGCGTCTGCAAAAACTACTGCCCTTCACCCATCAATAGGTAAGCCAAACTAAACGGGAATAAGGGAAACAGTAATTCAAAATTAAAAAGTAAGCCAGGTATGAGCTGCAGTTTGCTAAGGCAATACAATCTTGATGCGGTACTTGGGAAATGTATTTTTGAGCGCTACGTTACGCTTCTTCAGTGGAACGTCACTGGGCGCACAGACGCCGTCACTGGATGTCGGCTTCTGTAGTGTAAAGACAAGGGGAAAGTCAGTGGATTTTTTTCACGCAAGTAAAAATACATTTAAGCACTAAAAGAAATTTATAAAACCAGGTGGTTGTCCTTTTCCACTGGGGGGCGGGGTAGATTAAAGCCAATAGCCAATTGTTCTGTTTGGGGAGGATATTAAGCGAAAGACAATTTTGAAAACCGATAACTTTGCAGTCACGTTTTACAGTTTTTACAAATATGTATAACTTACTCTAAATTTCTTATTTAGACTGTCTTGCTTTCATAAACTTGATTATTTTTTTCTGTCGTTAACTTTTCACCAACCTACCCCCCGTCGCACTTATGTTGACTCAGTCAAGAACATGCGTTTACGGCCATAGATATAAATGTAAATGATAATAATTATATTTTTTCAGACCCAAGTAGCATACATATTTCTAAATACACATAGAAGGACCACGTATGTTGTCACTGACCCCCTCCCCCCCAGAACCACTCTCGAATAAAACCAAACTGGGTCTTCAAGAATAATGCTGCAGTCGTTGCCTGGGAGTCCAGCCGCGCCACTGCAAGTCACACATCCCCAGCTGCAGCAAATACGTGCGTCAAAACACATGCATTTGCTTGAGGAAGGCCAGGGGAATCACCACCACAGCAAATTAGTAGCTCGAAAATGAACACCAAGATCCAGCAGCTCTTACGTTACGATTAATAATGTTAGGCCTATTTATACTTTTATACTTTGAGTGAGCATGCAGTATCTCCATTAAAATAATTGTTCAAGTTTTACTGTCAGCATTTTTCGATTCTTCGCCCTCCACTCCTATGATGCCGCTAATGTTTAATACTGATAACGTTTAAATATCGGCCACCGTTACCGGTACGTTAACCGATATATCGTGCATTTCCATATATTGTTCCTTTTTCATAATGAAAATATGGAATGGGAAATATGCAGCATTTTCCTCTTCACATTTCCGTTGCAGCTATAACGAGGCAAACAAGAACATCCAACGTTAACAAAATAAATCTAAATGCTAAGGGTAATAATAGTGTAATACGGAAAAGTCCCATAACGATTAAAATAATTATTACCCATAATTAATTACTGGATGGATGTACAGAACACACAGTATAGACATTATTCTCTCCCAATCGCAAAGCATGTTACTTACAATACTCAAACACCAAATAAAAAACTGCATGCCTATTAACACCCCCTATACACCCCCGGTCAAAAAGAAAATAATGTCACTACAAAGTATTCCTGCGCACACCTCTCCCTGGCATGGAAGTGAGTAATTTGTGCAGAAGTGTGAAAGGGGAGCAGCCGCGAGACCGGCGTCGCGAGGCCCTGCGCGCCGCCGGCGCCCTCAGCACCTCAAACTGCAACCAGCGTGCATTTCCAAGCCGGGTTCGCGTGCCCTCTCACGTGGAGTTACGAAAGCACATCCGCAATTCCCTTCCTGCTTCCCACTTGTACAAATCTGCTAATCATCATTAAGATCTCATTATAATAAATGATGCCTTGACTCTCATTCTATTCCTACTAATACATTATAATCAGGGATTCTAATGTTGTAAAACAAACACCACATAAACGATAGCTGTATACTTATGTGAAGAGAGTTTTTCCTAAATACATTTACAGGAACATTTTACATTAACCGTACCGGCTAACATTTGAGACTTCTGTGCAGATTAAATCAAATTGGTTGGGATTCGTTTTTAGATTAAATTTAATTTATTTTTTTTAGCAACTTAGGATCTCTGTACATTAAGAATATTATGTGAATTAATTCACATAAGTTTACACTATAAAAACTTCCCCAGGGAATAATAATAAAAAAAAAAACATCAATGAAAAGAGTTTTCATAGACACCACATAGACTGTACTCCACATGCAACATACGGAGCTGCACACACAGAGATTACAGAGAGGCTTTAGACAAAGTTTGGGATCTTGGAATGGGAATGCAAATACTTCTGGGGAAAAAAAGTCTCACAAATGCCTTCCCAGCAAACACATTTAAAAAAAACAGGCAAACCAACATCACCAGGAGATCCGTGTGAGTGCAGACAGGAAGCAGAGGCGTCGAGGCATGGGAAGGCAGGATTGCAAACGAGACGACGTGATTAACATTCGTTAATAAGCTGGGGCAGGGCCGTGCCAGGGACTGGCAGACTGCTCGCCCTGAAACACACTGTTCCACCAGCAGGGCCACACAAGACCACAACGCCCGAGCCCACCAAACACTGCGGAATTGCACTGCCATTGTCCCTCGTCACATGGCCGGCAGCTTACAGAGCTCGCATTGTCGTCCTCCCCCCCCAGGGTTTTGATACCACCAGACCGTGTCAGAGCAGCCACAAAGGGTTAAGAACATGGAGCAGCCTTCCTCCAGCACATCTGCCCCCACCCCCTCCCTGTGTCACAGGTTTGTTTAACTTAAAGCCGGTTCATTCATGTGGGCACTGCATGGGCTTGAATGTGATTTCCTCCACCATGCCTGAATTCATCTTTAAAAACATCCTGTAATACTAAACTTAGAGACCTCGAAGCCCCATTGAGAGCGATTTAGGTGTCGGAGTCTAGAACAACCTTATCAGAAAAACTGAACCCCGCAATTTAGGAGCAACATTCCCCTGTAGTTTCACGTCCAGGAGCAGCTCAGTTTAAACCCTTTAATCTTTAATTTAAGTACAAGCCATCTGCTTGATATTTCATATCTACAGTATTAGCAATTACTTTATCCATTACAATGCAGTCCTTGTCTTGTAGTAACGGTTTCAGGTCACAAACCAAGACAAAATCAATGGATCCTGCTAAAGGGCCTTCCCTTCATCTTAATGACGCCAGCCACACTGCAGTCTGCACTGATCTTTCCTAAACTTTCCAAACATACTTAACACTAATGCTTGTATGTCCACCACAATTTCTAGCTGAAACTGTCAAAAGGCCAGAAGACGTCTGTTTATCTGGGTCGTCGAGGCCAACGTTAATAGCACATAAATGTACACAGGGCAGATTACTATTGGCAATGCCAGATCTTCCGAAACGGACGCCCTCACACAAACCCAAATCTGACGGCTCAAGTCTCTCAAATATACAGGGGTGAAGGTTCTGGAAAGGAGGGCAGGTGGAGATATATGGGAGGGGGTGGCTTGGTCAGAATCAAATAGCATGGCCCCACACCTCGGATAGTGGTGGGGGCAACTGACATGCAGCTCCTCAAATTCCAGGGAGTTACTTAGAGTAAACGTGGGAAAATTCCCATAATTACCGGCACCCTCTCCGCTATGATCACCAGTGCGAGACCAGCCTCCCTGTATACTGCAGGACAGATTACTCCCCTCCAAATAAAAGGGGGCATTAAAAATGACAAAACCTTTGGAAGGATGGAAGAACAAAGGGGGTGTAATAGAAACATACTGCTATGAATGAACCTGTTTCTTGCAGTCAGTCTTACAAATAAATCCCTGAAACACAAAGCACACATCCCAGGCAGCAGCTAGGAGGCGCTATACACAGACGTGGCTGGTGTAGTCACTGAGTGTGACCAGCATGACTCACTCCAGGCACGTCGACGGCAGACCAACCTCACGGCTGTAATCTGCATGATGTAGGTAATGCTGACTGCGTGATGGGAGCATTGACAGGCGCCGACTTGGGAGTGTGTCTGCGGTCTGTTCTCCACCGTGAGATTACCAACAACCCTATCAATGTGCATGCGGGGACAGCGGCCATCTGGTCCACACACAAGCAACATGCTGCACGCCCCCTTGTCACGAGCATGTCCATATGACTGAGGCAGTGTTCCTCAATCCAATCCTTGGGAGACCCTCAGACAGACCACATTTCTGTTCCCTCCCTGGTCCCAGGACACCTGAATCAAACAATCAAGAACAAGGAATACCTGGTAGAGAAGAGTTGTGAGCTGGGAGGAGACAAAAATGTGGACTATCTGGGAGGGGGGGGGCACCAGCAGGGTTAAGAAACACTACTCTAAAGGGATTTGTTAAAAAGGGTCTTATTTGTGTATGGGACTGCAGGACACACAGGTAACATTTGATGGGTCTCTCAAAGCCAAGCGTCACTGTAACTGGAACAGCGAACAGTAAAATGCTGGCATTTGATTGGCTGTTCCTACGGTGTACAAGACCGCATCCTGGCATACCACCTCAAGGAGGTAATCCGAGCAAACGGCAAGTGGGAAGAGTTGTAGCATTCAGGAACTGCTGCTCCTGCATTGAATTCCTCTCCACACCACCACCTCACCTTCTGGATGGGTCACTCCATCTGTGGGTGCCTGTGGTGGGATTTTCTGCCTACCTCTGACATCTTCCTGGTGCACAGGCAGCTGGCTGCTTCAAAACCCCATTACCAAGAGTTCCGAATAACCACAGCATGTCCGCCCATAACCCCACAGAATGTCAGAGATTAGAAACATGCAGCAAAGTCACCTTGCACTCATACAGCCTGCGTTGGAAAATAAACAAAATGCTTTAAAAGTTCAGTAGTGCAAAGCGCCGAGAATGATATAAACTCGCATTTAACAGCAGATTCGATGGATTAATGCTGTGCGCTCTGAGCAAACATCCCAGCCTCTGTGCTAATTAATTACAGGCTCGAAAAACAAACTTCACAGGCACAAAAGCTTTAAATTCTTCTCCCAGAGAAATTGTGGGAATGTAGAAAAACATGAAGGTGCTTACAAATAAGGAAATGCATCCTATCAGTGACTGAGAAAAACCTGCCCATTGCATTAACAGGTGAGGAAAAACAGGAAACTCAAAGACGTGTTAGAAACACGTCCACAGTGCCCAAACTGAACACGTTAGGCACTGCATGCACATAACCTAAGAAGCTGCATTTTAAGCACATGGCCTGACAGATCTGTTATCAAAGCTGTGTGTAAAATGAGGGTGAGCGTTAAGCGGATGGTAACTGGCAGTCATTGTCAGGCCCCGGAGAGTCAGGCCTCACAGAGGCAGCTGTACAGAGTTACAGGGCTAATTTGCTGACCCCGAGCAGCGCTGCCCTTTTTTATATAAATGAAGGAGCTTTTTCTTTTATAGGATAACAGGAGGTATCGTCTTTCCCTGGGCCAGAATCATTAAGTATTAACACAATGTGTTATTATTGTTTTTTCGTATTGAAATGTAAATTCTGGGAGCAGTGTGACCCACATCACTCGGGAAGAAAAAGGGCAGTGTTCTCATTTTGCAGACCGTGGAAACCGGCACTCGTCACGTTAATCTTCAACTCCGGTCTTCCGCCCCAGCTTAAGCAACTCAGAAGCTCTGTCGCTGAATTTTAGTAAAACATTTTACCAGTACATTAAAAAAATAACTAAATAAAATCGGAGAGTCCCTTATGTACCTTTAGGATCTCAAAACACACTAAATAGTGGCTACGTCAACTGACCCCCCCCCCATGTTTTTCACAATACAGAGCTACAATTTAGTCATTAATCCAGACGAGAATTCAAAATCAAGTTTGCCAATTTTAACTAACTGATTTAAAACTAAAATTTAAAAAGGACCCCCCCCCAAATCATCAATATTGAAACAAAATAATGACAAATAACAAACAAAGACCACAGCTGAAGCACAGTCTTTGGATGTAGTGAAATGCTTGATCAACTGTACGCAAGTGAAACGGAGAGAGAGGAAGTGGACGTACTTTTAGATTGGGCTACAACGTAACAATACAGGGAACTTTATCATAATCACACACAATGCATGTTGTGGACATGGTGGCTGTTTTTCCCGATTTGATGAGCGGCTCATTGTGTGGGTAATCAGGCACTTGTTGCCTGTAAAAACAATGTTTGTAAAGCCGTGCAAAGTTATTGTACTTAATTCACTTGAAATTAACACACACAGGTGAAACCATCACAGAAGTCTCATCCAATACACTTTTATCGATTATTCCTTTATTGATGTGTCTTTACTGCAGATGTCGGCTGCTCCTTCACGATCCAAATCTCCTGTTTCACCACATCCCATAGCTGCCCTATTGGACTGAGATCTGGTGACTGTGGAGGCCTTTTGAGTACAGTGAACTGTCTGAGGCTGCCACGAAACCAGTCTGAGATGATATTAGCTTTGGACATGGCCTGTTATCCTGCTGGAAGTAGCCATTAGAAGCTGGGTACACTGTAGTCATAAAGGGATGGACATGGTCAGCAACAAAACTTGGGTAGGCTGTGGCATTTGAACAATGGTCAATTGGAACTAATGGGCTCAAAATGTGGCAATAAAATATCCTCCACACCATTACACCACCACCACCAGCCGGAATTGTTGATCTCATCTGACCAGGCAACATTTTTCCAATCTTCCATTGTCCAATTTTGGTGAGCCTGTGCCCACTGTAGCCTCAGTTTCCTGTTCTTAGCTGACAGGAGGAGAACCTGGTGTGGTCGTCTGCTGCAGTAGCCCATCTGCTTCAAGGTTTGACAGGTTCTTCATTCAGAGATGCTCTTCTGCATGCCTTGGTTGTAACGAGGGGGTATTTGACTTGCTGTTGTTGTTGTAACAACTTGAACTAGTCTGGCCATTGTTTTCTGACCTTTACCATCAACAGGACATTTTCGAACCGACACTCACTGCATGGTTTTTCCTTTTTGGCCCATTCTCTGTAAACCCTAGAGATGGTTCTGCATGAAAATCCCAGTAAATCAGCAGTTTCTGAAATACTTTCACCAGCTCGTCTGGCACCAATCATGCCACATTCAGTCATTTGAAATAAATCACCTTTCTGGTGTTTGATGTCAACATTAACTGAAGCTCCTGACCTGCATCTGAATGATTTAATACAGACGCTCCTCTACATATGAACTTTCAGACATATGAACGAAGAGGACTGTAAGTCCAAATTGCGTTCATCTGGGCTCCCGTTTCCTGTCCGCAGCATCAATTTCTTTTTTCTGCGCGCCAATTCCGCCTAGTATGACATCTGGCCGCTTGCTCCCGCTGCGTACCCTTAAAATGATGTTGAATAATGACTTACGAACATTTCAAGTTACAAACAGCCGTTCAGAACGTATCTGATTTGTAAGTAGAGGGGCGTCTGTACATTGTGCTGCCAACATATGAATAGCTGATTAGATATTGGCTTCAACGAGCCGTTCAACAGGTGTACTAAGTGGCCAGCGAGTAGAGTCCTAAATTAGATATTATACATTCACCCACACTTTCTTCCCTTCACACTTAAAATTACTGTTTCATCATCACTCACTTCACTCAGTTTTTCCGATATTTCACCAATTATTTTTCACCATCTCATTATTTCCACATCCATTCGACAACATCCGTTCACACTTTGCACTTTGAACAAAGTGACTTCATTTTATCATTTGAGTTGCGACCAGTATTATTACAAGAATTCTCTAAGAATGGACTTAAGGTAAAACAAAGGACTGGCAGTTATTTACTTAGTAACAAATTTCATACATCAAAAAATGAAGTGCTGAGCTTGCAAGTTCCGGAACCCAGACTACATGACGTACTCGGGGCATGTAGGACACCTCATGTGAGGACGAAGAGCGACGCAGTAGTGCAGGTGGCAGTTACAGGTCATGTGTGCTGAAAGGTCACTATTGACCTGAAGGAGCTGGAGAAGAAGCCTCGTGTTCCGTGTGCAGAGGTGAGGCGTCGCACGTGCTCCCTGACAGCCTTAGACACACGAGGGCCCAAGTGCAGCGAGAGATTCACTACATGCCACAGCTGCTCAGTATATCAGTGCCTGGTGCCCTCGGCCGACTGGACACTAATAAGAAGAGCCATGGGTACAGTTCAGAGAACACACACACACACACAGACACACACACACAAAAGGAATACTGACGTGTGACATACAAACCCTTAAAACATGTTATTTGGTTGAGGTAATCATCATAAACATATGCAAGAAATTATTCTAATTTTAGCAACGGTTCAAATACATTTTTAAAACTCCGGAGAACACCACTTTTGTCTGTGTTCTTGTTTAAATCCCAAGCTGAGAAACTGAAAATTATACTAAAAGAAACATACTACAGGTTAAGACTGCAGAACTTTAAAACTAAAGTCTTGCTTCAGTCAAAATTCTGAGCTTTCATTCATGTTGTACTCCCACATTTGCTGGTGAAAACATCACAGTAATTTCCCCATCATTAAATAGTTGTTGGATATACTGGACTTCTCCGCTTCTCCATGATCAACTCACACGTCAGTGGTGCTCACCTCTTCACTTTGCATTATCAGTAAATAACACAAATGCTTTCCCACAGTCTCTTAAACAGATTATTAGCACATATCAATTACTCTCTGTCTTTTACAATTATTTCCATTTTAAATGCAAATTTTACTCATTTTGTGTTTACAGCTGTTTCCTTGTTACATTCATAACAGGGGGGTTGTATTATCAGAAAATTCTCTGTACATCATGCATCTGGCAAATAAAGCATTGGATTATGTTTAAGGGATTATGATACAAGATCCTTAAATGTCATTTAATATATAGAGAGGGTCTCATTTAAAAAGAACAGACCAATTACAGTTTGGGTTGGCATATACCATTCAGGGCCTGAACAAATTAAATATTCATATATTACATTACCATACCCAAGCAGTCTGGGTGGCATTTCCTGGGCTAATTGAACATCAACAATTTTTTAAGCAGTTGATGGCAATTATAAAAACCATGTATAGTTTTTCTTTGCTAAAATTATAAGTCTCTAAACAATGGGAAGGCATATTGCTACAGACACACCAGGAGACGCAGTGTCCGATGTACACCTCACTAATGCTGTGTAGGTCCCACTTTTACCTCCAGAACCACTTCAAAGGATGTCGTGCTTTTCAGAGAAGACGTGTTGAACACCACTGTCACTGTTCAGCAAAGCCTGTGGCCCTGAACGCTGTCACCAACAACGCGTTTTGTACACTAACTCGATGTTTATTTGTTTATCATGCCATTCTCTGTATAGACTGCAGTATGTGAAAATCCCAGAAGGGTGGCCATTTCGGAGGTGCTGGAACCGCCAACAAACATAACACATTTAAAATCATTTGGCTCATGCATCACTACCTACCAAGTACCCTGCTGTAGCTGCTTTCATAAAAAGCTCAATATCACATCTGCTGCTAACTGTCTTTTTGCACGTTTCATAAGCTGCTTTAAAAACACGCCTCCTCACTCCGTCACTGTTACTGGTCTTTTGCTGCTTTTGCGCACATTGCACATTGTACTGAGGTTTACTATTTACTATTTTTAGTACTATTGATATTTATCTTATATCTTTATACTTTTTAAATATTTTTTATATTTTATATTTGTACTACGAAGATGAGTGAGAAACAGCATTTTGATCCCCTTGTATGTTATGGACATATAGTGTATTGCCAAAAAAAGGCTATTTGATTTGATTCGATCATAGTCATTTTAACATTTAGCCAAACAGTTACTGACCCTCTTGACTCCATTGGTGTGCTGTATGCATTCAATTACAGACAAATGATTCTGCGCTTGGAGGAACTGGCAGTCTCTGTTAAGGAGCAATGGCCGTGCAATCGTAATATATGAAAGACAGGATCTGGAGGTTTTGTTCAGTAAATGCTATACTGGCAGAAACAGATGTGAGGGTGAAAAACATGTATATATTCCATTATACATACCTGTTTGTGGGATCAGAGCGAACCTTAAGGACATAGCATGAGGCAGTGAACACACACCAGATAGCTGTAGACAGAAGTCTCACAAGTAACTAGAGCAGGCAGAGTAATCCCTCATACATGAGTATTCCACATTCTGAAATAATGGATCCCACCTAAAGCAGCACACGTGTACTGCATGGTTTATGAGAACAGCCCCAAAACAGTTTACTGTTACATTAAAAATTGTTATCATTAAAACATTGTCAAGTAGTTGCATGACTGATTTAACACATGCAATGTTGACAAGATGGATTCAACAGACAACAAGTAAAGACATTTCATTTCTCACGAAAAAAACAAAAATTGGGCGAACCCACCTAAACTTGCAGAAGTTCTGCGCATCTCTGTAAGGGCTGAAAGTGGCATTTTCCCAACACGCTCCAGAGCTGTAGAAGCAATTCTACATGCAGCACGTGTAGGGAGCAGACAGACAGGGAGACCGTCACTATGCCATCGTATTCGAATTCACAGCACGACAAACAAAATCATAAACTACACATTGTTTGCATAACACATGATTACAATAAAACTTAAAGCTGTCTGAAAGACTACTACAACCTCAGGGTTTTCAGACAAACAGTCCAAATGTACAATTACACACATATTATTACACACACTAATGCGTGCTGAAAATTAGATTATATTTCAGAATTTTGCTTCTTAACTTTTACATTATTATGTAAGTTATTGATGGTCTTTTTCAAACAGAGCACTGGGTAGGGAGCCGAGCAAACTAGATGACAGACTATCTTTCAACATTTACATGAAACACCTGTTATTGCAGAACGGAGAGCATTACAGTTCTCTCTGGTTTTTTTTTTGTGCTGAAAACATCCAAGAAAGCATCCAGTTACCAGGTTATAAAACTATAAAAAGATATCTCCCTCGCATAAATTAAAGTTAGATTGTGATGAAGTAATCTAATCTCCGAAATGAAACTGTACACTGGTCTTTGTGTGTTTAAGCTCCGAAGCAGACAGTTTGGGCTAAGGTTACGGGTTGTAATTCTGATGGTGAAAGAGACAAAAACCACCTATTTTATCTTCAACTGGGACTCGAGAAAAGAGACTAGAAAGAGGATCTCTCCATTCGACAGTACAACGACATACCATTAACTGTAAAATGGAAGTACAACTTTAAAAAGACATTCAGACAGATGGAGCCTTAACAGACAGTTGTAACGTCTCTCAGTTCGCTATGCCGTTTCTACTTTAGTACATTTCTACCTCACAGACTAGCCAGTTTTGAATGAATTCACCCACCAAACATCCCCCTCCCCCAATTTAACAAATTAGCATGAAAATGAAGGAAGTTTCTCTCTCACAATAGGAGAAAACGGAGAACACAATTAGAATGGCTCTTTAATTTTGCTGGTGATGATAAGTTGGGGACAGTAATGGCAGTGGCAATAAGAGAAGCACAACACGCACATTCACCTGGCCAGCGCGATGGGTTCCGCCTGGCTGTAGGAGATGGAGCTCTCTGCTCCACCTCTGCAAGACTCCCCTCCACCAACTCGGACACTTATACAACCAGGGCTGCCAGCTCTCACGCATCTGGCGTGACACTCACTGTTTCAGTCTTACACTCACGCAAGAAATCTTACAACGGATCTATATTGTTCCGTTATAAACCTAAAATTAGCTACATCAAAAGTCCTGGGGTACTTTGCAGTTACAAGGTAATAAAACTGTTACATACATGTAAATGCCTGTGCAGACTTGTCTGGAATTGAAAATCTCACGCCAGCCAGCTGACCGAAGTTGGAAACTTTGCGCAACAGTTCTTTAATAAGCCTCTGTGCTATAGCAGGAGCTGAAACTTAATGAGAGGGCATCCGATTTTTATTCAGTCACACTAAATGGGAATCGAGACACTGCAGGCGCAACAGCAAACGGACTTATTAGATCAACTGTCATCTGGAGACAGCCTAATACTCTATTTCAGCAAACGATGTTCATGTTGCCGTTGCAGTGTTTATCCATGAGCTTACGCGGTACTACAACAAAAAGGAGTTTTCAAGTTGTATATGTTGTGTTGTTTTCCGTCTGCTTTTTTAAACCACTGAACGAAGCGGTACCGACAGAAATCAGTTTGTCTTAAGTGCTTTGCGGACGTGGCTGCTGATCCAGAAAGCCAAAAGAAACATTACCTGCATTGAATTATGGCAGTTAGCTTCAATGTTCAAGAAAACGGCCTGACATTTGGGATTTCCTCCCCCGAGGGCTGCCGCTCCATGCTGCCACACGAGTGCCTGAGTTATGTGGCTTAAACGACTGCATGCTTAACAAGGCCTAGGGAAACAACAGGGGCTGCTCTTCCCGCAACTTAACAAGCATAATTCATGGTAATCCTCTGCTCCCCCTAATAATGCTCAGAGTCGCAATTCCCACCAAGTTTCCCGGAGCTAGACCCAGCTGTGATCGCTGCTCACATATGTATGCGGCGCTTCTTAAGAACTTCAGAGTAACATGCCCCATTAAGCTACAAGACAGAGCAGGCATTTTTTTTTTTTTAAAAAAGGAACAAAAATCAATACACATAAAAACGACACCCGAGGTGACTGACGGGATATTTTAAGCTTGCATATAGCAGCAGGGTCGGTGCACTACAGGTTACTGCTCATTCAGGAGATCTTACATACAGCAGCATCCCTGGCCACCTTTATACACTCGGCACAGGATCTGATGGCGCTGCGCAATCGCCCTACAATTCCTTCACCCCCTCCACCAGTCCGATCTGCCGGTGGTGGCAGCCCAGCGGAAACGATCAATTCAGTACATCGGGCCACCTGAGCTTGAAGCGTTTCTGTATTACTCTACAGCTCCTCGATCGATATGCGACCATACGTGAAGTGCAGGGGAATCGAGACTGGAGAAATAAGGGGTCATTCACTGTTAGTCACCCGTCGGAACATTCCTCGTCTTTTTTATATTTGTCAAATAAACGTTAGTAGTGTATGCACTAATCCCGCCTTTGTACATTTGTCCACGACTCATAAAATGGTCACATGTGCTAGGGGTAGTTACTGTCCATTCATTACCAAGTTCCTAGATGTAAAAAATATGTAAAGCCATATGTTGATGTCGTATCATGGGTCTCGAATAAATGTAAACATTTCAGGAGACAAACCTAGAAACATCATTAGTCCCTTTACACGATAGCAAACTAGACATTCAATATGATTTCAAATTAAGTTTACTTACAATCAAGGCTGATACGTACGTTCGGAAACACTGAAATTTCTTTTTTTTTTTAAAAAAAGTTTCTCTTGAAATTTAATTGCTCTGGTCCTATAACTGATAAAATATTGCCCAGGCAAGTTATAAAATTCGTCAGTTAATATCACAGTTACGCTCAACAAAGTAGGTAAATGCATCTTCTGTAGAGTTTTTCCCCCATCGTCTTGCAAATAAACTGCCTTTAAAGATATGAATTAAATAGGCATCTTGTTGTGAGTCAAATTACTCCTCTGCGGTAATTACATTTTTACTCGGACACTTTCCTGTTTTGACTGTAAAAAATGAGAGTAGGGGATATGGTTATGGACCATTACAAGAGCGGTACCCGGGATCATAAAACCCAGGGAATACTTAACACTAGCATTATGCATTTCATCGGCAGTGGAGTGCTAAACATGTTACTAACTCGCGGCCCTTCGAGGGAAATAAAACAAATAAATACTTAAAACTATAGTGCCATGCAAGCTTTTGCACAATCATTGCATGGCTATTCTGAAAATAGTGACCAAAGGCAGCGCGTTCGTTGCATTTAGTCAAAATGGATATGCGTTTCCTGCAAACCTTTCTTTAGTTTTAATACAATATAGCAAATAAGTAAACTGCATGATTGGTTTAACAGAAGCATCGTAATCCATAAGGATTCTACAAAGGACTCTACAAGAACAACATTCGGGTATAGTTAAAAATAAAACGAGGCCAACCCACCAAAACTAATTGACCGCCAGCGCGTCCTCGCGAGCTTTCCAGCAGGCGATCACCCACCCACCTGCTTCTTTCCTGTTGGAGCGACTCTGCATGTTACGCGTGTGTCAAATTCAAGCAAATTGAAAGATCAAATACATTCACTACGCCAAGGATCTTCCTATACAAAACCAGAACACAATAAACAAAAAGTATTACATTAAAGTTGCCAAAAATCAGAACAAATGTTGCTAAACGAATTGATGATGAAAGCTCCTGATAGGTTAATATAACACCGGCGTTTTAAATTCTGAAATGGTTTTTCGTATTACACAATCAATGAATCCTGAAATAGTGATTTTAAAAAATATATTCAATTAATTCGACTTATTACCAGATTTTTGTTAAATGTATATATTGCAATATATAATAACCCCCTAATTTAGTTTATAAAATGTGTGAAGGGACATGTAACGTGTTTCATTTCATCCCCTATCTTTCGGAAGTCATTTAGCAATTTCATAAACAAACCCTGCGACGCTCATATCTGAGGACGTTCCCGTACGTTTAAACTAAATAAATGAACGATACAGAGCAGGTATTTATAGGGTTGGTAATAAACTATGCAGAAGCTATGATCTGTACAAACAAAGCGGGACCAGATGTTATTGTCTAACTGAACAGGCTATGGGGGAAGGGGCTGAGGTGGGGGCAGGGGTGGATCTATCGGCAAAACCCCGGACCTTTACTAGGAGCATTTAGCATCTAGATCTAAAAAGTATTGAGAAAGCAGAAGAAAAAAGATGGTGAGGAGAGCGAGAGAGAATGCGGCCTCGAATCAGCAGATCCCGCTTTTCAGGAAGCGCAACGATGTGTAAAATTAAATGCAGCTGTTGAATAGAAAGGAAAATATGTCTTGTATATTTAAAAATATACCCGCTTCTATACTGATATGTTAACATGTCACTTATATCATACTATACTTTAAGGGTATGTATATGAATACTAGAATTCCTGAATTTTAGGGAGTGAATCTGAATGTTTTCAAATACTATGTATAGCCTAATGCTACGTTAAAATATCAAACAGTACTTTAATATATTCTTATATAGCGCGTTTACGTAATCTTACACACTGCAGCACATATAGCATAATGCTTCATAATAGTTATTAAAGTTGCAGATATTTTAAAGAAACAAAACAACGAAACTCCGACAAGGTAAAAAATAACTAAATATAAAAATAAGCAAATACTTTAACGTCGATTCCCACCGTGTATAGACTTATACTTGGTTTCTACTAATAATCAGTTATGCAAGTGTGGGTTATATAATAAGTCAAAACTATTCCACCAATACAATTACTTTACCTAGTTAATTCTGTGGTCTGAATTCAGAAGGTGATGACCTGTGAATATAAGTATGAAACATTCAAAATATAAATTTTACACAAAATGAGTCCTAATAAATGGGATTGTTTTATAAGACGCATTATTTCATATTAAATATCCTCCGTGCTGACAGCAGGAATGATGGAAAGACTTTAAAACTAAGCTGTAAAAGTTTTTTTTTTCTTTTTTTAAGCAGACTTTGATCATTAGCGAAACCCACAACCTAACTGGATGGAACAGCCAGGGTGCCCATCTTTTGAGAGGGCAGAGACTTAGCAACTCCCCACCTTCAACCCCCAAAGTGAAACTGGGTTGTGAAATTTGCTGGGGGGGGGGGGGGGGGGGTGACGCTTGCCTGTGGCACCACAGGGGCTGTGAGTGGCACTGCGCTCTGTAAGCTGAAACTAAACGCATAGGCCTGCGTAAGAAGAGCCGAAGACACCTATGCTGGAATTCCATGCAAATTCAACGACAATTACATTAACCAAATGCATTATATAGTACACGAATAGGGTATATCAAATAAAAGCCGAGAATTAAAAACTACCCACACAACATTTATTTTGCAAAACTGATGTATTTGACTATTAGAGTATAGAATTACAGTATTTCCGTTGTTAGTAGGTATTAAACTGTAGAGAAACCGGACTCATAAAGATCTTCCAACTTTCCAAGAATGTGCGTGTAACAGTCCAAGTATTTTCAGACCTTTCATCTATAATTGTGTATATATACTGTATATACACATATGTTTATAAAAACATGTATTCATCCCCTGCTCAGGAAGGACTTGTTTTGTAATGAGTATATGTACATCCATAACTGACGGTACTTACAACAGCATCTACACGTCCTTTTCATGTGGTGTCCATGGAGGTGCAAAGACATAGCAGCAACGTGGAAGTTCAGCACTTTATACACATGAAAAACACCGATAAGGTATTTTTTTCCTTCGTTCTCGGGTCAAACAACTATGCCAAGAATTCCTGAAAAATGTTCTCCTCTTCATGAAGTTTTTGTTTCTAAATCGAATGCACCCCCATACAAAAATGACAGTCAAAGCAACTAAAAAAAATCACAGCAAGAAAAATATCTGAAAACAAAACCATTGAAGGTTAAAGTTCAGCATAACCCATTTTTCTCTTTTTCTTTTTCAAATGTAGTGGTATAATTATTTTTTGGTACTAATATTTGAGAACTCTTTTTTTTCTCTGCAAAATGAAAAGTGAAATACAATGACAAATTTGTTGGAATCGGTCAATATTCATCTACATACTAACTGAAATAAGTTTTTTAAAACTTTTTTTTTTAATAAAAATTACAAACTTAATAAAATTAATGATCAGGTAAGTTTTGTTCCTTGTTCTTTTTCTTGCAAGATAAAACATGTACATCTGGATGGATCCCCAGAATCAACATATACTATGTACATCCTTTACGTTTTGTTTAATAAAGATCTAAAACATTATTTGCACACCAAATATTATGTATTTATAACAAACACACTACATATACAAAATAATTTATAGCCAAGGTGAAGTAGCCTAACCTAAGCAGATGTATATGGAAAAGTTGACTTTTCTAGGGATATTTTCAAATTCTTCATACAAATCCATTCAGGACATGAAACAGGAAAACCAGTGGGACTGTTAATGCTTACACTTGATTCCAAGCGACATCATAATCATCACTAATAAATAAGTTCCGTAAAACCATAACATGTTGTACATTGTACAAAACGTTAACAATAATGTTGTACATTGTACAAAGGAAATTAACATTTTCGTTTGTTTCAAAGGCAAAAGACGTTCTTTACTGTTCCTTACATGTATTGGGATACACATCTGGGACTGTCACTCTCCGCGGGTCTAGTTGGTGACTATCTCTTTGTTGTCTTCCATGAAGCGCGTGAACCGGAAATGAGCTCCACTTTCCACACCTGCCATCTTCTCCAGGCTGGCGAGGGCGGCATTGGGTTCTGCGCTGCTCAGCCTGTCCAGGCTGCCCGTCAGGCCGCCGACGGGAGAATTCCCTCCGTTTCCAATGCTCCCGGAAAGAGGAGCCAGTCCCCCGTTCTGGATGACTGAGATCTCGTTGGTCTTCATGGCCAGGCCGTTGGGAAAAGCCGTGGCATACTGATTCCAAAAGTTCCCTGGTTCCCCATTGCTTGCTCGGGCTGTGATGTCCTTATGGAAGATCTCAGGAAATTTGACAGGGTTGGTACCCAGGAAGGCCATGGGGCCATCCACAGAGAGCCTGCGACCCCGACGGACTTGGGCACTATTCCACATGTGCGTTCCCATGTGCACCTGTGCAATGAGACAGCGAATGGGGCAACATATTAGCTACATTAAAAATAAAACACAGACACTTGTGTTACATTGTCTGTAGTTTGCTTATATTTACATAATCTGTAACATAAATTCATTTCTAAGTCTCTAAAATTTGTATTACGAAACAGATGATCAGTGAATCACGCAGCATCTCGATCAGATGATCAACACGAAAACCTAAATATACAGTGACAGTAAAGCATGTTCAATTGTTTCTTTTTACAAAAATTATTTGAAATTGTATTGTATAAAGGGTGCAATGGGCAATATAAAACAGGACCTTTAAATACAAAGGGTATTCATTTACATTGACTGAGGTAAGCTCTTTAAATAGACAGATTTCCCCTCTTTCTCCTCTATTGATTGTTCTGAGGTTGTGCCGCATGTTAATAACTTTAATGAGTGCTTGCTGGAGACACCAGCAGACAGATTCAAACAAAGGTTGTGTTACGTGTCTGTGGCTAAATGCTCAGGGCCTGATTATTAATTTTCCATTAATTAATGCCACACTGACATGCTATAAAATGTAAACTGTGACTAAGTCTTTAGTTTTACCCGTACCACCCATTTTATACTGCTATTGGAAAATGCACCTGTTTTAATATCTGCTGTGCAACCCAACAATACTATGGTTAGCAACCGCTATCGTAATTATTATTAATAATAACAATTCATTTTTAGTTAGTTGCACAGCTGCATGCTTTAGTATCCAGCTACTTATCCATCTGTCCATTTTCTGAATCCATTTGTCCTATTCAGGGTCACGGGGGATCTGGAGCCAATGGGCACGAGGCAGGGAACAACCCAGGATGAGCCGCAATCCCATCATAGCACACACACACACACCATCCACTCACACATGCACACCTACGGGCAATTTGGTAACTCCAATTAACTCCAAAACAACCACGATGCCAGCATGCAAACTCAACACACATGGAGCCATGGTGGAGGCTAGGACCCTGGTTCTAGAGGTGTGAGGCAACAGTGCTGACCACCGCACCACCATGCCACCTGCAGCTACCAGCACCCACCAGCGCCACAAAGAGACACGCTAACCTTGAGATTGCCTTTGGTAGTGAATGCTCTGCCACAAATGGTACAAGCAAAGGGCTTCTCTCCTGTGTGCGTGCGTTCGTGGATCTGCAGAGCACTGGAGGAAGAGAACATCTTCCCACAGGTGTGGCAATAGTGCTGCTTGGGTGTACGACGAGGTGGAGCGGCTGGGAGCACAAGGGACGTGGCACCTGAAGAGTTCACCACACCCACTGCAGGGTCTTTGCCATCATGGGAGGAGCTGTGCAGAAAGCCATTGACCTCTGTCTTGATCATGGATGACAGGGACCCAACAGAGAGGACCGACGGGGTGGGGCTAGAGGTGAGGCTAGGATTGGACGGCTCAAAGAGCTGGGAAGGCAGGTCTCTCATCTGGTGCGTCAACATGTGTTGCTTGAGGTTGCCCTTTGTGGAGAACCCCCGATTGCAGGCTGTGCAAATAAATGGTCTTTCTTTGGTATGGCTTCGGTAATGGATGTCCAAGGCACTCTGACATGCAAATGTCTTGCCGCAAATGTCACACACCGTGTTCTTGAGGGTGCCACGCTCTCGGAAAGGGAAAAGCATGCTTAATGGGTCTTTTGAGGGGTTGCAAGACGTTAGGTCCAAGGCTGTCACACTGGGGAATTGTATGAGCCTGGTGCCTGAGTGTTCTAGCAGTAGAGCTCTCTGTTGCCTTTCCTCATAGCTGGGGGATGTGCGCTGGCCAGGGACAGAATTGGTAGGGGAGGGTGCTTGCATGGAGGAGGTAGATTCAGAGATAGCGGGGCTCCCAGTACACTGACTCTCAATGTCCTCTGCAACAGGTGATGAGTCATTACTTATGCGATCTCCCTCCATTATACCATTTTCCACCAACTTTTTAGCCTGCAATTCATCAATCAGCCCCTGCTGGGTGATCCGCTTCTGGTTCTCCAAGCTGGCTATCCCCATTATTTCCGGTTGTATGGGAGAGGAGCACAAACTCTCCTGGGAGGCATCCGTTGACTTGGGGGTGTCAGGGATCCCGTTCTCAGGGCAATCCTCCATGGTCTCATCCGAAAAGTTTTCAAAATCGTCAAAATTTGTCTCCTCAAGTGATCCTGTGTCAGACTCCATGGATTCTGGGTAATTTTCTGGCAGGGGGGTGTTGGGAATCTGTCCGCCCATGTGCATGCGGATGTGCTGCTGCAGGACCACAGCATTAGTGAACTTCTTCTGGCAGATGGGACAGGAATGTTGGACCCTTAGTGGCGGCATGGCGCGATGCACGCTATAGTGCGTTTTGAGGTTGCCCTTTGTGGTGAAAGCACGGCCACACACCTTGCATTTGAAGGGTCTCTCCCCTGTATGTGTGCGGTAGTGCATCTTCAGGGCACTCTGGCAACTCAGCACCCGGTGGCAGACGATGCACTCGTTTGGGTCCGTCACCTTCTTGTCGATGTTCTCCACTAGCTGCTGGAGCTTGGACGTCTCAGATGATTGTATGGGGTCCAGAAGGCCGGCAAAGGGAAACTTAGCCTTGAACTGCTCTGACATCAGAGGCATGAGTGGATTGGTAGTCACAGGGAGCCTATTTGGGGAAGTACAATCTGATGTATTCTCTGCTGTACAACTGGTAAAGAGACTAAAAGTTTGATCACCCTCTTTAGCTTTTCCCTCTGAGGTAGGCCAGTTTCCCCTGTTTCCTTCTTCTGCTACACTGTCAGTTCCCTTTGCGGAAAGCTCTGTGACTCCCGAGTCACTTTTAACAGGACTGGAAGGGTTGGTAATTGCAATAGAGTGACACTCCTCCTTCTTAATGAAAGGGGGCAAACACGGAATCGTTGACGGGAGCAAGAGGCCTACTGAAGTGGTCAAAGTAGACAGAACAGGTTTACTGTCCAGCCAGGTGGTGACTGGTTTTTCCGGGGGCATGGACATGCCATATGGGATACCAGTACTTGTTGGAATATTATCCAGATGTTCAGGGACTGGGTATGGATTCATCTCGATGTGGGGGTACTTCTCTTTATGCCGTTGAAAGTGGACCTTCAGGTTGCCGCGGGTGGAGAAGCGGTTCCCACAGATGTTGCACTTGTAGGGCCGCTCGCCAGTGTGTGAACGCAGGTGGATCTGCAAGGCACTGTCGCTCCCGAACACCTTGGCGCAAAACCTGCACTTATGCTTGAAGAAGGCCTCCTCCGGGGCGCCCTTGGGCTCAAAGGCGGTGGATCCGTTTGGCTTGCCTTTCCTCTGCTGTGCCAGGGCGGACAGGGAGCTCAGGTCTTCCACCATTGTGCTGATGCTAGGTAGCGAATTAGAGAACAAGGGGGTAACAGAGGGGGACTGAGGTAGAAGTGGGTTTGCCCCAGAGTTTAACAGGCTACTTATTCCGAACGCCTGTGTATTTGTCAACGGCAGGTTGCTGGGTAGAGGATGCACCGGCTGTTTTTCAGAGGGCTGCTCGCTAAGTGTTACTTCTGCCATCGTGCCAGTGTTCTGAGAGGATTCTCTGCCAGGGGGGATGTAGCCGCTACCAGGTTTACTCTGTGGTAGCTGTGCTGCTGTAGCCATTTGCTTGAGGCTGCTTATGTCGGCCGACTGGCTTGCCAAGCTTTGCGCTAATCCTGCAGCAGCAGCCAGCTGCTGGGAGAGATGAGAGCTGAGGGTGGTCAGCGGACTCCCGGGTTTCGGTATCGCACCTTGAGAGGAGATGAGGGGCAAAGGTGTCTCAGGGTTCTGGGAGGCCAGCAGTATTATTTGATGACGGATTTGCTCGATTAGCTGCAGCTGATGGACCTGCTGCTGCTGCAAGGCCAGGAGCTGCTCCATTAAGGCCGGGGCCTCCATCTTGCTGCCGCCTTTAGAGCGGGTCTCCTGGGAGAACTGGGCTACAGCGACTTTTGTGCTCTGCAGGTTTTCAATGATGACGTTGCTGCTGATCATGGAAAAGTTGCCCGGTTTAGTCAGGTTGTCCATTTGAGGTGAAGATGCTGATGCCTCTATGTTGTCCACGGATTGGCTGCTGTGGGCGATGACACCGCTGCTGTCGTCAATGATGGGACTGCAGTTATTGCTGCTATGGTTACTCGGAATTTTGGGGGCTTCCATATCCATCGACTCCTCTTTATTGAGCACACAGGGCTCGAAAAGGTCCCGGCAATCACCATGGTCTGCTTTAATAGCCACGCTGATCATCTGCTCGTCTGGGTAGACAGAAGGTGAGCTTGGGGAGAAGGCATCAGACGGAGATTCTGGATTCTCATTCACTATCAGGACTAGCTGGTTCTCGGTGCAGTTCTTCTGGTGCTGTTTCAAATCGGACAGCTCAAAGAACTCTGCACAGCAGCAGCTACAAACGTGTGCATCAGTGTCCTTAACAGGGATGACATCCGAGTAGGGTTCCGCGTCCCCTGGAAACACAACAAAGTACAAAAATATTACTCCATAGAAATATGCTGTAGTTGGAGATGTAGCCTCTCCTGTTTACATTCCTTTGCTAGTAAACCTATTTAAATTTAAACTTCCCACAAGGACAGAGAGGAAAACCTAAATACTGTGCTTCAAGTAGAGAGATTAAAAAAAATCAATAGCACTTCACAAGTATTGCTTAAAACGGATCTTTTAAAGATGTATGTCATTTTGTCAATCCCACTATTTTAGATAATCATTTTTCTTCAGATAATCCATCAAAATATAAAGCATTATGAAGTGCAGACACTGGGACTTAAATTTCAGGAGGGGTATTGATTTCCAATTTTTCATACTCTTCATTGTTGACTGGCCCACTGGGTGCAAAACAGCCATCTGAAGGATTTATTAGACTTTCAAGCTGCTGTCAGGTCTGCTTATTTTCAACTATTTTCAAGTATATCCCTGTTACTAAACTAATTTGTAACCATTCAGGCTACAATCAGGGTCTGACAGGAACAACCTTTGGCGTGGAGATTGCGTCCTGTAGCCAATCGGACATTTTAAACAACTCGGCTAAATCTGAACCCAGGGGGGGAAAAAAAGACTTAAAAAAAAAACTAAATCAATTTGAAATGATTATTTTTCCAACCTACAAAGCTAAGTTACACCATATAAATAAACTGTTAAAATGTAATTATAAAAATCTAAATTCCTTTTAAGAAATATAGTAATACTTATTACGTAATATTATTCAAGATTATTTACAATACTAGTGTAAAGACAAAGTCAGGAGAAAAATATTTCCATGGGGATCAATAAAGTCATATCATTATTCTATTTTATTCTAAAAATATATGCATCTGGTCCAATCAAAAGGCAGACTGGAGACTGACTATCAGATCAACAAGTTCAGCAGCACAATACTACACGGTCAACTCAGTGACCCCTCAAAGCAGATTTTTAATGCTAGGATTACCTTGCTAGATTTGGCCTGCACTGAAACATCAGTCATCCAAAAGCAATCAAAATGCAGCTTTGCACTGTCAAACCGCACAAGAAATATATCCAGACACCTTTACAATATTACCATCAAACTACCTGCATAAATGCTGGTTGTGAGAAAGAATTCTTGCAGATTAGCAGAAGTGCACTGGTTGCATTACAAAACTTGCGTTCATTCAGGTTACGCAAGCATGATAAATTCAAAATAGAATCAAAAATCACGGGACAAATCAGGAAAGAACAAACAACATCACCTAAATATTTAGAAAATCCCACATTATCAAACGAATATTTTTGGGAAGTTTTCCAAAACAAACATTACATGTTATGCATATGTTATACCTGTGAGAGGACATTGGAAATGGTACCTGATGTCAAGACAGGTTTTAAAAAATGAATAAATAAAAAATAGTGTCCTCAGTATCTTAATGAAAATGCCGTGTGAATTTGAAAAGAGCAAGTTGCGCAGGTATTGGCAAAAGCATAAAGCAGTATTTTCCAAATGCACAATGCACATAAATTCACACTAAATTGTGCTTTGTGATAGAAAATACATGTAACTAGCAATTCACAAAAATTACTGAGTTTGATTCGTGCAAATTCACAAGTTAATATTGTCAACTACACTTTTTGTGGACAGAGACTTTTAAGAATAAAGGACAAGGACATATAAAAGTGCGCAATAAAGTTATTTGTCCAATAAATCCAGTAATATACTGGTAAATAAGGGGCAAACTGGACAGCCCGACAAACGAAGCGATCTCAAAATAGTTTAATGCTGTTTAGCTGAGTCAACATTTTGGAGAAACCTGCATTGCAATTTTAAATCTGAATGATGGATTCAGAATGCAAAACAACCTGCTTAACTCAACCAAAAAACATTATATTCAGACTGCTACATGCATCGTCTTAAAAATAAAAAATCTGAATTCATCAGCTGTTTAAAATCTGCCCGTCATCAATGGAGCATGATTATGAAATCTGACGCAGGGCAAATAGCTAACACAAAAAAATTTCAGCGTTTGTACACTTGATTCTGCTTATAAACACATTTATTTTCTGTTTCAGACGTACTGACCAACGTCTCATAGAGTCTGGGGAATAAACTTCACAGGATTATTTTTTATATTACATCGCTGTAACGAAAAAGATTAAAGATTGATTTCATTTTTTTCTGATGTAACAAATAATTTCAATATCTTCCTCATGCATGCAAAATGTTTAATTCTACAAAACTCTTCGTAGCAGAAAAACTTGCTTAACGCATAGGGAATTTGGACAGAAATCTGTGTCGGTCCTGCAGGAAAACATCACGTTCATTATATTTCCATAAATACGTACTACACAGAATATTCAAATACTGTTTTTCTCTCCAAGGAAAATGCAGCGAACGATCATCGTTCGGCATCCCTGCGGATGAAAGAGAATTAAATGAGCATACGGTGTAAAGAAAAGCCTGCCCATGGTCACCAAGAACACGCCATCGTAAAAGAGGAAGGTGAAAAGGAATCTGTGGAAAGACTCAAGAAATTGTTGGGATGTAAAATAAAGACGTGTTAAAAGGAAGAGCGGCCTTCCCCAGCAACGCTGACATCACCTCGGAGTCGGCCAGGTTAGGGGAGGCGAGCCAGCTGGACGTCGGACCCCTGATTCCGCTCCGGGCATCCGTCGGAGCTACCAATCTCTGCCGAGAGAAACCCGCCGCCTGCCAGCTCTGCTCCCCCCAGGCTTTTGGGGACGGGGGGAGATGAAGAAGAGGAAGCATAGAGGGTGGCCACAGGGCTGTACCTAATACTGCGTTATATAAATAGCCTGCGGAGAAGTAACCAAAACCTTCACTATTCAACAGGTAAAAAAAAATAACAGAAAACAAACGAACGCTAAGTTTCACTCACTGTGTCAATCATGCTTTGACATAGGGGGCAAAGGGGATACAGGGCTAAAGATAAACGAAGAGGCCGCTAAGACCCCCCTCTCAAATAAAGTACAAGCTTTCTAGGAGGCCGTCGCCCGCCCGCAGTGTGGTGCCTAGGGGTTAACAGCCCCTTGCGGGGGAACCCCGTGCTTCCCCTGAACTCCCATAATCCCCATGTGAAGCGGGGCTCACAAAGGTTAAAACAGCAGAGGGGCAGCAGCTGAGCCTGCAGGACGAGTGACTGCAGCAGGGGCCTGGCCTTATCCCCCCCCCCCCCCCCACCGTGAACCCCATAAGCTTTTGGCCCGAGTTGTCTGCACTGCCATCACGACCACATCCCCAACACCATGCTCACGCCCTCGTTGTTGTCTCCGTAACAAGGGGGCTTCCCGGGGATTGGAGGTGCGCCAAGAAAGGACACCCCCAGACTCGGCGAGGGTTTCCGTGCCCAAGAATTATAGCAGTTTTCACACCCGTGGCAACAACTTAAATGGGCGACTTCTCCAACAACGGGGCGACAAGTCCAACGCTGAGCGCATCTCAGCTTACGTCCTGTGTTCAACGTTTCAGGCCGCTGTCCATTGAGACAGGGCGACAAATGTGGTTATTCACGAGTTATTAAATTTAAGGGAAAAATGTCCCGCAGTCACGACAAGTATGTCCGGGATACACTGGGTTTTGTATCGATCCGGCGTGTGTGTGACATGACCCAGCGCAGGCACGCAAAGGAGGACATTTACAAGACAACAAAATGTCAGTGTGTGGGAACTGAGCGTTATAAAACCAATACAATGTACAAAAGCAACTTCTGCACAGTATGGAAAAAGACAACAGTGATCTCCTGAAATATAACACAAAAAATACAACTGAATCTACACTGCATTTTTTTTTTTAAAAACACTATTTAAATATATTTACTGTAGATGTAAAATGTGTCAGCAGTACTGCATAATAAGTTTATATTTGTGTAAAACACCCAAGCAGAAGAGCACCCATCTTAAAAATATACCACACGGAATTTATTTTAAGGTATTTTGGTAACTTACATAAAGTTAAAAGATGTCTGTACAGCAAGTCAGCGAATATCATAAAATTGACATAATTATTAAATGAGAAATGTACTAGCGATTGCTGGTTTTTTTTACATTTTTCATTTAGAAACTTTGATTTATCAGCTAAAGAAAAACATAATTTTGATCTAAATACTTACAGTTATAGTCTGCATTTTCTTTTAAATATACCTGTTGTTTCAAAACAATCTCTGTATACTTAATTTTGAAACTAATAATCCTAAAGTTCACTATTGAAGCAATAAAAAAAATTAAACAAGAATATTGTATTTTATCCTTTGGCGACATAAAAGACTATATTGAACAATATACTGTGCACCACTAAATAATATGCTGGTCAAGATACCAAAAATTTGTTCATTGTACTGTTTATTAATTAGAAAAAGCACAAAACGGCATTCCAGTAGTGAAAGAGAACACATGTATACTACATGTATTTTTAAAGGTCTAATGTTTGAATAAAATAGGAAAAGTGCCACGCAAGTCATACGTATATTCTTAAAGTAAGCGAAAGATCTGAGTGTGAATAGATGTTGACCTGCAGACCTTTTTAAGACAGAGTGGTAGAGAAGCTAACATGAAATCATAAGGATTTCGGATTAGGACAAATTTTAAGTGGTCCCTGTCGTAAGATGCAGTAAAAGCATTCTTCTGGACAACGCAATCTCTGAAATGCTAAAGATTAGGAGTAGGAGCTTCCGCGAATTCACCAGCAGGCCCTGGTATTTATTAGAAAACAACATTGCTGCAATGCATTTAACTTTATATTATGGTAAACTGAAACTTTATAAAGCGATATCTGACTACAGATTCTACATTTACAGCTCGTCAAATGTCTACAGTCACTAAAATAAGAACTTATCTTAAATCTCGAGTGTATTTCGTGTATATTAAGAAATGTCACCTTAAAAAAACTGTTTTGGGGCGTTAAAACGAAAACGCTGAACAAAGTTAAGGACTGACTGGCTGTGATCTGAAACATGCTTCGTATATTATACAACTATAATACAATTTAGACCCGGTTTTGATAATTTATTATTTCATTGGTTTGATGATGAACAACGAGTGAATGTTCCGTGAACTTATGTCCGTCGGAAGCACATCTTTTGAAGTAACATTCCAGCGAAGATATTTCACACTTACGCGGTTCTGCATCCGATGTTCCCCCCAAGAGACTGAGGAGCTGGTTACCGGATAAGATCAGGTCGACAAAGTGAAAGGGATCGTTCTTTTACAAGTTTTATTAATTGCTCACGTTTACGAATATAATTTGATTGTAGATGTTGCGCTGTCTCGACAAATACCCAGTTTTCAACAAGGACATCATAATTTACTCGTTGTAAAGGAATGCCCACAGTACTCCCACTTCATTTCAACATCATAAGTAGACTGAATTTAAAGTATATCCATTATTAATTGCGATATATTACTTTAGTTGAGCAAACGACGCACACTATTCTGCTTTGCGAAATATCAATTCGCAGTGTAAAACAGAACATTCATTATTAAGCTTAACACAGGATCCTTGTATGGTACAACGAGAGGAACAACCAGTTTATAACCGTTTAAAACTATATATATATATATATATTACACTTGGACTAACCTAGCTGAAACAGTGAAAAAGATCCAATACTACAATGTGTGCGAGAACTATACAGTATTCCTATAGTGAAGGACAAAAGCTCATCTTAAGTAATCTGAAGAAGCAGCAACTCGTGAAAAACTGGTAACAACGTATTATTTATGTAAAGTGCGTTTTTATTATGCAAATATGTTTCACTATTAGTTACCAATAAAGGAACTACATTAACTTCATTATTCTGAGAGTTTATTCATAAATAGCCACAGATATGTTTGGTCAAAGTTTAAAAAACAGTGAAACTGGTCATTGGCACACCGACTGGAAACAGACACACAATAAAAGTAACCAACCTAAATAACATCAAATTACATGTTGTGGAAACTCCAACACGGCTGACTTAACTACTATTTAAAAAGTTACAATTAAACACTTAATCCTGTCCAAGTTGAAAACCCAATCAAACTGATTAAAATATAAACCTCGGACGACATCGATTTATGATTTGGGTTTACGGTTAATCCTCAAAAATGGGGGAGTGTATTTGATTCTTGCTCGGCTATAACTTACCATTGTGCTCGGATAATGCCAGATGCGGGTCCGACTGGAAATGCTGCGGCTTCGCTTGTTTCCTCCGCGACATGCTGGTTCACACATCAGCCAGGGCAGAATAAAAAATTACCAAAAAATCTTCTCAGAATTACGGAAATCGAGCCCATCCACCGCGCATGTGTCCTGCTATAATTATGATTATCAATAATGCTTTGCGATTAATCATACAGGGGTTCTTTGAAAGGCAATTGGCACATCGCCAGCCCCCTATTCAAATGAAGTCTCTTTAATCAATTAGCTCCTGATTTGCTGGGGAGTCTTGTCTCTCTTTCAGCTCCCATCCAATGAGTTGATCCGTGTGGGGGAAAGGCAGGATTCTCCGACGGCTTTCAGATACAGTTTAACCCTTCTTAGCAACCAGCTGGGAGCCACGCATAGTTTATCTTGGCTAGTACTGAAATGTTATTTGTAGTGTCGCTCCCAGTCGTTCCGCTATATCTCTTCTATGTATTAAAAAAGTTTCAATACTTCAACCTGGCCAGAGGCGATACTAAAACGCAACTCTGTACAAGTGCTTCTATTCCACACATCACCTTTTTCGGATCTCTAACGTCAAACACCTCACCTACCATAGTACAGTATGCGATACGTGAAAAAAGGTAAATCGACAAGTGAAATTAAGTTTCGTGTCTAGTCTTGATGAGAAAAAATGGGTGATCCATGGAATTCCTGAAATATTCCGAGTCAAAGTAATCTGATCATCGCCGTACAGTGTAGCTAACACGTTTTCAGTAGGCACTGTATTCCGCGAACAAACAAACTTTAAGATCCCCATGCAACTCTGTGAACAATCTGGAGCCCAACCCACCTGTGATGCTATTGGTCACCGGTCTGTTCTATCATAGACTAGGAGCGCGGGCTCGCGCGCGTGGTTGCGCGCGCACGCGCATGTGTGAGGGAGCGACAGGGTGCATGAGTGCGTGTGCGTGCCAAGCAAGTGGCCGATCGCTGAAAAAGGGGGAATATCGAGGTGTCCCGTTTTACCAATGGAAACAAATGCATTACTGCCTTTGCGCGCATATTTGGTAAAAAATGTCATTTGTGTTTATGAGTTCGTGGTTTAACTTGTCAATGTATGTTTTTTTCAGGAGTGTAGATATTAAACAGTTACGGTGAAATAAGATACTGAAAACCGATCGAGAATTTAATTTGTAAATGTAAATCTCAGGTCTCATAAAACAATCGGCACATGCGGTACATTTTATTAACCAGTTGTAAGATTGTTTAGTGAGCACAGGATTGCTGTCGGGGAAGTACCCTACTCCTTACAGTTATTAGGTTAGTAGTTATTAGGCTAGAGTATATCAGTTTAATCAGAAGTAAGAAAGTAGCCTAATATCTGCAGCCGTGACGGGACTTTGAAATACATTCAAAAGTTGTACCTGGTAATATAGGCCTAAATATAACTATTATTAATGGAAACTTGTTAAACTGAAGTTATCAGTGCCTTAACAGCGAAACGAATCCGAAATTAAAAATAGGCTACGTTTTTGTTGAATTCGGTTATTTGAATATATTAATCAGGAACTAAAGTATTCTTTATTTATTTATATATCCCTTTATTTATTTATGGCGAAATCTAAGATTAAAACAGTTATACATTACGATGTCAAAATAAAACAATCATGGCAGTAAGAAGCAATGCAATTTTCTGTTATGGTAATGAAAGTTGTTCTTTGGAAATAATTCAATAAAAATGTCGCATAATTAATAATGTGTGAGATGCGGTGGTTTCGTAATAAAAGTCCCTGGAGAATCCCAAGAAGCATTCAGTATGTCGGCAGATTTATTATGTGGTAAAGACAAACGAAGCTATCAGTCGGGGTGATTTTGAAGAATGAAGATAATAACGTTACTATAGGTGATTCCTCAGATGCCATTATTTTTCACTGAATATTTAAAGAGCAGCTGCAGGGTAGATGGATATAGTTCTTTCCTGCGTCAGCTACCTACTTAGAACGTCTGTTATTTATTTATTAATGACAAGAAAGAAAAAAAAACCCTTAGTATTGTTTTGTGAGTGGGAAACTGATATTTGTGGTTCACAAGCAGTAACAACCCTGGTAATTTTTGGGCAAAGGTGCGTCGTGTTTTATACATTAATTATAGTACAATATATAAAAAAACATGTTTATCACCTAGATTATTATTATAGTCCAAGAACGCACACCAGACCCGTGCAAAAATAAGTAAAACATTTTCTCATTTGGGGTAAAATTACCATTATAGTGAGGAAGGGCTCTAAATAACCATGATAAAATTAACCAATCAAAATTGTATTTTAAAATTAATCTACCCGAGATAAATTCGGCTTTCTTTTGAGCAGGTATAACCTCTAAACATGGAGAAGAAATAAAGGAGAAATAGCCGCAGTATTATAATGTCGCTGGCTGAAAAATCAATGGCAACTTAATTGATGTGAGTGTTGGTGTGAGATTGTAAACAGGGTGATTTGCAGAGCAGTCAAGCGAAAGGCACTTTGAGCGAGATTCACTTCGGACGGTCAGGCTACATTGTGTTAACAATCACAGAATGAATGGCACTAACGAGAGAAGGACAAAGAGATGGAGAGAAGTCAGGTGCTAAGGATAGGACCCCAAAAGATCATCACAAACTATACGTGAAAATCAACATATATGGTATTTCACTGTTCTTAAAAGTAATACACAAGTTCTCGATTATCTAATAACGTTAATAAAAGACAGCATATATACAAAGTAACACATTCTGATGCAAACAAATAGACAGGATGAACGTGCAGGAAAATGCTACATTTGAATATAACTACATGTGTAGTGATTTAACGGATAGGTTTTATTTGTGGTAAAAGGCTAGTCCCTCTCAGCGTATTTTTAAATTGCTATTGGAGAATGTGACACAAGTCTTGCTCCGTGGGCATGATGCGCACACATCTGCGATACGCGCCAATCAATACAGGCTTGAAGGGTTCAGGCTGTGGAGGAACATCTCTCACGATCGTTGCAGACATCAGATAACTGATTACTGTGCGAAAATACATAGCGTTTGACATTATTCAATCGTGTGTGTATATACATATACTTTGCACGAAAATGTATAAAGTGTTTCTGTCTGGTGATCTTTTCACATTGTATTAATATTTTATTAAAAGTTCAAGCATCGTTGTTTAACAACGTAGACGTGCTTTTCGATATCTGCTATTACTAAATTAAATTAGTAAACTATTATCCCATACTAGGAGGCAAAGTAATTAGGCTATAGGGAAGTACCCATGTATAATACGACAGGCAATATGTTAAATATATACATAAATATATGTTAAATTAAAAAAAATAATAATAAAAAAACGTTCTGTTTAGAGATGGCGGTGTTTTCTCCCCAGTGTTGCGGTACCCTGTTACCCATTCTTTGCACTTACATTGTCCCGCTCATTATACCCTTTGCGGTGGATAATTTCCTGCACTTTATCAACGTGATCTACATTCGAATAGACGGAATAACTTGCGACTATTTTAAGGCGCCCTGTTTACTCCTATTCATTCAGAGCAGAAGATAAAGAGCGAAAAAAACGACAAAAAACCTCGTAAAATAAGTTAAATAATTACCCACTGTAATTCACGAACATGTAACATATGGGACGAAGCAAGAAGAAAGTATGAGCAGTTGCTTTTGATTAAAATGAATATCTTGTAAAAATTAGAAGCAAAACATCTAGGCTCTGGAGTTTTAAAATAGAACTTGATGACGATAAGTGTATCTTTAATTCCACTGATCGATAAAGTACTACTGCACCATGCGTTAAGGATTATATTTCTAGATTTACTTTTTAGGTGTTATATTCAAGTTATCAATTATAGGCCTATTTACTATGATCAAATACACAGCCGGTTAGTGTTTGGAAAAAAAGTTGAGCGGTCTTTAACAGTTTGTAAGGACACGTTTTGGAAGTATTTTAGGCAAAACAGTTCCAATTCCTTGTACTTTACTTTAGTGCTATCCTACATGACTGAAATATTAAAAGGTGTACAATACAAAACATAAGAAAGCCTTTGTTGTATTCCACAATTAGACAGGCCTATAATCATCATGTTCTAATGTCAGTTAATTTAAGTGATGATGCATTAACCGTGTACCCAAGAGTACAATAACGTGATGTAGATTTTTAATTTTGATTTTTAAACTGCATTATTTTGCTTAAAATCCTTATGGACAACAGAAGCAACAAAACTCTCTGAATAAATGAGTATTTTATTTTCATTTCATCTTATTTAATTAGGGTAAAAATTTAAATGTACACTCATTTAAAAAGTAAATTTCACACTGAATAAATGTGACATTTGTTGAATTAAATCAACGCAATACATTTGCAAAAGAACAAGAAGTAATTTGTTGAATTATTTATTTAAGAAACAACTTTCGAAATATCCATACACACCAACATAGTAAAATATACAGTTCTGCTCTATTACCCAATTATACTACAATAAATAATAACCTTTAGTTTTAGATACTCAAAATTCTAATTTTAATAAACAAAATCGGAAACACCGCATAGTAAAATGACATGTGCAAAACTAGAAACGTCATAGGTAGAATCTTGGGAAAATCATCTACACTGACATTTAGAACAAACAGAGAGTGGTCGACACTAATTAAATGATTAGCATTGCTTCGCCGTCTTCCTATTATCTGCTCAGGGATTGTCTTGCGCTCCTTGTTTTATCATCCACAACTTCCTGCATTGTCAATCAGCATCAATAACCCTCACCTGTTTTCAGACTATTAATACATTTTCTGTTGCTTTTAGAAGTTATTGAGGTATATTGCTTAAAAACTGTAATAAAAGTGAAAGACATGACTGGTAGGTAATATATACAATATGTGCTTCTTTCTATGTAACTATGTGGTTCCCTCAACTGCAGTAATAGCGAGAGGCAGTTTTGGAGGTGACCTCAAATAAGGAAAGCAGGCGGAGATGTGAGAGTGCACTGTCCGGACAGCCAGGTGGGAGAGTCAGCCCCGGGAGCGGGCGGCATGGAGCAGCCGCAGCCGGCGTGAAAGCTTACACGAAGTAGATTCATACACACCCAGACATCCCGGGGTAGTTTAACAAATCAACTTTACCGATGCACTGAAGGAATTCTGCTACAGGGCTTGCCTCCTCGTACCAAGTTAATGCCAGAGTGAGTGACAAAATGCGCCTAACTGAATGGGAAGTGGCGCTCGTTCACCCGGCATTTCCTGAGCGCTTTTCTCCACGTCGCTTGTCCCTCGGTTGTGTTTTGGTTTCGTCATGCTAAAGCTTCCTAAATTGCTTTCATATTTCTAAAACGCACCCGCATCATTGTGTCTGGAGATGCGTAATAAGAATATTAAGAGATCCAGCAACTTTACATGCCAGCAACGGTTTAACTGGTGAGTCTTAATTATTATCTGTCTGTACACTTTGAATGAACGATAAACTGCAGATACAGTTAAGGAAAATGCTCTAACAATTAAACAAAAGAAATGGCATATGTCAGTGACAATAAATAATCACAGACAGAAGCATCTGTTGTGGAGACTGGCTTTGGAGGAAAGGCAAACACTACCGACATCTTAGAGAAATCAAAGTAATTTCGCAGGGAAGCATGTTAAGTTCGGCTCAGAACATAAATACAAAAATAGGTAAGTAAGAAGAAAACATTTGCTTACACTTGCAAGCAAAAAGTATTTCTATTTCAAAACTGCTGCATTAGAGAAATAAACGATGGTATGAAGTGTTTAAGGAGCGTTTCGTTTTCTCACACTGCTCCCGCTAGCCAGCGTGAAGGTTCTGGCTGGCAAACGGACCTGCTGGCTGCAGGCTGAGCTCTTGATCTTACGCTGATTCCCGCCTCTCTGCAGCGGAGGAGTGGGCGGGCAGGCCGGCTCTCTCTCACCGCGCTGAGCTGCCTCCGCAGCGGACACACGTCCGTCACGAGGGTCTTCACTTGCTTCCAGTGGTGGCAGACCCTTGGTGATGTCAGGATGCCGCCATAAATTTACGCTTGTAAGGCGGTACAGTTAATGGTTCAGTGACTCTGAATGGCACAGTTACGCAATTAATGGTATAAACATATTT
Organism: Brienomyrus brachyistius; assembly: GCF_023856365.1. Lineage (NCBI taxonomy): Eukaryota > Metazoa > Chordata > Actinopteri > Osteoglossiformes > Mormyridae > Brienomyrus > Brienomyrus brachyistius. Next base: position 821,212 of record NC_064545.1, read on the forward strand.
TATTAAAAAATAATCAGTTCACATATATTTGTTTGCTTAATCTTTATGATAAAATGTATTGCCTATTGTATTATAGTTTGTGCAAAATATTTCTGGAGGTCTTACCCTGATATAACTGAATCTGAGACAACTGCTTGAGTTTCTTTTCTCCACTGTGCAGGGTTAGGAAAGACCTGTTTTAAAAACGCAAAGAGAAACTGGTCGCTTCACCATTAAAAAGCATCTCATGTCTGAAGTATTTTTCTCCTACAGACACAGGTCTCCTTTCAATGAAGTTTGCTATCCCCCCCCCCCACACACACACACACAGACGCACACACACACATACACAAACACCACTTCCTGTCCCATTCAGCCCTCCACGGCCGCCGTTCCCCCCTCCCAGTGCCCAGAATACCCCGTGAAAGAGGCTGCTCCATTATCAGCCCTGACACTCAAACCGAGCTTTGTTTTGTGCTGATAGCCCCCGGCTCTCGTTAATATTCACGGGGAGAGCCTGGGCTTCCACAAGGCTGCCGGGGTTCACAGTGCCCCCCCCCCCCCCCCGAGAATGGCCAATTGTGGCCCTTCATTTGTAAACACGGTGGAGGGGAGGAACATCTCCTGACAAACACCCCTAGGGACGAGCCGCCGCGATTCCCTCAGTCAGGGCCCAGCACTGGACCTGAAGTGGTTACTGTGGGCTAGTAAGCAGTGGGGTCCCACAACTTCTGGGTCACACATGATCTCTCAAGCACTTGTGTGTGAGGGGAAAAAGGTGTGTGCATGTGTGGATTAGGTTTATATTACATTATGGGGACACAAATGTCCAACACAATGTAATAAAACCCTATTTTTTTATGTTGTCATGGCCATTTTTCGGGTCCCCACAAAGATCTTTCAATGCAATCAAAAAAGTAAAAATGCCAATCTTGTATTTTGCTTAGTTACTTATGGTTAAGCTTACGGCAGGCTAGGGGTTAAGGTCAACGTGTTGGGATTAGAGTTTTTCCCATAGGAATAAATGGAGAGTCTCCACAAAGATATAATTGTGTGTGTGTGTGCACGTGTGTTTGTGTGTGTGTGTGTGTGAGAGAGAGAGAGCTCATGGTTTGTGTTGTTGTGGGGACAGGGGTGAGCACAGTGATGCGAATCACCTCTACCCACTTTTTTGTAATTTTTGTAATATTTTGGTAGGAAATTAATATTGAGGACTACAAAAAGACATGGATAAGCTCTGCATTTTACATATTTTGACATTCAGACAAAATTTTGGTCCTAAAATATTAATTGTAAATATTACACATAATTTCTTCGCAAATAAAAATCTACTACAAAACATGATAGGCATTTTTCCACATATCAGGGAGTGGGTAACATTTACTGCAGCATCATGGATTTGGACCCCAGGACCTGCGACATGACCTGTTGGGGAGTATTTGCAGGACAAAAAAATTGCTAATTTTATAAATGTCTGAAATGGCACTTTAAGAAATCCTATAGAACCGAAATGCTACAGGACAAAAGATGTAAAACACTGACGTGAGAAAGAGTGGCTTCGCGTAGTGACCTGCTTTGGGGTTTGTGGGGTTGATGGGCGAGCGACATATAGGGGAACAAAATCAGGTCCCAAAACAGCATGCAAATCAACAGATCCATGCACCATGTATGGAGATGCGTGATCAGAAGGACTGACCACGTCCTTTCCAAGTGTGAATAAAACGAGCGATAAATACCTGGACTCTATGATTAGCTCAGACTCCAGGATTTGGATCTGGCTTCTGACTGAGGCTTCTGACAGCTTTTTGGTATCCATTCCATACAATGAACAGGATAATGGACCCTAAGTAGGACACAGGCCTAATCAGACAAACGTAGATGGTCTCAAGATCTGATGCTCTACAGTTAGCTGTTACCAAAGTAGCATGAAACACCATTTCCTTCTCTTGTCCATCAGTTAACTTTGAACATGGAGATGGATTTCGTAGTGGGTTCTGACCAACGGCTCTCAATCGTATGTGAATGGAAATAATGCTCGGCCTGGCTAAAGGAAAATAGAGTCACTGACTCACACAGGATATAGTAGACATCTAATTTGGCATCGATATTTGTCATTTCAAACATCAAACGTTAAACAAAGGGGAGTGAACAAACATTTTATGTGTGTGGAGTTTTAAGAATGATCTGGGAAATTCCAGTCCTGACTTATCAGTCGTGACTCATTAATGAAATTAAAAAGAATGACCACATGGATGAAGATTTGGAGGATTAATTTGCCCTCAGCATGCCTTTGTATTATTATTTTTTTCATATAAACCCCTTTCTAAAAGAATGGGGCCTAGATGAGATGAAGGACATTCTGGTGAGATAAAGAACAGATCTGCCAGTTTATAAATACATAAAAAATGCAAAAGTTTATCAACAATGCTGTAGCGACATATTTACAAAATTTTCTAGAGATTTAAAGTGCTTATCGACGTTACAGCACACTGTCAACCAGATGAATGTCACTAGTGAAAGTTGGCAGCCTTTCTGATTCTTAGCTGTAGCACAATAGTGTGAGATCATGCCGTTAGTGACATCAGAGGGGCTACATCAAAGGTCCCACCGGAGCCTTGGAAGGACACGCAGAAACACACCCCAGGGATAACAGCGGCTTGTCATATCCCTAGGACTGGCAACTGGGGCAACAGAATATCCCAGACACCCCCCTCCATGGCCGTAACTCACAGACACAATGCTGTCCAGAACTTCACACCTTAAAGCTTTTCACAATTACCCATCGCTATGGGTCAATAGTTGATTAACAAATGTTGTCCCTTTTTCTTACTGGTTTTGTCCTTAGATTAACTGTCACGCCTTTTCCATTCTTATACCCAGGTTAAACATGTCGTAGTTAAACGCCTTATAATACTATTATTCAATTTATTAATCATGTAATGATATTGTAATGATATCGCTCATTTCATATCTATTCTGCTCTTGACCGCTGGTCTTGGTACCAGGAACATTATAAACATAACATTTTTGCACGGCATAAGTTTTTACCACTTTTCCATTTATTTCATAAACTTGAGATTATTTATTCTTCTTCAGCATTGGAAAGTTGTGTGAACAACTATAAATGAAAATATAATTAAAATAAAACAAGATATAACATGATAAGAGTACATGCAACAGTTCAGGTTACTTTGAGGAATCAAAGACATCACATTCTCTTCCTAATAAAGGTACTCAAACGTGAACATACTGTACATTTATTTGTTAGCAACGAATGTTGAGTGTATTTTTAGTAAATGTTAAGTGAGTAACATGCAAATGTAAAAAATCTCATTGTGGGCAAAAACTTTTGACTGGTAGTGCATTTTGACTGGTGATGTATATAACTTAGTCTATATTATATAGAGTAAAACAGTAATTGTACAGCTCACCGTTGCATGACGATTTTTCCCCCTCAACCCCTAACATGGTACCGCAACTACCAACTTCTCTCATTTGGTAGATTCAATTTATTTGGAGGATTAAAGAGAAAAATCTCCTCTCCTTTTGATACAATTACCCCTCAAACCTTGTCTGCTCAGTGGGCCTGTGAACAAAAAAGATCCACAGTGGCACGATAATGAAATTTACTTTATCTCCAGAAGACTTCCGCGTCTCAGAGCCGAGTTGAACGTGTGCGATTTAAGAAGCACATTGTTCCTTTAAAAACATTCACTTTTATATCCACGGGAAGATTTACGTCCCGAAACTATCAGTTTTGCTTAGTTTTTATTCTTGTATTTATCAGCTTGAACTAAAACCTGAAACCCAGGCTGTAACCGTAAAATCCTACTCTCAGGAATTTAAACGCGAGCTGCAATAAAGCACACAGCAGGTAAACTCAATCTTCAAGTCGAAGCGGGAATAGGATTTACCCTGACAAAGCCGTCAAAACTCACAACAATTGTCTCTTTCATCTTCAGTCTGAGAAAGAATTACAAGTCAATATTCCGGAGTTTTAAACTGTATGAATGCCCCATAAAGACTGCCGACCAAAAATACCCAGTACCAAATCCAAAATCTATTAGGTCTGTTAAAAAAGGGCCAGCGTGGGCTCCCTTGTGGCTAGTCGTACATGGGGTCATGGGGAATTTCCCACACAAACTTCTCATGAGGAATAATGCAATTTGGGAGCCACGCAGGTCTTCTGCCTGCTTAATACGAAGTGGGACAGCATTTTAACACACGTGCTGCAAGTCGGAAAGCAAAAATCCCACAAGCAATGGGCTACCACAGAATAGTTTGTAGCTAAATGCCAAGAGCATCCCGAAAGAAAAAAACGTATAAATAAAGAGATATACAATGGGAAAACAATTCATTCAGTTTATACAGAGTGCATATCTATAAACAGCACATTTACTTCTCTTGCACTCTATAAATCCAAGAAGACTTATTTCACATAACTTAATACAAGCATTACAATATATTGAATTTTATTCTTAATGATGATAGAAAGGAAACGTACTCTTTAATTAAATTTAGTCCACACACCAGATTCTTATAATACCGTGTGAAAATTTTTTGAAAACCTCAGACAGCAAACTTACTTTCTTAAACAGCAATTTATAAATTCAAAGATTCACCAACAGTGCACAGAAAATGCATAGCTAATGAAACACAATAATTATTAATTATATAAAACTCTCTGTATACAGTCCAGTGCCATGTTTGGAATTACTTGTTGCACAAACATCTGCATTATGCTTGTTATGGCAACATAATTATTTTAAAAGCATCACATATAGAGGTAGAAAGAAAGAAAGAACAGGAAAAAAAGACTAGATTTAAATATGGAATAGAACAGAAAACAATAGAATTCTTTATTATCATTGTTTTTGGAAACAACAAAATATCATTTAGCAGCTCTACGGTTGTCAGAAAATGACATAACAAATGTAGACATAAATATGAACAAACATAAACAACATAACACACCCATCCACTTGCAACAGTCTGGAGCGTTTGCTAGTAAATTAAAACTCCCAGATATACAGATGTGGTCTCTAATGTCAGTGAGCTTGGAACAAATGACATGAGGTGGACAGTGTAAATGTATGTGCAGCGAAAGAGTCCTGCATTTTTCCATGGACAGTGTAAATGTATGTGCAGCGAAAGAGTCCTGCATTTTTCCATGGAAGCAGCTGCAGTTTTTGCAACGGTCCGGAAAGTCATCAGTCTGTGCTGCATTTAGAGGCAGCCAGATATCTCTCATGCCTTAAAAGGATTAAGGTTCAACGGGTTACGAGCCATTTCTCTTTGTTATCAAACGAAATGACTCTGCAAATATGACAATAAATCAACCGGCAAGTCGATGTGAGAGGATGCAACTGCTAGGCACTGATAATGCATCAATCAATATTTAATGTTTGGACTTTAATTAATCCACAAGCAGGAAACATTCTTTCAGTGACAAAAAGAGGTAGATGGAATAAGTAAAAAGTGCTTGAGTCCAGAATAGGTTTTATATCAAACATGGACCAATTACTTTGTGTGTCTGGCCTGACAGAGACCCCATTAGTCAGTTCTCTCAAGATTTTGTTTATTCCTTTCATCTCTATTTTACAGAAATCTGACAATTCGCTGTGGAATCATCATGTGTTTAACAGGATTACCGTACAAAAGATAAGAGAGACTTGAATTAAGGACTTCAGCTAGTGATTTTCTGTTGAATTTCATTTTTTAAAATTAAATTCTTTTTTTACAAGCATCATTTCTCAGATAATTCCTGCTTGATTGCAGCTAGAAGATTAAAGATCTTTTTTCCTTCTTACACAATTGCATCTTAAGCCCTGTCGTGTCAGTAACATGTAAATACTGCAATAATTTATTTATATGGTCCCCTTCAGGTAATTTGATTGAAATTGATAATGGATGCAGAATATTTGCCATTTAATATATGGCATGTGTAAAACCATACTGACCAAACTGAAACATTACGGCATTAAGAGTCCCTCTTAATTTCAGCCAGACTGTTGCTCTGATTCACCATTCTGCTGTCATCCTCTCTATATTCTATATTCACATTCCATGTTTACTGTGAGACGTACACCGTAGAATGAGATTCTCACTCGCACAGCGCCCGCGGACTGTCAGTTACCGCTATGTTAAAGAATAGCGGCAATTAGCAGCGGCTAACAATGAGGACACAGGAACAATAAGTAACACACATAATGAATAACACAGAACAATAAAGCAGTAAAACAAAACAATAAACAATAGCTTCTGAGAATACACCCGTCAGTGCACATGATTTCATATGTCAGAAACTGTGCAAGACAGAGGAACATTAGCATCTATGAAGGACGTCAGGCCTTGTCATTATGTCCCCCCCCACCCCTCAGTTGCATGCCACAGCTCTTGATTGGGTCGCGGGGGACTGTGGTCACCAGACTGAGTGCCAGATAGTCTTTCTTACTCACTACCTCATAAATAACAAGAACTGAATTCACTGGTTAGAAACCTCTAGTTGACAACACAATAGCATCACCATGTGCGTGATGCTTAACCCATCTTCACCAGTGGCGGGGCACACTGACTGACCCTGTGCTCTGACACCTAAACTTACATATACTTGTGTCAGTCTCTCATGTGACAAACTAAGGAGTTCTTCTGCATCTGTAATAATTAAGTGTCTTTCATTTCTTTTTCATTCTTGGCAAAGCCAAGCTTGTTATTCCTTATTTTTGTCTTATTTTAACTGATGTCTTAAGGTGAATGAAATTAAGTTCTAGTTGTTCACTTTCCAGAGAAATTAATTTGAACACACAGACTTTAACATAAGCTCATCTTAAAATTACTCATCAGGCCAGCTTCAGGAGGTATTAAACTGCGTCACACCCCCAGTCACACAGTTACGCACCTGTGCTGCCAGCGCAGGCCCTTCCAGAGAGAGCTGTCTGCGCGTGCAGCCCCCATGCAGCGAGCCCCCTGATTACGGAGACAACTCAGATAGGTATTAATTACAGGGCTGCTGAAGATCAGCTGCTGTGGGATAGCAGGGGGGCAGGGGGATGCTGGGATACCTGCAGGATGGTGATGCTTCAAACGGTGGGATGCCATTATACCCCGAATGAGCGAGGCCACGGGGGCGTGTGAGGATGTGTCAGGCACGAGGCCTCAAAACCAGGGCATGGTGTGTGACTGAAAAACATGAGCCGCCGTAACCTTATGGATATGTTCCGTTTTACGCACTCTTTCAGCCAGGATGCCTCCTAAAGGTTGTGACAGAAAGTTGAGTATTACTGGCAGCATCCACAAGCTGTGCTTTGCAGCGCATGGGAGTGTTACTTACAAAAAAATGTTCTGAAGGCAGAAATGATTGATCCTGACAGATAACCAATCAGATTGTAAATGAGGTGGGTCCAAGATGAGGTGCGACCAACCAATCAGATGTCTTGGTCCTGCCTCCTCTTGTTGCTTGGTCCCACCTTCTCGACAATCTGATTGGTTATCTCTCTGAACCAATCATATTTCCTTCTGCCCTCAGTACATTTTTGTGTAAGGAAAACTCCCACGAGCTGCCCTGCATAAGTCTATGTATGACACTGCTTGGCTAAAACTCATAGCGTGCTTGATTATTTATATAGCTGGATATTTTAGCTGGAGAGGTACAGGTTAAGCAGCTGGCTCTGGGGTAATGAGGCATGGGATCGCCAGGTGCCTGGAACCACAGCCTTCACTGTGCATTGTCCTGCAGGGACGGAGCTGCCTACGGACGGCTTCATGTTTGTTACTCTTGTGTGTCTCTGAGTTGTAATCTCTGTGTGTTCTGCTCCCTAGAGATGCCACTCGGGGACTGCTGCATCCTGCGGCAGAAGAGGAAGCCAGGAGGCCAGCGTGTGGCCTACGGCCCTCCCTCCGTGTGCGTCCAGGGTGTCACAGCAGCCCTGGGGGCTACATGTCTCTGAACACTGTGCTAATTCACTACACATGTCCCTAATACTGTGAAACTACCCCCCACAGCGCACCAAAGGAAAACCGCACTGTGAAGCTAATGCTAATCACAAAGAAACAGAAAAAACCTATTAACAACATATGGTTAGGATAATATCAGCCATTATTTCTATAATATTCTCTCTATATTAAAACTTATTAATAATATATCAGCCATATTTTCTAGGACATTCTCTCCAAATCAAAATAACCTATTAAAAACATACAGTTAGGATAATATTAGCCATATTTTCGCTAATATTTTTCCCATATCAAAGTCACATTACCTAGGATTTTGAAGACGTTGGCTTCATTCCTGTTAACACCTATTTTATTCTAGGTAAATACTGTATTTCGACGACCTCGTAAAACGTGGCACACAGATTTTTTTTAGAGATATTTACACTTAACAGAAAAGCTTTTCAACTGGTAATGTGAACTAACCTTGTTAAAGGTAGCATATATTTTAAAATGTGTGAGACGTTTATGAATACGGTGTGTTCAGGAAATGTGTTTTCTTTAAACACATGCTATATTAAATTAAAAGGAACCAAACAGTTCTGTATATACATTTTTCTAGAGATTTTTAACCGGAGTATAAAACATGGCATTAGTAATATTTCTTTCAGTGTCACTAAGCTTTTATAGTAGCTAAAATGATTAATGTAACAAAAAGGATCATTTAAATCCAGGTAGAATAACAGTGTAAACCCTCATTTCCATAAAGTACTTCAGAATGATAATTGAAAACTGGCGAAAAAGTATCAGGAAACGCAAACATTTAAAGAGTATTTAAACAGTCTGTGTGCTGGCCACAAGGACATTATTCAATATTGTTGTAAATCAGACTCTTTCCTTCTGCCATGAATCAACAGAAGTTACAGAGTTTCAGTTGACAAGTCAACACTAAGACTTACAGCTGAAATCTTGCAAATATTTGAGCGGCCTCTGTCTTGTTAGGCATTTCTGCCAGCTAAAATAAATCAGCACTAAAATAAAATCATCATTTTGAGAGAGGAACAACAACGAAGATGCATGAACTGCCTATTAAAAACTGCCTTTATGTATGAAAATATTTATGTCTTCATATGCATGCTGTCACGCCCAGCTCGTACGATCCTCGTGTGTGCCACGCCCCCTGATTATCCATGTGTGCTTCCCTGATCGTACCCAGCTGTGTCTAGTTATTTTGCTCCGTCTTGTGTATTTCAGTCCGCGTCTTGCCCTGGTTCCTTTTCTGTCATTGATGTTAGTCTGCGTCAGATGTTTCCGAATCCCCGATTCCGAAATAAATCCCCGTTTTTCCCCGTATCCTGCTTGTCTTGCCTGTTTCCTGCCCGTCTGACTACCTGTTCGCCGCACCCGTTAACCGGCGATCCTGACAGTTTGCTATATATGCAAAAATAATTAGTCTTTTTGAACCACAGCATACTAGACAAAACAGTGCTAGGTAAACGGATCATCCTTAAAATAGAACTGACATGACTATGTGTAAATTATAAGTGAATCACTTATATAACTTCTTATTTGCTGGATATGACCTGTACAGGATAAGGGTGTCACTCATGGACGGGTCCGATCTTCATGTAAAGTGCATTGTCTAACTATTAGTTCTTTCGGTACCACTTTACTTAAGACAGTAATCAACAGACAGTAATTTATAAACACATTGTTAATGCATAATAATGCAATCATAAAGCATTATAAACATGGCTTTAAATATGTGACAAAAGTCGTAACACATTACAGCCTTTTATATAATGCATTATGAATGTGTTTATAAATTACTAAAAACATTGCCTTAAGTAAAGTGTTACTGAAAGAACTATAGATACTTTCATATTGCATCATAATCATCGGAATAAGCATTAAGGATGCTGTGTACTGCATTTTAAAGGTATTATAAAGCTTCATAAAGCATTCCTAATGCATTTTAAAAATGGCTATAATGTGTTATGCCTTTTTAATAAATATTTATATCCATGTTTATAATACTTTATAAATGCATTATAAAGGTATCTATACTGCATTATAGATAAGAGCTTCATAAGGCAGTCAAAATGCATTATAAAAATGGCTATAATGTGTTATGCTTTTTGATACATATTTAAAACCATGTTTATAATGTTTTATGAATGCATTATAATGCAGTTTGAACATGTTTAAAAATCACTAAATACGTGGCCTTAAGTAAAGTGTTACCAATCTTTCACTGCACTATGGCTCATCTATCGTGTGTAGTATATTTATTGTTTATTCATTTATGTGCTTTAATTGTTAACTGACCATAGCTGAACGAGGAAGCATCACAATGCACTAGCAGCACATGGCTGTAAGAAGAAAGACATTTAATAAGTTTTTAATTCTGTGATGGACAGACCTCCATTTAGTTGGACATGTGTAATATCAGAGAGATACGCAGTCAGTGCAAGGGGTAATAGAGGCAATGGCTTTACAAAGCAGTTTCATATGATGGGCCAGGAAATCTTGGGTCACCAAAAATGGACACACAATGTGACACCTCGAAGGACCATGTGCTCCAGTACACAATCTTTTTAATCTCTGGCAGCAGCTTTATCTGTTACTGTGGCTCTGGAAATTCAACCAATTGGGATGCAAGCTGATTGTCTGCAGAGCCATTGATTGGTTACTGAAAAGCATGGGGCAGGGGGCGGAGAGTGTATCCCTTTAAAGGTGATTTATACTCATTATTTAACGCATGTAAAACATATCTACTTTTGGCACATGTTGTTTTACAATAAATTGATCTGAAGATCTTACATCATGCAATAATAATGCCTCAAGCAGTGTGATTTTAAGCAGGATCAAGTCATTCCACAGAAAACCCTACATCACCCCCAGCACGCCAGAACAATACCCCTGCAACTTATCTGCTTGGTTGCTTGCTCGGGTTATTGTCCCATAAAAGGTGTGATTTTGCTCAGGGACATTCAAACAATTGTGCTCATTTGCTAATTGAAGGTGAAGCGATAAAAGCATCAAGGCCCGGCCCCCGTTTATTTGCTTGTTGTCTGGCAGTTAATGGCCCCCTGCTCCCAGCATGAATCAAGCCAGTTTGCCCGGCTCTGACCTGCTCATTGTTGCTTTCCCACTTCACATTTTCATAAATCTCAGGTGGTAATCTCTTAATACCATGCACCTCAGATGTATATATTTTTCTATTTCTATGTAAAAAAAAGAGTGAGCTGTTGAACAAAGGTCCCTCTGGCTGATGTTATCTCCAGGACACTGACAACAAAAGCAGCCTCTCTTTACCTTTGGGCATTCTGAAAAAAGTGACCCCCCCCCATGAGAGAGCCTTCCGTTTACTCAGTCTCCACACAGATCTTATCTAATAACACTGAAGACTGGATTTTGTTTAATTAGTCATTTCTGTGAAAAATAACACTTTATTATTAAGCATATGTGTTGAAGAATTATTGGTTGAAGCCAAACACCTAAATAAACACCGATCCAATGGAAATGCAGCTTTTACAATCCAAATCAAAACAATCAAAATGTAGCCTGCGGCATGTGTGAATATTTGCTGTGGTGTTAGACAGACGTTTCCTTTAAGGGATTCCATCTGCCCATATGTAAATTCGGATTGTGCCATATTTAACAGTGCTATGCCTGGAGAATCTATCATAATCCAGCAGGTTGTTAACTGAAAATGAAACGAATTGTTTAATTCTGTGTATCACCACGGCCATTTGTCTGTTCCCCACTCAGCGCTAAAATTGCATCAATATCATTAGTAGCTATTCACCCAACAACAATCCACATTCAAAACAATTTAAAATGCTAAAGGAATAAAGCAATTTATAAGCATTGTCTGCCATGTCTATTTGATGCTCTCATTATTTACAGACAAATTGCAAAGTATCAGACATCTTTCGGATACCACTTTTATTTTTCCTTACACAGCTTCGCTACAATGTTTTATTTTATCGTTATAAAACATACATCAATAGAGCCGACTTGTCAGCCCCTATCCAAAAGGCTGTTGGGTTAGCCATCTGGGTTTGAGTAAAAACAGGCAGGGCTGCAGACCTGCAGGAGGGGCCTGACTCCTGGGCTTGGGGAGGGTCTATGTTCTGTATTTAGCAGAGCAGAGATATTTCTGCCACACGGAGACAGGATCAGCTGAGGGCCAGCAGTCTATATGATTGTTCCAGGAATAGTGTGATACTTCCTGGTAACTGCAGAGCCATTTAGGCACACGGTTGTCAGCATTAATGCCTTTACATATCCCTCCATCGGCGTTTTACACTGTGGCTTTAGTAGGTGAAAAGCGACTTATTATCCGAACCCCCAATTAATTTATCGACATGACTTGTTAACTGCACAATGTCAGTAAGCTCGCATCTCGCCTCTTTCCCAATCACCCATCCTTAAATATATAATTCATGAGCCTCTGTGCCTTTTATCCTCGCTTCGAGCCTCCGCTGTAAATGGTGAATGGCTACCAAGTTGCTGAGTGCCAATACGATGTCATGCTCTGAATTGCAATGGGCCCCGTTCACCCTTCCATCCATCACGCTGTGCGGACAACTTCGGTTGCAGTATTATACAAATATTATTAAATCTTTGGACCCTATCCTCATAAATTATGAGGAAATGTCCCTATCTCCATTACGGGGTGAAATGTATGGGCTTCAGCCGCTTCAGAATAATTATGTGCTTTAAAGGAAACGTGGTTGAGCATTTTTGAACAAGTGGAAAAAGTAGGAGAGAGGGAGAAAAAAGAGTATCTTATGCACCATTATTCATACATTTAGGTCAGTCTAACCTGACCACTGAACCACTATCCAACCCAGACGGGCCAAACATCTGCTGCAATACACTCTCAGCCAATCCCGTGGCACATTAGTGATCTTGTCCTTTTCAGATGTCTGGCTTGCACTGGTGCACTTCAAACACTTGGCCTTCATCTGCTGGCCCTCTCCAGCCCTCTGTGAACAGTGTTGATTTCAGTCCCAGCATTAATATCTGCTGATGACCGCAAGCCCAATGCTTCAGTGCCTTGCAGGAAGTAATGTTACTTGTTGATGAGAAAGCTTCTCACAGCACAAAGCCATACTGCAGATATCGCTCCCCGCTTCGTAAACCGATGAGCCTGGCTTGTCTCATCAGCGTGTTTACAGCTGGCAGAAAACCGGTGTGGCCATAAGTCCTGGGCCTGCCTTGAATACCTAACGCACTTCATAAACTTTTTATGAATGATTATTTCGAAGCCAATGTGTTTTCTACTGAAAGCTGTTCAGAACCCCCATCCTTGCACCTGGAATTCTGACTTAACCGTGAATTGAAAGTTTATCCTTACTAACCTGGCAAGACAACTCGTGCTAAGTCTCAAAACACTCAGTTTGATTCCATTGTCAGAGCAGGCCAGGGACGGATTACAGACCGGGCCAGCGGGGCCGCTGCCCAGGGGCCCTTGGGGTGCAGGGGGCCCGTGGGGCCCCTAGCCCAAAACAATTTGCAACGCTTATCAACAATGTATTTTCGTTTGTCTATTTTAGAGGGCCTACATTCTTTGATCCTCTGCCTACAAGGGCCCCTGACCCTATAGGGAGGGCGATTGGCTGCCAAGGGCCCTTGAATTGTGGTGGTTGTGCTGGTGGTGGTGGGGGGGGCTCGCGAACGTTTTGCCCAGGGGCCACACAACCCATAATCCGTCCCTGGAGCAGGCTTCCTCACTGCATACGCTCAGTGAACTCTACTTTAAATAGCAATGCTAACAAGCCAAAAATAATATATATTTGTAACTAATAAAATACAATGTTAATTACATACAATAGAAGTGGTTGTGTAGTAATGAAAGAACTGAGATACTGTGTTTTTGAGATATTTAATATGTGTCGCTTCGGTAAAATATCTATCTGACTTTCAGTTAACTCCATGAGTGTTCTCTACGTCACTACAGTCAGTACGTTTACACGCACAGCTAAGTCGAGCTCCGGTTATAGCTCAACCACACCATTTAATCGGACTACTGTCCTTGTCCCAGTATACATGCACAGGAGGGGAATTGATTTATTAACCGACGTATGTCCGATTCTGCTACCATAGGTGGCAATATGGCTCCTTTCAGCTGGTTAGTATTGTTAGTACTTTTTCCCATTGATCTATTACGTCACAGACGTAAAAAATAAAATAAAATAAAATAAAATTAATAATAATATATGTGTGGACAAATGAGGTGACACAAGCTATCTGGTCGGAAGAACAGACACAACAAGATCAGTATAGCATAGCAAGAAGTAAAGTATTTTATATTATATAATATGACAGCAGCCCTGTGATGGGCTGACCCCCCATCCTGGGTTGTTCCCTGCCTCATGCCCATTGCTTCCGGGATAGGCTCCGGACCCCCCGCGACCCAGTAGGATAAGCGGTTTGGAAAATGGATGGATGGATAATATGACAGCAAGGTTTTGGATATTTTTCAAACATTGCAAGGTGATTTTGTTGTAATAAATATTGGGGTATTTATGAAACAAAAAAAGGAGTTCAACAAACCCATCTAGGGATGATTTAAACGGCAAGGAAGAAAATTATTATGATTGTCTTGGAGAACTCACGCAGCTCTCATGCAAAAGCAGTGGAGGTAAACTTTAAACTGATTTTTAAACATATACTAGATAATCTTGAAAAGGAAAAAGCTATAATATCGGTACCAAACTGAAGGTAAGAAAATTCCTCATCTTAATCTAGCTGACTAGTGATGTAAGATTTGCATGTGCACAACATGTGATGTTGGTATTAATATTGCACATCGAACAGCCCTATAATATACTTTTCAAATTCAGTACAAAATACCCCACTTCACATTGTGATGTCATTGGGTGCCGGAACCAGTTTTTATGCCACTGGAAAACCAACATCTTGAAGTACTGTATTTTCGGTACCTTCTTGAAGTGCAGTACCTGGTGTGGTGTGAAAGCGTCCTTTAGTTGAGTGGTGAATTTTACAATACTGTACATTTTGTACATGTTGTATGTCCTCTGCTATGCTCCAAGCTTCTCCCGTTACTTCTGGGTCAAAGTCCAATAGCAGAATATGGGTGTTTTAGTCCGACTTCGAGAAATTTGATTTAGTACGATTTCAGTCGGACTAACATGTTTACACGTTAAGTCCGGTTTTAGTTGGACTAACACAATAATTCCATTTTCTTAGTATGCATGTAAACGAGAGGCGACAGCAACAAAATCATGTTTCCTCACAGCTACCGAAGGACACACTCAATAGCTGCTTTTATCCTGGTTGCATAAGAAATTACTTTCTAACACAGAAAGCAATTAAATACTCAGCGGGATGCCATAAAAGCATGTTGTACTTATGAATTTTACTGCTAAATGAATAGCTAATTGGTCTGGGCATCACTCGAGTGATGCTGTCATAATCTGAATGAAACTGAAAACGAAACACTTCTGCTTTTATTGCACTCTATTAAACCTAGACACCACATTTTCATTCTATTCTTTGAATGGAATGCTTGCCTAACAGAACAAGGAATATGTTTGGCAATTACTATGATTACAAGTTGCCTTTTTTTTTTACGAAAATATTTCTGCCATTCTTCTGTTGAAAGGACATTTGGCACGTAACATGAAAGGATTGTACAAGTAAGTGTTGCTTAATGATAAGAGAGGCAGGGAGGGGTTCAGCCCCTCATCAAAGAGATATACATGTTTCTGTTAGTTCAATTTCACTGACCGCTCCCCTTCTCCCGCCCTGTCCCATGTCCTACTCGCTAAAAAACAGAGAAAGAGTTCTGTTATGTTGCCTTAAAAACAAAGCACCTCTTCTTAAAGAGATTTTGAATATAGCATTTCAGTCCTTTGATTGCTATCTTGGGGCAATGCAAGGCAATTACTTGTTGGAACCATTGAAGTGCCTGATTGCACATATTCCAGACTTTACACAGTGTTTCCAGGCACAGGTACGGCAGACATCCCCAGACACTGACCGGCCACACGTGGCTCCCCTAAGGTACACACTCACAATTACCCATGTGCACCGCAGACAACAGAAAGCTTCCCCTCAGCACCATGCTCCAGTCATCTTGTCTGGCCTCTTCAAACGGCCTTTGATTTTAACACTCATTGGACTACAAGTGACTCTCCTGCCCCATGTCATGTGACCCGTCATGCGTGAGGAAGGTCGGCCGTAGGGTGGGCAGGAGGAATCGACGGGCAGGCTCAGATGACGGCTGGGAGTCACACCGGCCGTGACCATGCTGAAGAATCCTGGGAAAAGTTGTGTATGATTTATGGGCACATCTCTGGCATCTTCTGAGTCCTGAGTGTGCAGTAATCTGACCCCCCCCCCCCCCCCCGCTTTGTGAGGCGCTGGCCTTTGTGAGGAACGAGAAAAGGGACAAAATGGGGGGGGCAGGCGGTAGGGGGTTGTTGGGTGGAGGTGGGGGGGGTGGAGTGTTACTTAGCAGTTTTTATAGCTTTAGGCCCTGTGGTCCCACTGCTCTTGATTTACTGCCTTTCTCAAGAAACCACATCTAAGGAGACAAATAATTAAAAGCCTTAAAAACGTGCCCGTTTAAAGTTGTAATGAAATTGTTGGGCTGCTGCGGGGTGGGTGCGGCACAGATTGAGACGTAGCGTGGGTTATGGACACTAACAGCTAACAGGGCAGCAGCCCCGCGATCTGACTTGCAGAGAAACCGTCACATTGCTCTAACAAGGTCATCTGTCTGTACCCACATCTCGTTGCATTGATTAAACGTATCCTGCTGTAGAATCTGCCAGTTTGTGGCATACATTTGGCTGGGGAATACTGGGACAGGGCCTTTTTAACACTGTCGTCCAATGCGACAAAGTTCCAGGTCAAAATTGCGACTTGGACCAAGGACTGAAACCAGAGGCGATTCGAGGATTTTTTAAAGATGGGGTCATAAGTGAGGCCATAACTGACAAAGAGCAGCTAACCTGATCATTAGCCAATGACATGTTTTGAAATGGTAAGTGACAGGGGAGGGGGCACACTGAAGGCCAATCAGCTTTCAGTAGCCCTGTATCCCCATCCTGGTATTCAGTCCTGAAACTCAATACTATATAGCAGTGCAGCCAATAATTCAGTAGCGCAGTGGCACTAGATCTAGGCTCAGACCTGAAGCTAAAGCACTGCAATTAGATCAGTAAGATGGGTTAGAAGGAGAGGCGTTTTAGCTATGCTGAATAATCCTTCCGCTGGCTCCAACATTAACAACACGGTCTCTATCTATACATTACTGGTGCCACTCTCAAATCCATGTACATCTGTAGTTATGATGAAATTAAAGGATTGGACAGTGTCTTACACACATAAAAATTACGCTAATATGTTTCATTCAAGATTAGCAAAGGGAGTAGCAGTGTATCTCCACGTTTTGTGAACTTTACCCTTATTCCTTAAGACTGAGACATACTTTCCGGCACGTGACTGTAGTTCACGCACTGTGTAATGGACACGGAACTGTTCATTCTTCTGTGGTCAATCCCCCACAATGCACACGTTCTAAGAGAATTTACAACAGATCATAAACATTTTGGGACTTCTGATTTAGAATAAGGAAAAAATAATTTTGAAATTAATATTATATTTTGGTTAAATATTTTATTCATAACCACAAACATCTCCAAAGACACGTGTATCGCATCTTTCACATTGTCCTAGTATTTTATATTTATGATGTTTGAAGAAACCTTGTGATGAAAATGCTTCAAATTGTCCTGTTTGTATGTATGTGCAATGGTTCAATAAAGTTTATAAGAAAACCAGCAATTAACACATATGCACAATGTGCAGGAGGAGGAAAGAAGAATATTCTGAAATAGACACATGCGCAGTGTGCGAGGAACAGTGCGGTCTGCGGCTGCGCAGACACAAAATCTATGTGTTTCAACTGCTCAGCTGCAGAGAACTACATTTACGTCAATGTCGTTTAAGCGTACACTTGTGTCTGCATGAGCCGAAATAGGAAGCGGCCTTTATGCGCCGCTGGGAGTCTCTCACCCCTCAGCCCTTCCAGGCAGGTGGTCTTGGCCATGCAGGTACCTCTGGCAGTCCTCCCTTGATGGCGCTGAGGACTGCGGTGGTCGGCTGCACGCGGTTAGACCTCAATCAACTCGCCTCTGTCTGCTCATCACCTGACCAGTGCAGCAGAGACTTGGGTGAGATAGAGAAGACGAGAGAGTGGGTGGCTCCGAGATTCTTACATTGAACATGAAGGAAGAGCAAACTGCATTGGGGGAGCTTGGAGGCAGGAAGCCCACATTTGCAGTGGGAACGTGGATGTTTCGGGGGGATACAGGGGGAGGGGTAAAGATGGCGGAGTACCGGCCCCAATGCTCACGTTTTTACCCTCAGAGCGCAAACCAGATTATAATCCCAATTATAATACAACGTGGTTAGAAGCAGCAGTAGATTAATATACAAAGAAACAATAATGATTAATATCATGACCAGGGATCTGTGTGGCAAAATGATTTGTTTGAGAAAAACAAACAGGGTTGTTGACTTTCGCACATCTGGCACGACACTCAGGCTTTCAGACTCTCACGCTCCTGTAAGAAATTCAATGGAAAATCTATATTATTCCTTTAAAAACCTAAAATGACATCAAACGCGTTGCGATAGTTTGCAAACCCGCCAGACTATTTCCAAGGTAATAAAACTGTTTCATACATGCATATGCGCGTGCAGACTGGTCTCAAATCAAAAATCTCCAGCCAGCCAGCTGACCAAAGTTGGTAACAATAAAAAACTATGTAGGATACATTTTTAAATACCATATTTAACATCTCTGCAGTGCATCTGTGATGTGGAACTTAATGGTGTGAACATAGAAACTGGAAAGGCCATTATCAACACGTAGTCAAAGCCAAATAAACCCTGTTATTTTCCATAGGCTTAGTATCAGCATCACCTTGTTTGTGAAAGATTTGGATTCATTTGCAGACACAAGCTAATATCACTGGAGCTAACAGCACACAGTATCGTCATCTGGAAACAATTTTTTTTGGTCCCCCAGTGATGTAAATCAGTGCATCATCTATAAAAATAAATCAGTTTAAATGTAAAATGTACACACGCTTTTGTACACATCTTCATTTCCATGCTTTCTTCCTTCCGCAGGACATATCTGTGTTTAAATCTTCCTGTGCGATGGTACTGGGACTTCTGTCCAGACGGCGTTCCTCCCGTGCAGGCAAATGTCTGTGAGACAGACAGGGAATCAGGAGCAGAGCGTGGGGCTGTGTACTATCTATAAAAATAAACCAGGATGCACACAGGAGGATATATACTGAACAGCTGCAAAAGCAGGCTTCCGAATAGGGCTGGCAAACTGGTGAAGAAAGAGGTTCACACCAAGATAATGTTTGATTTTCTCTGACACAAAGACATCAAGGACAGGTTTTCTCGTCTAAATCGTAAGGGACTGTAAGCTAATTTTCTCTGCTCTCCAGTGGAAAAATCATAAAAAGGATAAGTTATTAATTTTACCAGTTGCATCTGTTGTAATTATTTTGCGGTGTGATTATCTGGATGAATCAAACATTATCTTGGAGCCCCACTCTGTCTGTCTGATACTCTGATACTGAACCTTTGCCAGAAGCCCTTTGCAGGTAACACCTATTGCCAGTCACTGCTCCACCACCATTGTTTATGAGTCAGTGTCACAGGAAGTGACATCAAAGGACGAAATTCATTGTTAAGTCACATGATTTCTGAGCAATGGTTCATTGAAGCTTCCTTTTACGGGAACATCCTACATCTTAAAACTTTCATTCACAAAAATATCCCTCAGTATCCAGCACAGGGTGACTGGGAGTCTGCAGCCTATCTCAGGAAGCCTAGGGGAGGGCAGAGTGTGGATGGGATGCCACACAATGGGCATGTCACAGCAAGGACATGCAAACTCCACACAGTGCGGGGAAGGCATGTGAACCTCCAATCCCGCAAGTTAGAAGCTGCGATATTACCCGCTGAGCAATTTTACGCCATCAAAACAAACAGATGGATACACTATTATGAAGTACACCCTGAGTGTCTGTAGGTGCCCTCATTTCCTAGAGGCTGATGGGAAGGGAGTCCCAGTGCTGTTTGGGCTTACCTCGACAGCAGGCTTTCAAATTAACGGCGCTCGCTCAACTTAAAAGTCCCCTTTGAGGCGACTAATACAGCTGAAGGGCTCAACTGTGGGATAACCACTTATTTAATGATATGAAAGAATGCATCCCTCGTTAGGCCCAGCTCTGAATGTTTCCGCGCCTCATCTTGCTCCCGTGCATCACTCAAAAGGAATGTCATCTCGTCTTCTAATCATCCCCAGGACTCTTATCCTGCAATTACTTACAATTTCAAGATACAGCCCTTAGGTCATATTCTGGTCTGGGAAACAGAGCGACGTATTGCTCTCTCTCCTCCTTATTTCACCCGTTCCGACTCGGCACCATGGCCAGGTTTCCTCCTGCCTTTGCCAAGCAGATCTGTCTAGCAGACAGACCGAATCACCCGCGCCTGCGTATTCCGGAAACGGTGAGAGAGATTCCCGTCAGAGCAGCGTGCTTTGAAACGTTCACTCTGGTTCACACGTGCGCCGTTCCTGCACCTCCCGGCGCCAGCGTGACTAAATGGTGACACCGTGAAAGAATTCCGGTTGTGCAGCCACGGGGGGGGGGGGGGGGGGGGGGGGTCATAAGAGAAGCAGGAGACTCCCACGACACTCCTTTCCATGAGCTTTGGGTCAGTTTGTATTGTATCTAGCAATTATGGCCAATAAGTCTGCCCAGAGGTCACCTTTGCTAATCTGCTTACGGCTTCTGAGAAATGCAGCAGTGTGATTATAGGGACATCTGAGCGCGTGCATGTGAAAAGCATGGATACGCCAAGTCAACTGTACATGACGACAAATCGGATCAGCAGATTACCCTGATCGCTGACCGCTGGCCATCAGCTATGTGACACGCCACCTTCTGTCCTCAGCTGTACGGTGGCATCCTGAATGGTCTATAATGTGTTATGCCTTTTTGATGAATATTTATAGCCATGTTTGCAATGGGGCGGCATGGTGG
The DNA here is from genome assembly GCF_023856365.1 of Brienomyrus brachyistius. Lineage (NCBI taxonomy): Eukaryota > Metazoa > Chordata > Actinopteri > Osteoglossiformes > Mormyridae > Brienomyrus > Brienomyrus brachyistius. Next base: position 842,241 of record NC_064545.1, read on the forward strand.
TGCAGTGTTTATTGCTGTTGCCTTACACCTCTGGGACTTGGGTTCGAATATCCGCCTGGGTTACGTGTGTGGAGTTTGCATACTCCCCCCATGTCATCATGGGGGTTTCGTCTGGGCACTCCAGTTTCCCCCCACAGCCCAAAGACATGCTGAAGCCAACTGGAGTTACTAAATTGCCCGTAGGAGTGCGTGTGTGAGTAAAGATGGATGGAGGGATGTTTATAATGCTTTATGAATGCATTATTGTTTGTTATGAATGTGTTTAGAAATGACTAAAAACATGGCCATAAGTAAAGTGTTATTAATGTTTCTGTAAGAGGAAAGGTCCTTCACCAGACAATACTGTTCATTAGATTACTATTAAATATACTTTAAAAAGTCAAAAATTTAAATACAAGCTGGCATGAGCGTTTTAACCACATAGGAGCAAAAATGACAAAATAAAATACCCAAGATACAGATATGGGTTATTGCTGTGGCGCTTTCTGCCAGACCCAATTCATAACAGTTTGCTAGTATTCAGTAGCTGTTTTTTTTCTTTTCTTTGAGCATAAAAGTGCAGCTATCCAGCCTTTGATCCAAATCACTTCCTTCCACACACCGCAAATTTAATTATGTGCTGGGAAGAGAAAACAGGTCTGACAATTTGTAGTAAGAAATCATATTTGTATGGGAGGGCCGCTGACGCAAGTAGTGATTTACAGGGGAAACGTCATAATTATTTCTTTTTTGCACGAGCAGGGATCAGGTTTCTGCTAATGGGGACGCAGCTGAAAGCACTAATTAGTTTCTGTAGTCTACTGCTAACAGCCGAAGAAGAAAAGGGCCAACAGCAAATAAGTTCTAACAATTGTCTTGGAGCCTGTAATTTGAGTCGACGCTACGACGCTACTTGGAGGGAAACGTAAACTTGCTCATGTAACGCAGATAGCGAGCTGCTTCGGATCTGTCTGTGCCTTCAGAAACAGGAACATGGCTTTTGTTCGGCGAAGATGAAAAGCTACTTAAATCATTGCAGTAAACGGACTAATCTTTAAGAATGACTTAGATATATAAATGTAAACAAAGCTCTTAGCTGGAAAATTACTATCAATTAATGGGTAACACTTTACTTGACGGGTCATAAATAATATAGCATTATGCTATTACTTCTGTATCAATTAACCATAAATGAGGTCTTAGTTATGTACTGATCTTATGTTAATTCATCATTAATGAGCATGTTTTATGTTTTAATGATGCATGTTTTATCTCAAGGAGTTAATATATTCATCACTATATCTGATAATTCTGTTAACATTTGTGAACACTCAAGAAACAAGTCTTGATGTGTCTGTTCATCATTAATAAATAGTGACGCATCGTTTATCTCAAGTAGCTACTATATTTGTACATGATCTATCACGAGTTGTACTTCAGTAGTAACTGTTATTACTAAGTATTTGTGCTCCATCAAGTAAAGTGTTACTGACTGTGATTTTGATTCTTCAGTAATATTTAAATATGAAGAATATCAAACAAATCACAATCCCAAAACAGTAAAAACCTGTCAAACATAATTTATTCAGTCAATTGTTTTAAGTTTTTCACTACTTGCAAATAAATTTAGCAGAAATAAATAGGCTTCTGTCACTGATTAAGTTGATGGCTGACGTACTGTAGGCTACCTTTCAGGTCTGGAATTTTCCATCAATGTCGTCTTTTGATTCGTAGATCATTCAACAAATTACTGAAATACAACTATATGTCTGGCTACCTTCCTCTGAAGGAGAGGCTGCTGGGTCGCGTCCCAGGTGCTACATGAGTCACGCCCCTATCATTAGGCGTGAGGGCGCCCCCTACAACAGCCCCAGGCCTCAACAACCATGTCACTCTTCGTTGGGGACAAACAACAGCTGTCCGTCTATCCTGAAAGCGGCACAGAAACGAGTGTCATGCAGCAGTCATGGGGAAAAGCAAAAACGCTGAAGCGAACAATTAGAATATTATTAAACACAGACAATGTATCCAAATTTTGGAAGCTTGGAGGCAGAAGTAAACATAATAATAATACGAAGAAATAAAAGAAGATGATAAATGCTTATTATTATTATTGTTATGTTATTATTGCTGTTGTTGTTAAGTTTGATTTGGGACCCCCTCTTTCATATTACCTCATATGCACACATAAACACACACTTCCTTTTACTCGCTTGTCTCAGCTGTGCTGACTGAGGTGCAACAGCATGTTTTTTTTATAACATCTCCACTTGTGAGAAAATAGAGATTTGAGAAGCCAATCTCAAAACAAATGTCTTAGCCTTCATTTTGTTTGTGTATGGATTTGATTTACAGTGTAACAGGCTATGCAAACTCACACGCATATACACACTAATTGCACTTCTTAGATGCTGACACATACCCCGCTCATCACAGAGAGCAAACAAACTGAAACGGATGACATCGCTTAGCAGAAACGATGGAAGGTTCCGGAGATGAGACGATGTGCCAGAGGACAGTCTTTGATGGATGTCTCTCAGGCTCCAGTGTAGGGCTTCACCTTACTAAGCGTGGAGGGTGGCCATGTCACTGTCCGACCTCTCATACACCCTGTCTTTCCAACATTTCCCTGCTTCTCTGCCCTCTACTAGACAATCCATCCATCCTCAAGGAGGACAACAAAAGTGGAGGGACAAAGCAGGCCTGTACTTGTGCTCCACTGAGGCAGTTACCGCTGCCCTTGAAGATTACAGGCATAAGAGGAACCATCATGATGTATGATATTATCGTCTCGGCCTGCATTTTGGTCACTTCTTTAGCAAAAGAAGATTAAAGTACATAAGCAGGAAGTCAGTGAGGTAAGCGCCCAGCGCCCAGGGCAAGTTCACCGCTTCTTCTTTGAACACTGAACTCCATGGCATCAAAACCAAGCTGTCACCCCTCCCACTTACCGCAGAAATACGCCTCCTGAACTGCCGGCAGAGCTCAGGTGAATGCCACTACTCATGTCATTAATAAGCCAGAACGATTCGATTAACATATTTCGGGAAGAATTTAATGGCAATGGCAATTAAAATAATAAGCCCAAAGTGAATGATAACTTGATTCAATTTGCCATTATTCATTTGCTGTCCTTTATGTCAAAGGACAATATTTCTCACCATTTAGGTAGGCAAAGGCTGGGTAAAGATAGTATGATTCCAAGGGCCCTTGAGAGACAGGGGTTTTAACAAATTTGGAACATGACTGGATTGGTGTGGGTTAGGGGTCCTCAAAATCTCTAGTAGCACCCCTGGGCAAAAGTACTGGAACGTTTCCTTAAATGACGAGCATACACTACATACATTTGGGGTGGGGGGGGAGCATAGAAACAGACCCTAAACTTGGACAGTGGGTACAATTTTTATGGCCAGTTGATTGTTCACCACTGAATGCAGTCATTGCCCCAACCAACAGCTCGAATTACAGTTAAATGGTGCTTAGCAGCGTGGCAGAATCATGCGAGATCTAGTCCCACATCTGTGGTAACACACCATAATTAGGAGAGTGCCAGGGAACACTAAGTTTAGAATACTTTGCGCCCCCCACCCCCACCCTGATATTTAACAAAACATTAATCTTCTTGCCATGGTTTCCAAAGAATACTGTGATGTAGCTGGTCCTCACAAACCGGGTGATAGTAATTCCATTGTTCTCGCCTTTATTTATGCCTTGGCTGTACCAGGCAGATGAGGTAAGTCTTTTTTTCTATGTTATTATACAAAACTAGGGGGAGGTGGCGCATAAAGTCTGATTACACAAATGCCTCTATGAGTCAACGGTGTTGCAAGTCCACACCTCCCACCCTAACGTTCCCCTAGCTCTGCCACTCTGCCCCCCCACCATATTTGCATATGAATTCATGTATATTGTCTTTCATATGATACACTGACAACATTGGCATCAAAGTCCCCCCTCCCCTGTCCCATCCCCCAACAAAACAAGATGGTACTTCTAGTGCTCTCTGAAGCATTGCATTGTTCAGCATAACTGTTGAAAAGGATCACGCTGTGTTTTAAATATAAAATTCTTTGTTGGGATAATAGGCACTCTGTTGCTGTTGTTACTGTATGGGTCAGGTCCCTGAATGCTTCTTTCATTGCATTTTCCACCATCACACTTGTTGGTCAAGCCAGGATGCATCTTTGTCATTTTATATTTCAATTATCACTTTCACCGACTAGATTTTGTGTTTTAATTAAATATAGCCAAGTCCTCATAAAAGCCTCACAGATAACATTATATGTGAGCCTGATGTGTGTGTGTGTCTGTGCGTTTAATAGCTGCATATTCCAGTAAGTCACATGTATTCTTACTCACACGTTGGATGGTGGGAGTGACTCATGCTGTGTCACTGGTCAGCACTGGGGGGGGGGCTTTCATTCATGTAGAAGTATTCATAAAGCCAGGCCATTTCCAAATATTTCAGGGAAAACATATGAACACAAAGCCCCCCATTACCTTCCACAGGGATTAATCCCAACAATCGGTTGCTGGAGCGAATGGGAAGGTGACTGAGTCCGGCTATAGGAAACAGAAGCTCAGGGGCCCCACAGATGACTATGAAAATTGCTCCGTACAGGAGACCAAGCATAAATGTTGTTTTAGTCAAAGAGCAGTCTGCAGATCAAAGTCGACATGCTTGCGGGATGCTTTTTTTGACATGAACTTGACGGCAATTACGCGTCTTGCCACCTGTGCCATGCATCCGGTGTTTGTCTGAAGTGTTAAAGTGCACTGTGGTGAATTTCAGCACAGGGCAGAGATCCAGAGATCTCTACATGTTCTAGCAGCGCTTGTTATTGGAGGTGGGGGGGGGGGGGCAATTAAAGGGACATGAATGAGAAGATAAAAGCATCCGAAAAACTGACGAAAAATGAAAACTTGCAGAGCTGTCATCACCTGAACAATCCTGTGTGTGTCTGAGCATCTGGGTTCATACAGTTTCTTTGAGAAGGCTTTAATGTCCCCTTGGATGTGAGGTCGAGGCCCACTCTCAGTACAAATCGTTCAAAAGGCCCAGAGAAGCACAGCTTCTATTTAAGAACAGCATTCGTAGACTTCAAACCAATTAAAATCATTGAGTGTTCCTTTAACAATGACGATAACAGATAATTTGATGTTGTGCAATGAATGTTTGATTCTGGAAATGAAGGAAACTTCATATGAAAAAATACACTAGTGGCGAAAATTGTGGAAGCGCTTCAAATTTTTAGAGATTGCAGAACTTTATTCAGCTGTTGCTCCAGTCACTTACTTCATCGTCTGATATATATTTGTAACATTCTTTGATTGTTTATGAACATCACCGGCAGTATTCGTTCAGTAGTTTTTAAAGCGTACTGCCAAAAATGCTAGGTGTTTCCACAATTTTGGCTACCAGTTACAGTGGTTGTATAATAAATTTAACACACGAGACAGAGCTTGGTGATGGTTCTTCTGAATTCTACCTCTGAGAAGTGAAGGCTGCAAAGGCTGCTGGGACACAACAGGGACATTCCTACAGAGCATCGCAAGTAAATTAGTTTCCCAATCCTCGGACGGTCGCTCATGGGTGACCTTCACATTTAAACTCTGGTCTAATTGTGATGTCACTAACTTACATTTTACCTTCTGTAGAAAAGCTCTCAGTTCGTGAAACATCTTTAATAAATCACCCCAACAAATGAGAAGACTATTTATTTACATAACGACCATTGGACATTTGAATCTTCAGACAGCTTGGTATACATTAACAGGAACAAGATACCTTTGACTCAATGATGCGCCGGCCGGACAAAATTTGCCAGATGGTGTCCCTGCCTAGTGACAAAACTGTTGTTTCTTGTACACTGCAGTGGCAGCTGACATGAACAATGTCTGTGGTCATTCAACAAACTGGAAATAGCAAAGAAATAATATGAGTATTAAGCATAAGCCGTCTGTAATGAATGGTCCTTTCAGTCGGTCCGAGGCTGTCTCTGTCGACTCTGGCGCTGATGGGGAGGCCAGCCCTGTAAATCATACTATAGATGACAGCCCAACAAAACCGTCGGCCCTGCACTGGGAAGCCTGGACAACCAGTGTTCGACAAATAAGACCTCCCTCCCCCAGTATCCACGCCTTGCCAACTACAGCAGCAGGACAATTCAAACCAATTTTGCCCCAGCTCTGCTCGGGGGGCTCATTCTGTGTTTCTGGTCACCATTTGTATTTACTAGGATGACATAATTAATCTCCTGTGGCGATCAGCAGGAGTGGGAAGTCTTGCTGCTCTGCAGCTTGCCTGGTTGTTCATCTGCAGTCCACGATGCACTCGGGATGACTTGCAAATGTCGTTTGCCTAAAATGAGAACTCTAGGCATACTGATAAGGCTTACGTGTACTAACTTGTATACAATTGTGAATGTAGTGTTGATTTCTAGAGAGTACAATGATGGCATCCCATGACCAAAGCAGATCATTTGCAATTGATTTATAACTGTTTGTCACTTATGACAGTTGCGCGGATTCTCTGAGCCTCCTGATATATGACTGAGAATTCATTCACATTTTGTTACGTGGCTTGCAATTCAAGGTAAAAAGTGTTTGTTGAAGTTTAACCTCTGAATGCAAAGATTTAGCTGTTCTAAATGCATATCTGAAGAAATTTTATGATCACGTTCCTGGGAAAGACACATTTAGGCTAAATTCATAACAATAAAGTTTAACCCAGAAAAAAACAATAACAATATTATGAAGTACCATGTAGTGATTCAAAATTACGTTGCCTTCGTGGAGCAAATATACATCATGATATGATTGATAATTGCACGTCACAAACTGATTGTGCACTTGTTTATATACATAAGATCTGCTCATTGACAAAATATTAGCATGCTTGTTCAACACTAATCCAAAGATGAATTAAAAATCAGTAATGTGCATGTTTGTCTCACTGGATACAGGGAGCCAATCACAAACAGAGTCTGTTGACCACGAAGGATCAAAGGCAGCCAATCACTGCTCTTTTCTTTGTGATGTTAGCGTCTAACTTCTTTTTTGTGTCACTATGAAACCTTTACATAAAGAGGCCAGTTAGCTGGCCCTTGCCTGCCAGAGCATTGGAATATTCCCACTGTTGGTGCTGGCCAAGCGTTCCTGCTTTCACACGGAGCCTGACAATGAGAAGTGGACAAGCTCCCAGCCATGAAATAAATCAGCACATACAGGAACAGAGTGGATCTAATGGAGCTGGGAACAGTTTAGGGGCACACACACACCAGACAAGAACAAAGGGTAACACTTTACTTGAGGGGACACAAATACTTAGTAGTAACTCAGTTAATACAGAAGTACAAATCATGAACAAATATAGTTGCCACTTAAGATGGAAAAATGTGCCATGATTCATTAATGATGAACAAATATTTGATCAGTATTTCGCTTGTGTTATTCATTACTTGTTCCTTTAGTAGTTCACTAAGTTTTACAGAATTAACAGATATAGTAACAGATATAGTAACAAATATAGTAACTGTTTGGGATAAATGATGCATCACAATTAATTAATGATGAACAAACATGAGATCAGTATTTTACGTGTGTTATTCATTATTTATTCCTGCAGTACTTCCTTTATTGGTTCCTGCAGTACTTCCTTTATTGGTTCCTGCAGTAGTTCGCAAAGTTTTACAGAATTAACGAATATAGTACATGCCTGAGATGTGTGACAATTCATTAAGATATACAAACATGAGATCAATTAGTAACTAACACTTAATTTGTGGTTAGTTAATACATAAGTAATAGCATATTACCATATTTGTGTTACGGAATAAAGTATTGATTCAAATTTATTCCATAGTACGGAATATTAAGGAATTCATTGGGAGAGAATGATTCTCTTCTATACAAAACCATAATTTTTAAAATAAAATGTGTAAGTTCTTCAAAACAAGCATGAGTACTGGATGGTCCAAACCTGCACACAAGGAGTATTCAAGGTGCAATTGGACGGGGCAACACTGATTAACAAAAATATTCCCATCATGCGCATTTCAACATTAAAACTCATCAATAACTCATTTATACTGAAAAAAGAAAGTCAAACTGTTTCAAGTTATCTTTCTGACAAAAATAAATCAGTAACAAACATCTCTTAAACACTGATATGGGCAAAGCTGGTGCTGGCCAAATCCTTAGTTACTTAAAAAAGATAATTATACAGTATAGTCAAAATAGCATTGCCTCTGGGCCATAAGAAATGATAAACATGCCTTCCTATTACTAGAGCTGTTTTCTTTTGCTGAGGACGAAAATCGGTTTGTAATCGTTCAGCATCTGCAGGAGCCCGGATGAGCAGAGTGGCCTTTTCCTAATGTTCAGCCCACAGATCCCGTTCTGGCACTAAATATATTATACAGAACAGAGCTGTGCTTATTGTATCACCGTGAGAAGGTCTAGCTAACATTTATGGGGCTTTAACCGGTACTGATAGCAAATGCAGAACTGCATGTTATCTATATGGTGGAATACTTTTATGACAGTATTTCACAAATACTGTCATGACTATTTTAAATACAAATTAGCTAAGGCAGTGAGAGCGTATGTAGAATTGGTGAGTTTGGGTACATGCATAATGCCTCTGGTCTGTAATTAATACAGGAGACTGGTTACAACTCTTGAATAGGGCCAGTTAGAAAGATAAAAAAGATTTATTTTTCTATTGTATCATTTTTCTATGTTTTATAAAAATGAAAGAAAAAAATACAGCAATCGTTCCTGGTTTCCACCATCATAGGCTGGTCTGGGTGATCTATATGTTTATTCAGACTATTAACTTTGCAGCATGTATATTATTCAATGTGCATTGAATTGATAGGGCTGGAATTGTGGCACCCAGAGGTCCTGTTTCCCTGTGAGTCAGAAGCTCACACTCATTGATACGGCGGCAGACATACTGGCAGTCATGTGTTCCTGCACCTGGTTCCCGCTCAGCACTCGTCATTTTTACCAACTTCAAAACTCGACCCATAAAATACAAAAAATACTACTGCCTTCCCTTCCCGCTGTGACACACAGCCACTCATTGCCTCTGCCTTGACCTTTTTTGCAGACAAAAAAACAAAAATCAAGATGACTGTTTAACTTCAGGCCATAGTAGTAAATTCAAAGAGCTATGAAATGAATCCGCCAGGGTTTATAAAGTTGCCGTATTAATCATACGTAAAGAAAGGGGGATCAAAAAGAGTCAGATTAGAACACGCTTTTTCAGGCAATGAGTCACATTGTGAAATTACGGTCCGTAATACAAACTGCTTTCTTGCTGTTTGAATCAGCTGATTGTGTATATAAACCAGGGCCCAGGAGGGCCTGAACACCAAATGGATGTTGCAGTTGCCCAGGTTAAACAGAGATCGTTTGCCTACAAAACTACAGACTGAACTACAGGTTCAAAACATCTCACCAGTGCCCCATAAAAGTACTTAAAGTGTACAAGAAAAGCTTGGCAAAACAATGTCAGCCCGTCCTATAGGTGACATAGGTGACCACATAGGGCACCGTTTGACTAGGTGGGGCAAAAAAGCAAGTGAAAAAATCTGAATAAATACTTCTGGTTCCATTCCATGACATCACACTCATTCACTCTAGTTTTAGTATCTCGGTATTTTATTGTGAAACCGATGCTAACTAGTTAGTTACTCACATCCCCAAGCATGACAATCTCAATGCAGAAAAGATGATAATCATAAGCATTTTTAGGAAGAGGTAACCTAGTTCAGAATTGGGTAGAGTCTGAAACAATTGTTGTAAATGAGGATATAGATGGATATTAATGAGACCTTCTCAATGGTTGCTGTTTTCATAAAACAGATTTTTTATGAATTAAGACTGCAAGGAAATGTTATTTCACAAGAAATGGTATAATGGTGAACTTAGCAATAGAAGGCCAATCTAATGGTATAGCAGTAGGGACTCCAGGCAAATTTACGGGAGGAAAACAGAGGATCTCAAAGATTTTGAGTGTTGCAGAAGAAGAAACCCTACAGGACGAAATTTAATGTGTAATATTCAGGGAAGGAGCTTGCATGTTCGGCTGGTGTTTTGTGTGTTTCCTCTGACCAAAGCCATGCAGTTAATTGGTACCTCTAAATCGCCCATAGTGTATGAATGGGTACATGTGCCCTGTAATGGACTGGCATCCCAGCCTTGTGCCCTCTGCATTCTGAGATAGCCTCCAGGGTCCCAGTCACCAGGATGACCAGGATAAGAGGTTAGATGATGGATGGGCGGACACATTCCAAGGATAAAATGTGATGTAAATTTCAATTTTGGAAAAAGCCTCAGTCTAATAATAGATGTTAAAATATGACTTAAGTTTCTGGTTTAGCCTGATAGCTCAGAGAGCTACAGAACCGGCCACACATTTTTCCTTCAAACCCACAGATGAAACCAAGCCTGTGACCTTTCTTATGTTGACTTTTCAACAACGATAAAATGATGGAGAATGATGGAGATTAATGGAGAAACTCAGACCACAGATCCACATACCAAGAGAAGACTAGAGGGCTGTAGCTGAACCAATCCGAAGCACAAACAGAACAGGAACTACCCAAATGCTAGAAAGAGTTAATGAAGGCTAGGTGTCCCTGTTCCTGCAGGGACGTTGATCACTGGGGACAGGCACATTCACACCCCCTTGAACCCTCAGACGCTGGAAACCCTCAAACCTCTCCTAGCAACATGCCAATATGGCCATTGTGTGTCAAGGAGAACTGTCTACTACTTTCTCATGCTTTAGGTCCTCAACATAAAGCCTCTCTTGCATGAATATTGTGTGGGGGGGGAGGGGCGTTTGTCCCGATGTCTCTTAGGGGGTAGAATAATTGCTCTTGAGATTTGGGGAGGTGTCGACCATAAGCATTCCTAACTGAGCAAATCTGACAGCTACTGCGCATGAAATTCGATGATGTCGGAGCATGAAAAACTTTCTGCTAAGTCACTTTTTTTGCCAGGAAACAACCAGTTCAAAGTAACAACACTTCCTGAAAGATCACATAAGACGTCTGGGGAACATTTTCAGCATGAAAATAATATTAGCCAAATACATGTGCAGTGTACTGCGATTTAAATAATCTATTCTCGACAAATGGAAATAAAAACAAAACAAACAAAACAAACAAAACAAAACAAAAATAAAAACAAAAACAAATATTGTGTTTTGACAGTTTTTTTAATTAAGACTTGACATTTAATGAGCATATCTCAGTGTGTGATCAACCTTATGGAATACTATTCTTATATTCTTATGGTGGGAGGGCAGTCAGTCTTTGACATGCCAGCATATGTTTCGCTTTCTGTTTGTTCTCTGCCCCTGCCCACTCCAGTACCACTGGACAAATGCTAATTACCTCCAGTTGCAATAGGTCACCTGTGATTACAACCTGGGTGCATCTGCTCTTTTTCTACGCAGCTTGCTTTTTGATTAGGGAGGGCAAAAGTATGGCTCAGAGGGTTAGGTCTCTGAGGAAGATTGTCTGTTCTAGCCTCGGCCTTGGCAGAATAGTCACATCTCCTTTGGGCCCTTGAGCAAAGCCCCGGAGTGCCGGATAAATGGCCTAACCCTGTGCTCAGACCCCAGGCTTCACTGTTATAATTCTGTATGTGTATGTGCATGTGTGTGTACGTCTCAGCGAGAGCATGATGGAATATGCGAAAAGAAGCAGTCCAGTGCACTTGTGCAAATGGCAAATAAAAGATCATTTCATTTCAGAAAACATTTATGGCTATGAATTAGTGACAGCATTTTAATTTATATTTATACTGTATTATAAGTCCATACATTTAGGGTCAGGTGTACTTGTAATTTAAGGTATATTCCAATGTGAAAATTGCATTGATACTGAGTGTTGTTGATAACAATATTTCTTGCATTTTATCAGTACGCTGCATTGTGGCTTCCTATTGTTGCACAAAGTTTGTATCACCTGAGCAGCACACTTGCAGAGTAATATCCGCCAGGAGGATACGATACCTACAGGCTGAAAGTGTGTGAAAGGGGCAAAGATAGAAGGATAGAATTTTTAGAACAGTGTAATTGGTTGGGGTGGAGAGTGAGGACAGGTGTGGAGCTATTGTTCTCTTTGATGGGATTATTTGCTCCTTTCCGCAGTGGAAATCAGGTATCATTAAGAGCAGCCAACTAAATTTACTATACATGGATTTCTTCCTTCCTTTCTCCTAAGATTGTGTAATTAGGCATGGTCTGTAATTAGGAGCAGAGACGATAGCCGTGGCCCTCTCCTGTGTACTCCAAGAGCATCTGCTGAATAAAAATCTATTTTTTTTGTGTGTAATAACTCATCTGTTAAAACTAGTTTAACAGTCAATTATCAAATACTACCTCTAAAAATGAGAAGCACATACCAGCGCCTAATATCTCACATGGTCATCTTAAAATTGTATTTACTGTGACAATGCTATGCATCTTAAAATACAGGCAAAACTGCAGTCAATTATTTACACGGCATGCAAAACAGGCAACCAGCCAGACATCTCAATATCGCCATCTTCACAAAGGGGATGTCATACGTTTTTTTTAGATGTCTTCAGCAATTCCTGTAACTTTACGTTTACTTATTTCACAGACCGTTTTCATTCAAAGTGACGTACATTTCTGGGAACCCAGGGTCAGTCAGTCCCTGGAGCAACTTCAGGGCCTTGCTCAGGGGCCCAATGGTGAAATCAATCTTCTAACCATGAGATTTGAACTGACCTTCTGATCAAAGGATAATATTCTAGATTTATTAACAAAAGCTGTAATGAATTTACCTGAACAGATTTTGTTGAAGAAATAAATGCTTAATTAACAATATATTAAATATGAATAATTATCTAATTTATAGAAAATGCAAATAAATGAAACCAGTAAAATAAAACAAAAAATCTTTTTTTTTTATGCCCATCACATTCCTCTTCGGAGGACAACTTTATTTTAAATTAAAGTTACAGTGTAACAATATTCAATTCCAGCGTGGCCACTCCGAAGTCACCCGCCCAACTACCACGATTATACAAAAATAAACAAATTAATTAATTAATCAAAATTTTTAAAAAGGGGGAGGAGGAGACAGAAACAATAATCATAAAAATAACAGATATTAATCACCATGAGGAGAGAAAAAAAATCGTAATAAAGGTGGGATAGAGAAAACAAAGTGTAGGGGAATGCAGAGTACAAACAACAATGACACACATAACACTCATTAAAAGGACATCAAACAACAAAACAAAAACTCTCTGGTAGAGTTTAAAACATCACAGACCACAACATACTACTGACATGGACATTTGGGTCAGAGACAATCATTGCCCATCTTCTCTACCACAGGTGCTCTTCCTCTCCAGTAACAAATGATTTCAAAATCATTTCAAAAATGTATAATTTTTCCTCCTCTGTGTTTTCTGTCAGTTACCGCTTTTCTACATATTTGCTCAGCATGAATACCGTGAATCTCCAGATCTTCAAAGCTTTGATGTTGAATTTAAGTCTGAGAGCCGCAGACATGAAAAAGCCGATGTAATTCACTGGTGACCCTCATTACCGGGGCACACCGTGTTTAATCTGAGGGAGATTTGCACCAGATCAACATTAACACCATATGGATGCTTTATTACTAACTAATAATGCCTGGAAACGTGAATGTTTTTCCCTCATGCTACTTTGAAGTAATTTAAAAGCCACACTGTCAGTAGTCTGTCAGGTGATTTTGCACAGATCCAGTGGGAACATATTTCACAGCTACTTCAACCTGAAGAGATTTCTGGTAAACAAGGTCCTGCTCAGACGTTTGGTGTTGTGCATGTTTCACTCAGGGGAATCTGGAAATGAAATCTGTCCAGATTCGCGTTGATAAAAAGAGTTTAACCTCCCTAATCTTGCCGTAGTCCTTTAACAATGAAACATCATTGTGACTATATTCTGTGAGTTTTCCTTTCAATGTGTCATGTGACACATTTTAAAAGATAGGGTCTCAAAACCTCTAATTTTGTCATTTATTTGGTTTACTTGGTTGAAGTTACCATCTGGCAAAAGTGTGCTTTGGTAAATTCCTGGTTTTAGTTAGTTTTTATACACTGGCTTTCATACCAGGCTGCATTTGTACCATTAAATTACACGTGACTTTGGAGTTCAAGCTATTACCGTGTTTAGATGTACAGCTGCATGTATTAATTAATAACTGAGCTTAGCTGAGAAAAATGCGCAAATTAATCAACTTTGCACAATTAGGCATCTACAGGAATGCAGGGCAAAGCCGGTTTGGCCCACTCGCTTAGGGCTCTATAGGGGAACGATGAGGCATAAAGAGCTCTTTTTGTAATTTTCCTATAATTTTCTGAAGATGGTCCACAGCATGTAGAGTGGGGGGGGGGGGTTGTACTTTCTGATCACACAAAGAAATCTGGCTAAAGACTTGGAAAAAAGGTGAAATTGGAGCGGTTTTAGGACTAAAGCCAAATGTTTGCTCTACTTTGCTTCCTTTATTAGCTCTAGAGGTATTTCAGACTCTAAGAATTAAAAGTGAGGGAATCATTTGCAAATGAATACAGCTGCAGTTGTGAAAATATAACTCTGAGCTGAGTGTGCGACACTGGAACAAACGCTGGCTTTGTTGGGAGAGAGGGAAGAGAAGTTCTCTGTTAATTTATAACAATCTCACAGCATTTCTACCTTGATGCCAAGGCAACAACACTTTTGGGTGCTAAATTAAATTTTGTTCTTCCACAACAGAATCCGGGCCCTGGCCTAAAAGAGTCAGCTTCCTGTTTTGGTTGTTCCTGCGGCTTTTCCGTGGCGTGTGACAAGCATGCGGGAGGCACAGTGAATAATTATTTTGCAGTACTTGTCATGGTTGATTCAATTCGTTTGTGACAGGCCTAGATTACGGCACAGGGGACGCCGGTGCCCCGAACTCTCCATAAGTGGGCTGCTGTCGTCCGCTTTACATGCAGCGCCATGCGTGCAGAGAGCTCAAAGTCTACGAGACCCTCCAGGGAACAGCACTTATGCATTTCTGCAACATATCAGTTGTACATTATGCGCTTTTGTATGTGTAACCGATTGAATTGCTCCTCAATTGCTCTCACTTGTGTATGTTTTTGCTAAAAAAGAGGAAGCCGGCACAGCGTTCCACTTTTAAGCGCTGCCTTATGAAACCAGTGCAGCAAGAGAGGAAACAGATATTACATAATCAAACTTGAAGGCAATTCAATTACACGGAATACATAAAAAAATAACTCATAAAGAATCTCCTGTCATCAAAACAAAAAGAAACACCTACATCACAAACAAATTGATAACAAAAACTATAAAAATAAAATAAAAATAAATTTATGTATGGAATTCTAGCACAAAGGAAAATGCATGTTATAAATTGTGAACCCAACAGAACACAGATATATGGACAGTTAAACTGCGCTCAAAGTGTACCAAAAAAGCACATACTTAATATCATTTATGCCAACACAATATAAGCTCGATTATTGGTAGTAAAATAAAATGACACATACAGAAACAAAAACAGAAAAATAAATAAAACATAACTATTTATTTATTTAATAATATCACTCGCCTGAATAATACCACTGACCCTGTTTAATGAATAATTTAGGGAAATGAGCTGGCTTTGTTTGCGTTTGTTTTTGTGGCTTCACTGGAAAAGTTCCACATATATAATTTGCTTTGAGATACCTGTTGCATTTTGTTATACAAAAGCATAACAAAAGCATTGTCTGTTCTTCATAAAAGAATTCATAAACCGCGATAATATCCTAAATGCTATTACACAGTAATATTTTATTACAGTGTACAATCAATTAGCGAATGGGAAAGAGACAAAATCTTTATCGTGCTTTTAGATACCAAAACGCTACAAGTATCTCAAGGCAAAAGTAGCCCCAAGCTTCTATTGTTAAATGAGCCACCCAAACCATAGTCATGCCTCTGGATGGGGGGGGGGTGCCTTGCTGGGTCTCAGCCTTCAAAGTCATAGGCATCATGACATCATCACCAGAAGGAAGCAAAATGATTGACCATTTTTACTTTTGGCAAGCTCATGAATATTTATGAGCATATTGACTTTAACTCTGTTTTGATGATTGGTGATTGCAGTACACTGGGAAAAAAAAGTTTGTAGGAGATTTGCAGTTCACATATGAGTGTGTTTTTAAGCATTAGTGGTAAACCTTCCTGCAAAATGACCTCAACATACACTTGATTTAAGTTAACTGCTTATATTGTCTTTAAAGTCCAGCATATGCTAAATTGCTATAGCCTGCACTGCTGGACTTACCAGAAATAACACTGTTGTGTTTTAAGCGAGAGCACGTGGACTGCATTTTGAAACTGTCGCTTCGGAGGACACATCGCTTCTTCCTTCTCATTCGGTACATTTTCGTGATGAGTGCCCTTAGCCGGGTGCTAATATCTGCGATGCCAGTGAGCCCTAGAGCGGCCGCATTCAGAGCTGCAGCAGACCCCCATGGCTCCCTATCCCCACCTCCAGGCACGTGATGAATGAATGCGGGTTCTATTTCCCCTGGTGACTGACACTGCTAATACAATATAAAATGTAATAAAACGCTCTTGCTCTGGGGATAAAGACGCATGATTTACATGCGTGGGCATGAAAAAGCAAGCATGCCATTAAAAGCACAGGTGTTAGGAGCCCACTCCGGCTTTGGGGCCTGATCGATAACACTGCTTTAACACGGCTGGCCACGCCGCCATGATCCATTACAGCCACTGCAGCACGGGGATCTGGAGAAAGGGGCCCATTTATGCAGTACATGCACAGGAATGCTGCATTTAGAGTACTGGTGTAGACCGTGACCCTTTGGGGCCAGCAGTGTGAGTGCGGGGCCCCTCAGAGGCTACTGTCTGTCTGTGGTAAAAGTTATTACTTTAACATGGCTATAACAATTTAGCATATTATTATTATTATTATTATTTATAATAATAATAACAACAATGACAATAATAATGATGATACTGATTACTGTAATTATTAGTTATTATTATACACATTGTAAATAACAAAAAGATATCTGGTTTCCAAAGTTGGTTCCCTTTATTCCCCCTGCATTAGTTCATCTTTCTTTCACTTTGGAGTTTGTGGTTAATGTTAAAAAGTGGATTTCTGCTCAGCAAGACCCAGGGAGGTATAGAGGTGCATCGCTTGATAAGCAAATGAATATTTCACTCATTGGCACGACGGAAGCCTCAACAGACAAGTGGTTTATTTTGGTGAATTAATGGGAAACCCTTTTGAGTGCATTGCCCCTTTCCCACTAAGCCACTGCCATGAAAATGAACTATTAATCTGCTTCCCAATGGAATTCCTCTCTCGGGACCCGGGGCTGACAGCCTCAGTACTATAGTTGTTGTGTGGTCAACAAACAATTTTCCTGGGCTTCAGTGGCTTTCAAAAGCAGTTTTTCTTCCCCCCGATCATGTGAAAAATGTAGCTGTCAAAGGTTCCTTTCTCCTTATGGCCTCGCTGAGTCAGATGGAGAGTGTTAGAATTTCCAAATGTGTTAATCCGAGAGACGGAAAAAGGCTGGACCATGAACAGAACCTCATTCTTTGGCACTGATTGATTTTCTTTACACCGTTTCCTCTCCGTTTTTTTCCTCGACTCTAAGCAGACGCTTTCACTTCCTCTCCCCTTTTCTCCCTATAGCTCACAGTTTCGTGTAAAAAGCAGAGCGGAGCACAGCTTCGCTCCACCGTGCAGATTAGGATTCAGATTAAGTCCGATCACAGCCTTCGCTACAAGACATTCTGTCACCCATAAATCGGACGTCCTCATCTGAGAGCTACACTCGGTACTTTTAGACGCTAAAATTAGCCATACAGTGCTTTTATCTGATTGTCAGACAGAGATCTTCATATTGCATGAGTGACAAGCAACTTCTCCAATTTATAATCATCAGGAACATCACAAGAAACATCAGACTTAGAATAGTTTTATTTGCCCTGTACAAAGAGTACGAGGAATTTGTTTCGGTGTTGGTGCTGGTATACAGTAGGGCTGGGCGATATGACCTCAAATCAATATCACGATTAATTTTACCTCAATAACAATTAATGAACAATTATTTTGTTTTTATTTGTTTTTTGCCCTCATATTTCACTAACAATGTGTGTACTGTAAATATGCTCAACTATTAAAGATGATTTTAAAATAACTGAAGGAAACACACACAGATGAACCATTTATGGTTATTTACTCAATATTTCAAGCAACTGAAATCAAAGCACGAGTCACTTGAAATGAAAACGTCTTATGAGAAAGGTCACGTTTTAGTTTTAATGTAAAAAGCAAGTTCCCTGAAAAAGTAGAAAATAAATAGTTTGCATTTCCTGCTAACAAAATTAATTAACACAGTACTGTGTATAAAATATGGCTTATTGTAGTTTCGTTGCTGCATCCCGGTGCCTTGTTTTTGGTCATTCATCATACGCTTTGATGAATCTATGTTTGTCATTGAGAGGAAATGACTTTGTGTTTCCTGTCATGTTTTCTGTGCATGTAGCCTTAGCCTCAGGTAGCTAGCCAGAAGCAGAAGTGTTACCGCAAGACAAAGCAGGCAAGTAAAAATCAGTATAGACGCTCCTCTATTGAAACACTTTCAACTTATGAACTTTCAGACATACGAACGAAGAGGACTGTAAGTCTAAATTGTGTTCCTTGGGCTCCTGTTTCCTGTCCACAACATAATTTTTTTTCTCTGTGGTAATTCCGCCTAGTACAACTTCTGGGCGCTACTCCCACCACACAGCAGCATAGTGTGCGTACTCCCAGCATCCTATCTCTTCGTACTTGCGTATGCCCTTAAAATGATGTTGAATAACGACTTACGAACATTTCAAGTTATGAACGGCCATTCAGAACGTAATTCATTCGTAAGTATTGGAGCATTTGTACCGTGATTTTGATTTTTTCCATATGTTGTTATGTATAAAAAGACACAAAAATAACACTAATTGATTACTATATGCACTTTTTAAAACAATATTTGTACAGGAATCTATCTGTCCCAAGGTTTTTGATCCATATAAGGTTGATCACTATAAGCGATTTCCACTGTATTTTAAATATTGCTAGAGTTGAAGTCGATTGGTGGTATTACCTTTGGTAGCTGAAACTGTTTTTCCACAGTGTTTACATTTGACCTCTTCTTCTTCTTTGTCGTCTTCACCAAAACCATAATGCGTCCAAATGATGGACAACAGCGTTTTTCTTTGGCACGAATGGCTGCAGTCGCTCAGTCGGCTTGATGTTTGAGTTCTCCTTCATATTTCTTCCTCATCGCTGACTGGACAGAGTAGAGTCACACACAGTAGTATGTTTTTAAGGGGACCATATATGAACACACTGGGCAAAGTATTACCAGATATTTTTTTTTATAAAGCATTAACAAAATAAAAATAAAAGCCAAAGTAGCCGATGTGGGAAAGATAAAGGTCGATTAGAGGTCCTGAATGCCGGTTTTGATTACATTTACATTACATTTACATTTACAGGATTTGGCAGACGCCCTTAGCCAGAGCGACTTACATAAGTGCTTGAGACTCTGCGATGAATTTCCGATGCTAGCTCAATAAGGACCCAAGCTATGAATACCATCTGTCTGAAAACTCCGTTGAGAAGTGCAGAATTTTTTTTTTTTTTTAAACACACACACACACACACACCAGAAAAGAGCCGAGTAAGAATACAGAGGTACTTCGTCAGGTTAATTTTCATTTGAAAATTTGATTAATTTTCAATTAATTGCCCAACCCTAATATACAGTTTAAACATTCTGTCAAGACAAGGAAACATACACGACACAGAGACACAAAACAACAAACAGAATCAAAATTTAGAGAGAAAGAGAGAATACCAAAATAAGCCATTTATATACAAACAAATACACATGTAAGCATATAAATAAGGATGAAATGAAAAGATCTGGGGTACAAACACAGCCTTAGCTGTCATCATAGTGTCCTGAATCTGGGGCAGAATAAAATGCAGGTGGATGGGTGTAAATTTGTAACAATATGGAACAGATATACTACTGGATATACATTATACTAATGATTATACCCATGGATAAATGCCACAATACAATAATCCTTAGCTTTGAGGTTATGGAAAGATATTCATTTTCTGCAGTACTTTATTTGATATGGTGATTATCAGTGCTATGTTAATTTAGATTAACATTCTGCCTAAGATCATCTGAAAACTCCCTTTATTGACCCAAGCTAAGGCTAAACTTTAGCTCCTCCCCTGGCCCCGCCCACATCCCCCCATTTCCAGGCAGCCGGCAGCCTATCATCACTGACACATCACAAACAGGGCAGACACTGCTGGATAAGAATCATGTTATTAAAGTCTGGCACCAGACTGCAAATTACAGGTGCAGAGGAGTATATTGTGTGACACAATAATATTCAATGAAATATTTGACCTGGCACAAAGCAGTTCACTAACGTGGATTTGAATGCGCATTAGCAACTGGATAAAATACATTTCCTGCCATTTGCCTGAAAGATTTAGAAAATATAATGGAATCAACAGGACCTTTTACAAACATATTAAATTACATAATGGTTAACAATGGCTTAACTGGAAACAGCTGGAAATGCAGCAGTCAGCATTTGTGTGAAATAAAACAATGTTTCGATCGCGAAAATATGATTTATATTTGGTCCATTCTGCACAGGGTAGGAAAGTCATGTAGCAGGAGCTTCACAAAACATAGCACCACCCTACATTCCTTCTCAGTGTTTAAATGACCAGATAATCACCGCCAAAATCCGTCATAGTCCACTCTGTCCAGCGCTGCTTATTGTTGTTGACATCCATGCACCTCTGCTTGCTCTCAAACAATCACCATGAAATACCCACAATGGCCAACTTCCTGTGAGGTCATGCTGGTCAACTTCCTGTGAGGTCATACAGGCAACATTTCTTTTACTACATGAAAGTTATAGAGGACTTAAAAGGAGTTCAAATTTAAAAAAGTTGGAGGCTGAGAAACTTTCCATTTCATAAAATTCCATCCAAAATTAACAGCGTGCAAAGCCGATTAACGATACCAAATAACACGCATAACTCTGCCAGGCTAGCTATGAAATATGGGCACTCGAGTATTTTGCCATGTCAGAGGAAAGCTGGCGTAAATTATGGGTCGTCTTGAATGGTGTCTCTTGTCCACAGATGGCTGCTCACAGAAGAATCCCAGGGCCCACATAATTGTATCACTAATACACAGTAAGGCAATTAGTTGCGTAAGTGTGCTGTAATCACTGGGACACAAGAGAGGACGAAGAAAACACAGGAGGGGGAAGAGGAAGAAAGGGGCTAAAGAATTCCTTTCTCTGGATTCACACTCTGACAGGCATAATTAGGTATAACATAGAAAATTCCACAGTAGGGGGGCACAAGTTATACAAATGCAATTTTGTTGTTGCTTATGGCTATTGTTATGTGCGCCCAGCTTTTCTTACGCGAGGAATGAAAGAATGGGAGACTAAGAGGGGATTCACGGTCCGCGCTGTTCATTCACGTATCTTTAGGCAGCGGGGGAATTTGGCCGCAAAGATGTCATAAACAAAAAAGTAGTGAGGGTCTTTGTCCGATGGCGCCACTGATCCATACGAAGACAGGTGTGGATTCATCAGCAGAGAGAAAATTGACTAACATTATACGCATCTGTGCTGACATCTGAGGACTTTTGAAAAGATTAGAGGTGAAAATGCCTTGATGAATAAATGCAAAGTGGTTGATATTCCGCTATTTTAAAACCACAGACGGTTAACAACATCCTTCATATATAACTTACTTATGCAGAGAGTGTATAATTAAAGCCGGCCCATACATACATGACGGCAAGTGCAATAATTCTATTGAATGAAATGTGATTATGAAGAATGAGAAAGAATGGAAGAATGGGGAGTAGAAAAGAAAGAAGTTTTGAGAAGCGAGGTCAGCACTGGCAGTTGATTTGAAGAGCTCCAGTGGCCCCCACAATGGGCCGTGACATCATCAGGCATTGAAGTGCGAGACTGGGAGAGGGAGTTCTTTAAGAAGCAGGGCACTCACCAAGAGCCATAATTAAATTTGTGCTAAACATGCCCAGGGGCTTCCGCATTTATACAACCAACGCGCAGAACAATTTTCATGGGTGGGGTGCTGAATTAATCAGCTCTGTATGCTGGGGACTCCTGCACATTTCCTCTCCATGTAACTTTATTATACGCAGAGAGTCCCAGTCTCTGTCCACTCTCCATATTTGTCATGTGGTTTCCCACTGAAGGCCCTCCCATCTTTTGTGAAAGCCTGAAAGTCCGCCCCCCCCCCCCCCACCATCAGTATATGAATATCACCCCTCCAGCATTGGGAGGGGTTGTGTTGTGTTGTGCCCAATCTAAAAAGGTCATGTATGCCCTCGCTGCCCGATCTCATTTACAGACAGACTGAAACTGGAGTCAGGATTTTCCACAAGATTTAATCAACATTTTTACAATTTGAATCAAATCATATAAATAAGTTTGCAGCAATTTTGGGGAGAGATCTGTGGCTTGTGGCTGTTCATAGATTTTGGAGAGCCATTACAACACAAAATTATAACTTCTGCAGTAATTACCTTTTCAGCGAGTGTTTTAAAAGGACAATTACAGTGTGAGGGCATTTACTGCTACATATATGCAGGAAAGGAGAACCCACCATAGGAGATGTGGCTACTTTTTTCAAGGAAGATGAGCATTATTGTTTGGAATAACAAGTAAAAAAACAGCTGGAATGGAACAATATATAATTGGAATCATAAAAACAGAGACTCATCGAACTTAAAAGTGACAATTATGTTTGATAATATTTTAATAAAACTTTAATTAAAATATTTCTATATTTGCAGTTTTCCCATCATTTTCTAGGTATTTGTTGTCAGCATGTTGCAAATAATATAATTTCTCTGTAGTTTTTCTTAAAACACACTCCATGCACCCATTCATCCATCCATCCATCCATCTTCCAACATCTTATCCTGTTCAGGATCGCAGGCTCTGTTTTAATCACAAAACTGTTCAGTAGGTCCTTGTTCACCAGATAGATTCTGAATAGTACCTGATAGATAGGAACAAGGTTGGCATCAAGGGCTCAACAACCAGAATAAATCTAGAAGAGCAAAAACCTCAATCTTGGAAACAATCAGCTCAGTGAGAATAAACTTGTAAGTTTGTAAAATTTAGGGCGTGAATAATGATATTTTTATATTTAAACTCTTATAATTGCAATAGACCGGTGATCCCTCAGCACGCTATTACCACACACCGTGCATTATTTCCAGTTTAATGGAGCAAAATCACCAGAAAATAGCACAGTTGCCAGGATGTATAATTAAATGAATCATATCTCAGTCATGTTGTTTTCTGTTACTGCCATCTCAGGACATGTAAGCCTTGAGGTCACATGGAAAAGAACAGCGATTTGTAGATTCTCAAAAACAAGCCTCACATCTCCTAACATGTGCCATGACTGCTTAACATGGTCAAAGGTGAATAAAATATGTGGCTCTGCAACATATAGATTCTCCTGAAATGTGTGTCAGTATAGAACTATCCTTCCATAGTATGACAGCAGACTTTTATTGTAGCCAAAGAAGAATTATAAATGATAGGAAAAATAAGGATTGTGGCAGCTGTCTTCAATAATGTGGCCTTTGGACTGTGGTATTTTATTAAAAAGTATTCAAATTCCCCCCATGACCCAGTACTGACTAATCAGAAGATGGAATCAACGAGAAGACATAATTCATTAACTACTGGATCAGCCTAGAACTGGATAAAGTCGAGTTGTTTTGCGTTACAGGTCTATATATAGTGACTATATAAAATCTATAGTGACTATATAAAATAATCTTCTGTTATAGTACATAATTTCAGCCATATTTTCAGTCTACAACTAGAGAGTCTGCAGAGGTACAAGGGGCCATTTAATTTGATAAAAGTAGGAAAGTTTCTCTTCTGGCTATAAAAGTTGGGATTATTACTCTCGACCGGGTGATCAGGGATCTTGCAGCAACACATTTGACAGCATTAATAAGAGCTGAATTTTTGAAGTCAGGGAATATGCAGTGCAGAATGTTTTGACAGTAAACACTGCACCACGGCTGACTGTGTGGGGACTCTACTGAGACAGATTAAGAAGATTCCCACAGGTCAATGTTAGGAGATCAATTACGGAACGTTTTATCCCTTAGAACAAAATTAAGCTTGTTGAGATATAAGATTGTATTTCATTCACTTTTACAAGACCTTTATTTTGTGTGGGGGGGGGGGGGGAGGAGGATTGGATCGTTGCCCAGCTGCAGAACCTGTGGGACTAAATGTGTTTGCCCAGTAAACAGGGTATGACTCCACTGTGGACATTCAGCTTCACGGACTCGAAATCTGCTTACCGATTTCCTTTACTGTGTGGCCTGAGACAGGTCAAAAGGTCACCCTTTGTGCAGGGCATTCTGGGAGTGCTGACCCAAAGCTCCATGCAATATCCATCATAATTAATTCACCGGCCTGCTTCTGCCAGCTGACTGTGGACACCATATAAAGAGGTGAGAGGAAAACAACTTTTATTTTTGCTTTTAAAAAGTGCAATTTCTTCATTTTAACAAATAAAACAATGGCAAAGCCCGTCCGATATCTCTTTTTTTCTGGGGAAAGTTCAGAAATTTTATTTCTGACGTTAATGACAGTGGACCAAGTAAGAGCATCATAGAGGCAAAAACAAGTAGCACAGTTTTTAGCATAAAAATAATCATGTTCATTTTAAATGTTCTGAGAAAGAAGCATTTGCCTTCATTTGGCTGAGGGGAAATGAAATAGCCCTCGGGTGATTTAGCTGTGACCTTCCTGCAGTTTAAGGAAAGGCTTTCTGAGGCACTGGGAGCGTACCGAATGACCAGCAGCCCTCTGCTCTGGAAGAGGAGGAAGAGAGAGAGATGCTGCATTGCTCCAAACCCTCTGCCCGGGTCTCTGATCAGAGCTGGCGTCCCCTGCCTCGTGGCATGGTCCTTAAACATCCCTCTCTTATAAAAACGTTTGTGCTCACTGACACCGCTGCAGCTCTTCTCCGGGAGAATAAACGTGAGACAAAACAGCTGCTGGCAAGTGTGTGGTCTCTCTCAAAGGACAGAAAAGATTTTTTTTTCCCCCCATCCAACGTCTGCTCCAAAGCAAACGATTGCTTCAAAGTTATCATTGTTACATTTTAACCTCTGACACTGCGGTAACCACTTGGCTGAGAGACTAATTGGTGCATTCCATATTTCTGCATGGTCCCAGGGGGGGCGGCCCGTTTACTGCCCCATCAATCTCCGTATAGGTCATCTGCACGGGGGGCCAGATGGAACAGCCTTTGTGCAGGCGTGTAAGAGCAAGGTGGGGCGAGTGGATGTGGCCAGGGATACAGCAAGTGCCTGATGTGAAAATGAGGCTGTTTGGGGTTCAGCATAGCTCGCGATCACATGTTAAATGCCACATCCCCGCCGGATTTAGGGACACACCGGGGATTTGGAAACGCTGCGGAAAAGAAATGGTGGCGTCGCCTCACGTCTTTACTTCAAAGGGTGGGAAAAGAGATTCGACAGCAGGCTGCGTTTTGACAGTCATCCCGATGAGAGGGAATCAACAAAGCCCCGTTCCGGTACTAGCTCCGTCTATGGGAACGGCGCCTGTCGAAAGTCCCCCAAATCTTTAGAGGAAAGAGAGCTACCGTTTGCTCTTTTCCCGGGTGCCTGTCGTCTTAGCGTCCGGCTCCGCTGCCTGTAGCGAGCAGAGGAGGGGCGCCCTGGGGGTAATCTCCCGCTAAGCTACACCTATTTATCACAGGGGCCCATGATAAGAATCTGATTTAGAGGTGAACCCCGAGATGGGTCAAATCCTCACACAGACGGTAATGTGATCTTCAGCCGAGTGCAGATAACCTGGAACAATATGGAGGATCCCTGTCAGATAAATAAAACAAACTAGCTGTCTAATGGGGGGGAACTATGGGAGCAGAGTAGTTCTGCAGAACAAACACAGACATGCACGATGACCAGCTGGGGGGGTAGAAAAGGGATGGCTCCTGGGGTGGGGGGGGGGGGTCATCAATGAGAGGGAATGCTGACCTCACATTTACTTCTCTGGTGGGGGGGGGGGGGGGCTTTCTCAGACAATGTGTGTCCCCCAAAAGGCTGGCACACTTCGATGTTATTGGATGTGAATTCTGGTTGAAGCAGCCCACGCCCCCCCCCCCCCCCCCCCCATTTGAAAGTTTCGTGCTGTTCATATGCTCCTTCCAGCTCTTTCCACACCTGAATGTTATGGTATCTGCGGTATGATGCCTCCTTGCCTTTAACTTAATATTCACCATGTAAATCCCACTTTTATCATCAGCTGTGTTACAGTCTATTTTTTTAATGTAGCTTTTATCCAAACTGACATACAATGGTGAAATCACTCCGGCGACCAGGGGATTCAAACCGATTACCTTCTGATCACAGTTACAGCCCTGAGCCACACTCTGCCCCCACAACAATCTAGCCAGGTTTCCAGTCAAAAGCATCGCATGCACAAGCACACAATTATGCTTGTGCATTATAATTATGCATTATTCTGCTAAAAGATAAATCTTCACTACCTGCTCAACAACCAGCCGTGAAGGTACTAGAACCCTCAACCTTCTGATCCAAAGCCAGATACCTTATGCTTTAGGCCATACGGTCTCAGAGGGGTCCCCCTCGTGAGAAGCCAAGAGTGGGGGGTGACCTCCGCTGATAGACGCCTCTACCGATAATTCAAAAGAAGGGGTTAAAAAAGAATTATCCTGCGCTACAATGATACAAAGTCACGTTCCTCTGGAATGAATTAACGAGCTGGAGGCAGAATTAAGAGGCAGCCCCCTGGAAGATTTGTGGGGCCAGGCGGGGCGCGCTGGCATCGGCGGGCGTGCTAATCACCGTGTCAGTCTCCCCATCTCCCCCTCATTGCTCATTCTCAGGCTTCTCCCCGCATCCTGTCTCTCCGTCTATCTTGCCCTTTTCTTTATTGACACTCCTTCACTCTTCCCGCTCGTCCATTACTTCCTGCTCCGCTTTGGTTAGACGATACACACGTACAGCCTCCCCCACAACATTTCCAATCTTGCACCCCACCCTTCCTCACATGCACTTGCTTTCACAGTGACCTAAATACACAGACGTGGTATGATGACCTGTTGGGGTTAACGTGCTTAAATAGGGATGTTTTTTCTGTTCTGTCCTCTGCGCCGTCTGCAGTTACGTCTTCAGTCACGGCGATGGAGCTCCTTCAGGTCCCTGTGTGCTGCTGCTCCTCACCATTCACATGGATCACTGCTTGGCTTGCAGATACCTGAAGCTCAAAGGCAGCGGCTGATATGATCCAGATCTTGGTCATAACTGACATTCACCGGTCCAATCAATCATGGTTAGCGGATGTCTCCGTGCTCCATTTTCTGACCATGATTAGATGCAAATAACAATATTAATAGTCCATCATGTCACTAATAATGTTATAAGAAGAGAAAAAAATACTAAAAGTATTGTACTTTATACAGTTATTAAAACTGGAAAGTTTGATTTTATTCAAAACTTTGCGTACTTTTAGAGAAAGGTGTGTCTGTTTATGCATGGATTCCTATGTATAAATGTAGTCTTATCATGTAAATTGATTTTAATTGCAACATTAGCAGAGCCCAGGTTTGTCCGCAGAGCTTTTTATTGTATTTATTGAAGGAAGAAGTTGGGGATTTCAAACACTGTTCACTTTGTTTATCTATGTTTATCTTTGGTGACTTTTATCTTTGGTTTATGACGTTTTATGACGTTCGTATGTTTCTGTTACCTGAGGCCTCATTTCAACCACTCAAGAAAGGAATTTGGTGTATAATTGAAGAGTGATACGTAAAAAGGAAAAAAAAAATTTTTTCAGGAATGTCTCTGATATAGGCTGTGGCCCTCAAAATATCTTATTTAAGGCAAACTGGATTGGAACATTTCTGTTAATTGGCAAAATTTTAATGCTTATTTATTGCGTGGGTTGATTATGGAAAATAACATAGAATGTAAACCCTGTTCCTGAGAAATATAGAGTGTTTATAGTTGTATGTTTGACTTATTATTACACGAAATGGGGGCTTAATTTGAAACTATTCATCAATCCTTTCTGCTGTCCTACCCATTGGTGCAACGAGGAAACTAAAATGGAAATGAAATAGAGAGATATAGACAAATTACATATTACTATCCGAGAGTAAGATGTATTGATTACATCCTTAGATCCCAGAGTCTGCAGTTTAAATAGTTGTTTACGCTATAGTATAACTAGCTATGTATTTAATCCAATACGAAAAAGCTGAGCGGAACTGTATAGTAAAATCAATACTTGTTGTTTGCCCTGTCTTTAAAGCCATTTTTAAATGGTTTGGTCTCTTTTACATGAGTGTTCATCTGCTTTCTGCAGTGATACTTACCTGCAGTGTTTATATTACCTCTGTAGGGTGACAGAAGGGCTATGTGTAGCTTGACGATGCAATGCAAAAGTTTTGGGTTCAAATCCCAGGATGCACATGTGGATTGTAACTCCCTCCACTAGTGTAAGTTGTGCTGGATACAAGATTCAGATAAACAAACAAGAAGGTCCAGGCTTCACTGGGATTCATATTCATGCTGCTCCAGTTTTCCGCAATTTAAACTAAAGATGTCAATTCCGGCTCCAGGATAAAATCCTACATCTACAGCATGTGCTTCTGAAATGTTAGTGCAGCTTCACCAAACTTCAGCTGGTAAGCAGTTGGAAAGCGGCTGTCAGCTGATACCAGAAGGTGCCTTTTATTTACTGTTTATCATTCTCAGGCACCTCACAGCTGTGTAAATCACCATGCTAAAAGTGCCATGGAAATACAGCCTGGCACCTTGAACACAACCAAGGGAATGCTGGAGGTCGGCTCTGAAGAATGATGAGCTTGCTTACAGAGATAGGTAGTTCAGGTCCAGAGAGTGAAAGTCCACACCAAGATTTGGTTTCAACCAACCAGTTCAGTACTCTGTGACTATTTATACTCAACTGGTTGGTTGAAACCAAATTTTGGTGTGGACTTTTAGTCTCTGGACCAGAATTTTCACCTCTGGGGAAATACTGTTTAATGATTCATTGGAATCACTTTATAAAGAAAGGCGGAATATCTTAAGGAGAACACAACTGAAACAGGCTCTTTTCCACTGAACTTTTTTATTATTTAGAAATTAAATGTCCTGTCAAGAGTTTATCTTCAGAGGAAGCACCGAGAAGTTGTCATGTTTAAGATGATTGCATGCAAATGAATTCTGATATCTCATTAATAAGATAAGAATGATTTATTGAGCATAAAGAAGATAAAACCTGCACTTTATACCGCCTGTAATATGGCTGACTTACATGAGGAACATATCATGGATCCACCTCTGCTTTAATATGAGAGGAGAAGCTGTGGACAACATTTTAATTTGTCAAAATAAAGGGCCAAAAACACAATGACAACATTTTTAACTGCGGAAAAAAATATTTTTTCCTGTCCTAAGGAATCACTGAATAAGCTCATCTGGCAAAGGTGACAATAAATATCAGCTATGGAAAAAGGTATTTCATACAAGCCATTGGGGCTGTACCTTGTCATTCTGTACCTTTTCTGCATTGGATGCCTGACACAGTTGCTCAGAATCCAGCTGCATTGAGCAGAAATGGACTCCCCAAGGTACAAACAACATTAATGTACCCCGTAATGTACCTCGGAGTCAATTTATGTACCTTAAATGGTACAATTACCTACAGCTAGGGTACAGTTAGCAGACCCTTGAGGGCACAGCGCCAATGACAAGCAAGAGTACAAACTGGTACCCTTTTTCTGACAGTGTGCCTTGACGTTGCAGTGCGTCTTGTCGAATTTTGGCACTGTCTTGTGTTATATTTAGTGAAATGTATAATGAATGTAAAAAAAATTGTATTTTTTTCCAAAATAAAATGGTGATATTTAATGAATATTTAATGTTTCTTTGAGGCAAGTATCAGTCTGCTGCTTTAGTAAAGACTATGCAGCAGTCAGTGATGCGGTCATTCACTCAGTTTTGAATTAAAGTTAATAAACTTAAAAGACAGGAAGTTCCTTCCCTCCCTGAAAAATAAAATTAAAAAAAAAAGTCTTGGGGGTGGGGGCAGTACGGTGATTTCTTCTTTTTAAGTTATTCTTTCTAGTGTAACAAGGAGCAGAGGAAGTCGAGCGAGTGCCCAGTGAAGTGGTTCCTTGTTAGGAACACCCCCCTGCCCCCCATACCCCCATGCTCTGTGAACATACTCCAGAAAGACAAACACGCACACATTAGCCATTAACATTTGCCGAGGGCCAGTCGGCGTTCCTGCCCCGCAAACGCGTTGGCTGCCCTCGCGAAAGAGTCACCCCCACGTAACATAAGAGAAGTTAACTCTTTGAAAGATGCTCCAGTGAAAATGTACAGGTGTGCGCTGCTCTCTGGAGAACTCGTTCCTCCTGCGGATCGCATTTCCACGGGCTATCAGATGGCTTATTTAAATTAATGTCGGTCACAGGAGGAACTGCCGGAACAAAGATGCCATTGCTGGTGTCTCTTCCCCTCTCCTCTCTCTCCTGTCTAATAGACTCTGGTAGCTTTTTTATTATTTAAATTGAGCAGGGGAACAAGAAAAATGGATGTGCATTGGTTTGTCTGGAGCCACAGAGCAAAAAAAGAAATTCTTATTAAAGACAGAGGGGAGGAGTAGCTAGGAACTGTCACTTTCCTCTGAGTGCCTGTGGCTGGTTCTCACTCACCCCTGGTGGTCTGAACTAAGCTCCTCAGTCAACAGAAATATTAAGTCACACACAGACACACACACACAAACGCGGAGCACTGGCTGCCTGACACAGCTGGTCAGAATCTATCCGCATTCAGCAAAATTAACATATCATGATCCAAAAAAATAATCACCGCCACAGAAACTCATACGTTAGGCACATAACACCCGTTATGTAAATTCAACAAAACATAGCTGCGTTTTTAACGATAAAAAAAAAATGCGATGCGTTCAGCCGAGTGCGTTGAAAAGTTTCTCCGACAAAGTTAAAAAGAAAAAACAGCATTCAGCTGTCCTCTACACGTCTTTACTGCTCCCCCCACATAAACGTGCACAAAGAGCAAGGTTAATCGTCAAAAGGGTTTTTGTGCCTCTTGACCACACTTTGTGTAGCATCAGGCTAAAAAGGGGTTCCTTGTAAATTTTACTAGAGCGGTGTCAAAAAGACTACCATCGGAGAAGCAGTAAATACCCCTACAAGGTCTGGAAGCGAGGCCATTCTTTCTTGCTCCAGGCATTGAATTAAGCCAGCCTGTTTCCAGTTAGACAGTCATTAAAGAGATCTTACAGCCACAGCAAATGGTTTCCTGTCCTGAGTGCTTAACTCACGTTGTAGGAAATTTCCAAGGCTGTAAAGGGTAAACCAAACTTCCTGAAACTTTTTTTTTTTTTTTTTTAAAGTTAGCATTGGGGATGGGCGGCACCATGTGATCAATTGTGGTGGCCAATCAAATGGGACCCTGTATAAATCATTGAGCTCTGAAGCACACAAAGCACATTTACTGGAAAAACCTCTGAGCCAACAAAAATTGCATTGCTTACCCTGAATGGTAAAACATCATCATCTGCAGGGATGAGCAATAAGTAAAATAAAATAAAACGATGAACATTCATAATGGTATGTATGCAGTGGTTATATTTATGTAGTGACACGTGTGTAAAATAGAAGCCACGTTCCAAAATTCCTCATAAAATTGTTGTCATAGTACAGTGGCACATTAATTCAGTAGCTTTATCATAACCCAGCATGAAAGCTTCCAGGTTATGGGTTTGACTCAGTCTACAGACCTGTGCTGTTGTGTGGGTTTTATGAGTAAATGTGACTGCATGCGGACTGATCGGTGCCACCGCCATGGTTTTACCCTCTTTTACAGTGACGCTGACTCAATAAGCAGGAACCCAAGCTGATGACTGCATCACCACACATTTCAAACCCAACATAAGCAGCGATCTGTGGAGTCACAGTAGATCAGGGTACAAACCAAACCCCCACGTCTGTCTGAGAGGGACACTTCATTGTGCAGCCGCTTCTCCTTTTTCCTGTTTCAGGCCACAAGGCCCCTAATTAGATAGCGGGATGATAAAGAGGTTTCTTATTTTCTCAGCAGGAGAGCACCTGTTCAGACACTCCTCATGTGACCAGCCATTGTCTGCTCCGTGGCCGGCTGCCGCGATTGGGTTTCCCGCTGTGCACAGGCTTGGGGACAGGAACAGGCCGTGTTCAGGCCACTCCACCGCCTGCATTAATCACTCCAAGCCAACGTTTATATGAACGGAAGTGCGTATACAGTCCCGCAGTATTTTTATAGGTTGCCAACTTCATACTGGGCTCTGAAGTGGCATAAGCTGACGTCACCAAACGGTAGCAAAAATACTGAATCATTTCCTTAAAGGTATAGCCTTATGACTAACAAAGTAAAGTTCCCACATATGGTAAAAAAAAAACAGGATATTCCATAACTGGGGGCTGGCTTGCATATGTATCGTTTAACTTAAAAGGGTATATTTGTAAGAACCTAACTGGGGAAATGAAAATCTAAAATATATTTTAAATAAAAATAGAGGCAGATCATTATAGATCCATTAAACACTGAGTCTAACATGCTTACTTTGTAATAATAATAATAACTATCAATAAATATATCAACACTGTGTTGATATATATGCAAGCAACTTAAAATCAACTAAATAATTGGTGAAAATATTGTTTGGCAAAAAATAAGAGTGCTAATCAATTGACTCAATTTAACAAATAATAGTTCAGAGAGGATGCACTTTAAATGTTTGGGTTTTCACAAAGCCATCTTAAAATTGCAGGCTGTGGTATGACTCCAACAAGCAGGGGATCGCATTAATGTGAAAGGCGCATTTCCTTGAACAAAAGACACTGAAAGAACCCTGTAAGAATAATGACCAACAATGGATTATAAATGTCCCATAGCATGTTATACATGGTCAAGAAGACTGTGGCTCTAATTCACAGAATTTCCCCATTGGGGATTTTAGGGACTGGCTGTAACAGTTCTAATAACTAATCATCTAATTATTTTCATCAAATTGTAAAAATTTGTCAAACATTGGCAGCTGCTAAGTTTGTCAGTTTACGCAATAAATAAATATACAATGCATAAATTTATGCACAATTTTTTTTTCTACATTATACTAAATATATTGCAGCAAAATTAATTTGACTTCTAAGATTGATTAGGAATATTATAATACTCAGTGTACTAATCATAAATGAACCAGCTAATAATCATTCAATGGTCATTTGATCTCAAATCAAACACAAACAAAAGGTCAACATATCCGTGTGAGAATGGGGGAAACAGGGACCAGGGCCGCCATCTGCCCGGGGAGGGTGGGTCAGGTGACCATCATTGTTTGTGCTGATTCGCTCCACCTGTCCCACATTACCAGTGTCCTTATATCTTCGCACGTTGTGCTTTTGACAGTAAACCTGAACCAGAGCCGCCCCCCCTTAACGTAGGATCAGGCAGATTGGAGGTGCCTACACTTAACCACAAAAATGTCAATGTCATATTTGTTTATTTGAATTGCTTTTGCTGTCTGGAATCCTCCCTAACTCTTCCATCTTCTGGTTTCCTTCCTGCTTTTGCTCCTGAAAGGGGAATCCCAAATTATGCTTTTGTCCACTCCAAACCAGGGACGGATTACGGACCGGGCCAGCGGGGCCGCTGCCCAGGGGCCCTTGGGGTGCGGGGGCCCGTGGGGCCCCAAGCCCAAAACACTTTGCAACGCTTATCAACAATGTATTTTCGTTTGTCTATTTTAGAGGGCCTACATTCTTTGATCCTCTGCCTACAAGGGCCCCTGACCCTATAAGGAGGGCGTTTGGCTGCCAAGGGCCCTTGAATTGTGGTGGTGGTGGTGGTGGTGGTGGTGGGGGGGCCCTCTCAAACGTTTTGCCCAGGGGCCACACAACCCATAATCCGTCCCTGCTCCAAACCCCTCGAGTTACATGATTCTGTTTAATGAGTCCAGCCCTGGATGTACACTAACTCTTTGATATCATATATTACAAACCTCTTCTTATACTGCAGCCAATCAGAGAAAGGCCCCACATTCACTTAACCTTCAAGCCCCCCCACCCCAGGCATCAAGCCAATCTCTCTTCAGGAAACTAGAATATTAATATTAATCGCAGTAACACACATGAAATACATCCAGCAGAGTCATAAATGTAATGTGTTTCTTTTTCTGGGGTATCTCATCAAACTTTCCAGCATTTCTGAGAGCTTAATAGTACATTTTATTTTCAGGCTCATTCAGTCAACAATGCATCAAATTCAAATGTGCCATAATCTGTCCACTTACTCACAGGCAGGCAGTGCTAACTGAGACAAAATCCACACCACGTGTGAAGCGAACTCATATGGAAATGACATACATTCCAATTTTATGTTAGAGCACAGTCTTTGCTCTGGAGAATGACACAATTCTGAGAAGGCTGGTGACGATAAAGTCAATGCCATTTCACAGAGGTAATTACCAATGAGCACTATTAAAATGTAATCTCTTCCTGTAAAAAAATGCGTGAGTCTCTGTTACTGTGAGGTACTCGATAGGCACTGAGCACCCTGAATAGCTAATACTGTCTACAAGTCACCTTCAAAGTATACCATCAGACTTACCCTTTATAGAGACATTATAAATTGGAAAAATATGAACCAAAATATTCTTCTACACACTTAATGAAAGTGAGATAAAAACAGCTCACAAGAATGAAGCTCTGAATCGGCTTTATCCTGCAAGAACAAAGATATCTCTACGCAAAAGAGAAAAAAGAACAACATTGTTACTATTTTTTGCACAAGGATAAAAGTGAATGAAGTGAAAGAGAAACACATTTGTAATTAAACCAGATCAACAGATACAGCTTCAGTTAATCAACGTTTAATCTAAAAAACTGAAATGATTGAATAAGTGAAGTTTTTTGGGTTTTTTTTTTTTTGGGGGGGGGGGATTATATTATTTGACACTAGAGAGCTGATGATTATGTTGCCTATATCAGCTATCCTTCATTGCCAAAGATTGACACTCAAGTTCCTTTGTCGGGCAATTATCCAAGGGCTTCATTCAATCTTCATTATCACCAAGTCGTATTTCAATCAAACATGCTATCAGAGCAGGAATGTGCACTTAAACCCTTTAGTTAATTTCCCTTTAATTGGCAGTGGCAGTTGAGTCATAATTGCACAACAATTAAACATATTTTGCATATCCTGATGCAGGAAACCATAGGCCAGTTGGGGCATCTAGTGGCATCATTCCAATTGCAATATGCTTTAGTTGTGATCTTTAATGTTTTAATGCTTCCATAATCTGTTTGGGCCCTTCTTAGTCATGTCATGTGGATATTAGCAGAGATGCTAAAGGGGGTTAATGCATTAGCACAGTGTTTACCAACCCAGTCCCTGGGGACCCACAGACATTCCATGTTTTTGCTCCCTCCCTGCTCCACATTTTTGCTCCTTTCTAAGCTCCCTGTAAATGTGGACTGTCTGTGGGTCCCCGAGGCCCAGAATGGGAAACACTGCATTAGCAGATTGCGCTGTCCACTCTTTCTACTATTTTCCTGGCCAGCTTTTCACCTCCACACTGCTGCTGAAGGTGTGATGCGGCAAGCGGATGACCTGTCTCTCGCTGGGCTGCGGCGTGCTATCTGGCTGCTTGATTGCACTGAGCAATCTGTGTTTAGGTTCACTGTAGGACATAGGATCTGGTACAGAATGATGCCTGCTAGTTTGTGTGATCTGTATTTGTAGTATGACATTAGATTCTCACAGCACTGAGGGATGTCGAAAGTTCCAGAATCAGCATCAACCCTAAAGGCCCGACGGAGAGATGTCTCAGTGCTGGGGCGAGAGCAAAAATGTGATGGAAAGGGGCTTGTAAGCTTTACAGGAAGCTAATTGTGCTTCAAGTTCAGAGACAACAACCATTTCTAAAACTTTAGCTTAAAAGAAATTTATCCATAAGATTTTTAAATATAGCAAATCAATCACAGCAATCAGGCACTGGTTAAATACGTTGATAATGGGAGTTAGAATATCACGTTTCAAGAAGTGTGGTGTGGACTGACAAAAGATGAGTAGATGTAATGGAGGAATAAAGCAGGAAACAGGAGGTACAGGATGAAATCCAGGGCAGGGAGATGGAGAGAGATTGGTAGGAAGCAGTGGTTCCCATTCCAGTCCACAGGGACCCCCAGACAGTCCATGTTTTTTTGCTCCCTCCCAACTCCCATAGAGGGAGCAAAAAAGTGGATCTGGGGGTCGATGAGTGCCAGATTGGGAAACACTGGCATAAAGGTATTAGTAGATGGCATCAATGAAGACAAAAATGAAGAAACAAATCTTACAACTCATATATCCAAAAGATGCAACATTGTGCAAGTCAGTGACAATAATTCACGCTATGGTGATAAACGGCAGCCAGGCCGCCACCCCCGGCTCTGATTGGGCCTTAGACAGGTAGCAGTAGCTGCAGCCAAAGGGAGTCGGCAAGTACAACTGTGACTGGCTGTTTGCCAGGATTCAGGAACCAGGAGCACGTCAGGGTTTTTGTGGGTAATTAGAAGTTAAGGTAGTGAAGAACTTGTCAGCTCATTAAACCCTGTTACATAATAGTAGAACTTTCCACTAATTAAAATTAAAGAATGGATTACCAATATTCCCTGTCTACTGTGGAACAAATAAATAATAAACTTTCCCAGCACACCCTTCACGATTAGGGGAAATGCGGCAGAAATCCGCAGATTCCGTCTATCCTGGACAGGCACCAAATGTTAAGGCGTGACGAAATCACCAGATACTGTATTTGGCCCCTTTCATGATTTAGTGAAAATTAAGATTAAAAGAACATTAACTGCCACATAAAAATAAAATCAAGAAGATGAAAGGCACTTTATCTTTGTAGGGTTCATATTCAAAGTAGTTCAAAACAGTTTTACCAAACCATTCCATATAAAATGCCCTATTAAACTGAATAAAATAAGATACTAAGAGGAGCCCTCTAAAACTATGCCCTGTACTAAGATATTTGCAATTATCACATGCACTGTAGTTGAACTACATCATTCTGGATACTTGCGCCTGTAGGGTTATCAAAATTTACAACAAAATTTCCCGCAAAATTGATCACCTTGCACTTCCCTCAGCAGTAATAACCAGAAAATGTGTTATTCAGGTCACCCTCGTAACTGCAATTTATAGGTAGAATATTTTAAGAAAACAAGTTACACTACATGAGTATATTAGCTTATACTTATACAGGTTATTTCATATTAACGTTTTTACATTGTGAAGTTGTGTACTCAGTAGATAATGCCGCATGTATGCTAATGCCGTTCTTAAGAACATATTTAATATGGTTAAAAACCTATTCCAAGTATGAGATCACAAACTATCATTTTAAAATATCTTGTATCTCATTATACTTTGCACTGCCAGTGAGCTGTACACTGAACACATAAAATATCTGGTAAACAAGACTAACTTTTTATCCCTACAGAATGATTGGGAAAAGCCAATAAGTAACTGTGCAGTGGAATGATGACTTTCATTCTCTAATAGGACTTTTCCACTGGTGGAAAATCGGTTCCATTCCGGTTTGTGAAGCTGTTTTTGAATGGTTCTGCCTGTTTACACTAAAATTAAAACAGCTTAAAAAAAAGTTTTGTGTTGAGAACCAAAAAATAGCTGGTTCCTGAACAAGAATCGCAATGACAGTATGAGTAGGTGCGTACTATTCTACCTACAGGCAAATTGCGAATGCCTGCAGGTAGACAATGCGTTCTGCCATCTTGCTAGTGTTTGTTAAACTCTGTTTACTAAGCTACATCCGCCACTTAGGACGCGATGGTGCCAATTACTGAGGCAAAAATTGGTAGAAACATGGGCCAGTTCTACTTACCACTGCATTGTTGTGTCTGCTAACTATAGTATTATTTTTGTTGTTCCGAGTCCATCGATCTGCTTAGTTAGTACAGGATCATGCTGTTCCTGATCCACATTGTAAACAATAAGGTGTACAGTAAGAAGCACTATATTTTCAAGCAGGAGTCAGTGCCTGGGATACTTTGGTCATATGCACAGTTTACACTCAGTGCTGTGTGCCATTTTCTGTAACCACTTTATCAGGGTTATGGGGGGGTCCAGAGACTATGGGCACAAAGGCAGGAAAGAACCCAGGATGGGGTGGGACACCATCACAGGCCACACTCACACACGCCTATGAGTGACTGGTGACTCTACTTCACCTTAGCATGTTTTTGGAATGTGGCTGAAACCACATGCTGAGAACATGCAAACTCCACATACATGGAACCACAGCAGCGACTGGAACCATAGTCCCAGAGATGTAAGGCAACAGTGCCAACCACTGCGCCACCACACCACCTATGACGCAATGAATCAATATTTGATTTGGCACATGCACAGATATACTCAGTACAATGTGTAGTGAAATGCTTGGAGGCTCAGTTCCAAGACATAGATATACACAGACAAAACATTAAACAATAAACATTAAACGATAACTATAATTATCATAATAAATAGTGTGCAATTTGCAGTAAAGTAACAGGTGGATAAAAAGGTCAGCATTTACATATGTAAGCTATATAGTGGAATTACATAGGGAATGGCCATGTGTATGTTGAGCTGATGTATTTTTGGTATTTGAATGCATGTATGTACCATTTGATGGACTGGCATCCCATCCAGGGTGTCCCCTCTAAATGTGACTCACAAAGTGTGACTCAAAGAGGAGAATGAATGGATATTCGTCTTCTCTTTGCAAGTGTGAAGGTCATAACCAATCAAACTCATTGATCATCATCTTGTTTGTCCATTATCCAGAAGATTTGACGTTTCCTCAGCACCAAGGCTTTATGGGAAATTGAGCTTAAGAAACCGTAGAAAAAGACACAATGGGCCTATTGATCCTAATGGGTCCATTGTGCTCTTCTTTTCTCTTCCCTTCTGAATATAATGATTGTAATGAAGCAATAGACGGCTAAGCACTACATGCTAAATGAAATAATACGAAGATACAGATAAAGAAACTCATTACTGATACCTTTAGCAACTGGGTACTGCTTACCAGAATCTTGGGGGGGGGGGGGAGTGCAGAATCTTTCATTAATCACCAAGTACCAAGTGTACAATGAATTTCTTTTGGTGCAGGTGTTAACATAGTGTCAATCCAGGAAAGACGTATAAAAAGATAAGAAATATGCAAAGATAGGAAAACGAAAGTTAAAGCAAAAAATAAACAATCAAATAAGTAGATCAATAAATAAATAATGACATAAATACACAAGCAAACTGCAGATAAAGGTATGTGCAATGTAACAGTGTAACAGTGAGTCAAATTGTGATGCCATATGCAAATTTAACAAACACACAAGTCACCAAAACACTGGCTGCCTGTCTGGGTGCCATATTGGCAAAATGTAGCATAGTTACTGTAAAGTATAAAATGAAGTTTATCAATGCTCAAACCCATTTTTTTGCAGGTGTGTGTGTAAATCCTTTTGTCATCCTCAAGTGATGACCCAATTTCAGGTAAACATCGACGTGAACAGCTAGTAGTGAAATAGTCTTATTTACTCCCATGTGTGAAGCTGTACGAGCTACATTTGCATATATTTATTTTTACATAACGATGCAAAGAATTAGCCTTAAAGAAACAATTACATGCGAACCAATAACAAGAGACACAACAGATTCTTACGGCATCTGAGACAGAACACAGATACTAAGTATAGGCAAAAAAGTGCTGTACCTAACAACAACAGCAGTAAGCAGAAGTAGCCTCTTCCATCGAGGCAGGCCTAAAATTTATACAAAGCTCCATTTCCTGGTTAGACAGTAGCCTTAGGGGATTCTTCGTCAAACTGACCAGTGATTCTCCTTTTCTTGTCACTATCGACTGCACATGAAAGATGGCCCCTGACGTTGAAGCCAGTCTTCTCCACCTTTGGTTCACCTGAGCACGTCTCCTTAAGGTCTTCTGACACCTTGACACCCAAAGCGCCATACCCTTGGGCTCCACATTGAAGTACATGCACTTCCTTCCAACTTTGTGCAAAAAGTTATCCATCTATCTTCTGACTGCTTATCCTGGGCAGGGTTTTTAAGGAGCCGGGGGAATGGAGCCTATCCCAATGCTGTGTTCCATTTGCCTCGGAGGGTGGATGTCGGAACTGCGAATGATGTCACTCTCGAGGTAACCATGTTCCAGAACAACAAATTGGAAAACCACTTAGCAATGCCAGTTGATACAAACATACGGACAACGCAGCAACATGTCCAGTTGACCAGTACTGTATGTAGGACTAATTTAATGAAACACAAATAAGACATATGTGCTAATAAACCCAATGTAACCACAGCTTTCACTTTTGTTAATGAAGGGGGTAGCCATCTTGAATTCTGAGGTTCCTCCAACTTTCCTAGTTGAAATTTCTGGGCGCGTTCCAGTTGATATTTCTCACTAGGAAGCCGTAAATCCCAAATTTCGAGTTCAAATGGAAGGCACCGATATACACACACTATGAGGCACTGATTGCGACAGGATGCACAAAGAAAGCTTACCTGCCAAGGGGAGAATGTACAAGCACCACACCCACACAAAGCAGAGGTGAGATTTGAACCCCCAAATCCTGGAGGTGTGAGAGAACAGTGCACCTCAATGTAAGAAGCGATCCTCAAACTCATGCCTGTCCATTGACACAGTCAAACATCATGCAAACCTACAGCCGAATAATAGCAACAACTTAATTGAAAGAGGTAATTACAATACAGATTATTTACAATATATCATTAATTATACATGTTTTTGCATTAGTGGACAATACCTTGCCAACAGAAAATGTCTCACAGCATTCCCGGAGTGTTCTGTACATAAATACAGACTGCAGCGAATGAAAGACAAACTGTGTCAAATTTAAGTGCAGATTCCTGTTTTATGCACTGTGGTTTACAGCTTTTGCCATCTGTATCAGTGGTAATTAATAGCTAGCTGGATGTGTTTGGGCATACGGGCCATCTCACATCCGTCTGCCACCCTCAGAACACACATAACTCAATCTTGCCTACATACCGAGCAACTACTGTTTACGGACGCTGCTGGAGGCGGCCGATGACAGGGTCACTCCCTGCATAGCAACCGGGGGAACGCGTAAGCCCCTCCTCACCGCCCAGCCCCCACAGCTCCGTAAGAACAGTTCCGGGGGGGGGGCTTCCACTGCTACTCACATCAAATGTCACATCACCTGTCACCTTCTGAAAGCTCTTGGGCACACACACACACACACACACACACACACACACACCTTGAAAAACCTTCAGAACTCGCAGCAGCCTTCAAACAAACAAAAAAAAGTTTCATTTTAACTGTGGTACACGGGGAGTCTGTGGGTTAGGAACGTCCAAATCAAGGACAACTCATACTTACAAACGGACTCCTGGAAAGCCTATTGTCATGACCTGCTCATACGATCCTCGTGTGTGTTACGCCTCCTCATTAACTACGTGTGCTACCCCGACTGTGACCAGCTGTTTTCTGTTTGATTCATCTGGTGTATTTAAGTCCATGTCAGAGTTCGTAAGCCCAGGTCTATCATTGACGTTTTGTGCCATGTTGCTCGTTCCCCGAATAAACCCCAAGTTTTGGATTCCCGTTTCCCGTCTCTGATTCCCCTCTTCCCTGCTCGTCTTGACGGCGATCACAGCAGAATGACAGACCTCTCTGAAGACCCACCACGGCAGACCGAAACCCAGGGCCTCGGTCTACTACAAGAGGTGATATTCTTGCTAAATCAGCCTGAGGTCCGAGAGTTAGCCAG
This sequence comes from Brienomyrus brachyistius, assembly GCF_023856365.1. Lineage (NCBI taxonomy): Eukaryota > Metazoa > Chordata > Actinopteri > Osteoglossiformes > Mormyridae > Brienomyrus > Brienomyrus brachyistius. Next base: position 884,339 of record NC_064545.1, read on the forward strand.
AGGGAGCGGGACCCTCTTAAGCGAGATGTCTCCACTCGGGAACGCGCACCTCATGGAAGAGGTGCACGAATACCTCCGGCAACTGTTGGACCCAGCCAGTCATGCTGCACATGGCAGAGGTTGCTAAGCCACCATCCGTCTTCCGCTAACAGCTTATAGCTTCAGGGAGGCATGCCTGGCTAATAAGGGGGCCAGGGCAGTATGGGATGCTATCCTGTGGGTTCAATGGGCTCTTAAAGGGGCAACGCCCGCTTTTACGGTGCCAACCCTGGCAGCAATAATTGATGTCCCTGTTCTGCCCGTCGTTCCTGACCTGCCTGTTCTGCCCATCGTTCCTGACCTGCTTGTGCTGCCCAAGCCTGACCTGCCGGTCCCGAAGATCCTTAAAGGGACCATGCCTGCTGCTGAGGTGCAGACCCCTACAGCACCACCTGAGGTGCCTCCGCCCGAGGTCGCTGCTCCGCCTGAGGTCCCGGGTGCGCCCACGCCTCCTGCACTGCCTGCACCCGATGTCCCAGCACTGCCTGAACCTGTTGTCCCGGCTCACGCCGCCTCTGCTCCACCCATCCCAGATCCGGCCACTGTAACCCCTGCTCTAGTCCCCTCAGTACCCGGCCCAGCACCCGCGACACCAGTCCCCAAGGAGGTCCCGGACTGTCCGACCACCGCTCCGTCCCCCTTGGAGGAGGAGGAGCTCAAGTGGGACCCCTCGGGGATCTCCCTGATGACCCCATTGGATTCCTCCAGGATGAGGACTCCTCTGCCACCGCCCCAGCGGGGTCAATCCCGGCCAGGTCCCCACCTGTCGGTGTCCCGGAAAGGGAGAGGGCACCGACGCTGGGGTTGAGTCTCGCCCACTCTGCCCCATGGCTCGCCCTCTGTCTCCCTGGCTGTGGCTCATGGGGGTCCTACAGGTATCCCCGCTTCGATTCCTCGGTCGGCTGCGCCTTCGCCGGCTGTGGCTACCCCATCACCTTTCACGGCTTCGCCTGCCTCCTCTCCTGCGCCGAGGTCCCCTTCAGCTTCCTCCTCCCTCCCCTGGTGCTCCCTCTGAGGTCCCCTCCTGCTCCGGCCTTGCGGTCACCTGTTGCCCCTGCGGCTGTCACTGGGGTTCCCTTTCAAATCCCCGTTGTTCCCCGTCCTTTCGTTTTTGGCCTCCTGTGTCTGCTCCTCATCCCTCTGTGTCTCCTTTTTTCACTCCTGGGCCTTTCATTCCTCCTGTGTTTCCCCTGTGGCTCCTTTCCTAGTGCCCCTATGCCCTGTGCCTGTTTGCCTTCCATGTGTTCGTCTATCCTGTTGTCTCTGTGCCTGTTCTGTATGTCCGTCCTGTTCCTGGTCGTTCGTTGATGGTTTTTGCTTTTGTCTTCCAGGTCTCGTGTCCCCGGTCCCGTCTCACCCGTTGCCTCCCTTGAGGCGTGCCCAGAGTGCGTGCCTTTGGGGATGAGGGGGGGAGGGTCCTGTCATGACCTGCTCGTACGATCCTCGTGTGTGCCACGTCCCCTCATTAAGCACATGTGCTACCCCGATTGCGACCAGCTGTTTTCTGTTAGTTTGATTCCTCTGGTGTATTTAAGTCCACGTCAGAGTTTGTAACCCCAGGTCTGTCATTGACATTTTGTGCCGTGTCGCTTGTTTCCCGAATAAACCCTGTGTTTTGGATTCCCATTTTTCGACTCCCTGGATTCCCTGCTTCTCTGCTCGTCTGCCGGTGATCACCTCACCTATTATATAAAAAAATTGTGTTAAATGCAATGATTTGTAATAACGAACATGTGAACTACCTTGTGATGCTGGTGAAATCATTGGGTGATTTCAGCAGTTTGTCAGCTTGAGGTACAGTACCCTATGTAGTTACTCTTATTATTACTGTATTATTATTATTCTGTACTTTACTCTTATATTTCTGACTTATGTACAAATTCAAGCTGAAGACAGATTTAGATCGGATTTCGTTCACAACCTGAGGACTGCCAGTACGTAGTGTCATGCCCCGCATGCTCTTCCCCCCCGTGTTCCCTGTGGTTTGGTACTAACGAACCTCACCTGTTCCTCGTTTAACCCTGCCTCTCATTTCAGCCCTCGTGTGGATGATACCCAGGTGCCTCTCGTCTGCTCCCTCATCTGTGGTGTATATAGTGCCTCCTTGTCCTGAGCTCTCCAGTCTGGTCATTGTAATGTTATATTGCTGACTACATGCGCCCCGTGTTTACCAAGCGCCCCGTGTCTCTCCCTAGTTTTTTTCCTGCCTTGTTTTGACCCCTTGTGGTCCATTTACTTTACTTCCCCTGTGATGTTTGGCCTTCCCTTGACGTCCTTCCCACACCATGATGCATAGACTGAGAACATCATAAATTGCAAGATGTTTATTTTAAATACCAGAATATAATTATACTTCATCTATTCTCTTTTTGCCTACCCCATTCTGCTCTCCATGAGACACGCACAAACAACAGCAATCTTGGGGGGGTCACAGCGAAAGGTAGTCACCTACGGCAAGGGCCTCCGGACATGTAACTATTCTGCTGAGGCCGGGTTTAGTACTGGTGGCCTTCTGATCACAGGCACAGAGGCTTAACCTGCTGAGCCACATGCCACCCCAAACATCAAACAGTAATAAGTAATTGGTATTAGCAGGGGAGTAGCTTGGGGCCCCCTGCCCCCATTACATTATATAACTTTATCATTTTACGTATTTGAGGCCCCTGTAAAGTACTGGGCCCCCTGAGTCTGTCAGGCATCCATGCCCCTCTGACGCCCTTGGGTATTCTGTGTGACAACAGGAATCACAAAAAGTTACATGAACACTGTGTATATCGTACAAACACTGAAATATGCAGCATTTAAAATTATGTTTCATATTTTAAGAGTGGAAAAAACATGAATATGATATATTTTCTGTTGTCCACCAAGGAATATAAAGGGACCTAATTAATAATATTATTTTTGGTTCTTAACGTAACATAATCAACAATGTAGGAAAAGATGAGAGTAATGACAGTAACAAGATCAAGAACGAGAACAGCAGCAGACTTATATGCAGTGACACAGTGAAGAAGCAGTGGAGGACCTTACTGCAGCTGGCATGGATCTGAATGCAGTTTGTCTGATGGGATGTGTGGGAATCCCTGATAAATATAGTATGCTGGCTGCGTCTTGAAGAGGTGACGGGACATTCAGGCAATAATTGCTGACACTAATACCTGGTGTGTGACTAAGCTTCCTACTGGCCGCTCCTCATTATACTTCCAGCCATATGGCAGGACATTAGCCCCACATCCTTTAGCAGGATAATCCCATGTTCTTGCAATGTGTTTTCGTCAGAGATTTCTTTGGGTAATAACTCAATGGATTTAAAATACCCTGTGTCGCGACTTGGGAGCGAAGACTCAAACAGAAAAATGAGAAAACAATGTACAGCATTCTAAGGAGAGTGTTATATGGGGACATTCTGCAAATGGTATTTTCTTTAAACCTTTCATAGGAGCAGAGGATGTAGATTGCTGTGTATTACCCATAATCCCATTGTAGCTTGGCTGCCTAGGAAAGTCCAGCCCAATGTATGTATGCTGTGTGATTTTCTTACGGAGAAAATGTATGCCAGTTAAACATTCTAGTGAATTTATCAGGAAGAGTCACAGATCAATACTTTCCATTTGCCTTGTACTCACCACCATACAGTGCAGCTAATGTTATACCCCAAATAGTACTATATACCAGAGTATGAGAGCAATCAGGCACCGAGTCCAAAGGTAAAGTATATTCTGATATAACCACGAGAGAGGAATGCCACTCTAAATGCTCCTCATTCTCCAGGGATAATGAACTCACATCCAAGCACTTCCCCTGGTGAGCTTCAAGAGAAATGATAGAAGTCACTAAACCCCAGGATGAGGATGTCTACCGAACAGACAAATAAAGCCAGTTTCCCTCAGAGACATTTTTTTGCCTTGTGCTCTGATTTTTTATTTTTTTTTTTTAAAGTCGCATTTAATGTCTGTCTCCTGATACATGGGAAAAACACAAGGTCTGTTACTCCAAGCAGAGAAGGTCTCATCCTTTCTGTGAATCTCAAATGGCAGTTTCCAGAATTTCCCACAGTTTTTCAGTAAGAGGTATAAAAACGGCGATGCCTCCCGCACACGACATCAACCTTTCCCAGGACCTGCGTGTTTCTGATCGACGAGCAACACGTCACCTCCAGTGACTTTGGTAGCAACGCTCTCGAACCTTCCAGGCTCAGCCCCTAATGAACAAATTCACTGCCTATTACTTTGTATTTGGTCTCAGGAGCAAACAATTTGGTTTGTCAACACCTTTCCCAGGACCCTTCAATCAAGGTCCAGGGTCCAAATTTAAAGAGCAAAGCCCATTTGACTGGACCTAGGACTGATTAGTTCGATGAACTGCTCTAAACAAGACAGCTATCTGATTAGCCCGAAAATGGTGCTTGCTGCTGAGGATTAGCATGAATATTTTGATATAGATCGATAAGCAATCTTCGGCTTGCAGCAAATGTCAGAGATGTTCATTTGACCTATCAAAAGCCGGCACTGGTCCACAGTGACAACCAGCTTTTGTTTTCCATTACTTTTTGCCAGTGTGATTGGGTCCTGGCTCCATTTCACCTCATTGTGGAAACAATCACTGCTTCCCAGGATTCCATCTTCTAGGGTGGGCCTGAATTGAATTAAGGGGGTGGGGGGAGTGTCTGCAAAGGCTGAACCAAGAGGAGCCTCAGTTAATTTGCTAACGATTACAGTCGCAGCCTAATGTACGGGTCAGGTGACCTTCTTCAGTAACCCAGAAGTAAAAGGGATGTGATTTATTTACTTATTCAGCTATATGCACATTTGCAGTTACCGACCCATGTCAGTGAAATTATATCAGTGAAAAATGTTTTTAGTGCACAGCCCATTCTAATTTATGCAGATTTTTTGCTTTTATATGTATATAAAGCTATTGTTCCTCCCCACCTGCAGGTGTGCTGTTATTCTCTAAGGGGATTAACTGTCTATCTTATTTGACATTTAACCTCTATGTCCTTTGCATTATTAGCTCCATATAATAAAAACTGGTCTTTAATGAGGATGAATCATTCAGCTCACTGAATTTCTATGACCTGTAGCGAACTTATTTTTTCCATTCTCTCTTGGGGTATAATTTCTCTTTCAATTTCTTTCTTTAGCTGTTTAACAAACATAATTATAGAATTTATTGTGGTTGGAGACTTAGATCTCAGAAAACAGACTGACCGCAGCCTATCAGAAGTCTCCCAAAAGAAGAAAAAAAGTGGTTATAAAAGCTGTTAGTCCACTTAGTTGCACTTAGTCCATTCATTCCATTGGAGACCTCATATTGACTAGGCATAGTTGTTCATAAGTCCAAAGCAGCATTAATTAGATACATATACATGTGTGTGAAGATTAGCAGGCCTGGTCCCCATACCCCCAAACAGCCAACCAGTAGCACCTGACTGCCCAGGTAGGCCAATAGCTGCCATCTGTGTCTCCTGTAGCTCCAGTGAGCAGAGATACGAGCAATCCCAGCAAAGCCTGGCCTGTCTCCCGCTCCCCATGCGACTGAGCCTCCCTCTCCCCATGCGACTGAGCCTCCCTCTCCCCATGCGACTGAGCCTCCCTCTCCCCATGCGACTGAGCCTCCCTCTCCCCATGCGACTGAGCCTCCCTCTCCCCATGCGACTGAGCCTCCCTCTCCCCATGCAACTGAGCCTCCCTCTCCCCATGCGACTGAACCTCCCGCTCCCCTTGCAACTTTTAATCTTCCACTCCCCATGCGAATGAGCCCCCGCTCCAAAATGCGACTGAACCTACCGCTCCCCATGCAACTGAGCCTCCCACCCTCCATGCAACTGAGCCTCACTCTCCCCATGCGACTGAGCTTCCCGCTCCCCATGCGACTGAACCTTCAGCTCACCATGCAACTTTTAACTTCCCGCTCCCCATGCGATTGAGCCTCCCACTCCCCAATGCGACTGAGCCTCCCGCTCCCCATGCAACTGAACTTCCCTCTCCCCATGCGATTGAGCCTCCTGCTCCTCATGCAACTTTTAACCTCCCACTCCCCATGCAATTGAGCCTCCTGCTCCTCATGCAACTTTTAACCTCCCGCTCCCCATACGACTGAGTCTCCTTTCTTACTGTCACCAAAGCCAGACAGATTTCTTTCAGGAGGTTGGGTGCAACACAAACTGTAAAATCATGGACATAAACTCTTTTTAAAAATATATACATATCTATCTTGTCTAATCTCATTATTATTGCTATTAATATCTAACAGAAAAAACTTATATAAACATTATAAAAATATATATACATATATATATAAAATTCCATCCATCCATCCACCAAACCACTTATCCAACTGGGTCACGGGGGGTCCGGAGCCTAAAGCTATGGGCACGAGGCAGGGAACAACCCTGGATGGGAGGGCCAGCCCATCACAAGGCACACTCATACATGAACTCCTACAGGCAATTTAGCAACTCCAATTAGCCTCATCATGTCTTTGGACTGTGGGGGGAAACCACAGTACCCGGAGGAAACCCAACGAGGACATGGGGAGAACATGCAAACTTCGCAGTCATGTAACCCAGGTGGAGACTTGAACCAGGGTCTCAGTGGTGTGACGCAACAGTGCTAACCACTGCACCACCATGACGACCCTTATATAAAACATACATGTATAAAAGCTTTTATATATAATATACACTCACCGGCCACTTTATTAGGCACACCTGTCCAACTGCTCGTTGACGCAAATTACTGATCAGCCAATCACATGGTGGCAACTCAATGCATTTAGGCATGTTGACATGGTCAAGATGAACCACTGCAGTTCAAACCGAGCTTCAGAATGGGGAAGAAAGGTGATTAAAGTGACTTTGAACGTGGCATGGTTGTTTGGTGCCAGACGGGCTAGTCTGAGTATTGCAGAAACTGCTGATCTTCTGAGATTGTCACGTACAACCATCTCTAGGGTTTACAGTGATTGGTCCGTAAAAGGGAAAACAACCAGTGAGCGGCAGTTCTGTGGGCGAAAATGCCTTGTTGATGCCAGAGGTCAGAGGAGAATGGCCAGAGTGGTTCAAGCTGATAGAAAGGCAACGGTAACTCAAATAACCACTCGTTACAACCAAGGTATGCAGAAGAGCATCTCCGAATGCACGACGAACCTTGAGGCAGATGGGTTGCAGCAGCAGAAAACCACACCGGGTGCCACTCCTGTCAGCAAAGAACAGGAAACTGAGGCTACAATTCGCACAGGCTCACCGAAATTGGACAATAGAAGATTGGAAAAATGTTGCCTGGTCTGATGAGTCTCGATTTCTGCTGCGACATTCGGATGGTAGGGTCTGAATTTGGCGTCAACAACATGAAAGCATGGATCCATCCTGCTTTGTATCAACGGTTCAGGCTGGTGGTGGTGGTGTAAGGGTGTGGGGGACATTTTCTTGGCACACTTTGGGCCCCTAATTGATCATCATTGTTACGCCACAGCCTACCTGAGTATTGTTGCTGAACATGTCCATCCCTTTATGACCACAGTGTACCCATCTTCTGATGGCTACTTCCAGCAGGATAATGCACCATGTCATAAAGCTTGAATCATCTCAGACTGGTTTCTTGAACATGACAATGAGTTCACTGTACTCAAATGGCCTCCACAGTCACCAGATCTCAATCCAATAGAGCACCTTTGGGATGTGGTGGAACGGGAGATTCGCATCATGGATGTGCAGCCGACAAATCTGCAGCAACTGCGTGACACTATCATGTCAATATGGACCAATATCTCTGAGGAATGTTTCCAGTACCTTGTTGAATCTATGCCACGAAGGATTAAGGCAGTTCTGAAGGCAAAAGGGGGCCCAACCCGGTATTAGCAAGGTGTACCTAATAAAGTGGCCGGTGAGTGTATATGTATATAGTTACATTAGAATTTTGCTTTCATCTGGAGAAATTGATATGTGCATGGATAAAATACCACATTTTGAGAGATAATACCTGGTTTGATCAGTGCCGATTGAAAAGTCTTGAATGTAATGATTTATGATGCATATCTATGTAAAATCCAGTGCTAAAATCCTTGTGGTGGTTGTTGATACGCTCGTATTGCCTTGCTCAGGTGTCACAAACATAAAATATTTCTTCGCTTTAGTCATTTGTGAGACATCACCAAGATGACGAATCTACACAGAATACGCATTAATGCATAGCGTGAAGTCTGATGCATTAAGTTTGTCAGTAACAATGATATTGGTGAGCAGGTTAAATGCTCAGCAGTGTGAAGACGTTGCTGGACAGCCTGGCGTATCTTGGGTTATGTGTTCAAGTAAAAAGGGAATTTGTCTCTCCTGGCTAGTAAACATTAGGCTGTAAAACAGTTTGCAGGAGGCTATAAGAAAAACATAAGAAAACAGGTTATACTGAACTATGGCATCTGCTTATAATAAATACAGAAACGTTAATACATTTCTTTAGGTTTCATTCCGGGGAATCAAGCAAAAGGAAGAACGTTGCGTTCAGAAGCTACGCAGCTACCGGTAAATGAGTCTCTCTGGAACAGACTTGCTCAGAAAGATCTCCTTCCCTCAAACTAACGATTTTCCCGTGGACCTGAAAACAGGTTTGGATAAGGCAGCGGACTTAAATAACGCCGTGACTGGTATCGAGCCTCTCCCGCAAAGATCAAATGCAGCATTCTCCGCTTTAGTATGGCCCCAGTGCACATTGATGACATGTCAGACGTGCTTTACTCAGTGTGCTACGGAGAGCACTGAAAATCATCCCGGCTGGAGCCCACGCAGCTGTAAATTTCACATGGTTCGATAGTCCTGCCTCCCATTTCTCCAGCGATCTCTAAGTCTTTAGGATTAACTATATGATAGTGTTTCCAAAAAAAACAAATAAATAAGAAAGGTGCACAATATGCTTTACTCAACAGAGTTCACCTAGCTAATTACTTCAATATATATGAAATATATAATACAATTTACTGATTTCCCTGTACATGTTTCTGGGCCGTCCTGGGCTTCTCATTGGCCTCTGGAGATTGCATCATCACAAAGTGCCCTGGGCACAATTCCTGTTAGGTCCTGTTTCTCACATGACCCCCGAATGAGAGGTAACATGTATGCCTATAGCATTCACCCAAAGCAAAGTGAAATAATGATATACTTTCAGAAGGATCAGGCCGTAGAGTTGCTTCCACACACATTTGACATTTTGTCCCCACAATGTAATAGAAACCTAATCCACACACACCCACATACACACAGGTTTGCAATTGTACCTTTGTGGGGATTCTAACCTTATCCATAAGTAACCAAACAAAATACAAAACTTTTGACATTTTTAATATTTTGATTGCACACATAGATTTTTATGTGTGCAATTTTATTTTTATAAAATTCAGTTCACACACAGCAAACGTGTAGTCATGTCCTTATTAGAAAGCACAGTCTCTGTGTGTGAGCGCTCACATGTCCTTTATGTGGGTATATGGAATAGCAGTTTGACCCAAAGACAACTTTATTGATCAAACGACCCACCAAGGAGCACTATATAATAATTTTATAGATATTAAAAGCAGAACTTAAAAGTAATTTCAGTGTTTATAGATCTATTAGGAGCATTTAACTTGTGTTCATTTTTCCACTACTTCTGTAAGATCTGTAAGTGAGGTATCTCTACAGTTAATATGACATATCCTCCAAGACTAAAAGCTGTACATAAAAGATTCTTCAAAGAAGCGATTAATCCATCTTTGTTTTAAAAAGCAAAGTAAGGAAAAAAAAGCTTTTTGGTGCAACGGTCATAAAACACCCCCCCCCTCCCCCACTCCACACAGATGCTCCACGGAAATAAAGCAGACCCGATACTAAATCATAAGGGATGAGAGCATTTAAAAAGGGGTGTCACATTTCACGGTAATAAACAGCGGGGATTGATCTGACCTCCCGAACGATCTCACAGTTTACTTATACACCGGTTAGAAAAATATAAGCTGTGTGTCTTTGGGGATCTATGGTAGGGAAATCAGATAGCCCACAGTGGGCCTAAAAACACAGAAGTCCAGAAATGTCAATATGCCCCTCTCACAGCCCGCTGTCCTGTATCAGGTTAAGATCTGCAGATACCCCAGAGTAACAGCAATCTCCAGGTCTGCCAGCAACTCTTTGGCGTGATTCTGTGGTCAGGGCAAACGCTACAATGGTCTAATAAGCACAGTTATCCTGCCGGGGCCCGGCAGCTAATGCAGAAACGCTCCTGCTATTTATGGCCAAAGAGTGTTGCATGAATCGACACACATTATCCACTGCTGCTCTCTCCCATGCTCCTTTGCGTAGGCCTTGGTTTTGCAGAAGACTCTATCAGGTTACAATGAGGAGAGATTACTTGCACATGTGGTTAATTTAGTCTATCACTAACATTTCCTGCATGTCCTCTGTGGTTCTCCAACATGGAGCACAATTCCACAGACAGCAGGACTTTGGACAGAAATAGCAGGGACAGGTGTAAGCAGGGCGTACAGATGGTGACAGAGGCTTGCAGGAATGTGAAGAAAACCACAGAAAAAGGGTCCTTTCTACTGAACACCGCTTCTGCACGGTCTTACTCAGGACATTCTGCAAGTCGTCAACGTGGCTAGAGAAATTGGCCAAAACCTCAGCTAAAACAAAAAAAATGCAAGTCTGCTTTCCAGCTGCATTGTAGGCTTTTCCTGGGCTCACAGCACAAAACAATTACCAGTTTACCAACCAATTATTCACAGCGCTTACTTCCATATTTGCCCTTGTGCGCTCGTCACTGCTGCAAAGCGACCACCCAACAAGAAGCATTATTTCATATTTACCACAACACGACAGGAGAAGAGGCTTAGGGGTGGTAGAGAAGAACATTTAAAGCTACACTTCTGTTTTGTTTAAAGAAACATAATACATACATCTGTAAACCCTCACAGCAAATGACGTAAGTAAAGACGTTAAGAGTCCATTGGACAACGATCTATTGTCCATTAAAATTACCACAGCGCATCACGCTATTAGTTCATGACTCCATCCCACATTCAGTCCCCTGGAAATGCGGGGCATATACTGTACCAGTCAGAAGTCTGGACACATCTACTGAAAATCATTTGACCCTAAGCACACCTCGAGGTTATGTTGTAATTATTATCTAGTGAATAAGGAAAGAGATGGAGTGTTGTGACAGATGACCTGCCCCCCACAGTCCCCCGACCTAAACCCTACAGAGCAGGTTTGGGATGAGTTGGATCGAAGAGTAAGAGCAAGGTAGCTTACTTGTGCCCAGAACTTGTGGAAACTCCTTCAGGACTGTTGGAGAAGCATTCCAGGTGGCTACATCTGGAAGCTGGTTGACAGAATGCCAAGAGTCTGTGATTCTGTCATCGTAGCAAAAGAAGGCTATTTTGAAGAGTCCAAAATTTTTGAAAATTTTGAGATGTTAAGCATTTATTTTAATCATTTCAGTTTAGTATGCATGACTTCATTGCCTCGAGGCTTTCCGCTCTACGGTAAATAAAATAGCTAAAAAAGAGACAAATGCTTTAAAAGCAAGGGTGTCCAGACTTTTGACTGGTAGTATATTTATAATTAAAACGTGAATTGAATGATACGTCTATCTTGTGATATGGACTCTTTCTGGCAGCTGACTCATCTGCACTGTCTCTCACGCATAGCAGAGGGTGTGGTATGGAGACCCCAGCTCTGCGATAAATGCTGGCAGGAGACTGGATGAAAAATCCACAAGGCTGCGCACGCAGTCTATAACACTGGTCTGCTGACTTGAGAGAATAACATCAGCACTGCACTTATGGACATAAGCGACTTAAACATTGCATTTTAAGCCAACAGTTCTGGCCTGGACGGTAATAAATTTTTAGCCTGATTAAATGGTAAATTCTTTATGCCTATCAGCCTCCAGTTGGGGCTGCTGCTTTCAAAAACACCATTAATCAGTTGCGGAGATATGGAGCAAAATATCAGTCATCAATTGTAACTTCTTATGACATTTACAAAGCCGTACATTTGCCAAGGATTGCAGACTGATCTATCAATTACGCCGGGTTCAGTGGCATGCTAATTCCGCATTTTCTCGACTAATGCATTCCCACACTTATCTCATAGTCTAATGAAACCAAACAAATCAATAAATATAAATTATACATGCAAAGAAGTACTGCTGTGAACATTAGGTTCCTAATTAATTGCTCCTGATTAATTTATATACTTTAATTATCTCTGTAAGTCAGAGATGGCATAAATATCTATACTATTTGCTTACTGCCATATCCATCATAAATGGACAGATGCTGTAAATCTATTCGACTGGATGGGATCGGGATCTGGAAAACACACCGGAGCAGATATATATAAAAAAGCCTTACCTCTGAATAATTTAGGGTGAACAAATTGCCAGATAATGCAAGGCAAGGGACATTGATTACTGTTTTAATTTTCTCAGGGTTCGATATGGAAAGTGGCCAGTCTAAAAGCCAAGCCCGGCCCTGCTCCCAAAATGCCCAACGTTGGCTTTCTGAACCGCTCCCTCTTGATGGTTAATATTTAACTTACTCACAGTGGTAGCCACTTTAGGATAGATCATATCATAAAGACGTGTCATCCTAAAATACAATAAACATAGCAAAAGTGCCTAGAGTTCTTGTGTACGTGCCACAAGGGGCACAGTCTGCGCCATTAGATAAATTACACTAATTCCAAAAACGTTAAAAGTGTGAAAGAGACAACTAGCATCGAGTGCTGGCTGTGATTCTTCTGAAAACCATCATGGTTGGTGCCCACAATTAGGAACTGCTGACTTTATCGATGGCTCACTATTGCAACACTGCTATGCTGAGAGCATCTGGCAGGAGGCCTCAGAAGTCAAGGAAGATCTTGACATTTCAGATCATTAAAATTGATCACAACATGCAACGCAGATTCACCCAGAAATGGGATGTCAAAATGAAGTCAGCAGTCAATCCCAGAGGCCCGGAGCTTAGAACTCGGCATAAAAATGGTTTCAATCCAATTTCTGTTCTTTTGCTTAATGAGAATCCTTATTATTGGATTTGCAAAGTGCTTTTGGAAGCCATTGCACTAGTGCTGCTTTTTAATAGGAAATTGCCTTGCTTTTTTGAAGAGCAAGGGAATGTCATTAAACAATCAAAGCATTACCTTGAACGGTACGAGTTATTGACCAAAATTAGCATGTTAATGCACGTTAGATTGGGGTGGCGTTCTATAATTTCTTTTAAACAAACTAGTGCTCTGAGTTCAGGACAGAGGACATTAGAAATTAATCAAAGTGCGGTTAAAAAAAGAACATTATTTAATAACATAGCTTATTAGATGAGGTATAAATATACAGCACGTATAGTACAACAGACATTATATTTAAAGGATATATCTAAATTGTAACATTGGTAACATTTTATCTAAGGCGATGTTTTTAATAAACACATTCATAACAAATAATTATGCATTCATAAAGCATTATAAACATAGCTATAAATATTTTGCAAAAGACACATTACATTATAGCCATGTTTATTGTGCATTATGAATGTTTATGAAGCTCCCATCTATAATACACTATAGATGCTTTTATAATGCATTATAATGATATAAGCATTAAAGATGCTTTGTACTACATTATAAAGATATCTACAGTTCGTCATAGATTATAAATTATAGATGAGAGCTTCATAAGGCAGTTATAATGCCTTTTTAATAAATATTTATAGCCATGTTTATAATGCTTTATGAATATATTATAACGCATTATGAATGTGTTTATATATTACTAAAAACCTTAAGTAAAGCCGTAAGTAAAGTCTTACTGATGTCATGGTTTAAATAAGGATCCATTCATTTCTGTAAATTCCTAACCTTTGAAGGCTATCACAGAAGCATGGCACATATTCGGGATAGTTTGTCAGTATATCACAATAAAAACTATGGACAATTTAGAGACATCAATAATAATTTGTGAATATCGGGACCAATTAATTACATCCACCAGTATTTTAACCTCAAATTCCGGTAAGAGTCAATTAATTACAGAAAAGTATAAATATTGTTGTACTGTTCATTTTTTTGGCTTTATCTTCAACATTTTGTTTTATGGAACAAAAACAATGCATGGAAATTGGTCTGTAGCTGTAAAATGATTCAGCTGAATCATGATGATGTTAGTAAATGAAAGTGCAGGAAAACTCAGCCACAACTTTCCCGTTGCTTAACTCTCTAGTTTTTTTTTGCACATTAATATTTAGCAGCACGGTTCAACAGCATTGTACAGACAAAACTCTGTGTTCAGAGTAGATAAAACAAGTGTCTCAGTGTCTGCATGGCCAAGAAAACCGATCCAAGAAGGAAAGGCAATATTTAAACTTTGGCCAAGCACGGCACGCGTGTGGAGTCGTTAGCTAAACGGAACTCCGAAATAGCCTGCTAGCAGGGAGACCTTGTGCTGATTGAATGCCTGATGTGGGAGGCGGGATGACAGTGTAATCACAGGAAGCTCCCGGCACTATCAAGGCTGTTTGTTGTTGCCGTTTCAAGAAAGGAAGCAAAAGATCTGGGAATTTGGCAAAAAAAGGGGACTACGGGAGCCGATTCATGATTCTTTGCTATACACTATGCCAGGAGACCCAGATGAAATGCAGGGGGGGGGTGATGAAGAACAGGACAATAGCAGCACCTGACTCTTTCCCGAATGGGTGTCTCTTAGCGCGGGGAAGCCTGGTAGTGAACAGAGCTGCTTTGTAATGTCGGTGACCCGTGACAAAACAAAGGCAAAATGAAACAAAACAAAACACAACAAGACTGTTTACATTAATTACACCTTCCTAACCACACGATGGAGAAAAAAAAAATCCCTTTAAGTCAAAGCCACCCCCTAATCAACATTCATTTGTCTTTGGGATGGAGGCTGCGTATGCTTTTTAATGTCTGATGGGGTCGGATATCCAATTCTGGCGTGTGAAGAACCTTAACGAGTGAATATGTTGTGTGGGACGATGTGCCAGTCCAATACAAGGCTGTCAGCCCATTCTGTTGTGCTAAGATCCAAATGTAGGTTAAACGGACACCATTTGTCACTTGTTATTTGATTTAATTACGTGGACATTTAATGCAAAATCTACCAGTCTCCATGAGTACTGATTTTCTGTCATTTTAAAATAAATAAACCTAATTAAATATCTAATGTAGATTTTTCACTGCATTTCAAATGGAAATATTGGCTAAATATTGAAATTATAGTAAAACTAATTGATAAATTGTAAATTGATAACTTTAGATATATTCTCAAGAGCTGTTTACTTCATTATATACCCCCCAAAAAAAAAAAAAAACAAATAAACTTAAAATCAGCATATATTATACATAACAATGGATGGTTTCAGTTTTATTATCAGATTTTGAAATAAAATATTTGAAGGATAATAAAATTCTTGAAAATCACTGAAGATTGCTGTGCAAAATGCTGGACTCTAGTGAGATGTCTGTGAAAACAAAACAATGATTAAATGAAGCAAAAGCTTTGAATTAAGCAAACGGCTCCATTTCTCCATTTCTGAAAAGCGTTTAATCAACCACTCTGTGAGAAATGTCTACCACTTTTCTGTGAGACTATTAAAAGATCTCGGGAAGTATCAAAAAGAATGATCTTCCAGCTCAATTGTTTAATTGCATTCCCTTTATGGTTCTCCCCAAAAGGCCCATTTTTAATCAAGCAGATATTATAAAGTCACTTAAACAATAACAATCAAAAAGGAGTATCGTTAGGAATTGGTGCGGGGTAATCAATCAGAGGCTCATTGGACTTTAATTCATGTAGATGCACACCTAATACTCATTATGAAGGTGTCATTGACAATGGCTTGGGGTAGATTAATGAGAGGTGATCATTTCTGCAGTGTTTCCACACGCACTCCAGAGGACAGATGGGCTTTGCACAGGGAGACGATCCTGGAAAATTCGGCAGCAGTGCGGTACCTATTTTGACGTTATGTTGGACTGGAGGATCAGAGATCTCACCCATGCAGCACTAACCGATAAAATGCTTGTGACAGCCATAAGAGCAAGCAAAGAGATGGTCCTGCCATCACTGATAGGACGGGAGGCTGGACACTTACTCACCATGGCTGTATGCCAATAAAAGGCTGCCAGGGACCTGCCCCCAAAGCACCCCATTCTCATTAGCCGAAGAAGACCCTCTTCATGCCCTCGTGTTATTAAGGAGTTTGTGTAGGATGCCAGGCGACCTAATGTGTTACAAGCACTTATTGCAAGAAGTCCTGATCTTTACGCATCATTCCATGTGACTCACAGCCAGTTCAGTATTCTTATGCAAAAAGCATTGGGTTAATATTTCATTTATTATTTATTATTTTTAAAAAAGACACTAAGTATAAGTATGCCTACAGTTATGACCCTGCCTCCATTACCGCTGGACAAACGTTTGTTGAGCATTAAATGAGCTCTGGAGTGGATCGTTTTCTGGCATGATTGACTCAGACAGAAACCTCACCAACTCGTCTCTGCTAGAACTAATATAGTAGCATTAATATTAGCACATTCTTGCAAAGTCAGAAAGGTTATATTACTAATTGCCATATTAATTTCAAACTAAAACTGTATTGCTAAACAGATATTAATATCTAAATTAGATGGTATTTGGTGTCAGTTTTCTGGATGTTATGATGATGTTATGGGGTGAATTGCAGCCTTTATCTTATTCCGAGCTCTTATTCATGTGAGTCAAACTATTGCTATGTTTAGATAAAAAAACATAACCTAGTTCATTAAACAGAAATGACACTGTCTTACATAGCTCTAATATAATTAAAAAATGTTGTTTTATTGTCATATTTATTTAATTGCAACAAAAGGATAGGATTTTATTAGAAAGATTATTTTTAAACATCTGTGCAGAAAATGTAACAAATTAATCATTCCAGATATAAGGTGTTTCCAGATTAGCACACGAGAAACTAATTTCATGACACCTGAAATTTAACTGTTGTACATTGTTTTCATGAAAAGTGTTAATCTGCCTTTGTGAGCTGAGAGGGGGGAAATATTTGACTGTAACTTTATTGCACAGGGTGAGAAATTAATATGATAAATAATATAGTACTGTAAGAAAAAGCAGCTTTTTTTGGCTTCAAAAATGTATGAACTAGTCATAAATAATAATCGTTATTTTCTTTCTGAGGTGCCTTTGATTTCTCAAAGCCAGGGATTCCCAATCCAGTCCTCCAGGACCCCGAGCCAGTCCACATTTTTGCTCCCTCCTAGCTCCCTGCCAGCCAGTCCACATTTTTGCTCCCTCCTAGCTCCCTGCCATCCAGTCCACATTTTTGCTCCCTCCTAGCTCCCTGCAATACAGTCCACATTTCTGCTCCCTCCTAGCTCTCTGCCAGCCAGTCCACATTTTTGCTCCCTCCTAGCTCCCTGCCAGCCAGTCCACATTTTTGCTCCCTCCTAGCTCCCTGCCAGCCAGTCCACATTTTTGCTCCCTCCCAGCTCCCTGCCAGCCAGGCCACATTTTTGCTCCCTCCTAGCTCCCTGCAATACAGTCCACATTTCTGCTCCCTCCTAGCTCCCTGCCAGCCAGTCCACATTTCTGCTCCCTCCTAGCTCCCTGCCAGCCAGTCCACATTTTTGCTCCCTCCTAGCTCCCTGCAATACAGTCCACATTTCTGCTCCCTCCTAGCTCCCTGCCAGCCAGTCCACATTTTTGCTCCCTCCTAGCTCCCTGCCAGCCAGTCCACATTTTTGCTCCCTCCTAGCTCCCTGCCAGCCAGTCCACATTTTCGCTCCCTCCTAGCTCCCTGCCAGACAGTCCACATCATTGTTCCCTACCGGGAACTGGGAAGGAGCACAAACATGGACTGTCTGTAGATCCCAGAGGACTGGATTGGGAAACACTGCTCTAAGATGCTGAGCCTGAGACTTCGCTGACATGAGGGAATACAGAGTAGCCAGAACCGTCCTCACCATCCTCACCCGAGAAGTTCCCAGTGGAAATACAGTAGATCAGGCTTAAGGCCTTGGTGCTCACAGCTGACCATTGCCCACCTCCCCATCCTCACACCAATCCAGCACCATGCTGGAATCCAGTCTCTGAAAGCTTGCGTGCAATAAACAGAAGGACGAATATAACTAGTACAACAACAATGATGTACATGTGTAAAACTGTTGTAACAGTTAGCTGAGGATGTAAACAAAGCTAATTAAGAGCACTTTGGTCTTATCGAATATTAACCTGAAATCTTCACCACAGCTCAGCTACAACATAAGTGGCTTGAGGCAGTCTTATGCATTAAAAGATTTACTCAGGATGAACTCATAGCGGCTAATAATATTGGACATTCTAGACAGTGCTGTAAAAAGATTTTCCGAGAATAGAATCCGCTTAACAAGAAGAAAGAAATAAAAATAGTCAGATAATGAAAAGCTGCATGTTACGGTTTACTTATAGACGAAGAACACTGTCAACGCACGTCATGAAAGAGATTTTCAGAAAAACGGGTAACAGCTTGTTCTGTTTGTGACTGATAAAACCAGATATGGTGTTCATAAGTACACCGTTGGAGAGATTGCAATGTGCTTATTTGAGGTTTGAAGAGATATCCAGAAAAATGCACAAACCATTCTTTAAAACATACATGGAATAGATATATTTAAATGTATATCAGATACAGCCAGCATGGTGGCTCGGTGGGTGGAGCTACTCGCTCACATGTCCAGGGTGGGGATTTGAGCCCCGCCTCCAGCTCAGCGTGTGCGGCGCTCGCATGTGCCGTGAGGACATCCGCTGGCTACTCCGGTTTCCTCCCGCAGTCCAAAGATTAGCATTTAGGCTAATTGGTGTCTCTAAATTGCCCATAGTGTGTATGTGTGTGACCTGCGATGGACCGGCATCCGATCCAGCGGCCCAGATTCCACGCGCTTCACTTTGCCCGGAGGTGGATGGATTAGACATTTAAATGGCAAATATTTCAAATAAATAAATGAATAAATGAAACCATTAAAAACTGTACTGATCATACTTATTTTTAAACTGACAATTAAACTGAAAATTTTGAATAAATTTATGAAATATATCAAGCATTTCACTTCTGAAGATAAGCGGGTGACACTTTATTTGGATAGTGCACCTATAGAGTATTTGTAACATTTCACCAACTTATTAGTTGAGATTCAACAGTTCAGCTCATTTGCTGCATTTGTGGATGTTTAAGACAGTTCATAGTCTACAGCATATATGTAAAAATTCATGAACATACCTATATATTCTTAGAATAATTTAATTAAATTTGACTGCTCACTCAAATTGTTGAATCTCAACTAAGTTGGTGAAATGTTACAAATACTCTTTATACCCTCTGTAGGCGAACTATCCAAATACAGTGTTAATAAGCGATTTGAAGATGGATGGATGGATGGATGGATGGATGAAATAGAGATCTGAAGTGTTTAAAGGCACTTCCATTTACACAATAACACCAACTTATTCTAATTAAACCTAAATTATACAAATTATTTTGTATTTTAATTAAACCTCACATTTTTTTTCATCTATGTATTCTGAATATACTTTAGTTAATAAATAAGGCAGTTTAATTGTGGTTTTAAACTCACACTAATATCATGTTATTTCAAAATCAATTAGTACAAGGGCACAGTTGGCAGCTGAAAGGACTTATGGTGAAATTATGCAAACCAACAAAGACACATAGAACTTCGTAATACGAGGATTGAATTAATCATTGGATTACAGCTAAACTGTTTTCCATGTCAACAGGAACAACTAGGAAAGATATCTAGACTGCAGATGAACTTGTAATCTGCTTAAATCAGCAAGACATGCTTTAGTTTAAGAGGAGCAGCAAAAATCCTTCACAAATACATGCCGTATTTTTTGGTTATAATCTGTTAGCTGTTTGTCCCGTTGTATCCCAGCTCAACAAATGCGCTCCCATTACAGCCAAACTAAAAAGAAGTTGCATGGCATTTCCTTGCTATCATTTTCTTTGACAACTGTGCAGAAGATAATTCTTTGTTATGTGCGCATCATTACCAAAAACCGTATTCAAAAGAAAACACTGTGATTAATCAGACAAAATGAAGGAATATTCCTTGTAAAAAATACTCTTTCCACAAGAACAATCCCCCAAAGTGCATCGTCCTAGTTAGGAAAAGATTAACCCAAATGTTGGCACTGGGAAATAAGGGTGTAGGTAACTTTATTAAACCTATAAATCAGAAATTCTGAAGTGCAACCTTACTGTGGTACAGTACACACTGCTGTATGGACAAGATGAAAGACAGAGAAAATGAGCTTCATGAGATTATGAAGTAAAATCAAACAGGATAAAAACAAGTCATGGCACTGCAAGAAAATACAGCTGAAACATCAGACAATCAAAATAAAAATAAACAGCAAAAACGTTTCGTCTGCAGCAGACAAACCATTAGATTGCGGTGTATGAATCTTCATTACTTAAAAGTTTGTTTAATGTAAAACACAACGCAGTAGTAGCATTTCATACTAACCCCTCAAACTTTCAAACATTAGTGCTACATCCTGGGGTGCTTTTATTTATTTTATGTATGACTTGGTGTGACATTCAGTCTTATTCACATGTTTGCTATGTGTGAGATGCCTGGTAAGGTACCTGAGTTGAGTACATTTGTGTGTACAGAGTCTGTGTTTCTTACACAAAGATAGAGACAAAGTTAGTGAACCATGATACAGTTACTCTTACCTAAGAAAAAAAGTTATTTATTAACGGGAAGATTGAAATAAAATGCGAGTAATATGTGCTTAGTTTCTGTTCACAATCTAATAGTGACAAAAACACACTGACGACTAACTAAGCAAACATACGTAGGATGACTTTCGTTTAAGATTTTCAAGACAAACTGTGAACATTACCGTGAATATTACTATTCAATTTTCTCACTGTTTTTATTACGGATTATTCCATTTAATTTAATTAAAAAGTAATCTAAGTGGCTTTAAAAACTTACATTTTTAACATGTAATTTAACATGTAAATGTTCTGTTTATCGTTAGAAAACAGTTAAAATATATTTTTATGGCCAAAACCCTAATCCCAATCATGACACCTACCCAGCCCTAACTTTAAACAAAAGTAACCAAACAAAATACAATATTTTTGGCATTTTAGTTTTTGATTGCAGTCACGGATGATTAGAAAATTTAGTTTCCCCTTGTAGGGACCGAAAAAATGTCCCCACAAGGTTAAAAAAGCAGATTTCTATCACATCACAGGGATATTTGGTCCCTACAATGTAATACATACATTCACACTTACAAACACACACTCCTAAAAAACTTTTATTTCAATTACCTATGCTGTGGATGCAATGAAAATTAAATTTACATACGTATTGTGAAGATTTTTTCTATTTTTGTTTTTCAACAAATTAAATATTTTTCAGTAACTTGATAATGTTACTAAATCCATAACTTTTTTCTAAACATTAGAACCTGCTTGGCAGTCACACCTGGTCGTTGCTGCCTGCTTAGACCCTCAGACTTCAGTTATGGCTCCACAACAGAGGGCAGCGGGAAGGAGAGGCCGAGGAGAGGCCGAGGAGAGGCCGAGGCATTTCGCGTTTTCATTTCCGCTTTCCTAGTCAGAAAATGTGACTCAGACATTTAACGTAGATTTAATATGCTCCTAGAATTTGATACTTGAGCTAATTTAGATGAAAACCCCGTGACATGTAGCTTGTGATAGCGCCCCAGAAATCGTAAGTCTTTGCCTGTCCCTTTCAGACGTTAAAAACAGAAGAAACACCTAAACGGATAGATATTTAAAAAGTTTACATATCCAATTTTATGTACAAAAATTATTTTAAAACAACTGCACAGAAAGTGTAACAAATTAATCATTCCAGATATATTATGTTTAGATTAACACATACAGTATCAGGCACTAATTTCATGACACCTGAATTTACCCGAATTCTTGTACAGTTTTCATCAATGTCTGATGAGAACATCTCATTTGGAAATTAAGGAATTTGTTATCCATGGATAACAAGCCAGACCATAGTCAAATCGCCAATGTGTGACACCTTTTGGCCATTTATGAAGGTGCTCTTGTTAAAGTTCAGACCAGTGAATGATAGCTGCGGCACAGAGGAGCTCAGGGTGTACAGGTCAGCTTCCTGTTTCTCAGGTGTGTTCAAACGTTTACCATGACTGTGTATGACCCTGCAAAACCCCCCCTCAGATTTATGTATTCCTTCCAAGTATAACGCAATCATTCTAACTACTGAATAATTCTAATTACATTAGAATTAACATAAATACTTGGACATGAACATAAAATTTCTGTATAAATTATATTATATTAAATTTAACATTGTACCTAAACATTGTTTTCTAAAAAGCACACTGTACCTAAAAAGTACAAGTGTACTGATGTTTACTTATTTACTTACGTATAATATTGTAACATGCTTTCAAGTATATTTACTCATAAATTAGGGCTTAGTATAGTCATCTTAAAATGTCTGAGGTTTGCTGAAAAACGTTAATAAAATATTGCGGCAGCCTGGAAACCCATTTATGTAAATGTCCACAATTAAACCTGCAGTAATATTTCAACACAATGTTGACATCAACACATAATAATAATATTAATAATAATAATAATAATAATAATAATAATAATAATAATGACTGGCTTGTAGTATTAAATAATAAAAAGAACAGCAACAAACAGCATGTGTTCAGTAATGTAAATCTGTTCACAAATGTACAGTACAAGCTTACACTATACATACACAGACATGCACACACACACACACACACACACACACACACACCTAAAAGATCTTTCTGGCACAGCGATTCACATGATCTGATCTCCGACTGAGCTGACACGAGTGCCGCATGTCTGGTATAAACTGCGTCGGACCAGTGCAGTGACCTCAGCTTGTACTGTAGTAATACATGACATGGTCACATTCCTCCCTACATGCTAGAACTCCCTGTTCCCGGAGATGCCCGCGCCTCTCAGCTCTACAAAGGCTACACAGCCACTCCAGCATCTCACAAGTCAAAACAAGCGTTACTACACTAACAAATAAACACAAAGCACCAAAGCAGTCAATTCTGCTTCTTCACTTGGGGCTGCGTCGGCATTATTTTATTTTATACATATTTAGGTAATACGTAATAATAATGATTTTACAAGATTTCATAACAAATAATACATGTCTTATTTACAAATGAGACATCCAATAATGTCATGGCAAAATAATTACAATAAACGGAATAAAATAGCCTTGAAACAATTTACACTTATATACAGCATCAGATCAACTAAACATATTAAAGATACATATCTTTAAAAAGTTTTAATGAGGTACAGTAGAATATGACATTCATCCAAATACTCATTGTTAATTATAGATGAGAAAACAGCCACTACCATCCGCTTTGTTCAGGTGGAAATCGGGCGCTGCTGCTTCTACTTACAGTGCTACACTTCGCAGTCTCCTAATGGACTCCGTAGGCCGGCCACTGAACTCTACCTGGCATGGTACATTCCAGAAGAAGAAAAGCATTTTGTAGACCCCTCTACATCGAAACCCAGGACCACACCAGGTACTGGAAACCATTCACACTGTTACAGCCAAACAACCAGAAACACCACAGGAACAGAACAATCAGAGAACACTCAAAGCCCAGCCAATTAAAAATAAAATCCCTCCCTTTTCCTCCGTCTGAAAGACAAGCAGGAAATCACCACTTAATTTAACAAACATTTGCCTCAACTCAGGAACTAAGCTGGACTTTTAACAGCTTTTTTGGTGCACGTGATGTGTGTAAGTGAAGAACACGCTGGCATGTTTTGTTGTGGGACCAGCCGGTCAGGCTATACAGAGCAACGTCGTGGCAGCTGAGAGATGGCAGCACCATCTACTGACGGCTATGGAGAGAGGAGGAGATGGACCAATGAGAGAGAGCGAGAGAGAGAGAGAGAAAAGTCCGTTCCTGTTCCTAGGTCCCCTTAGAGCAAATGAAAGAAGCAACTCATACATCAGTCCTCATTTTCCTTAAAAGACAACGCTGACTTCTACTCATTAAATAATCAAGCTGATTGCACAGCTATCACAATGATTTGTTTGGGTTTTTTTCTCGAAAATGTTTTTCTCAGGAAATAAAATATCCAAAAAACCCTGCTCCGTCTCAGTGGACACTGTGGGCCCACAGCTGAGTAAACAAGAGGCCGGTGACAGATACCTGGTTTGCCTGGTACCATTGTAATTAAAAAAAGAATCAAGGAATAATTATCGTGAAACAGAAGCAACACTATGTTAACAAGAAAATTTTAATGAAAATCTACGCCCTCAGTTTCTCCGATTAGCTCATAAACATGCCTATTTTTGTCTTACATCAATTCTTTTTTGAATAAATGCTCTTTTACAGATAATATCTATTTATACAGCTGGATTTTCCTGAAGCTGTTAGGATAAAACATCTCCAGGCTATAATAACAGCGCCACGGCCTACAGCAGTAAAATCAAGCTTAAAAGTTATTCATCACTCTGCAGTAGGTGTGTCCTCTTCCTAATGCATTCGCCCTTTTTATAACTAATGCATAAAAACAGACATAAGTATATTAAATCATAAATATACATACTCACACAGATATATATACAAGTAATATACTGCATATTTTGAAACTAGACTGGGGATAATTAAATATTTGGGAGTATTTAACCCAACACAGCCTGAAATGCCAGACTGAAAGGGAATAGCTTGGCTATCCCACTCCAAATAGAGAAATTTGAGGTCAGTGAGAGTAAATACTATAACAGACTGGTATACCATGGTATACCATGCAGGCTCACCCTTACCCTTACCTTCTAGGCCGCCTTCATTATCATGACCAGCAAAGTCAGTCATGGATGGACGGATGGGAAAACAGCTGAATATCACTTTCCAGACTGAGAAAAGGTAATACGATAATGGTAACAATGAGATAGGTAGGTGGACTGATCATACATTTTTCTCTTAATGCAGGCCATAAAAACTCCTAGTCCACCTTGTACCCATAAATTTGGTATGAAGACAACCATTCGCATCCAGTGATCTTTAAATGAGAAGTGCACGCACACATGCACCTGTCACACACCCTCCATATCACTATTTTGAGTGGAAATTCATTAAGCTTGCCTTAAGTCATCCCAGGGCACTAAGGCAACGCATTGAAACCCAATACCAATTATGCATGTTCATTTCAGGGGAAATGGCTACTCCGCAGCCCGGATCAATGAGGATAGCTCAAGTCAAAGGAATACAATCCATTTGAAAATATAACACGGCACTGAGCAAAGCTTCTATCAGCTGATTAGATTCTCGCTTAAAGCTCTGAGCTTAATTTTTTCAAGGAGCTTTACTTGGAAACTGGCAATGATCTTTGGAAGGGAGAAACAATTTCAGCCCAGGGATGTTACTCAATGCATCCTTTACCGTTTATAGCCAGAACTCGGTTAATAAAAATTTTCATAGTGGCTCTACCACTGTTACAGTAACTAAATTAATTTAGTACATGAATATTGAGGCTGTCAAAATGATGCACCATCAGAACCGAATCTTTGTGGTCAATGCCGACAGTCCCCAGGTTATGAACGAGAACCGTTCCCTAAGTCTGTCTTTAAGGCAAATTTGTAGGTAAGTCAGAAAAAATAATAATGCAGTAATAAGAGTGACTACATACGGTGCTGTACTGTATGTCGAGTCGATGAACCGCTGAACTTGTGCAATGTTTTCATGAGAGTCACAAAGTAGTCCGTACATTCATTGTTACAAACCATTGTATGTAACCCGGATTTTTTTTATATAATGGGCTTTATGGCAGTTCGTTCATAAGTAAGAGTTGTGTGTAAATCACACGTTCTTAACCTGGGGACTGCCTGTAATAGGCACCGTGAATATCCATGGCAGGGCTTATGACGCTGTCATCTCTGAGCACGTTTTAGGTCAGCCATATTCATTTAGCCAGCTTGAAATGCGGAAAGACACGCTTTATAGATCGCCATTTCCTGTTTCTTTCTCTTTTTTTGACTAAAGCCCCCAGGGCCCATTTGAATCCCTGTTCATTTCCTTTCCTGGCAGTTATGTGAGTGTGCGGCATGACTATTTTCCTCTTAATATGTCAGTAATTTAGCAATGTGTAAACTAATTATGCTCAGATATTACAGTAATAGGTTCAGGGAGCAGTAAAAAAAAATCAATGTGTTTGCAGAGAGGGCAGTAAATTGGATTGAGTTATTATAATCACGTGTCAAGTGCTGATTATGTTATGAAAGTGAAAAGCAGATGTCAGCCACAGGTCAATACATAAACCTCCATGCTCCATAAAACCCATGTAAACCCCCCCCCCCTGTCCATACCACCCACACACGACTTGCCCCCACTTCTCCTGTCTGCTGAAGACAGCATTATTATGATTTTTCAGCAAATCACACCCAATGGGTAAGATGGCAAACAGTGCCAATGCTGCTAGGCGATATGGGGACCCAGGATAATGGAGAGGGACGTAAGGGGCTGCCACCTGCCTTTAAGGGAACCTATGACAGTGAGGAGGGATAGAGGGGCTAGGCCGCCCCTTTAAGGGGACCCAGAATGACGGGGAAGGATGCAGAGGCTGGGCCACCCCTTTAAGGGGACTCAGGAGGATGGAGAGGGACACGGAGGCACCCTGTGTGGACAGGCCTCAAGATCCAGAGACTCTGGGTATTCTAAAGCAGGGGTTCCTAAAGTGGGGGTCGCGACGTACAGGTCGTGACATGCTGATTGTTTAATGATTATAATTAGTCGTGATAGATCGAAAGGTAAAGTTTGGGAACCTGTGCTCTACGTCACAGTAAAAACCCTAACGTGAAAATAATTATCGCTTTTCGGCGAATGGTGGCACATCATGGTGCACATGGCGGTACCTGTGTGCGGAAATGAATTAGCTCTTAAATTAGGGAATATATGAGTCTGTCTGCATTTCAGCTCTGTGGCCTGTCTGCGTCTGCGTCTGTGTCACAAACGAGACCCTCGATTGGTGCACCACAGAAGTTATCGTTATTTCCTCTGGCGTCGTTAACTTCATTCGTGACCACAGCCTTCCTAGACACCTCAGAGGGAGCCAGCATAGTAAAATCGGATCCGCGGCGGCTATTTGGAACTAAACCGCTTGGAAGCACATACATCGGTTACAAAAACCAATAGAATGCAGAATTTATGATCCAAATCCCCGGTACTTAAAAGTCATAAAATCGCACACGACTCCTATGTATCTACAGCCAAACTGAACAATGCTGGGCCCTAATAGGATTTTCTCCTTCGATATCAGCCTGCAGTACTTATGGCGAAGTTCTAGCCTTTGGACCAGCCACAGTGTTATTGTGAGATGAATCTGACACACGTAGAGCAGGGAGTACCAGTATAAACACAGAAGACTTTATGGAGCCAAAGAGTATGTGTAGAGGGAGTCCGAATCTGTGGCCAACTCACATGTGCTGCTCCCATACGGCCACACTACAGTCCAGCTAATTTCGGGACCATTAGCGTCAACTAAAATTAGCTGCGGCTATGACATTAACCTGCAAGGCGCTTGATGTGCTCCATGTTAATTTTCAATGTTTATTACGTGAAGCACTACATGACGTATGTATTAAAACCTCATTGAGCTACATGACGTATATATTTATATGTCAGAACGTCATTGTAAAAAGTATTTATTGGGCTTTACTGCTGAACGGTTGGCCTCTGTGAGAAGCGAGGTGGAATCAGAAAGCTATCAGAGCATTACACACATGTGTAATGAAACTCATATTAAGGGAAACTTGTCTGGGAGCAATTATAGCTATCAAGCTCGCTGTGTGTTATGATTTATTACCTTTTGTTTAGAATG
The DNA here is from genome assembly GCF_023856365.1 of Brienomyrus brachyistius. NCBI lineage: Eukaryota > Metazoa > Chordata > Actinopteri > Osteoglossiformes > Mormyridae > Brienomyrus > Brienomyrus brachyistius. The sequence goes on from NC_064545.1 coordinate 912,353, forward strand.
TTTAAAAAGAGGCTGGTTCCAAAACACCATTCCGTAGCAAACATAAATAACTCAGCCGTTAGCCGGAGGTCAATTCTGAATATTCAGTCCAAATTGTTCAAACAACAATAACAAGTTTTTTCCATCCACTAGCCGTGGAATAATAGCATGTTGAAATGTTCAGCCATAGATCTTAATTTGACAAACTTGTCTACAACTAATGGTAGTAGGTGAAAATATTTTGAACACATATGTAAATAACAACATTAATAATATGTATCAGTATAATTTGGTGATAAATAGCCATTGACTTGAGAAATAAATGATTTTGTTTGCACCAATTTTAATTTCGTTTTAACCTTTTAAATTATAAAATGTATTTTTCATCATTTGTCTTCTAAGCAGTTATCCTGGTTAGGATCTTGGGGGGTGGGGGGTGGAGGTATAAGGGGCAGAAGGTTGGGGTTCACCTTGGATGGGATGCCAGCCCAATGGCAAACATACATTTTTTTTCATCTAGCTAGGGAGAGAGGAAATGAAAATGAAATCGGACATTTATAGGGAATGTGCAACATTTAAAAAGCCTTTTAAGCAAAAGGTGATGGAATTCCTCAAGCTCCTATGGAAAAATATCTGCAAAGTGTCAGTCTCAATTTTTAAAATGAGCTATACAAGTAAGAATTGCTCCATTGATTTTTTTTCACTTCTCTTTTCCATCTGAAGCCAAATATGTGTGTACACCATCTGTCGATCCCGTCAATAGTCTTAAGATGTGTCTAGCCGGCACACGAGTCAGCACGAGTCGATTGCAGCCAGTATGGCACTGGGGCGCCATGAGGATGAGACGATGAACTTTATACCATCAGGAAGGAGGAAGTCTATCTTCTTCTCATTAGCTTTTGCCATAGAATTTTGCCACAAATGCTACTGTCTGTTCTCAACTAGATGTCACACACGCTCCTATGACTTTTCAATAATCATAAATGCAATTTCCTCCTCTTATACAACATTGACTCCTAAAATAACAAAAGACATATGTAGTCCCAGTTAAGTAGGCTGTTTTCCTTTGGGTTCTTGCCAATTCATGAGCAGAATATCATTGTTTGATGTGAAAAAAAACCATCAACGTGGTTCGTTTCTAGAAGTGGGCTTTTACGAATTTTGGAATTGAGTAACACCCTCACACTTCCACAATATACTGAATTCTGTTTACAGGATGACAAACAGCCTTCTCTCTGGATGTCCTTTGGAAAAGTTTGGTCGGTTTTCATCCTAAGGCAGTGTTTCCCAATCCGATCCTTGGGGACCCACAGTTGGTCCATGTTTTTGCTCACCCCAAGTTCCCTACCAGACAGTCCACATTTATGCTCCTTACCAAGGACTGTCTGTGGGTCCCCGAGGACCGGATTGGGAAACACTGCCCTAAGGTGCTGAACATGTGGGGCTTTGCAGCCGCAGTGTTATAGTTCGAAACCTTTGCTCTGGCGTGGTTGAGGGGAGACCAGAGGCCCCAATGACCTCACAGAATTTTCCGGCATCTTCTGGCACACAGCCACAGTGCGACAGGGTATAGATTCCGCTTACAGCCTGCGGTGGGGGCCCAAGTGCACAGCCGGGGGACACCGTGGAACCTGGGAACGTCTCCTCTGTGCAGACGGTGACGGCACATGGGGCTAGGTTTACCTGGAGCTACAGCAGCTGTCGGGGGGGGGTGGGGGGGGGGTGGTTCGGGGGGGGGGGGCTCACTATCGATTGGACTGGAAAGCTATGGAGCTGGCTTTAAAACTGGAAGAATGGAAGCGATATTGATTGATGGGAACAGGCCAGTTAACACTATATATGGCGGATGGCTTTGCTTCTCCCCAGTAGAATAAACCCCGTAATATGTGGTAAGTGATGGTGAGGGGGGCGCAGTCTCTCCCCACTGACCCCGACCCTGTTAAAGTCAGATGGATTGCCTCTAACACGGTTATGATTGATATGATCAAATTACATAACCCGCTATGCCGGCACTGTGGGCCTTCTCAAGTAGGCCCATTGATTTTTCATTAGGATGGTGCTCAACACATCATAGAACAGAGGCTGAAAAGTACTGCAGGCAGAAGTGTGGTTTATGTTATGTTTCAATACTCCTTCATCAAAGAAAAACAGGTGACCAGCTAACAGGATCATGCACTCACCTCATCAGTCAATGCTACCATACATGCACCAGGAGACACACAGCTCACAGATACATATACAGGGCTGGTGCATGGCTCTCTGGCTTAGAAGGATGTGCCAGTATTTTCACAGTTGGGCCCTTGAAAGGATGTGCTTGAAATTTTCACATTAGGCCCCCAAGCGAGGCCCTTAACCCCACTGCCTTCTCAATTGTAAGTAACTTTGGATAAAACCATATGGTAAATAAATTAAATGTTATCTAAAATATACAGGTATAAGTGTTTAGGTGTCCTGCTTGATTATGGAAGAGTTTTGCAAAACCACAAAGTTAAAAAACAATTATAATTTCAGTTTTATAACATTGTTTAATACTAACACTTCTGCTACACAGAAAACAGTATATGTTGGATATACCGCTTCAAATATTTGCACCAAACAACTTTCCATTCAAAACTGACGAGCTTGTAAAAGAAATCATTACCCTGATGAAGTCTAGTTACTCGAAGACACGAGGACACCGATGCCTTGTTCTCTTGAATCTGTTCCTTATGTAATGTTCTTTCATAAATATCTCATTTCCTTAATAAGTATGTTTCTTCAGGATAGAATATGCACACATAGAAGGCTCATGGTAAGAGTTGACAGCTGAGTTTTTCCAAAATTCAGCTCCTCCAGAATGTTCCATCAGCCCTCCTGATGCCTCCTGAGATCCATCTCCCTGCTTTCACTCCCATCCCTGCTCGCCATCTCGATGACACACGCTGCAGCTGTGTAACTCTGATCACTGGACCACCATGATGGGCCCTGGCCATCAGCATGCAATTTCCCCTTCCTTTTATCCCAGTGAAAAGAAGACCTTGCCTTTGACCTCTCTATCCAAACATCCTTTGTTTGGACATGGAGGCAATCGGCCAGAGAAAAATAGTTATCAACTGCCTGGAGCTGACCGATCACTTCCCAACGACAGGAACGAAAATGAGCTCATTGTCCTGTCATCCCTGGTAAGGTGTGGTAGTGGAGGTTGACAGGAAGGCCTACAGGAAGGCCTACAGGAAGGCCCACAGGAAGGCCTACAGGAAGGCCTACAGGCATTCCACAGGAAGGGCCACAGGAAGGCATAAAGGAAGGCCTACAGGAAGGCCCACAGGAAGACCTGTTGGAAGGCTTACAGGAAGGCCTACAAGAAGGCCCACAGGAAGACCTGTAGGAAGGCCTACAAGAAGGCCCACAGGAAGGCCCACAGGAAGTCCTACAGGAAGGCCTACAAGAAGGCTCACAGGAAGGCCTACAGGAAGGCCCACAGGAAGACCCACCTCACCCAGCCTCATGACCAATCATTTAGTGAGTTTTTGTTATTTAAAACATGGCAAAATGTGACAGCATGAGCCCTGGGAAATGACATAGTACAATTAGCAGCAACCTCAATGACCTCACTGCTGCATGACTAAACAAACAAATAAAGATAAACAATAAAGTGCCTGTACACAGTTGTTTATGTCCAGAAGAAGCGAAGACACTGGATGCACTCACAACTCAGATGTGCTATATATACCTGCTATACACACATACTCACACACATATATACAGACATATATTTAGATTTGTAAGAAAGACCATGTTGATCAGTGCCCCAGTAACGTTACTCTAATTGTTTTGCATGTAGAATTGCAGAGGGCATGACAGGGGAACAAATTATGTTTCACTATCAAAGAAAGGTCATTAAGGTAGCAGCTCACAAAAATGGTGATGTACAGATGATTTTTTTCTAAATTGCCAGGTTTTATGCTCCAGAGTCTACCTTAACAGAATTTGTTTGAATCATGAATGATTCAAATCCTTTGTTTGTCATTTCCACAATTATGGAGTCCCCTTAGCACATCTTGCTCTCCATGAGACACACAGACAGGTGCAGCCAGGCTTGGGGCTCACAGTGCAGCCATTGTACAGCCCCCTGAAGCTGCGTGTTAAGGGTCTATGGATTGGTGACTATTTCTGCCAAGGCAGGGGCTCAAACCAGCCATCTTCCGATCACGAGCACAGAGACTTAGCCTGCTGAGTAATTTTGCTTTGCAGATATCCATGTCCTGTAGAACTTTATAACAGATGGATCTGCACTGAAGCATTAACCTCTTAAAGAAAACAGCTTCCAACATTTTCAGTCAATTTCACCTGCAAATTTAAACAAGTCGGTAACACTTTACTTGACGGGGCAGAAATGCTTAGTAATAACTTATTTTCTAGTGAAATACAAATCATGAACAAATACAGTCGCTACTTGAGATAAAGGTTGCATCATGATTCATTAATGAGGAACAAACATGAGGTCAGTATATCACATTATTCTTTACTTGTTCCTTCAGTAGTTCCTTCATCAGTTCACAAAGGTTTACAGAATTAACAGATATAGTAACAAATATAGTAACTGCTTGGGATAAAACATACGGCACGGTCTAATGAAGAATTAACATGACATCGGTATGTAACTAAGCCTTAATATGTTGCTAATTAATACATAAATAATAGCAAAATACTATATTATTTATGCACCATCAAGTAAAGTGTTTCCAACAATTCTCACTACAAAACAAAAGCTACTTACTTTGTGTGAAACCATTGTGTGCAGCTGTTAGCGTGTCACATCTCAGGCAATTTCATAACCTAACACTATTGTATCACCTTGCTCTGTCATTAAAGCAGGGGGCAGGCTGGCTGCGGCAAAGGCAGCAAAGGTGCAGTGTTTCTCAGTTATTCACTCACAGAGAGTCCTCCATTATTAAACCAAACGAGCGATAAGCTGACAGCCTGCCGTCACTCCATTTCATAAACCATTTCACCGAAAGACACCAAAAAAGAATCTAGAGAAAAGCATATCCTCACAGATTTCAATAATAACATCACGCCCCGTGAAGTTTACAACCAATAAATTGAAAAGAGCTTTACTTGCAAAGCTGCACTGTGTAGCACGGCCTACAGCTGCACGCCAAACTTCACGGAAGGTGTCGATGCTGCCAGGCGCTACATAAATACTCGGCTGCAATGATTTTGGACATTAAAGGGTTTTGATTCAGATCATAATGGTTAACAAATCAACCGCTATGGATTATGTGCTCTGGGAATCAATAGCGGTTGGATAAAGGTCATGAAGCTTTTACTCAGACTTTAGCGTTTAATTTAGCCCTGCTATTCAGCTTTGGACTCAGAAAGGATCGGTAGTGAAGAACATATGACCTGACAGCTACTGCAAAAAAACTCGATGGCTATTGTGCCCTATGAATACTGCCTTGCTCAGCAGCTACAATTATTTCTGAAAAACCGTATAGTGTGTCGAGCATATACTGCGATGGCTATACCCCAACCACTGTTTTATCGAATAAATGAAACATACAATTATTCTTATAGTGGTAAAAGGACTTGGAAAAATCATTTGTTAGAAAAAATATCAGTAGACATAGCGCATTTTCAAATATGATGCTTTATTACAATCACCGGGTATCACCGAGAAACCCGTCATGGACAGGCAACCGAACGGCAGCAGAGAGAAATGGCATGGATTCATAAACTGCGGCCTATTTCAGAATCTGCCTGGCACATTCCATCTGTCTGCAAGGCATTTGTGGAAGAAAGCTAGTGCCATCACTTCCAGCAGCACACGACCGACACACTCTCACACACAGCTTAATGCATTACGGTCCCAGTAGAAAAACCAGCAAGCTTACTCACCTGTACCTCTTCAACAATTGTGCCCCCCCCAAACAAAAACACTGTAAAGCAACAGCTTCCAGAAATGGATCACAAATATGCCCTGCAGCCTTATAATACAAAGTGTCACACTACTAATCATTTGGAAATCTCTAACTTTCCTATTTTTTTTTCTTTACCGATATTCCTGCTTTTGTAGCACCAATAAAAAAGTCAAGTTCAGCCATTTAAAAGTTGAGGTAACGCATCAATCTGTAGGGTTTCGGATCTGCCACACCATTAAAACTATTATTAAGGCCCTGGAACATAAACCCAGTGGTGGAGGGGGGAGAAAACAAATCTGACAACAATTAAATAAAAAACTGCGTTTGTACTTGGGAAGGAGTAGCTGTTGTAATCCAGACACAGACAGACTACGGGAAGACGTGGAAGTGCCATTAAGGGGAGAGGGGAAGCATAAACAGCTGCTTCCAGGGCTGGTTTACACAGAATGCCATGTTCCACATTCTCCTGGGCCTTTTGTAGTTCTGTGCGGCAATACCGCAGCCTGGCACGGCAGCCAAACCCACCTCACATGGCGTGCACATGAGGGAACAGGCTGGGGGGGGCATTACTGCACATCCGGCGTGTTTCCTTACTTTACGCTATGTATCGGACCAGGAGATTTAGCCCATGAGGCCAGAGATTCCTTGCTTGCATTCTCCGCTTTAATTGGATACATTTCTTACATGTCTTACATGCTTATTGTGCTTGACCTAAGAATTTAGCACACAAATCCTGCTGTTATAAAGCCCCAAAGAGGAAGTTTGCGTAAAATTTTTCTTTTTTTTTTGTAATTCAAATAGACCAACACACTGTACCTGGCTGCTAAGCAGTTCTCTATGATGTTTCTGTGCAGGCCCCTTCATTAGCTCTTGACTACCTGCAATCTGGAAATGATTACACTGGGGGGGGGGGGGGTCACTGGATACCCCACATGTAAATCCTGAGTCACTTCAGATGAAATTGGGTGTAAAGATCCCATTTCCTCTCATCGATAAACTAAAACACCTGTAAGGTGGAGCTGGACATGATGTGGCCATAGTTTCCAGACCCCTAATGTGAAACAATGGTTGCGGTCGAAAGATTTATCCTATGAGAGATAAACGACTCAAAAACCTTAAGCTGGATTTTCTTTCAGCAAAGCGTCTTACACTGGTAATAGATTCCTACGAACAGGGAATTCAAAACGATACTACAGGACATAATAATATAATTGCATATGTGTGCTTGTTTGATACCAAACGTTAAGAGGTTGGCACACAGATTTCACTAGAAACCTTGGCTTTTGTCACAGCTAGAGTCTACCTTATGTCCTGAGTTTCTCAAGGGATGTGTTTGTGTAACGGGATTCTGGAGAGAAGATTATGGGGTTAAGCTGACTCACATGCATGATGTTGGATATTTAATAAAAAATAAAGACTAAAATATGTAAAAAGACATTTTAAAAATGCTGAGAACAGGCTGGCAGAATTTCAGTTGAACAAAGTGAGCACTGTGACCGAACGTTGTGCTGACTTTAGATGTCATAAGGAGTAACGCTAGAGAGTCAAATAAGGCCACACCAAATGACAGCAAGTATTAGCACCATGAAATACCATCTTAAACACTCTAAGCTGCAGGGTCACAGATATGTCCTGCAGGAACATTTGGGCTTAATTTAATCTTCTCTCCATGCTACCACACTGAAACTAGCTGTAAACGTTTATTCTGGTGCACTATCCCTCCAGTCCGATCTGCAGATGAAACAATCACAGGTACTAGAAGGGCTTCCCTACCTCTCCTCTCACCAGAGCGTCGGGAAACAAGGGTAACTGGGACCCTGACTAACTCCCACCCCCGTCTCCCCTACCCCAACCAAGCCAAAATGCTAGTGCCAGATAAAATTATATTAATACCATAATTTAATGAGATTAATGAACTTGATCATCTTAACAAAGGGAACAACTTTTTTTTGTTCACATCTGAAATAATAAATAATCTAAGCAGATCCATCAATCTGAGCCTGACAATATAATTATTAAGCCATTTGTCTTTTGGTTTTTTTAGGGGAGGGAATTCCAAACATACTTTAGTATGTGCAGTGTTATGGATATCAGGAATTACAGCATTTACAAATATATCATTTTAGTAGCAGTAATTGTAGCAAGTTAAAGAATACATTCAATAAAATCAATAAATGTATAATACTAATATAATAGTTACATTTATTTCTTATTATTTGGCAGATGGTTTTTTCAAAGGCTTTAAAGGATTAAATGATTAATATATACTAATTATTTATTAATAGAAAGGTATGGCGGACAGCACGGTTGTCCCATACCTCCGGGGTTCAGGTGTACCACTGCATTTAGCCTTTTTCTGGAAGATTGATAGATCGATATGATATACAGTAGTAACAACAGAGAGGGCGATTGTCACTTCCAAAAAATGTCAAATGTTACATGGGCAAGTCACCAAATGACTGTGCAGTTCTTCCGGATACAGACATTAATTTCACGCTTGTGTGCATCTTTAATACTCACACTTTAAAATGAGAACAGCTGTACAAATGAGAGCATTATGGGTGCAGACAGGTCCATCCATTTCACAGTGTATTAGCCTTTGATCACTGCTTTAACCCCCAACACAGTACATTTAACTCTGGGGGGTCTATCACAGGGAATGGGCTTCCCCAAGGGGGCTAGTTTGCTATAGGTTTGACTGAATCATGTTCTGACAGACCGCGGTGGCAAAACCAGCTACGACACTTTGGATATGACAGTCGCAGGGAGACGTGAGAGCTGCTCTCGCACGCTAATCTGCCAGCAAATCCAATTATCACACGTCAAAATAATGGAGGACTTCAGAGGCTCTCCGGGCATTAATGCGACTTCATCAATGTTCCCGACGTGGGGGAGGAGCCAACCTGTCAGGCAGAAGTAAGTCCCATGGAGACAATGTAACTAGGAGAATGTAAGGGACACTCATTTCCTCACAGTAATGTTCTACTAGGTACCATGTGGAACCATGTGACTGACCTCAGGAATCAAAAACAAAAAATGAAGAAAACAAACCATTTTTACAAGACTGGTACTGATACAAAATTGCAATGAACTATAAATGAACTGATTGACAACAGCCTTTTTTTGCCGTCTCATTTGTTAAATAAGTAAGTGCGATATTGTGAATTCAATTCTCATTTATGAAACTATTCTAAGTGCGTTACAACTCTGTCTTTGGTTTGTGGCCAGTGTAGTTCCTTGTATAGTCAAACCAAGCCTCTCGTTTGTAAACTTCTTATGTTCTTATGTAGTGAAATACTTTATTCAGGGGTCTGTCTATCAGCTTTATGGTTAAAAGTTTGTGTCGTACGTCCTGTTCAGTGCAGATATTGGTATCTACTGAAGGTAATCAAAGGTAAACCAGCCCTCCAGTAAATCATGCAAATCCACCACTGAACTACCAGCAGTACTTCCTATAAACATATATGACCCGATCTACCATTGAATGGGTCGCAAAGGTCAGCATTTCACACACAGTATATGGACTAAAGTATTGGGACACCTGGCCATTACACCTTCGGGAACTTTCAAGAGACCACATTTTAAATCCATAGTCATCAATATGGAGTTGGTCCCCCCCTTTGCAGCTATAGTAGCTGCCACTCTTCTGGGAAGCCTTTCCACAAGATTTGGAAGTTTATCTGTGGGAATTTTCCCCCATTCATCCAAAAGAGCATTTGTGAGGTCAGGCACTGACGTTGGACATGAAGGCCTGGGTCACAATCTCCGTTCTAGTTCATCCAAAAGGTGTTTGATGGGGTTGAGGTGAAGTTCTTTCCACTACACCTGTGGCAATGGGTCTGAACGAAACACCTGAATTCAATGATTACGAGGTATGTCCCAAAACTTTTGTCCAGGTGTAGTTCAAAATTTAAATGTTAGTATTATCACATAATATAATCATGTATAAAATCTGTCATAATAACATAACAAATTCCATCCATCCATTTTCCAAAATGCTTGTCCTACTGGGTCGCTGGGGGTCCAGAGCCTATCCTGGAAGCAATGGGCACGAGGCAGGGAACAACCCAGGATGGGGGGCCAGCCCATCACAGGGCACACTCACACATACACTCCTATGGGCAATTTAGCAAGTCCAATTAGCCTCAACATGTTTTTGGACTGTGGGGGGAAACCGGAGTACCTGGAGGAAACCCCACGACGACATGGGGAGAACATGCAAACTCTGCACAAATGTGACCCAGGCAGAGACTCGAACCCGGGTCCCAGAGATGTGAGGCAACAGTGCTAACCACTGCACCACCAGGCCGCCCCCATAACAAAATCATGGACAGAAATTTACTATGAAGTGCATAAAAAAATAAGTGATTTAGCACTTTTTCTGATATTTAAAAAATAATGATTCTACAAAATTAATTGAACCTACCCTTAAACTATCTAGTTTTTTAAGTAAATAAAAATAAACATTATTCTAACATTGCTCAAAATATATTAGACACATTTCTTGTGGACTGATGAATGAAACGTCAAATTCAAGTGCTAGACTGATCCATTTAAAATGCTTATGACAATTACCAGAGTCAGATAAACCCTGGAAGCCCAGAAACTGTCAGCTCTGCTTGGGATCCAGCCTGGACTAATAGGATCATTTTTCTCACTAAAGGTGTTCTTATAACCAGCACAATCAATAATTATGAATTATACATACAATTGAACTGAGGTGTAATATCATTCATGTGTCTCATTAACATCCTGAATTTAGTAAAAGGAAACTCCCTAAAATTTGCATTTAAACTGGAGTGGAACACCCCCCCCCCCCCCTCTTTCATATGTTTGAGGAATTACCCCCCTTTTTCATTTAAAACACAAATTGGTGATGCATTAGCATCAGAGTGCCATGCAGTTCCGACGGCAGCCATGTTGGTGCACAGATATTCACTAGCTAAAGGCATGTTTACTGTCCAGATTGGTTTCCCTTTTTAACTGGAGCCTCGTCAAAGACTGACTTCTCAGTTTATCTTTGTCTTATTACAGTAATAAGTATATTCATATATTTCAAGTCAGTTATATTCCAGACCTCAAATATGTCCGAAAGGATGATCAATGGCTAATTCCGTGTTTTAAAGATGTCAGAATCAGAATCAGGCTCATTTATGCATCGGCAAGTATTTCCACAAACAAACTTATTTTGGGGTTGCCGCGAAAAATAATAAAGGACAATCAAGACAATATAATAAATCATGTGCAGATAATGTGCACAGTGAAGTGTAACGGCAGGTTGGTTGGTTAGCTGGTGTCGGGGCAGGGTGGTGGTTTGTGAGGCTAAGGTAGAAAACAAACACTTTTGCAGAACGGCAGGGCATGGACTGTGTATTTACATGTTTACTTACCCCCTCCCTGAAGTATATCACCCAGGAAGCATCAATACTCAACAATAGCGTGGGAGAGGCAGGACTGTCAACATAAAACAGGGTGAAAGATGCCTGGGAAAATGAGCAAACACATTATGGGATGCGAGCGTGACTGGGTAAGCATCTGTGTGCAGCGAGTGTAACCGGGGGGGACGTTTGGCAGCACCGGGAGCGCAGTGGCCTGTCATTTAGTCCATCTGTCAGGTCATGTGGGGGAGACACGTGTTTGTGAGCGCACCCTAATAACAGCACGGGGGGGGGTTCCCTGCCTGGACTGGCGGGCCGTCGTTGGTATTCTGAGTCATGTTCCTTGTGTCCAGCAGCCTGCACTGCTGTTTATTCCCAGTGCACTGCCGCAAAGCCGAAAGGTCAGCGTGCCAAATGCACAGACACCGAAAAAATGACCGGCTGGCGAAACTTAATAGCCAAACCTATTATCAATAAGCAAGATCGAAGCCTGGGGATTTGACATCTTCTGCCACGGCACTTTACGGATATTTATTCTTACTCACAGGCCTCCGGGACAATCACCACCCCCCGCTTTCTAATGGCAGTGTCCTTGGCTTGGCCGCACATCAATTTCCAAGCAAACAGACACTGTGTGACTTTACAAACTCATACAATGAATGGAAATGAATCGGCACAGCCACGTTATTATTACGACTCCGGAAATGTCATCGAGTCCTTGCTGAGGGTCTGGTGTAACGTGGAAAACTCACACAAAACTACTTGGGCATTTAGCCCCTTGTGTTGAAGGGCCGCAGTTTCTCTGATATTTGCAGATACTGGTGTTGGATAGAAAGGTACAGATTGTGCAAGACATCTCAATAACCATCACAGGGAAATCCAGTTCAGGAAAGAAAAAGGGAGACTTCACTATATCTTTTATAATTAGCTGATAAACATATATATTCTTCCATAATTTATTAAGTTCGGGATTAAATAGAATTATTGAGTTATTGAAATAGGGGTGGCATATATTGAAATAGGGGTGGCACGGTGGTGCAGTACCTAGCATGGTTGTCTTACACCATTGGGAGCTGGGTTCGAATCTTTGCCAGGATTCCATGTGTGTGGAGGTTCCTTGTTCTCCCCATGTCACCGTGGAGTTTCCTCCAGGTACTCTGGTCCACCCCCCTCACAGTTTGCTGAGGTTAACTGGAGTTACCAAATTGCCTGCATGTGTGAGTGAATGGTGTGTGAGTGTGCCGTGCGATGGTTTGGTTCCCCATCCTGGGTTATTCCCTGCCTTGTGCCCTGCGATGGGTTGGCCCCACATCATGGATTGTTCCCTGCCTTGTGCCCATAGGCTCCAGACCCCCTGTGACCCTGAACAGGACAAGCGGTTACAGAAAATGTGTGGATGGATCTGTGAATAGCGTGTTTATTGCATAAAACTGATAAATTTTCACACTGAGACAGAGGGTGGCTGAGGAACTTGAGGATGAGGATGAATCATGAACAAATAAATCAATTTTAATCTGTATGTATGAAAATAGATGTTAATTACTGTACCAACATCCAATATTGCACAATAATTATGTAATAGTACATAAAGCCCGAGGCAGAGCATGTCGTGTTACGATGTGGAAGCGATGCCTTCTTTGTACTGTACTAGGCAGCAGCGCCACCTCTGTTCATATATTCATGTCATCATAGGCGCTCGAGTATGAAAAGAGGTGTCTTGTGACTCATTACAATGGTGTGACTGACAGATTTTGGCAAAGCACAAGGCATAACACAGGCAGTCTCCTGTATGCGGTGGCGATTTAATGAACGGGCTTACCCAGGCTGCAGCCCAGGGGCTTCAACTAGCCTAGTTTAATAAGGTCAACAACTTTTATCGTTGCCACGCCACCCCCTGTTAACTTTATTCATTCTTATATTGTTAACTCTATTATTTATTCTTATACCGTTAATTTTATTAACTCATACCATTATAATGCATTATGAAGGTATCTACAATGCATTATAGATGAGAGCTTCATTGGAGCTTACGAAGTATTATAATGAGTACTATAATGCCTTATGACTGTCAATAGAAGATAATGCTCTTTTAATTCTTATTATTAATTTTATTATTGTTAATGTATCATTATAACGCATTATGAAGGTATTTGTAATGCATTATAGATGCAAGCTTCAAGTAAAGTGCTACAAAATATACTTGATTAAACATTTGTTTTGTAAGCCCCTGATATTCCACCTATGCAGGGTTTCACAATGAATACCACAGTACATATGTAACTAGGAGCCGCAAACATGAACTGTGGGGACACATTGAACTGTGGGCTGGGTGCAATTTCATCCATAGTATTTCCTTACTTTGCGTTTGCCTTTGAAAGCTCCTTAAGAGCAAGGCCTGCAGATGAGGCAGGTGCGGTTTGCCCTTATTACCAAAGTCAAAAAATTAAATTAAGGACAAGAAAGTAAATGATCTCAATGAAGTTGTGATTAATCAGGCCAGGTCTATTTACTAATGTACCAAAATGCATTAGCAGCCTAAGCTAATGGAGAAAGGACATCAATTCTAATGGCAAGAAACAAATACCAATATGCATCAGATGCCTATTGACTGGTGTAACAAAATAAATTACCGACATAAATTCAATTATAACCTCCATAAGAAATTAAACTGGGTTTACCAAAATATCTTTAACTACAAAATGCCAGGAATGGTTATAAGGTTGCATCTTATAAGCCGACAGACGTGATGTAGCTTAATGTTTGACTTGCCTGCTTAATAGAAAGAGGGTTTTCACTCAAGCACCTACTGGAACCTCTAAGATTTGACAGAGACCTTCTTGTCACAAACAGACTTAGATGTCCTGCTGTCAAGTATACAGCCGGGAACTAAGTTCCAGTAACTTAGGAAACTTTATTCCTCAAATACTTCTCACACAAATCCTTCCACTTACAGTTGCCCATAAGTGTTAAATTATGGCTTGCAGTTCTTCCAGTATTTAGCTCTGGTTAGTGTGAGCTTGAAATAGATACTTGTTTATGGTCAGAAAGATAATGGGTTCCAGGAGAGACGTAGCTTATCATCCCGAAACATCTCAGCAGACTGAAACGTAAACAACGTTCAGATTCCAACAGTTCAGAAGATGGATTACCTACTATGGCAATGTCATGCAGAAAACGAATACAACCTGACAAAAATATATCGGCATGTGCGAAAATGAGGACCAGCGTCACAGTGTGGTGCTACCAGTGATGCCGGCAGCTGCGATGGTCACATGGTATCACTCCCAGGGCTAGTGGTGGGCATTTCACATCCAGAAGCTACAAATCCAGTCAAAGATTTTGTTTTTACCAACCAGTTCGGCATGAAGAGTCACAGTCTCAGAGTATTCAACTTGCTGGTATAAACTAAACCATGGTCTGGATTTGTAGCTTCCAGACCTGAAATGCCCAACACTGGCTGGGGCCTTATGGTCTTGTGCGGTGATGCCGCACTGGCGGTCCTGAGATTCTCCTGCCGGCGTGGTACATCCCCCAGGGAGGTGCTCTGCAATGTCCCTGATCAGTGGAGGGAAGCTGGAGCGCTAATCCTTGCTTTGTTCTGGTACACAGATAAACATGAAAGCCCTACTGCCTATCCTCTCCCCTGAGCTGGGGATGCGCAATGGGCAGGGAAGGGAGCCTTATTAAAAATGCTGCACTCTAAACTGCTAGCTTTAATCACTGGGAAATATTTGAGAACCTGACATGGGCTTGTGCAGCCCAGCACCCCAGCGCCTTACCCCAGTGGCTTTGCTATCACGTCAAACACCCCCATGTAAGTGATTTTTGGGAGCGAAAAAAAGAGAGAGTGTTGGTTTTATTTGATGTTCCGATCAGGGATTGATCTTGAATGGACTACTATTCTGAAAGTAGGATTATCGGCTCACGGGGCTTTCCTCAGATGTCGAAGATCTTTGAACAGTGTCTTGTAAAGTGTGCTGCTCCGCAGCTGTCTGTGAACTGCTTATGAACTCATCAAAGGACTACCTGTCTCCAAATCGACAAGACCGTTTCTTTTTTTTTTTGTGAAGTTGTCAGCTTCCCACAAGCATATGTCATGGTGAGAATGGCCTCTGCTTTCTTGATAATGGGGGGGACAAAGCTTTATTTTAAATTCAGCATCTTCTGGTAACCATGTCAAAGGCAGAACATAGCAAATTTAGTGATGAGAGATGTTCACACGGCCATTGCTAAAGACCATTTTAGAATCTAAGTTTACAATCGATAAAGCAAATGTCAAATGAAGATAAATTAAACAGACAAATTAAATTCAACCTTCTTCATTTCATTATGTCTTAAACATACAAATACTACAAAATAGGGGCCTTCTCTTATCTCATTTTTTTTTTTTTTGTATTTTCATACAGGACATAAGAAATTGTAGCAGGCATCCCTGGCAAGTTCTCACTCTGTATGTCGTTAGGGACAAAATGGGCCGTTTCACAAAAGACAGGGTTGGATGTGAACTTCATACATGTTTTCTGGACCAAGGGATGGAGAACCCAAAGCCATCTGAGGAGGAAGCTGATGAATGTCCAAGGAAGACAAGACAAACATCATTCTCCTTATGCACAATTTTTCAATCATATCCTGAGAAATGCCATAGATCTTATTTACACGCCTTCACGGAACAGTCATTGTTTTAACAGTGACACAAACACAGAGTTCAAAGGTCAAGGTCTGGCAATTAGTGCTCTCTACCGTAAAGGTCATCCCTACAAGGTTATCAGACTCCTTATCCCAGCAGCATGCTCTTCAGACAGACCCCTGGGGTAACTTTCTTAATTCCACCTGCCACTGAGTCACATCAGTAGCTGATATTAGTTCTTAATTTGGATGTATAGCAGTGGAAGCAATCCATCAACATACAGCGATCAAAACCCGGTTCTGCGGTTTTCATAAAGATGCTTCGATGCTAACCCTGTTTCCGGGGCAAGACTGATGGTGCAGCCAAAGGCAGAGGGCTTTTTTAGTTGCATTATCGCTCCGCACTGAGATACAGAGGAACTGCACATTTAAAGCATACAGCTGCGGCCATATGCCACTAAATCTTAATTATAGGATACATATATTTAAAGTTGGAACATTTGACTAAGAGAATTTACAATATCTAGCATTTTGAAATGCCGCCATGATTCATCAGAAAACCACTCTGAAGATCCAAAAATGTTATTCGGTATAAAACCATTAAAGGTGGTCAGATGATGGTCAGCACTGTAGGTTCATGTGTGCGGCATTTGCATCTTGTATTTGTGGGAATATTCTCCCACCACTTAAGTTCAATGAATTGGCATTTCTGGGTAGAGTGTGTCAGTGCTTCCTGTGGTGCACTGGCATCCAGGCTAGGGTGTTCCCCTACCGTGTGCCACAGGCTGTCAGGGATAGGCTCCGGTCCCCAGTGACCCCACGCTGGATACGTGGTCATAGAACAAAGACTGTTCATATACTGTATGCTTCAACTGTGTAGCTGTGACATGCTGTCTGGGGCATTTCCAGCCTACAGAACCTCCCCCAGTTCAGGACGGCAGTAGAGATTTGGCATATATTTAGTACTTCACTGTACTCTTTCTCAAGTTGTAATAAACAAAGTAGCTTAGTTGGTTTACATGTGGCGTGCAGGTAATACTGACCATGGATGTCAGTAGATATCTTTGAAGTAACGTTTACCACATGGAAACAATCAGATAAAATTCACTGGGTTTGTAATTGCTACCAAAATTGCAAGTAAATGAAGATGAAATATCATGAATAAAATATAGAATAGGACATCTATTAAATAGTCTCAGGGAAAGAGGTAGAAAGACGGGAACATCTCTCTCTGTAGAGAGCAGCGCTGAGCTGATTTCAAAGAATGCGGCTCATTGCAGACTTCAAAGGCTAATATTCGATCCCACTAAATAGTGCCTGCTCACAATTTTGCTCATAATTTGCTCGCGAAAGAATCTGGAAGCAATCTGAGATGGTGGAGCAGAGCGCTTCCTGTTCATAAAGTTATTGTAACTGTTGACCTTTCCTACGTTTGAATGGCATTTCCAGCAAAAAGAGCTGCCACCACGGGCTAAAGTCGAATGTTTTAATGCACCATGTCAGTGCTGTCTCAGAGGTCTGCTCTAGAGAAAACTACTTAAAGTATTACTGTCCAGTAAAGTGTTTACTGTAGACCGCACTGTAAACCAGAACGCTGGCAGCTTCCTGTTCTCATGACCTACGTGCATACAGTACATATAATTAACAAATAAATAAATCAGTAAATACATAGATAGATAGATAGATAGATAGATAGATAGATAGATAGATAGATAGATAGATAGATAGATAGATAGATAGATAGATAGATAGATCCTTTACTGTCATTGCATATTAATACACAAGGTTATTCAGTTTGAACTTAGCAGCTTAAAATAATTATAAATAAGAATACAGCCATGTAAGGTAAAAACATATATATCTATTTAAAAACAATCTTTATCATTTTGACGAATGATTATAGTTTTGCTGCTCTGTAGTGCATAAATAGCTGTAAGGTGACAGGACAATTTGATTATTATGAGGAAGGGTTAACCAAATTAATTACATTTTTAGTAACTGAATACATTTCATGGTTGTTAATGGCAATATATTCTTGCTGATAAGCGAGCAACCAACATTTCTATCCATCCATGCATTTGTCAACCCATCATCACTTAACTAATGCATATGTAAAAGTTTAACTACTTTAATAATTTACTATATGCTTCGATTTTACAGCAGGAAGATGGGATATATCATCCAAATTTTTGAGAAAATGCATTTTGCACATTACATAAAAAGGATATTATTTAGCTGTTACCTAAGCCTGTGTTTGCGCACTCATGACGGCTGTAGTCTATAACTCTACTCCCCTCTAGTGGTGATTTTGACCATTACAAACCAGTATAGAACTAAACTTCTATTACTCTGACCGAATGAATGTGTCAAACATACTGTATAAATCTGAACATTGTGACTTTATGTCTAGTAAAAATCTTTTAAATTTCCTGTGAATAAATGTGCTATTTTAATATCTTTGAGGCACTTTGAGAAACACTACAAAACTTAATAAATTAATAATAAATTGATAGCTGAATCATAAAATATACAACGCAGACAACTTCATTGAGAAAATCTGGTGTCGCTGGAAAATCTGGATGGAAACTTGGGCAACGTCCAGACCACCGTCGAGTTGCACGCTGCTGCCCTCTCCGCACTCAGGTTTCCCATAGCCCTGATACCGAGCAGGCATGCTGTGTGGGAATACCAGCAGTGGGCTTTAACTCTTTAGATGGCTCCCCGGACAAGCGCGAACCACTCAACAAACACATTATACTACCATTGCCTTTTGCTGGGTTCTCTCCTCTGGCTGATCCTGGAGGTACCGGCTATTCCCACTATTGTCTGCATGCATAGATCAGATTGAGTTGTCAAATTTACATTCACTGAAAATTTACATTCTTGTACTGACAAAAGCACATCGATATAACACGGAGGCTCATGTTCAAGTTGTCTTCTGAGGTGTAGACCCGCTGGATGTGCCTTATGAATAAAGTTATCAAATTAACAAGGAACGGTCAAACGTGGTTCTGTTTGAAAACAGAAATGGACACAGGCAATAGGTTAGAAGATGCTGCAGCAATTCAGCATCCAACTGTCAGTTATTAGCTTCTTACTGTCGCCTCCACACTGCTGGGCTGTGCTTTATTCGAATTTGCGGGCACGCTTGCTTACTGCCGACACAATAAACTAAGACTATTACCCAGTGGTACCTGAGATGCATCGATGTGCCGCATCCCCACCCCTACACCTTGCCCCAACGCCAGCGTGCCCATCCGTGAAGCTCAGTCCGCTTCCGTGCCTCTCTCCCCTACCAGGTATGGGGTCAATTCCACATTAATGCCTGGGAAACAGCCCATTAATATTTCACAGGTTTTTCGTCATGGCTGTTTGTACCATGCATCAATGCCTGGTCTCCCCTTTGAAAGCCATACATTATAACTATGTTAAAAAATATTTGGTTGTCAGCCCATGGCAGGCTCATTACTTATTAAGATAAGGGGGGAGAGCACAGCACAGGCCCAGCTTGGGCCCACCCTGCATACACTGGGGACTCGCTCTCGTCTCCCTTCTACCGAGTCGCTGTGCTTTAGCTGGGGTTGAGGGGGGTAGCCTGCCAAAGGAAGTACAGAATAACATTTTGTGACAGAACTTGTCAGATCGTTTTGGAATTCCCGTCCGATTAGCATCCTAACATGAGGAATCTGATACTGGCCATAAAACTAAGATTTCACATGGAAAAGCAGCAAACATCCTAACGCAATGCTGAAATCGCTTATTATAAATGGCCCCATTGCCGCTCTGTTTGGTGTCTAACTTTGTGCATTTTTCTTTGATGCTAAACAGAAAGGAACATGCTGCGATGATCCACAGTAATGCGTCTCACAGGACCGCTGTTTGCTCCTATAGATCGGAAGCGCTTACATGAACATTTCTATATAGTTTCTTATACCTGTGGGATGGGGTTCTTTTGCTGTGTTGTGATCAAAAATGTTCTTTGGTTGCTTAAAAAGGAACAGATGCAGATATTACAGTCTACTGTATGTTTAACACGCAGGCTTGAATTCCACTTCCTCGTACACGTTCCTACAATAATTATGTTACTACTGTATGAGAAGGCATTTGACGTATACGTTTGGGGTCAATTTGACCCCAGGGTAGGTAAGAGGAAAGGAAAATAATCCATAAATGCAATGTACAATACAATCATGAATTTAGTCCTTTATAAGGTGGATAAAGTATACAGGCGGATTGTTTAACAAATGAACTGGATGGTGATAATTTACAAAATACTGAGCAAGACTTAATTGTCAGATGTTTCTTGAATGTCGATATGAACAGCCACTGTACTCAATATGAAAAATGCGTAATATACTGTGAAACAAGTTATTCATAGCAAATATGCTCCATATTTATAAAGTTAATGGATTAAAATGGTTAATATCAGCAAATATCTTAAAAAAAAAAATTAAGCAGGAGAGCAGGCGAGTGGCTGCAGATGGGAAGAGGGCCAATAAACTGAGACGCTGCTTAATGCACAAGTCTGAAGGTCAACTTATGGTCAGAGAAAACAAGTACAGCATCCATTTCCTCAAATGTCACCCACTGCGCCCAGGAAGGTCTAATAAAACGCCCCTGTCCAAGCGATAAGTCAATCTGACGAAAGTCACTGACCTTTGCAGGTAGTTAGATTTTATCTGGTCAGAGTAATGGATATGGTGGGGCCACACTCGTGTTCCAGTCTCTGCTGGTGTCAGACGAGGCACGAAGGCTAAGGTGGGAATTACTCTCATTTATATAGTGCATATTAATAATGGATCCCTGATGGCTATGGAATGCGATGTTTCCGTAATTTGCTTCCTTTCCAGTAGTGGCAAAGAGCAGGACCTCCTGAGTTTGAGGTTAGGAAGTGGTAACATAATACTTACTGTTATTAGGTGCCCAGAAGTTGAAGTCGACTCCCGATGACCATATAGATGACACTTCTCCAGAATGTCCTGCCTCCAGAATGCCTGTTTTGCTATCTGAGTTCATCCCCCTTGTTATGGATCATTCTCTTCCTCTCTTACTGTCAGCGTTCCCAGGTATTATAGTTTTGGATCTCTTCAAAGTATGTAGCACATTTCCCCACAACCCTGACCAGCATAACTGGTTAGAAGATGGATGGATGAATGGATGGATGGATGGATGGATGGATGGATGGATGGATGGATGGATAGTATGCTTCTTGGACAATGTTTAATGCTGCCATTTTGAAACACCTGCTTTGTGATTACATTTTTAGGAGAACTGGTGAAAACCCATCAGAAGAACACAACAGAAGTATTTATGATGAGTGGCAATAAGCAAAGCCTTATCTAGCCATCAAGAATGTTTGCCCCGCCCCTGGGCATGGCCACTGGCATTCTGCTGGCACTCAGAAATGGCCATTCAATATGGCCAATGTCAGTGCCACAGATCACAATATGCTTTTTCACAATCATCTATTACAAGGCGTCAACTCTCAAATGGCTTGGAAAGAATGTGCTTCTTGGGGCAAAAAGAAAATAAGACATATAGCAATAGTCTTTTTAGTGTCTCATTTATAATAGAGTATATGAATGGCTATCCATCTTCCATGACCACCTAGCCAGTACAGGGTCATCGGGGGCCTGGAGCCCATCCCAGGCAGTACAGGGTACGAGGCAGGGGTACACCCTGGATGGAATGTCAGTCTACCACAGGGCACATACACACATACACACACACACACTATTGCCGATGTTTTTCATAGAGGGCATTGGAGGCGTGAGCTTCCAGTCCTACCCATAGGGCCACTGTGCCACCCCCAGCCAAATAACTAAATAACAAGAAATACATCAGAGTGAGATGACACAGCCTGGGCGTTTACAAGGAGAAACAACCAGCCTGTCAGTGCAGAGCCTCTGCATGGCAAATAAACAGAGAGACTATTCAATCAATCATTGACAGACCTGAATTTATAAGGAGACTTATTTAAAATAACATTTGCTTCTTTAATCAGCTACAGTGTTATATATACAATTGGCATAGTTGTTCATGAATCAGTCAACTCTCGTAGAGCCAAAAAATAAGAGGGGAAAAATATGTGGATTTGGGCCAGGTTCAGTATATTAGGTCTGGGATTTCAGGGCTAGACTACAGCTAATTTAAAGAAGTGTTTGGTGCAGTTTTAATCTCAAGCTCATATGTAATTTGATTACTATGTCATATGTTCCTAATGTGCCCAACATGTTCCCAGACCTGGGCTCAATTAGGAAGCGCAAACCAAAAGCTTCTCCCCACGACACAGCACAGCGTTCTGGAAACTGCCTTTTCAACTCAGCAGTTGTTTACTAAATACCCACTCCATAATGGAGCAATTACCGCCACTGTCCAGGGGGTCTCAGCAATGAGTGCATCATGGCGCCACCTACTGTAAGATTTTAGACAGAGCAAGAGAGGTGTCTCTCAGCTACAGTTACATAAAAACTGCATAGCAGCCAAAATTTTATTTATCTGACTATGGTAGCTACAAGTCAGCTCTCAGCTTACATCAATATCATTGAGAAAGTCTGTTAAAAACTGAATGAAATATATTCACTATGGAGATGGAGCTAAGAGCTAAGTCTTCAGGACAAAAAAAGAGCTTTTTTATTGGTTTTGAATGAAAAAAGGCACAACATGAATGGGCTGAGTTAGAGCAGGGGGCTGGCAGTGTTCATCGGCTGAATGGCGCTCATTGCTTAACATCATCTAGACAGTACAGTGGACAAGAGCAGTTTCATGCTACTCGGCTGTCAAACACGCCAACCGCTGCAGTGTATTATCTGAGGTTCCGATGCGTCATATTAATCATCACTTAGCAGTTGACAAGCTCAGAAATACAACATTTGTTATTAAGTGGTGATAAATGTTGAGGCACTTCAACAGTCATACATCAACCGCAACGCTCTAGCGCAAGATATCACAGCCCAGTGGCAGGGGGCAACGTAACTCAATATTGCAGCACTCTCATGTCCTCCCTAATTCGCCATGGAATCTGCCTGACTACCAATCTTCATCTGCAGCTTACTTACTCATTTAGATTCCCCGGGTCCTCTTAATTCCCCAGATATGGATTCCATAAGTGATTGTGCAGGACATACAATTCCCCTGTGTTCTAATGAGGCTATATGTCACATGCCATAAGAAGGATACAAATAAAATGTAAAGGAACTGAAAGGATAGAAAACTGGATTCCTGTCCAACGTGGGCCAATCTATAAATATATATGACCTGAACATGACTGAATAGTGTCATACTACTAAAGATGGCAGAGCAGCCCAGTGTTTAGGATATTAAGTGTCCCACACCCTGTTTTGGAATTTGCAAGTTTTGGAATGAAAAACATGCTGTTAGACCTACAAATTGCCCATAGGAACTGGCCTCCAAGTCGTGACCCTGATAAATGTTTAGAAGATGGATACTTCAAGCGATTAAAACTAGTTGAATTTCTGGTAATACTTTCTATGAATGCTATGTCTATAAGAACCTATGACCACATTCATAACACATAATAATGCATTCATAAAGCATTATAAACATGGCTAAAAATATTTATAAAAATGCATTCCACATTATAGCCATGATTATTATGCATTATGACTGCCTTATGAAGCTCTCATTTATAATGCACTATAGATACCTTTACTGTATAATGCAGTACGAAGCATCCTTAATGCTTACACAAACCATTATAATGCATTATGTATAGGACGTAATGCATGAAAATATCTATAGTGCATTATAGATGAAAGTAAGATTTTACCAATATTACTATTTCAAATGGAATCTGGCAATTAAAGTTGAATTTCCTTTTATTCTTATCTTCAGTTTACAAAACAACAAACCACAGCTTTTACCCAAGAAATTTTGAGTCTATAGCAATAATTCCAATAATCACAGGCTTGTACATGGGCCAAGGGTAGGGTAGGGGTTAGGGCATTGATTAGGCAGCTTGGGGAAGCCTGTGGATCCCCTTCCAGCTGTGGCGTACGAGCACCTATAGACAGCAAGACCACGATCATGTATGATCTAGCAGCAACTTTAATAAATACTAAAAGATTTCAAAGTAGTAAATGATATTTCTTAAATACGTGAAATGATAACTGTCTAATGGTGATAAAGTCATAGGTACCTCCAACACTACTGTGGTTTGTTGTTTGCACTCATAACTGAAGGAAATGCAAAATGTCAGTTAAAGGTTACTGAAAATAATCTGCATGGACTCCCAAAAATCTATCTACAGTCTCCAGGTTAATAGGTATCATCCTAAGTGCAATAAGTGAAGAGCTATAACTTTAAGGGGGGCCAGTAGCTGCATACTGGGATAACGTCCCGCACTGGCATCCACACGGCCCATCATTTGCAATACTGCCATCTAGATGTTCATGAAGATTAGAGGGAAGTGCTGAAACAACGAGAAAGAAAAGGGGCAATTCAGCAAAACAGAGGTTCCCATGGCTGCCCAGGACGCCACATCCATCTCTGTCTTTTTGCCAAATTTGATTTTAAATATTTACTGTGCCATAGATCATGGGTGGAAAGAAATGATCATCTAAGTGGTATTGTCTATGAAACGGGAAGTAAGAAGAATGGTGCCTTTAAAGGGAGCATCAATGTTTTATTTGGTAAAATGTATGACTATCCGAACGACGAGTGCGCCGGTTTCTGTTTGAGGGAGTGTCTTTTCAGCCTGTTCTAATGCCCCATTTACGCTCATTTTGCACTCAGGATGGTACCTTGTTCCTTAATGCAAAATAAACGTGCACTCTGCTGTCTTTGAACAAAGAAATGCAGCTGTAGCTGCACGGCACATACACAGATTAAATACATTTCATGATTCAGGAATTCTCTGGCTGCAAACCAATCGATTTTCAGATTCTCAAAGGAAGCTATGCGAATGAGATCCTATCAATGTTATAACATTACCTGTACTATAAGGTACAATAGACTACAAAATGAATGGTACATCCCAAAGAGTACTACAAAAAAATGAAATCAGGAAGCTGGCAATTATCTGCTAATTAAAATAACTTTTCACTCAGAATTTTCTAAAAGGATAAGGTACAGTGTGCACTAGAAAAATAAGAGTTTTAAAAATTTGTTTTTAAACGTTAGCGTTCCCCACACAACAAAGGCAATGGCGAGCTATGCTGAAATGTTTTGTAACACAAAGAAATCCAGCCTTATAACTGAATTCAGGGAGCTAAGAGCCTTTATTTGACAAAAATGATCTACAGCTTACCTGAGGAAATAATTTCCTTTTTGCAGGCTGGTAAGCTAATTCTGGGACTGTCTTTCCAAAAAAGCTGGAAGGAAACCAGACTAACTCCATGTACCACATTATACAGCGAAGTCATTCAACTGACATTATAGACTTCGGTGTGGATTCATGCATTTTAACTACTTTTTTTTCACCCAAAAATCCAGTTTAATTATGATTTTGGTGAACATCAATCATCTGTGTTTAATTGACTTTCAATGTAATTCTCATTTAGTGCATGCTGTATCAAAGGTTTGCACAAAGATAAAGTTTTAACAATTTTTCCATAATACTATTATATTATATCACTGTTATCGAAACAAAACAAAACTGTATTGTGAAATCATTAAAGAATACAGTATATATTTTAAAGACATTAAGTTCTATGACTGAAATATGTTTTTAATGAGATCCCTTTATGTTTAGAAAGGAGCTTTTTTAATGGCTTAGACCTAGACTTCACTTTATTGATCCCTTTGGGGGGTCCAGCAGCAGGTATACAGATATAAAGCAGGTTTACAGAGAAGTGTATAATTTCCTTTAGCAGGAAACTGACAGATCTGTGAAAATGAGAAGATACAGATCGCCTCTGGGGGCAGAAGGTCAGTGTTGGTGGATTTGCCGGATTTGAGCAGCGCGTTTGATTAGCCAGATCAGAGGAAGACGCAGGATTTTACGTG
Source organism: Brienomyrus brachyistius (assembly GCF_023856365.1). Taxonomy (NCBI): domain Eukaryota; kingdom Metazoa; phylum Chordata; class Actinopteri; order Osteoglossiformes; family Mormyridae; genus Brienomyrus; species Brienomyrus brachyistius. Next base: position 938,205 of record NC_064545.1, read on the forward strand.
CAGTGAGCTGTTGCTGCGACTTTGGCAGGTGGTAACGAAGCTTGGTAACACTGCTGCCTCATCTGGCTGTGCCCGGTTAATGGTCCCCAATGAAGAAACAGAAATCAAAGAAGCTCTAACCCATTGCTCTCGGACAGCAGTGCATATAAAGAGGGACCCTGCATATACTCACATTGCAAACTCACATTCCTGTTTAACAGGCTCTCATAAATAGCAAAAAACAATCCACCCATCCATCTTCCATTTATTCATCCAGGTCAGGACCAGCGGGGACAAAAAGATATAAAAAAATTTATTTAATGTATAACATATAAATAATGTATATGAATTAAAAATAGTTAAATAAATAAAAACACCCCAAAGTTTTGAAGTATATCTTAAGAACTTGTAACACCAGAGATGCGATACCAAAAAAGAATAAATTCATGGCAATTTTCTTTCAAAATATCACCATTCAGTTGCACTTTTGCGTCTCAAGTGAAAGGCAGCTTAAAAATGAAACAGTGAAAAGCAGAAGATCTAAAAAGATTGTGGTAGTGACTAATCAGAAAAGCGAATAGGTTCGTCCAGCGTAAGGCAGACCCTGCTTTTACACTGAAGTCTTTGCGACCAAGAAGAGAAGCAGATCACGCCAGTCATAAAGGGATTAAGGCAACGGATTAAGGGAAATTAAACCGGGGGACACTAAATATTTATAATACCTATAATATTGAGCACTAGATTTTGAAATTAACTTATATTGTTAACCATTTTAGAGGGTTTTTATGCTGGAGAATCTCCTGGTATTAAACCCTGGGGCAAATTCGCCAAACAATGCATTTATTAAAACGAACTAGCTATCTTTCCATCCATCCATCCATCCATCCATCCATCCATCCATCCATCAACTGCTTGTCAAACACAAGCAATAAGATTGAAAATTATAACAGGAAGAACGGAATACTCTGCGGAGATGCTAGTGCACAGAGTTCGCATTTAGGGAATATATCAGCTTTTTCCTGGAGCTACCACTTGATGGTGCTATTTATTAATTCTATTTCTTGTTGTTGGAGAAAAATAAGGCTGGCAATGACACCATGGTAATACCCAAGATACTGGGTGGAGAACTGGAAGCTACACTCCGAATGTTGAGTGAAACACTGGTACTTAAATTCTGAATATCAAGCAAAAAACTACATGAGATACAGTTTGAAATGCAAAAAAACACCATGACAATAGAAACTAACAATTAGGGCATAACACAGATAGAGAATAAATACCAGTAACAAGATACACAACAGGGAGGAGTAAATGTGAGGTGTGTGATAAATACAGCAGTTGGTGTAAATTTTGTGCCATGTTGAAAATTGACACAGGTACAATACATACGTTACATGCAATGTACAATTAAAATATGCAAATAGACAGTTAAGGGTTTCTGCTTATTGGAATGTAAACATTGAAATGGTATACATGTAGTATGAAGCATGTTCATATAATATGCATGATAGCATTGATATGCAAAGACAAACAACGTATAGAAAGGTCCTGAACCCTATAGAAGCCTTTATACAGCTTCCAAATTGAAGTTCCCATCATTTGTCTGGTGTAGCTTGGAATCTGTAACAATTCGTCCTATACTGTAGATGCTGAATGGCAAGTCATACACAAACATAATATTTTACTGCAATAAAGTAAAAGTGTGATATTGGTGATCAGGTTTGGGGTCATTCCGGAATGCATTCATCAATTCCAATCCAAATCAAAAAATGGAATTGAAATGAAATCTCCCAGAAATTCTAATTCAGTTCCAATTCAGTTCCCAATTTTTGGTAAACTATTGTAAAAAATTTGAAAAGTGCACTAGGTCGGCATCCTAGTTCCCCTGAAATCCCGGCAATGCCAGAGTTTATGCTTTGATTAACATGTTCTATAATTTCTGTCAAACCCTGCAGAGAGCCTTGAAATTCCTGTAGCTAAGTATTAAATCAACTATTATTATTATTATTATTATTATTATTATTAATAATAATAATAATAATAATTATAATTCTTCCTCTGCGCATATTTCAAGTGGGTGTATTTTAAAACAAATTTTTCTTTTTTTAATTCATTTTTTATAGTAATTTTCATCAAAAGAGTGAATTTAAGAAGTTTTCAGTTTAACGTGCAATTAAATATAGCTTAGTTATCAGTAACAATAGTTGAAAAATACCAATTACATGCAACATTGAAGTAAAACAGAAACAATACTGAATACTACACTCAAATAAATTTTTTTTATACATATTTCCATACTCTCAATAACATTCTTCCTTGAGTACTATTTTTGCTTTAACACTTTTAATTTCACATTTCAGTGCTCACCAAGATGCCATAAAATATTTGGCCTGATGGGGCACTGGAAGATATTTGCTTAGCCAGAACTAGGGGGCACAATTCCCACACAAAAGCAAAAGCGCGCACTGAGCTCACTGGACATCAAGCAAAACATCTACAATCGGGCCCATTCTCCCAGTGGAGGATCACAATGTTAAATAACCTTTAACTGAAGGCATAGCACAGCTAAATTTAGTAATCAAACTTCATGTAATGCTGTGTAATGCTGTGGGAAAAATAAAAATAAATAAATAACAGAAAACAAGAATGCTGTAGGCCTGTCCTACATTCCAAATGCACGTACACATGCATTTGTGTGTATGAAAAACATATGCATTTATAATTTCCTCTGTGCATATTATTACCATTGCTGAGGTGCTTAAAACCCTTTCAGATATCTAAGCTTTGCCTAGCCTTGAACTTACAGATATACCTTTACAAATCCTTCCATAATGATTGTACAGTATTCTTGGATGGGTAAAGTATTAATAAAATATTTAAACTGCATTAGGGAACTTGACAATATCTACATCACAGCCTTGCTACAGTCCAGATATTGCCAGAGTATATAGATATGATTGTAACACAAGCTTTACAGCTTCATTAAATTTGGTGATAAAATATTTGTCATACCTCATTACCCCTTGATGTCTATAATAAGCAGTATGACTGGATCCAATCATTGGGTATTATGTTTCATTTGCTTGGCATTTCACAGACAGGAATGTATTCACAGCACAGTGAAGTCCACACCAGGGTGCAGGAGAAGCCAGCCTCGTTGTACTGAATTCACCATGGCTCTCATTTCACTACCTGTGAGAGCACAAATCCACAATGAGTACCCAGTGCTCTGGGATTCCTAGCACTTCATGCCAGTAGATCATTTCAACATGGATTTATGTTAAAAAAAATAATAATAATAATAAAAAAAAACTGGTCAAAGCCGGTTTCAGTCTGTTCAAGGATAACATTGGCTGACAGTTACCCAGAATGCCAACTAAAAAAAAATCACATAAATAAACACATGGGAAAGGATAGATAACAAGCATCTGTAAACCTATAATATATCTGCTTTACATTTTAGAATGCACAGTATATTGTGCATGAAACGTTATCAACACATTAAGAACACGTAAAAATATATAAAAAATATATATATACATATAAGACAAACAACAATAAATTTGTTTCATCTGGCACACATAAACACAGTGTTAATTTATGAACTTTTTGTTATAACTTACTAATTAGTTATTAATGTGAGTCTTGCATTTGGCACTGTTATATATTTGCCTAGCTATGATTCTAGCAGGATTGGTCCTTGCCCGGCCCGTTCTGTATGTCAGTTCCCCGTTTGGCCAGTAGGTGTCGGTGGTCATCCCGTTCTTAGCCCTTAGCATGTTCTCTTGTTCCCTGGGTCGCTGCGTGGCGTAATGGACTAGCAGGTGGTTGTGTCATCTATGCTTCCTTCTTGTCGCAGAGTATTATTTAATGCTTATGAGTTTTTGCATATCCCGTGTTAGTTATGGTATATTCCAGTGTAGATCCTTTGTTGCTGTACCTTTGTAGTTTTTCCTGTTTGCAGCAATGTACTGTAACCTTTGTTATCTAGTCTTCCCTGGTGATTGATCTTTCCATTTCCATTGATTGCTTACACCTGTTTCTCAGTGCTCCTGGTCCTTAGTGTTGTTAACTACCCACACCTGTCTCTTATTGATTTCTATCATGTGTCTATTTAAGTGCCTGCCCAGTGTTCCGTTCTTCAGTCAGTCATTTCCTTTGAGTATGTTTGCGCTAGTTGCTGTTTGCTTAGCTTCTGCTTCCTATTTTATGCCTTGTTTCCTGTCTGTTCCCCTTAGATGCTGAGTTAGTGTTTGGTTTCTACCTGCTTTAATTTTGACCCTTGCGGTTCCTTTCATTTTCTGCTTTCCTGTCAGTTTGCAGTTTTGTTCAATAAAACCTCTATTTGTCTGAAAGCCATACTGCAGACCGTCATTCCGCCATGCCCCACCACTGTAACAGTTTCATTTCAAGGAAGTCCAAAAAACATGGACTCAAACTGGGCTGAAGCATAATTGAGATTAAAACTGAGAGAAATAAAATGTTAGAATTGAAAATAACACAAAGAACGACTAGCTCGCCCCACAAAACAGAGGTGAGCTTATTTGTTGGTGTGCTAGGATTGATCTCAGCCCACAGGAGTTGAAATTATACCACAAACATAAGAATGAGATTAATGCAGGAAAACATGCCAGACAGGGGAAAGCAGCAACAATCCAGATTAAACAATCGATCTGAACATTCATAGATGGTAACAGCTCCACTGCATGATGCTGGCTGATGTTCATAAGATTATTATTAAAACTACTATGACAGTGGGTAAAGGATGCATCTGACTTAAGATCATTCTGCAAAAGCAAAGCACACTGATACAAGCTGAAAAAAGAACCTACTCTCGCCAGAAGTGCACGTTTCATTAATAGCCCGACTTTTTCCTCTATTTTTCAGTCACGTTTGGTGTTTTTCTTTATTTGCCTGCTGTAGTTGATGGCTATCAAACAAGAACAAGCCACATGCCAAATGCGCTTCCGATCTTCACCTCGGAAAGTGAGAGAACAGTCAGAGCGGAAAGGCGACCCCCCTAACGAAAACAGCCAGTGTTTGACAGCATCATTAAGTTAATTATGTAGTGTAATACAGCTGGGCTCTCATGTTAAATATGCCACACTGGACTGCTTCTAACAGCCCATATCACAACATATTCTACAGCTAGTCCTCCAGGTCCCAATCCCTGTAGCCCCAAACACCAAGAGGCCTCTTTGGCCAATGACAATGCAGGTGTGAGGGCCTACAGTAACTGATCTCACCCTCAGCATTCTCAACTAAGGCACAGTTCATTCTTCTATCCACAGTAAATATGATGCATATAATTATTATCCTCACAGCTCCTTCTACAGGGATGTGTCTAAAGCATTCTTCCCCTTACTGGCAGAAATTAGCATTCCAATTACATTCATATCCTTTGTAAGTTTCATCACTAGAATAAATGCGAGACAGTTTACATGCGCCGTTAAGGAGAATGTGCGTAAAACAAAGAAAAAAAAATCTGTTCACATTTATAATTCATAGACAGGGATACTGCATTCTCATTACAGTCAAGGTAGAGGAAGTAAGATCTCCTTTCATTTCGTTTCATGGTCCTACAATGTGATTAGAAGGTCAGTTATATAATGTGCATGTCCAGCTCATGTTCAGACCAATACACCCTCATCTGATATTCAGAGAGGTGGGTTGTCGTCTCATTCACCAATAATGGTGGTTCAACCCAACTGATCGCATAAAATTAAATGGATACATGAAAGGGAGTAAAAGTGCCTTTAAATGATTATGTCTTACTATGAGTCAGTGCCTAATAAAAGCAAACAACAAAACATCCATCATAAGATAACAAGGTCCTCATGAATAAAATAAATGTATCTTGTTATTAGGCCACAAAGGACAAAAGACATAGCAGCTGAATTTTTAGCAGCTTCTCACTTGCAATTATAGACTTATTACCAGAAAATGAAACATTTTAAGTATGGTTTACATGTGTCTTTTATGGGATATTACAATCAATCTGTGTCAATCAATATTTATACTGGGAACAAATATAATTTTCTGTTCCTCAATTTACTTTATTTGTAAATGAGAATTTGTGTCTCGGAAACAGAGTAACTGAACCGAAAGCGGTTTGAGGGAACATTGATTAGTAAATTGTAGTGTAGCAAGCTTTCGCTTGGTTCTGTGTTACAGCTAGGATAGAAAATCAAAGGTTTGAACTGTCCTACTAGCTCACCACTGTTACATTACCTGCTGCAATGCATTATGGTCTTGCAACTCAACTGACATATCAATAACACTGAAAATTATAAAGGGGCAATACACTAGCCGATTAAATAGATATCATATTTTACTACTGCTATCATTTTCTACTTGTAGATGATGCCAAGGAAGAATGTGGTAAATTGTATATGTATATAATGCATACTTATATATAAAAAGAAAAACAATATGAGAATATGTAATTTCTGCGGACGTTTATATTTTTTTGACGTACAACAGTGTGCCTTTTCGTAATACATTGCGGCAAACTATGTCAGCATTCATGGTCAAACAGTGTATTATTATTTTGTTGTGATTGCAGCAGATGTTTGCCCTATCGGTTTCAGCTAGCATTCATTTATTCAATAGACTAGATTCTAAAGGTAATAATCTGCCAAACTGTACTGTGTTTGGGGGCACAAGCAAAGGAAGACAAGGATATAGCCTCCACAAATGACTTTGTAACAGTTTTGTAGGATGTCAGCATTACTTTTAGATTTGTTTTCAAAATTACCCACTGATGTCAAATCGATTGTATACTGATGCCTGACCATAAATGAAAACTACAGCCTGTGTATGCCTGCTGTTTTATAGCAATGGACTGTGGTTTATTTGTTTACCGACACACTAACACTAATCAATAATACAACAAAAACACAATATCATGAAAGAAAGTAAATAAGAATGTGACCAAGATCTACAGCAATTTTTGCTGCATGTGCTGATCTTTAAGGTGTTAACTTACTCTAATTTCAGTAAATGTAGCTTTTGACATGTGTATGGTTCTACAACTTGTGTATCTCTGGCAAAATATAACCGATTCAAAAATTTCTTCTGAAGGACGTTGAGGTAGTAGGTCTGCCCAGCACTGGAAAGCAATTAATGTTATCCAGAATACCTGCTAAGACTTCTTGATACACACATTACACGCAACCCAAGACTATGCATATATCAACCCCATGCAGGTACTCAACCCAATGCAAGTACTCATCCCAATGGAATTTGCAGGTCTTCAGGAATGTTTGAATTCGGAAAATTCTATCCTAGGATATTGGCTCTGAAACACAGCACTTAACAACAGGAACAAACCCATTTAATTTAGATGAAATATGCAGGGAATGATAAAAAAAAAACTATTTCCATATTGGCATAAATAGGCAAGCAATTATATGGATGAAAAAAGCTAGCGGTGTGATTCGATGCAGCATTGACAATGCAAATGGTGCCTGGGGACTCATTTGAAGTAACATTACCTACTATTAGTAAAACGTGATTTACTCGGACATTCCTCTGAACAGCATGATACAATTTTTAGTAAGACTGAAACATTTTTCCTGACAAGCTCTCTACTTTTAATCGCCTGTGGTGCCATATGTTCTCATAAATATTCATTTTGTAAGATGGTGGGGGATCTGGTGTAGTCAATAGAATCCATTTTTTTTGTTACAGCTAAGATGAAACCAATGATGTGATAGCTGCCATATTCCAATGAACAGCCATGAGAGGTATGAGGTAACTGGGCGTGGCCTGGATATGAACCAATGGCATGCATTCACACTGCCACCCATGTTCATACAGCAGTGACTGCGATGACAGATGAAAACAGGATTATTTACTGTAACATGCACACAGTCAGCAATGGGCGCCCTGGGCGATTTCCTAACATTGTATAGTCCAACATACCACAAAAACTAAGCCATGTAAATACAAATAAGTAAATAAATGTGGTTCAATGGAATGATAACAACAAATTGTAGAGGGTTTGTAAACAAACTCTCCTAAATATACTATGTTATACCATGCTAACTGCAAGATCATGTTTGACATATGTATCTGATCGACCAAATATACTGCAATCTTATCAGTCAGACTATTCAGTCCGTCTCTGACTCTGCCAAACTCTGTGGACTGCTGGAGGGTTTCTGCACCTGAATTCATGCAGCTAAATTTCAAGACTATCTAAGCAAAACTGAAACTTATAATGAGATTTGACAGAAGTGCAAAACTTTCAGAAAAGATTAACTCATGGCATGAGATAACTTTTATAAGAAGGAAATTATTTTTCCAATGTGCATAAAATTCAGAATTTCCATACATCTGGAGAGGAAAAAAAACACTGAATACAAAAAAGAATGTATTTTCTACAGATCCTTGCAACTATACAGAATATGTCTATAAAATTCTGAAAGAAAGTAGGCTGCAAAAATGCACTTAATTTGGCATGATAGAGTGAGTCTATGCTTCACTGACTGTAATTGAATTGGTGACCTATTTCTCTAGAAGAAAATAGATTCCTGGGATTTTTTTGCTATAAATTTTAATAGAATTTGGTAAACAGTTACCAAATTTGTCTGTTTACCATGACCTTCTAAATTATGTTCCATCTGCATTCACACAATGCCATGCATTTGATGGATAAACCATTTGCATCAGACATTAAGCATCACCAGCATGTTTACCTAATGTTTAAAGACATGCATTTTCTTAATTACGTCATTAAAAAGACATCTCATTCTGAAAACTTCTCTATTGTGAATACTAACGTCAACAGCTGTCAAAATAATATTCATGTATCAGGTTGTGTTGACAAAACTAATCATAAAAAGAAATCAAGAAACTAATGTAGTCTATATATATGTATGCATATGTATGTGTATATATATACATATACACGTGTGTGTGCATGTGCGTGCACACGCACATACAGTATATATAAATATACACACAACACACACACACACACACACACACATATGTATATAAAACGGAATTTCTGGCATCACATTGCTGACTTAGCACCAGGTTAGAAAGCCAACATTCACTGCATTTATCAACAGATAAAGATTAGGGGTGACAGTCCCTGTCAAAGGTATAAAGGGAAAGGAAACTGGCAGAATGTGGCTGAGCTTTGGGCCTCGGCATCCACTGAGATGAGAAGTACAGATTTAGAAAAAAGCAAACATGATGCTAGAAAACTGCGTTCCATCACTCCTTTGCTGTGTTTTCTATAAAACATTCTGCTCATTGCAAGAAGCAAGCAAACAACAACAAAAACGACAATAATAAAACCATGTGACTCCATTTCGCTTTAATCAAGCTAACACCAGCTATGTCTATACAGTAGGTGATTATTCAGGGGTGTGGGATGTAATTGCTCGTTCTGGTCAGATGTAAATGCTATTTGAATAATACTATATTTAATGAAATGTAGCTATATTGTAAAGTTAAAAACGTGGCTTATGATAAATATGAAATATTTTTTTGTAAATGTATTCCCTATTCTTTTTCTTACAGTTTTTTTTGGATGAATGACTGGATAGATTCTCTCACCTTGCAGCCCCTTGGAAGAAAAGCCTATAAAAAGACTAAGCAACCCTGTGTGATGCCCGGCTCGTACGCTCCTCATGTGTGCCACGCCCCCTGATTACCCACGTGTGCCTCCCTGATCGTCTCCAGCTGTGTCCGATTACTTTGATCAGTCTTGTCCTATTTAAGTCCTAGTCTTGCTTGTCTCCCTTGTCCGTCATTATGGTATGGTGTTGGTCATTCCCGTTTGGTGTTCCTTGATCCCAGTTCCCTTAATAAACCCTTCGTTTTGCCCTGAATTCGGCTTGTTTGCCTGGTCCTTGGCCACCTGCCCGCACGATCGCCACTCTCCCCGCCTGTGATCATGACAGAATGACGGACCTAAAAAAGAAGAGGAAACAGAGGAGAAAGAGGATCCCAGAGGAGCCTGAGATCCACCTGGGAGCTTGCTCGCTCTCCAGGCTCTGGCTCCCGACCGAGGAAGAGAAGGAGGAACCCGTCTTGCTCCCAGACCCAGGACCGATGCGTCTGGGAGCCTGCTCGTTGGCCCGGCTGGGGCTCACGAGTGACGAGAAGGAGGAAGAGCCATTCGTGTTCCCGGACCCGGAGCCAATCCCCCTGGAGCAACTACCGCCCCTCGAGCGGTATTTATTCCGACCCGAGCGACTGGCCAACTGCGGAGGCATCAGAGTGGTACAAGACGCCATCCCGTGTGTGCCCCACAACCCGAAAAGGGCCGCGGTTGTCTCACCCGCTCGGGACGTGCCAGTCCAGCCGCCTGCGGTAGCCACCCCCGAGGCGCTCCCCACCCCTCTTCCAGATGCAACGGCTACCCTAATCGATTCTTCGCCCTCCAAGGGCTCTACTGGAGGGTGATTGAAGATTCGGCCGCCCCAGGTAGCCCGGAGCTAGAAAAGCTCACCGCGCAGCTCGGGAGGGACTTTGACGCCTTCACCCCCGCCTCTGATCGAGGGGACCTTGAACGATTGGCAGAGGGCTTAAAGAGGCTGATCCAGCTCCGGAAGGATGCGGCTCCAGCGTCGGCACAACCGCCTCTACCCACAGCTTCAGCGCCTGTGCAGCCACCCCTACCTGCAGCTCCAGAGCCTGAGCTGCCGCCTCCGCTGCCTGCTGTCCATGCGCAGCAAGAGGCGCTCCCTCTGCTGGCGGACCCCGCTCCAGAGCAGCCGCCTCTGCCGGCGGACCCCGTGCCGGAGCAGCTGCCTCTGCCGGCGGACCCCGTGCCGGAGCAGCCGCCTCTGCCGGCGGACCCCGCGCCGGTGCAGCCGCCCCTGTCTGCGGCTCCAGAGCCCGAGCAGCCACCGCTGCCGCCTGCGCATCCCACACAGCCGCCGCCGCTGCCGCCTGCGCAGCCCGAGCAGCTGCCTCCGCTGCCTGCAGCTCCCACGCCCGAGGCGCTCCCTCCGCCTTTAATGACTATTACCTTTGTGACTCCTGTCCCTGACCCCTCTCCAGTCCCTTCTACCCCAGTCCCCGCAGGAGGTCCCGGAGGACCCCACCGTCGCTCCTCCCTCCTCGGAGGTGGAGGAGCTTGAATGGGACCCCTCGGGGACCCTATTAGTGACTCCTCGGCCCTCACCACGGTGAGCTCGACCCCTTCCAAGGGGCCAAATGTCTGTGTCCAGCAAGGGGAGGGGACCCTGGCTCACCCTCCTTTGCCTGCACTGGAGCTCGGTCAGCGCCTGCGGGTCCTGGCCCTCCAGGTCGGCTGTCGCCTGCGGCTCCCCCTCCACAGCCTCGTCTCCCGGCCTCGCTCCCTCCTCCGGCTCTCCGTCGGTCGCCTGCGGGCTCCCCTGAGGCAGCTCCTCGGTCGCCTGTGGGTTCTCCCGCTCCGGCGCGTCGGAGGACGTTGCCGCCTGCTGCGACTCCCCCCCTCTCTTTGCCCTCGCCTGGGTCCCCTCCAGCTCCCTCGTCCCTTTCCCTGATGCTCCCTCCGGCTGCCTCCTCGGCCCCTCCGAAGTCCCCTCCGGCTCCGGCCTCCCGGCCGTCTGCAGCCCCTCCATCGGCCGCCCGTCGCCCGCTAGGGCTCCATCAGGCTCCCCCTGGTTCCCCCTCCTTCTCTCCCAGGGCCTCCTGTCTTTGTTCCTCCCGTCTTTGTCCCTCCTTCGTCTGCTCTTCGTCCCTTTGTTCCACCCGTCTCTGCTCCTTGTCCCCCGGTGTTCCCTCTAAGCACTCCCGGTCCTTTTGTTCCGCCAGTTCCTTCTGTTTCACCCTTCCTAATCTGTCTCTCCGCCTTCCCGTTCCTTTGTCAGCTCCTGTCCTACGTCCTGTCTCTTGCCATGTTTTATACCTCGGTCCTGTTCCCTGATCCCAGTTCCCTTCATAAACCCTTCGTTTTGCCCTGAATTCGGCTTGTTTGCCTGGTCCTTGGCCACCTGCCCGCACGATCACCGCTCTCCCCGCCCGTGATCGTGACACCCTGATCCTGGAGTGCCAGTATCCAGCAGGTTTTCTATCCAGCCGGATGAGATGCTATCTGCTTGTCATCAGGTGTGGTTCACAGAGAGCAGGTAGGATAGAAAACTGGTACTCCAGTGTCAGCATGCCTACCCCTGGGCAAGAGCCATAATCTAGCTGGGTCTACATAAATGTGTTTAAAAAGACACAATTAAATAAAGTACACAGGCCCATCAATACATGGGATTTCTAAAGAATGTTACATAGTATGCTAATTTTCCATATTCAATTTTAAATACATTCATCAGAAAGAGGTAAAATCTCTGTATAAACACCAATCAAAAGTTATGCAAGATTAGATTTAATATCACCCAGGCATTATTCATTAAATTAACAGAACTCTATTTCTTTATGCATGCCTATTTCATTACATAAATATTGAGCTTTACACTTGGGGCATTGCGGGAATAAGGATTTAGGATTAAACTAAAATCAAGATATGCATAAGACAAACCTATTTAAACATTTGCCAGTTCCTTGATCTATGTCTCCTTCAAGGACTTTTTGATGCAATCTCCCCAGCAAGATGATTGGCTTTTAATAGACAGCAAGACATAATTACAGAAAATGAAAGAGAAAATAGAATAGGCTGGGGAAATCACAGAGGCTCAGCTAGAAAAAAAAAGCTCAATGTTGACGTAAGATTTTCCTCAAAAATGTTTAGCAACAAAATTGCATTCATTATCATTACATAGGACTATCAGCTACAGGGTTACATATATTTATTACCCTCAATGAAAAGAGCAGGCAGCCATGACAATTAGGATGAGTTAAAATAGAAACCTATATGTGCAGGATCAGAGCTCCTGCTGGTTTAACTCAAAAGGCAGAGTAATTATTAAAGCAAGTCTGCAACAGCCACCCAAGTCACATGGGTCAAAGTGCCATGGGGGATTTTATTTAATCCTGAAATAAAAAGTAACAGCTGACCATCCTATTAAAATTCATCCTGCATGAATGAAAATTGGCAAAGTATCAAAGATATTTCTCAGCTGATCCAGGAAAGTTTTAAACAAACGTATAAAAACGCGCTCCCATTCATCAATGCCACCAGATTCTTCAGACAATGCGATTTTGAAAAAACAAAATGTGATGTGGACCCTTTTAAGGAAAGATATCAGGGTTCACTATAAACCTTTACCCCGCCTGTTAAAAGATGCATATTTGCCATCATATGTACCTTTACAAAATGATTACACATTTCCACAGGATCCTGTAAATATATCCCTAAAATGGCTTTTTAAAAAGACATGCATATGATGCAAAATCCTGTATAACAGAACAAGAGACAAGATAATGACATTCGTTTTTTTTTCTGTGGAGTCCCAATTTTGTCCAAAATGAGTAGAAACGCATCTCATCATGAAAACACATCTTTCCTATTCTCTTGTTCGCCATGGGCAGAAACAGTATGACATTAGTAACAAGGTCCCAGCGTGTTTACCTACAACATGTGCAAATTGCTTTGATAGCTTGGGATTTAAATGCAGAAATTTACCCGAGGGTTTCAGAAAACATTGAGGAGCATTGCAGAGGGCAATATCCACAGTGATGGAGGATGGAAGCAGATGTTATGCATGCTGGGTTTGCAAATAATCATACTGTCCAGGCAAAGCTGCCTCCCCGGCTTCTGGATGCAGTTGTACAAGACAGCTGACACCTTTCGTTCTACACAAGCATTAAACGTTTTGGGGAACATGGGTTTTTACTTACTTCCCAGTGTTAACGTCAAATTTTCCTATACAAATAATATACTATGTATGGATAACTACATACTACAATTACTACATACTACAAATTAGATCGTGATAAAATTACGTTGTATAAATACTGTTCTGTTCAGGATGATACTATACAATATATACTACAAAGGATTTCAGTAGTAAACCTGGATCTCGGTGTTACCAAAATGGATATGAGAGACACACAGAGAGATACCGCATAGGTTTAGTTGATTACGCATGGCATCCAAATGAGGGCCTATCATCTTAGATGTCAGCTAACCAAACTATGTCTTTACGGTCACCCGAATTGCATACTCCTCACAAATTTATGGGTGCAATGCCCGCAAAGCCAGTGACGACGGATTTTCTGATATCAGGCTAACGACCATTGCAATGCTGAAATCCCAAGCAGAGTGCCTCGTGATGATTCTTGTCTTGACATAATGATTCCAGGAAAAGGCACTGGGAGGGGCTGAACTGAACTGGGTTTCTTACAAAAAACCGACTAATTTATAATTATTATATGCAGAACAATTGTGCGACAACTGGAATAGCTATGCATTGAGAATCCCAGGACTACGCATACAAAGAAAGGCTGACATTTATATAAATGACTGTTGCATAAAAGAAGCAGCCATCAAAGGATGGGTGTGAGCAGATTTTAATGGGAAATGTGAATCACTTAGCACTGATACCTCTGATTAATCCCATCACACCACAGAATGTATTGGTGCTTTAGTGCTATTGCCAGGCAACATCGAGCAGTAATTCCGAGCCTCAAACCTCAGGACACTTTGCAAAGATGAGGGTCCCTCTTGTCCTACTTAAATTGCATATCTAATGCATCGCTGCAGCAGTTATCACTTAGTAAGTCTTGTTGCAATTATAAACATACAGCTGCTCAAACAGATGGCGGGAGCCCTGCTCAGAGGACATCGCGCTAAATTAAATCCAACACAAATGTTCTCTCTACTTTATTATCTTGCCAATCAGCTAGAATGACTTTTGCTGGCGTTCCATCATAAACATCTTTCAGCTGCTATAAGGAAGCTGACTGTTAGCTGATCTAATCACATGTGAGGGAACTCGGTGACTGTTTGACAGAGGATTTCAGGACAAAGAGAAGTCTGTCTACTGGTATAATTACATGGGAATAATAGAATTCTGGGTCCATATGAGGAGAAAAAGACTGCAAGCATTTTACTTATAAATAGTTTATTGATTATTTGTGTTTTCAAATTTTTACTTAGAATGTTATACTGTCACTTATGGCCTTCATAAGGAAAATGAACAAAAGAAAAGCAAGAAAAATAAAGTAATGATAATGTAGGAGTACTTTTAAGTGATATTAGAGGTATCTGGACTATATTTATTCATACATGTAGTGAGTGGCCACTTTCTTACACCAGCTCCTTAATGCAAACAGCCTGCTCCGCCAAACAGCCAATCACATGGCCTCAAATCAGTACATAAAGCATGTAGGTAGGAGAGGTTTAGTTGCTGCTCACCAAAGCTTTAGCATGGCAGGTATGTGCAATCTAAGAGACTCGGGACATGTTGTGATTGCTGGTGCCAGTAGTGGTGGTATCAGCATCTCAGAAACATCCAAGTTCCTTGAAATTTCACATACTTCAATGGCAGGAGATTACAAAGGACAGTAAGATTGAATTCCTGGGTTTGAGCCTCTGCTCTGGATCTATGTGTGTGTGGAGTCTGCATGTTCTCCCCGTGTTGTCTTCGGGGGGGGGGGGGGGGGGGGTTCCCCCAGGTTCTTTGGTTTTCCCCCACAGTCCAAAAACATGCAGGTCAATTGGATTTGCCAAATTCCCTGTAGGTGTATATGGTACATGCATTTTAGACCTGTCCAATGTGGAATAACCACACTTCATGGACACAATGTAGTACATGAATGAAGTCTTACCTTAGCAGCTTAAATAAAAAGCACAAACTTTAGGCTGGGCTTGTACATGAAGCTATTAAATTTTATTATTCTTTGCATACCGGTCTTTTTTCTACATTATCTACTTATGCCAAACACTAATTCAGTATACCAAGCACCAATTAAATATACCGAACACTAACTCAACTCCTTTCATTGATTGCAGCTATACCATCAGATGTAGAATCCAGCAAATCATAACTGCATACAAGTTGTCTACAGCCCCATGTAGATAGTAAACCTCCATTACTGAATTTATTATATGCATTCAGCGCAACTGTTCACATTTCAGTACCATAAATCATGCCACAAAATGAAGGAAAACAACATATGCACAAGCCAATGCCTTTATGTTATGTTCAGCGAATGATATCAGCAGCACTGTATGGAAGAACAGCAAAAAACAGGATGAAAAATATTGGCACCAGAGGTGAAAAAGTGCAGGCTCTGTTTATAGCTTATGAAATACAGCTCCCACTACCTACATATCGCTTTCTCTCTTAACTATCTAATTAGGTAGATGTCATTTTTCATGTGGAATTACCCTTTCAAGCAAGACATCATTATATGAACACGTGACACCCACATATCTAGGTTATTTTAACAGGTGCTTTTAAAAGATCTTCTAACTAAAGCAATGAAAAAATACTTTAAAGATGATAAATGAAATGTCATATTGGTCCTATTCTTATGTAAGGTTGATTTCTCAATTAAACCTCTAATAATAATATTACCTGTCCTAGATTCAGGGCTCTAAAGGGAAAGGAATATTTTATATAGGCGATATTGGGTGAGTGTGGCACAGACACTCACTGTAACTGAGGTGGCTGCGCTTGTTACTCATAGTTTGACTGTATGCAGTGAAACCAGATTTAATGATGCAAATAAGCTGTTCTCAGGCAGAAAGGAGAAAGTTGACACAATCTTCACTGCTCCAGTTTTAGCTTGCACAACACACGCAGGCTGTTGGGCTTTTAATTCCTATAAATATGCATGATCCTCTTATACTATAATTATTTCTCTATATGCTTATAAAATATCTATTATTTACTAACAAGTAAATATCTGACAAAATGTTTTTCAACAATGTTGAATTATTCAGCACTGAAACTATGCATCGAACTGCATCCGTTTCTGCATATTATGAATACATTTCGTTTTCTCGACAGATTTCTACAGTACTAACTACTGTACCTACAAAATGGTATTTCAGGCTACACAAGACACTCCCAGCCCTACAAACTAATTGGCATCCAGCTTTTTTTCTAAGGAGCTCAGGGCTGCAGTGTTGGCGTAATGCTATAATTGCACGCGTAGCTTCAAGTTGCAGAGCGTTACCCTTATCGGTGGCGGGGGGGGGGGGGGGGGGGGATGATTGTATTCCACAGATGCCTACGTGGCTCACATTCACACCGAGCAGAGGGCTCAGCCAAGGACGTAAACCACCTGTTGCTCTGAGGACAATGAAACAGTGAAATACAGGAGGTTGGCCCCTCAGTCCAGAGGTTATGGTGGCTTTAGAGACACAACTTGACACTGAAAAGACTGAGCATAGTTATATTTTTGTTAACGTACAATCACTTTACGTAGCTAATCTTTGTCGGCTGATGCAATGGCAGCCCATTCTTGGTAGCCATCGTCCACATTAATGCAAGCCAGGCTAGAGTATAAAGGTATTATGCAGATCCTATCCAGGACACGGCTCCGCTTTACTATGGAGCTCCTACTGGTCTTCAGTCCAGTGCGCAGTAACATGATGAGACAACGAGGGGTTGACGGGCTGCTATTCCAAGATTCATCCAGTTTAGTTGCCGATGAACTGACAGCACAGCTTCCCCATGCTCATGCGCCTGAGCACAAGGTCTGTTCTGTGTGCCCTAAAATTTCAAAGACGTGCCAACTACATTCGAGACTCACTGGGCTCTCCTGTCTGCCATGATGCCCAGGCTAGGAGGCGAGCAGGCAAGTCACCCATCCCAGGGAGATGCCCTTTTTACCAGAACCTAAAAACATAAGCGTTCATAGACGTTCAAGTTTGAATTTTAATTAAAGCAGAGGTGAGCTCATCTGTCATTTCAATGCTGTGAACCCAGATGTCTTTAGCTCCCTTTGCACAGTGGTTGAAAAACAAATCTAGCTGGGAACCAAAACTACACTATCAGTGCATGTTTCTCAAATAGAAACAGACTCACACACTCATGAAGACTCACACACACACACACACTTACAGACAGACGCTCTCTCAAAGGAAATAGGCTTCCTGCCAAGCACATTATTAACCTAATAAGGATTCTGTAACCAGAGAAGGGAAAAGTCTAAATATAAATCATTTAAAAGAGAACTGGATACAGCAGGAATGATAATGAGACCATGTTGTTCAAAAGCAAGGATCTTCTAAATCGCTTTGAATGAAGATGCGTTTCCCATCTCCACAGCTGTTTTAGGTCCAGGGAGATGGTACCACTAGGACAAAGAAAGTGTCTGTTTGCTTTTGTTGGGAATTTGAGATACAACAAATAGAGAATTTAAGCTCCATGCACAAAAGTGCAACAAATGTATATGAAGACAGAACCATAGTATAAA
This sequence comes from Brienomyrus brachyistius, assembly GCF_023856365.1. Classification (NCBI taxonomy): domain Eukaryota; kingdom Metazoa; phylum Chordata; class Actinopteri; order Osteoglossiformes; family Mormyridae; genus Brienomyrus; species Brienomyrus brachyistius. The sequence goes on from NC_064545.1 coordinate 956,457, forward strand.
CGAACATGGTGATGGAATCTACAGTTATTTTAAGTTGTAAGCTCTTGATTTCATGACAATAGGAAAATCCTACATTATTCAGGTGTTTGTGGTCAGATTGTACGTAGTACGGATACCAAACAAACATTAGGATAGCAAACAAAATGTGGGAATGAACAAAGAAGCAAATAGCAAAACGAAACCCAGGCTTGACTACATGATGACATATAGCCACGCTTTATCTACATTCTGTAGAACAAAAGGACAAACATTTTAGTAAAAGCACCCACTGAAGAGCGAATACTACAGATCTTTAACTGACCCCAAACAATAACAGGAGAGTAATGTCATTTATAATAACCTAATTTGAACAAATACCTGATTAGTGTAGTTTTCACTGTAAAACAGTAGATTATTTTCTCAGGCTTTTATGAGTATTAATTACTGTGCAACAATGAGGGTTGTTCTGAAAAAGACTCGTGTTTAAAATGTAACCTTATATCGAAAACATAACAGTGATACATGATACACCAATTAAAATGTGGGATGCATTTTATGGCATGATGACAGGTGTCTCTTAGGATTAAATGATCTATTTAGAAAATGGATACATTTACTGAATTGCCATAGGAGACAGAAATGTTTCCCAGTTTAAATATACAGTGATATTGTTAATTTAATTCTAGAAGCCCAAGTGTGCACTATTATACACTCAATATCTCTACACTGAAACTGAGAACGTCCCTTCTCAGTAAATGACAGTGCAATAAAAATGAGCTCGAGCACTTTCAAATGCATTCGCATTCAGCAACTGGCAGCTTGAATCCAGGGAAGATGAGCTCCATTACATTTTCTTTGGGATGTTCACAGCATGTGGTCCAGCCAAATCGCAGGAAGAATCCATGTTACATCAGTGGCTCGTTTAAAACCCTGTTACACAAAATCAAGAGGAAGAATCTCACTCAGAACTTCCACTCCACTGAGATTAATACTACACAAACGTCTCAAGAGTACAACAGAATGTTTCTTTGAAGCACATTTGATATTATAAGTTGAAATTCAACATTGAATTTTCAGTGCATTTATGATATGTTAATTGATAGAGAACTACCTTCCATTTTTTTATTTCTCTAAGGCATCTGAGCATGATTGTGTGCATGATTTTCAATGGAAGATTTATTTATTTAATGATAAATGCATGAATGATGTTTTTTTTTCTTTTTTAAACTAACTATTTTCTACTCTTCACCTCCTGTTTTCCTGTACTCAGAGTAAGCGACAAATGGAATAGATTTCATAAAGTAAAAATTGTATATATTAAAAATGTTGCTTTAAATACAAGAGCATTTCCACTGATGACAGCATTTTGGCAAATAGCATTTAAATTTAATACCTGAAAGTCATAATCCTGATAATCTGAGTTGGACATGAGTTGGAAATGGACTTGTTTATATACACTGTCATCTGGCCAGAAGAAACCACTGAAGATTTCAACAAGGCTTATTGTAAAAATATTATATTTTTATATATTAAAAGCTTAGATTGTCAGGGCTGGTGCCCATCTGACCCTGTTCTATGTATCTTGTCCCCCTTTTGACCTGCAGACATCGCTGGTCATCCTGCTTTCCTCCTCTGTCTTGTAGTCCATCAACTTCTAGTCTGCTTCCACTGTTCCTTGGACTGCCATGTAGCTCAATGGGTTAATTATAATAGGTTTTTTTTTATAACTGGTTTTTCCTCAGTGTCTGTTATGGTTTACCTTTGTGTCCCTGTTTCGATTTACCCTGCTTGTGCCTTATTTTATTTTGGTCTGCTTGTACTTTTGTTCCTAGTCTTTGCCTAGTGTTGTTAGCCTCTGTGTTTGGTAATGTTTCCTAGTTCCTGTGATTGTTAATTTCAGTATTTTCCACCTGCTTCTTGTTGTCCCAAGCCTGTGCTGATTGGTTGATTTTGTTATGGTCCACACCTGCACCTTGTTAGTGCTTGTTATCTATGTTGATTTAAGTGTCTGTCCTCACTCTGTTTGTTTGTCAGTCGTTGTACTTGTAACCTGTATTTTGCGCTGTTCTGGAGTTTGTAGTAGTTTTGCATGTTTGTAGTCATACTGTGTGTTTGTCTCGCAGTTCTGCTCCGGTTACCTGATTGTGTTCATTTTCTTTGTGATTATTTGGTTTGTCTTGTATTACCTGTTTTGCTATTGACCCCTTGTGGTTCCTTTATGTTCTGTTTTCCCCTTTGTGTTCCGTTCAGTTTGTTAAATAAGCCCCTTTTGCTGTGGCCATGGATTGTCCCCCCCTTCTGCCCTGCCGTAACGTCGATATCTTGACCTATAAATATCACATCTAAATCTTCTTAAAGGTAACAAAAATAGAAATGCATTAAAAGTTAAAATAGTAATTATAACAGAATGAGGATATTAAGATAATGGATATTCACTGTGGAAAGGTCCAACTAATACTTTTTTCAGAATTACATAAATTCATTCATTTCTGTGGAAAGGAATTCAAATGTTGCTGGTGATTAAAACATCTTAGGTCACAAAGGGATTTGTTTGAAAAATCTGCAGCAATTCCTATTCTGTGTCACATTAGTTTAATAATATTTCTGAAGGATGGATATAAAATTACCACCATTTTACATTGTTATATTACCCGGAGTAGACATCAGCCACTGTTAGTGAATAAGGCAGGAAAGACCATGCCTTGACTTTATAGAGTCTTGGCTGTATATATGAAAATGTTTGTAATAAAAAATTTCATTGGATAATCAAATTTTTAGAATGTATGCCTTCATCAGAGTACAATGTCATGGGGATTGTGTTATGGAGGGGATGTGTTTTTGTGACACACACCTGCAGCTCCTTTCCCTTTAATTAGTCAAGCGAATGCCTCTGCCTCTGGGCTCTCAGCAGAGAAGGCGTGTTTCTGGGAAAGAGATCAAATCGCGCGCGGACTTGACTCTGCTGACAGCCATTACTGTGCGCTGCTGCTGTGCCGCGGTCTGTGATCTCGCACGGTGCCCGCACCGAGCAAAGAGGCACACTTGCTTCACTGGGCTCGCTCACCGTGTCATCTCTCTATCTAAGCATCCACGGGGGAGAGCAGGAGCAGAATTTTCACCAGAAAATAAAAAAAAAAACAATGCTGATGCACAGAACAATACCAAGATCTGCTTTAGAATATATGCTACAGAGGTATTAAAATCGAGACAATGGTTCCTTTTGCCATGAAATTTCTAAAAATGCATAGAGATATGCACGCTGGATTTTTAGGATAGCTTTTCGCCTGCCACAGAGAGATGAGCTTTATCTGCTGGCTGTAGCACAGGAAGGCTAAGCAGCAGTGTATAAAAAGCAGAACAGCAGGGACTCGGAGCTTAACAAAAGCCTTTGTGAGGACTGTAGGTGAGCAGCTGTGTGTAGCGACAGCTCCCAGACCCCCGAAAAAAGCTCAAATAACCAGCAGCCTGGTTAATACCAAGGGCTACTTTCGGAAATAATTCCTAATACAGGAATGGGGGCAAAAAAAACTCTTTTAATGAGTGAAAGTTTAAACACTGACACCGCTGAGAGCCATAGAGGGCCTGACTCATTAGTGCCCCATATATGAAATTACAATGAACCCCAGGCAAGGTCAAGCATGTCTGAGAGAGTCCATTTCCTGCTGGACTAGACGTCACACACGAGAGGTAACATCGGCTCATGTTTTCCCACATGAGGACTTGTTACTGCCATTACAGTTGTCGGGTTAGAAGTGCGATGAGGACACTCTGGACAAACACCCCATTTCCACACTCCAGCAGACACGGTGGATGGCAGGAAAGGTCAAGCTAAGGATGAACTGGGTAGTTACACCCCCCCCCGAATAATTCCAATGAATGATGCAGCTGAGGGCTCCACAGCCAGCTACTAGCCAATTCCAATGCTAAAAAAACATTGGAGTCTTTATTTCCCCAACATAAAGCATTCGAGAACAGAAGAATGGAGCTGAAAGGGTGGAGACAATGCACAAGTGCCTCAGAGAAACTACTGTTCCTTATGTCTATTCACTGCCTTAATATGACAGGAAGGGCTGCTGTCTTCTTTAGGAGAAACTCGTACTGTTGTTCAGGCAAGACATCCTTCTGTGAAACATCAGCATGCAGGGAGTTTGGAGAGCTGTAGCAGAGTCCTCGGGTCCTTCTGCTGAGAGGGTGTGTATCGTCTCCTCATGCTCGCTTATCTTTGTGTAGAGGTGGAGCTGCAGGACTGACTCACCACTGATACATTTCTGAAAGGACAGGGGGAGAAATGAAGTAATAATGAACTGCTGGGTTAGGATTTAGCCTAACAAAGAAATTCGAAGAGGCTCATGAGCATAATTATAGAGCCACTGTTGCCCACAATCCAGACATTAAAGGCAAAGCTAAGAATAGGTTATGGTTGACAGAGGATGAAGTGACTGATGAGCTTTCATGGCGTTCCAATGGGGCTTACTGTATGGACCTGCTGATTGCATTCCAAGGGTTGGTTCCATGTTTTCTTGGTTAAGGTCAGAGACGGATTATGGGTTGTGTGGCCCCTGGGCAAAACGTTCGCGAGGGCCCCCCCCCACCACCACCAGCACCACCACCACAACCACCACAATTCAAGGGCCCTTGGCAACCAAACGCCCTCCCTATAGGGTCAGGGGCCCTTGTAGGCAGAGGATCAAAGAATGTAGGCCCTCTAAAATAGACAAACGAAAATACATTGTTGATAAGCGTTGCAAATTGTTTTGGGCTAGGGGCCCCATGGGCCCCCTGCACCCCAAGGGCCCCTGGGCAGCGGCCCCACTGGCCCGGTCCGTAATCCGTCCCTGGTTAAGGTAGATGCCTTGAACCTTTGCCTAGAGACTAGAGGTATGCAGGACTCTGACAACCTTTAAAATTTGTGTCTAAACATCCTTCATCTATCTTATTTTCCAACCGAGGGTTATGATGAGTCATTTTAAATATCTTTAAAACAAACATATGTCACTGCTTAGGTGGAATCTCAATTACGGTTATTTTTCTTGTTATCCTACTGTCTACCTCTTCATTGATTAGCAAATCATTAATAGCAAAATGAATATAAAACAAATCTTATCTAGTTACCACTGCACACTGGAATGGTAGTATGTCTTTTATTGACTCAACAGCTAGCCTATATTGTGATGTGACTCGATGCAGTTCACAAAACCATAAACGAAATGGATAATAGCTAATAGCCATATCAAAGGCAGGAAGCTACATCTATGCTCACTTGAAAACACTTCAAAAGTGGGTTTAGACATGCTCAATTATGATATCAGAAAGACCATATGAGAAACAGACAGATTTAAATGCAACCTTTGAACTGGAATTTGCTGTCTGTGTGCAATAAGCTTCCTTATTCTGGAAGAGAAACCTACTGTTATTCGTCATTTGAATCATATAACACTAAAGATCTCATTTTTGCTTTCTCTTAATCTTTATGGTTGCTTCTAACACAATGATAACTAGACAGACATTACCAGCCTTTTATACCTCACCTTTAAAATATGCAATATAGAATTCGATATGCAATGTATCATCGATATGTTCTCATAATGCACAGTTCAAAGCATTCAACCTATTTAAAAGTAAAAATCTCTTATTTTTTTCCCTTTTTTATCTCTCAGTAGATTGTTCCATTTCATTAGTCATTTGCAAGGCATCAGAATCCATTAAGCACTCTACAAAAAATGCTAACCTGTCTATTTGGAAAGATGCTAAACTTTGCAATGCCCTATATTCCCCACCCTTGTGAAGTGAACCTAAAGTCTAATCTAGCCTCACAATGTGTCCATCACCACTTTCTGCCTTGACAGGCCATCCAGAATTTTGTTGACTTGACATCTCTCTCAACAGGAGACATACTTGTGCACTTTGACGGAGGCACTGACGCGTACGGAGTTCTAGCTGGTGAAAAACAGCACACACTCGTACCCAGAAGGACTGTGCTTGCCCCGGCTGGCCTGACTGGTGCATCGCCTCACATAAACCATCTTTTCACCTGATACACACTTTCATTATCATGCAAATGCTCACCCCCAGCTTTGCATAACTAGTGTCGTCCGGTGAGTTCTGCAAAATCAAAAGCAACGGTCAGCCTCACACTGCGCTTCATATGACATTCTCGGAGTGCCTCACCGAGCTGTTTTGATTACACCCAGTGTCACTGCTTCAGATTAGACCCACAATGCATTTCTCAGGCAGGGCTTCAGTCATTCAGGTGGAATAGTGGGGGGGGGGGGGGGAGGAGTTAAGATGTTCTGCACCCCAGACGATGTGACCTGAAGATGGTTGTAAAGCGGGACTGTACCAGATGGGACACCATCCCATCACACACACATACACACGCACATGGACAGACGGACTCACACTTGACCTATACAGCAGGCCTGAATATCATCCCGAAACGTGTACAGAATACAAAGACTCTGCCCAAAAGTAACCACGCATCGAGCTACAGTTCCAAAGCTGTGAGGTACCACCATCATCGACGGTGCTGCCAGTCAGATTCGGACGACACGCGATTCATTTAAGCCCATGTACCACTGACATCTACAGTCGGCTTTCTGCAGGATGGCTTCATCGCCGGCGATTCTCTCCCCGGGCTTCTACATCCATTTGTTTTTCTACTTATGCACATCCACCGCTGACAGCCAAGTAACTGGCTGCGCACTGATATTTCAGAAGCGCGACCCACTCTGCCTGCTGTCAGTCTTGTTCCATATTCCACTTTCCCCGTTTAAGGCATTCGAATTAATGAAATGTCACTACATGCCAGAGTGAGGACGGCAGGAATAATAAAAAAAGAGTCGGGTCCTTTACCTCCCGTCCTGTCAAATGGCAAATATGAGAATGGCCACATGGGAACCACAGAAAGCTTTATTTCAGTCTCGCACATGAATATTATCTCTTGGAACTTCTGCATGACAACCCTCATAATAAATGTCTAACCCCAATATCTCTAATGGCAAAAGAGAATAGATCCTTTCATTGTGAAAGATATTACACTGGCTAAATAAAACATTTATCAATAGCCTTGAAAGAATGTTATAATGATGGCAAAGAAGTATTTGGTCAATTAACACCATGTTGGGGGAAAATACTGGGAGATCCATATATAATGCTGCTAAGAGAAAGCGAAGGAATGGATGTCTTCACCGTATCAGAATGTGCTTTCCGTAAAACGGGGGCCCTAACCCTGACCCCCGAAAATGCGGCACCATATCGCAGCGCTATAGCTAGCATCATATTCAGCATGTCGTGTGGAAATGGGTGAGATGTAGATTTTCAGTCCCCAAAAACGATCACATGCGGGACGGTCATGTTCCGTCTTGTTAAGTGGCATTTTAAAAAGAACAAGGAAAGAGGTAAAAAAGAAAACTTCTAACACCTTTCAGAAAGACATCTCATCACTTACAGATACGAACTAGATTCAAGATGCCTGTCTTCATTTTCTTCTGTTTTTTTGCATTGAAACGATGAAGCAGTAAAAAAGGCAACTTCTTAAAATAAATTACTTTCTTCTTACCTTGAAGCAGACTTTCAGACCCAGATCCATGTCCAAGCCTGAGAGCATAAAGGGGAAAGTGAAATCTCTTTACGTTGTTATAAATTAAGTTGATGTTGGTCTAACACTATGAATTTATGTTTATCAAAGCCTGTCAGCTATTTCAGAAACTTTCATCAAGTCACCCCTAGTATTGTTAGTTACAATCTAACATATCCTCACATTGTAATGGCTAATGAATACCACCTGAAAGTTAATTAACTGATTAATTCAATTAATTATGTGAGATGGTGAAACTTAACAAAGAAAGGTTTGAGAACTGATGTTGTCACTGTCCATCTAAAACTCATGACACAAGAAACTTTTTGAAGAACTGAAGAAATTATTTGCTACTTATTTTTTGGTAGTGTTTTTCTGTGTTTTGTGTATTGTACATATTTGTATACATATAAAGGTTTTTTTTCCCAGTGTAAATATCAACTCATTGCCCAGATAAATCACTTCAAACGTAATTTTCGTCGGAGGCCTAAGACTATTAGATGGTGCTATATATATTGACCTCATCTGTAAGAGATTTTGACTTCTAGTGTAAGAGATTTACAGCTGTATATAGAACCTCAATTTTCACTGTGTGAAGCAGGAGCTCTGAGAAAACACGCAGTGAATATATCAAGCTAACGTTCAAGGCTTCTTCACAACAGGAGCAGATACCCATCTCAAATGTTTGAAGTGGTTCTGATCTGAAAACCTAATTTCATTTTTTTTCACTAGACATCCCTGCCTGCCCGAGGCCCAGACTCATCTGAAGTGTTATTATAGAGAAAACTGAAATGAAAACACCAGTTAAAATGGGGAAAAAAATAAAGCTGCAGAATCTGTGGTGTATGAACATTTCTGGGAAAAAAGAGAGAAATCAGGAATGAGATTAACGAAGTCAACTTCACTTTTTAATTTTTGACACTAATTCATAGCATCAATGACCTTTCCCTGCATGGCAAAATATTTTGAAATGGTTTCCGCTCCACTTTAGATCACAATTAAGATGTGCCAATTGGGATCATTACTTTGAGAAATGCATTATTGCGTGCAGAATAGTGGTTTTAAGCAGAAGCAGGGTTTTAAAAGGACAGTGTTATTTTTTTGATTTTAACATAAAGTACTTTACAAAAGGATTTCACAGTACTTGCTTTAGATATTTACTAATGTACTTATGTTTAAATATAGATGACCCAGTAAAATTTATGCATCACATTTATTTGCATGTTATTTATGTTTTAGAACATTCTTGTTCTTTGTCTACGATACAAACAGGTGCGTGCTCAAAAATCTGTCAATGCCACATCAATCATCCATGAAACCATCCAGGTTCAGCAACTGCTCATCCAATTCACATTACTGTAGTCAGGAGTCTTTCCAAAAAAACTTGGGGAACATTAGTGTACACCCCATATGGGCCGTGAATCCACCGCAGAACATCACGTTCTCCACCTTGTGATTTCATCTCCGTGGTTCCTACAAAAACAATGAACACAAATGCATCAGTAGTTTCTCAGCAACACATAATCTCTCTGACACAGCCGATATATTCAGGACCTAGTACAATGCACAACATTCACAGTGACAACAGGCAATCTAACATTATATTATTACCTTTCAGCACGACATAAGTATGATAAATAGCATTCTAAATCATAATCAAAATGCCGACAACCTCAAGTCAACCCACTAGCCATCATGATGCTATATTAAGCCAGGGCATTTCATCGATACCTCTATCATTATACAAACAGACTAATAAAAAAGGTCAACGAGTTTTAGGGATTCATATAGAGATTGACAAGGTTATGGTCTCCTTATGGGCAAAAACCAGCAGCACAACTTTAAAAAGTAGCCATGTTTATACCACTGACTGAAGTGACACAGTGCATTATGTCAAAACATAGAGCTTAAAGCATCACTGTGGATGGGTAACCTCATAAAATAATAGCCTTATCAAATTTATACCAATAGTAGCCAATAAATAATAAAATTATGTTTTATTATTTATGAATTATATTAATAAAATTTCAGTCACCTTTTCCTGTATCTGTGGTACAAGTGAACAGAAAACTTTATTAGGCAGAAATCTACAGTGAAGTTAAAAAGCCAAACAAAATTCAGAGTAACGTACTGTCATTGTATTTTTATGATATAAATCACAAAATCAGTGCATTCCCATCGCAGGTGGCCATGGCTGATGATTTTAAGGAACCGGACTTCACATATTTCCATACGTTGGCAACGCACTGGGTTTGAAGGCTTTGGGAAATGGCTGAAAAAAAAGCAAATGCAAATCAAGGATTACGGTTTCAGATTTCCGCTTTGCAAGGGACACTCATGCAACAATAAAGAGTCCTTTCAGATTCCAGCTTGTGTTTTCATTGGAATTTCAGTGCGGATTACACTATGAGAGATGAATAACGAGCTATCAGATGGTGCTTTTGTCGTTCGAACCACGCTGTGCACATAGAAATGGGAAGTGGAGAGACTAAATCTTCATTGATATTCGCTTTCATATTATGGCAAAAACAAGCTAAAATGTTTACTGTTATAATAACTAAAACCACAAACTAAACAACCTATAAAGCTCCCCTCAGTAGATTTCACCAATCTTGGATGAGGGTTCCCAATATATTTTTGTCAAACCAGGGAGTGGAAGTAATTTTCTGGGGGGGTTAATGCTCACAATCATAATTTGGCTACATGTCTGATTGGTAGCTAACAAATTTTGTTATTTTAGAACATGGCTACATGCCTGCCTCATTTAGGAGCCCCAAACAGTCCTCAGAGACCCCCCTAGACAGTCCACATTTCTGCTCCTTCCTAGCTTCCTACCGATCAAGAACAGAGAATACCTGGTAAGGGTGTGCTGGGAGATGGGAAGGAGCAAAAACATGGACTATCTGGAGTGCCTGAGGACAGGGTTGAGAAACAATGTCTGTTTGGTTTTTCTTTGGGAATGTAGTCTTAGCTGCACCTGTGTGTAGGATAGATTTTATTCCGACTCCGCTTTCCCAGTGTTACCAATATTGACAAAAAGACAAAAACTAATTTAAGGGAAAAAAAAAGTTTTGACCTTTTCAAAAGCACATGTATTTACTTTTTAATGTAGTTCATGTTGCGAGGTACACATAAGTCATCCTGTTCTAATAGCCACACTAAAGGTCAATACAAACTCTCATATTCAGCTGTCTGGTTGAATTTGATTTGTCACCTTTCACATCTTAATGCAGAATGTGCTTTAAAAGCTTCTCACGATTTACGATGATACAGTAAAGAATAGTGCAGTTGCTGTAGCGTGGACCTTCATCACCACAAGTTCCTGACCTTCAGCTGCAGATTTAAATTCAAAGTGCACACTCTATCAATGAAGTTTCACCATTTCTTTTCAGGGGACCGCTGAGGGCTTCCCTGATTTATTTTCTTATCACAAAACTGAGTTTCCTCTGAGAACAGTGACCTTAACAATCCACAGAACTATGTCACCTGAAGCTTCAGCACCTACAGTAGTAGGGCCTCCTCTGGAGAAAAGGTGTGCGGAGAGAGACCAGACAAATGATGATCCAACAAAGACTGCCAGTGAAAGTTGCTAAGAAGACCAAGTGTACTCTGTTCTCAGGAGGATTACCTGGAGTAGTGTTTGCTGTGGAGAGCCTGGTGGCCAGGACACCCACATGGCTTGGCCAGGCTCAGGCCAAATGGCTATGCGGAACCATATTCTCATTTAATGGACCACAAGGAGAAAAGTGTTGTCAGGTATAGTGCCATTTGTGTAACAAGCATAAGCAGGAAGGATTCAGACGGGTTAGACATTCACAATGGACACTGGCACGAGAAACGTAGACTGTTACCTCTCTGGTGGGGAAGAAACCTGAGCCAGGAGAAGGGATTGGCTAGATAGAGTCAGCTGTACCTCGATGTGCAAAGTGGACCCTCGATCCAGACATCTTGATCAAGGATGAGATCTCTTCTGCTCTGGAGTTTCCCGTGGTGATGGATCTTAGGAAGGTGATGGGGAGTACCCACAACTCACATGACTGTGCAGCTGTAGATTCTCGCATCTCCATGAACGATGGAGCAAGGCAAACTCTGTCAGCAGTTTGTGCATATGCACCAAAGACTAGTTTGGAGTCTGTTTGGTTGAAGTGCTCAAAGGAAACCACCTAAACAGTCTGTGTTCCTACCCAAAGCCTTGGAGATACCTGGAAGAGTGTGATTGGGATCAATGGTCTGCTGGATCTAAACCTAAGTAGTGAACTGTTATTGAATTTCTGTGCAAGCTATGGATGCTCTGTGCTAGATGCTCATACCTCCAAAAGAATTTCCCCTGCATGCCATGGGAGACCAGGGACATTGAGTCTGAAGAGACTGTGTTTAAGGCCTCAGTTGTTATAGCAGCTGCAAACAGTGTGACCCGTAGGCAGTTGATGCCTGTCATGATGGTAACCCTCTGACTTACTGGTGGACGCCTGTAGTAATAGAAGCCTTTAATCCAAAGAAGTAGAGCTCTGAGGCAGTGTTTGCATGGAGGTCCCCTGAAACAGCTAAATGGTGGGGACAGGCCAGAAATGATACAACTAAAGCAATTTTGAAGTTAAAATCTCTTGCATGGGAGAAGACTGGGGAGTCTTTGGAGAGAGATCAGAAGAATATTTTGGGAAAACATTCAACATCTCAGGAGGGGGAGGCAGGAACCTGTGTTCAGATGGAGTGAGTAAGTACTGGCTGATTGTGGGGATATTATCAAGTGGTGGGAAGAGCACTTTGAAGAACTGTTGCAGCTGTAGGGGGTACTGCACTTCTCATTCTCCCTGTGCCAAGGTTCTAGAGAGGAGACTCCACCCAATGGTCAAATCTGGAATTTGAGAGGAGCCATGCAGGCTCTAGCTTGGCGATGGAACAGTGCACCAACTCCTCTCCTATGCAGCGCTGTGTTAGTACTTCTGAGAATATGCCAACACAGCCCCAGGGAAGGTGTGTCCTGGTACATACTAAGGGAGCGTCTTCAGGAATATGGGGTACAGATACCACTTTGGTGTGTGTAGAGGGTCCCCCTTAACAAATGGGTGTCCGTGGCTATGGAACGACCTTGGAATGTGCCACTAGGAGAAATGGTAGCAATATTTTCCTCAACTGTTCACTCAATTTGCTGCTTGGAAACAGTCACATTTCTATATATATATACAGCTTTGGAAAAAAAATTAAGAGACTATATATTTTTTTAAATCTGCATTTTTAAATCCTGGTTTAATCCTGGTTCTGCTGGCAGAAGGCTACACTGCGAGGCAGGCTGCTTCCAGGCTCAAAGTTTCTAAGACGGCAGTACACAAGAACAAAGTGAAGCAAGGGATACTGGGAACGACCAAAAACCAGTCAGGTAAAGAAGCAACTTTCTAATGCCAGGGATGACTGTCAACTAATCAGGCAGTGCTTCATAAATGGGAGGAACTCAAGTGACCTTCAAAAAGAATGAGAAACATTAGGTTGGGTGAAATGCACTGCTACAGTAAGACAATTCATAACAGGGTCCTATAAGCTGAACTGAAGATCCATAAAGCCAGGAAGAAGCCCTTCATTAATGAGAAGCAGGGAAGAAGCAGGCTGCAGTTTACAAACTGTTTACACAGACGCACACCCTTAAACTGAGAAATGAGTGAAAGTGACATTTTTGCTGTGGTCTCTTAATTTTTTCCAAAGTTCTATATTCATGTCACTATAATAAACAGCATGTGACATACTTTATCCAGTTCTTCACTGATGTGCTCAGGCTTTCATCCTGAAAGCATAAAAATAATGAGCAGTGTGCTCCTTTAATCTGAAGAATATGATCTTAAGAAGGCTGAAAAGGCTGAAACATCTTGGGCAAGAATTTACTTGCATTTTTTTTGCTCATTTATAAGCTGCATCAGAGACCTCCTAGTGTATATATATATATATATATATCATTAACAGTTTCATGCACCATTTTTTTTTTCAAATCAGTAACATACCTCATTTCTTCATCTACGTTTGTCAATGCAGATATGACAAATAATTCCCAACACTCCTTTAGTTTGATTTTAAAGCTGATGGATAGATGTGGGACAGTCACCGTGCACAAGAGGGATTCTTAATTTAGATTCTTTTGGAGAGGGGCTCAACTGGCCATGTTTGATTGGTTGTATTGCCAAGACTGTCTGGATTGATGCTTTTTGGCCAGGCAGAGTGTGACTGTGCTTGCATGTGTGTGTGAGTTGGGGGTAAATATATAGTGTCAGGGAGAGCCCGGGGAACTGGCCATAGGCCTGCTTTTGAGGATGAGTTGGGGGATGAGGAGGAATTCTGTCCCCTTGGCACTGAGTCTCTGGGCTTCCATCCCCAGTTTGGGGCCCCTCGTTTCTCTGTAATGTACAAACAATGAGTGAGCACAAACAATGGCTCACTCGGAGCGCTCAATGAATTCTTGGGTCAAGCACTAAATCTCTTTTGACAGAAACACAGCCCACTCTTGTTCTTTTCAAGAGGCTGATCCTCCTGGCATGGCAATAATGAATGCAGCTTTTGCGTCGGGCGGGGGGCTGCACGTACCGAGGGGGTTTTGCTCGAAATATTAACGTGCACAAAGGTGCAGAACGCTCATGATTGGAACTATATGCAGATTGGAAAACCATAAAAAAATTTGCAACAAAAATGCTTTACCTGCATACAGAGATTCAAAAAAACATCCTGAGCTTTTGAACGAGATGTGACTCTATGTTGGAAGATCTGAGGGAAGCAGGGTGTGGATCACTGCTACCATTTTATGCAGCACATGACAAAATTACCGGTCCTATGATGGCTGAATAGTGAGCTAATGTTCCCCCCCTCCAAGTGAAGCCTGTTTGATGCTGAGCGTACTACAGCCTAATGCCCAGGAGGAATGACAGCAGTAACAAGACCTCAATCTGCCACCGACTGAAGGCATGCAAGCTGTCGGGAGCCTCACATCTCCTGGCCCCCGTTCTCGTGGGTCAGCGCTACACACTGCAGGGGTTCAGGGAGACAAATCCTATCACACGGTGACAGAGAGCCGTGGCGCTTTACACTGAGTGTCCTACGGATGCCCACTTCTTATTTACAGATTCGGTGAAAGTAAGCCCTTGATTACAGAAAGAACTCTGTACCTCAGTCCTGGGCCCATTCTGAGGTGCCACGTTCGCTAAGCAACCGAGTGACATCGGCTGTTAACACAAGTGACAGAGCCGTCGCTAAAAATCGGCAACATGATTCAAAAGGAAAATGCAGGAGCCTTGTAAGGAGAGGATTTGTGTTGAGCAGAACAGGCTCTGATTATCCAGGGATTCAAACTCTACGTCTTTTAACTATTTAACCACTTCTCTCCTACTGGAGTATTAATGAAACGTACCCATCAAAATCTGAGTTCAGCCACAGAGTATGATGCGTATAATATGTTAAGTTGATCACAGTTTTATGAAAATCACATCTATTAATAATCACCTACCATGACTTCTGTAATCATGAGATTTTTTTTAAAGCCATGAAGAAAAGTAATACATTTTTTAAAAAAAGGATTTTGCACATACTGTACAAAAAATTGCAGAGGGATACTTGTTAGACTACTATATGCTTCAGATGTCAGTTTGACCTTTTATATTAAAAAAAGATTTACATGTAATAGCGAATATGCTAATTCTGATCGCCTAACTTTCACTGCACATCAATGAATTAACTGGAAGCCCTAACAAAGCACAGGTAATGCTATCTATGCTGGCTACAAAAACACAAAGAAAACATCGTCTTTAATTTGCTGACCCTTTATTCATTACATCACCAATGAACTGAAACCATGGGAGGCAACGTGTAGCTTTTTCATCTATCCAAACATGGCCAACTGAAGATAAAATGTTCTACCAGAGAGGATGATTAAATGTTTTCCTGATGCTTTCTTAAATCTGTTTTCTCAGAGGATCTACAAACATACTATACAGTTCCATCTCACATATATATATATATATATATATATATATATATATATATATATATATATATCTGTGCAGGACTTGCATCTACCCTCTCTCTGGCCTCTTTGTTTGGCTTTTGTTTCGCAACAGCTGTTACCGTGGTTTTTTCGGTCAGCTGTGATTGCTTGAGGCAACACAGGAGCAGATGGTGTTTTGCTATGCATGAATGGAGCGTTAGAAGGGCTTGGACTGAATAGACCAAGTTTGAATGGTGTCAATGTAGCACCTGCCCCCTTTAGCAGTGAGAACACATCATGGCAGCATGATCTGTTTCTGCTTCCTGCCGTCGGATGGGGAGAAATAAGGGGGGGGGGGCTTGTTGGATTTTGTCCATATTGATTGATCTTTCTAAGAGCACTGGCATAATGTAGTGTACAGTCAATTTGAGTTAATTGGATATGACACAGCATGAACATGTAATCTATCATTCTGGTCTCTCGGTGCGCTTTATCAGCCTTGTTGCCATGGCGACATACGACCCAAGTAATAGCTTACATAAATCGGCTAAGTAAGTTGGCACACAGAGTAATTTCGGAGCTGATTTCGGGCAAAGAACAAAAAAGGCAATAAAACACGGACGAGGGGAATTCCACAAAGACAAGGGGCTAAATAAGCATGATCTTAAAAGTGGCGACCAAAACAGTAAACGGCCGAGCCTTTTACCCGAGCCTATTAGAGCGAAGTGTTTAAGCCTCTGTACCCACCCCCTCCAAATACCCACCTTCTCAATTTCAATAAAAATGATCCTGGAGCCCAAAATACAGGAAAGGGAATCTGCAGTTTCATTATTTCATGTAAAAAATCATTGCATTACATTTTATTGCAAGGCAATACAATTTTCTCACCAATCTGGCTTATTTTTGTTCATTTTTGTTACTTTGTTTTGATATGGGAATCCATTGCTCTTCAATGTCCAGTCAGCATTTAGCAGGGATCTACACACAGCAGTGTGCCCATTACTCTGCTGCTATAACACCATTTATACTTTGCTGACCTTTTTAAAAGGCTTTCAAACAGTTATCATTTTAAGTCACTCAGGGGCTGTGCTGAAGCAAAGGACCACATCTCACTTCAGCAACATCATTATTTGCGTTGTTCCCAAAATCACTCATTTGTTGCATTTTGACCAGCGGCTTGATAATGAGGAGAGAGAGAGAGAGAGAGAGAAAGTGTGAGGGAGAGAGCGAGAGAAAGCAAGAGAGAGGGGGAGAGAGGCGGAGAGAGAGAGCTCTGACAGGTACCAGCATAATCACTATATTCTCTGAATGAGTACATCAGTAAATCAAATAGAGATGTGAAGAACGTGGAATGAACTGAAGTTACAATACTCATGAGGATTCAAGCTTGTTTGCCAAGAAGCACTTTTACCAGATAATATTTATTGACCTAAATATTTTTAATCTCCTCCCATTTCCCCCCTTAGATTCTGACTATATGTCATTTAGAATAAAACAGGGGCGGCAGGACACGTACATACAATGAAGGATGTCTTCTGTATCTTAAGGTGTACTACTCTCCAAAAGGTACTCTAAAAATTAGATTATGGACAGATTGCAAGCATGGGAATGTGAACGTCTTTACCGAGATTTACACCAACTGTCTTCAAGCCAGTTTGATTTGCTCAGTCTCATTTCAAGGCAAGCTGTCGGATTTATGAAATCCAACTAAACACATAGCTTTAACCGAAGGGTGTCAAAGTATGTCCCATTGTAATCAGTCATATTAGAAGGGAAGAACAAATTAGCGCTATCCAACAGCTAAGGAGGACAGACACTCTTAACGAAAAGTTTCGGAGACCCCAGTGACAACTGCCTTTGTGATCAAAGACGTATACCAAATCAACTATGACATCATAGCCCGAAGCCATCGCTGTGACACGGGAGCGCCCACCTTCCTGTCCACAGCCAATATCCCACTGGGCTATAGGACGTTAGGAGTTTTGGGGGTGGAGTCACTTTCCAGAAATAAGCTATATATCCATCCCTCGGTCGACAAGTTCTACCGAGGGATTTTTTTACACAAAGCATGTCGGTCTGCCT
Source organism: Brienomyrus brachyistius (assembly GCF_023856365.1). NCBI lineage: Eukaryota > Metazoa > Chordata > Actinopteri > Osteoglossiformes > Mormyridae > Brienomyrus > Brienomyrus brachyistius. The sequence continues at coordinate 974,051 of NC_064545.1, forward strand.
TCATCAAAAGGCTGGACACCCCATATTGTAGCAGAAGACTGGAGAGACCAGGTGAATGAGCATTTTGTTTGCAGTTATACAGAATAGGCATTTTGCTTGCAATTATACAGGACTGAAGATCTTGCTGAACTAAGCGGATAGCTACCAGGCAATTAGGGTTTAGCCATTTAAACTGCATGCCACACAGCGTAAATAGGTTACACAATGGAGCACCTGGTAATGTTTCTTTGCACAAACTGTTAAGGGCCATAAGCAATTCATTTATCAAAGCAAGAACCACCGTATGGCCCTGGTTTGTAGACACATGAGCTGGCAAACGGCCATCTAGAGTTCCTGATGTGACTTCAGGAACTGGTAGGCATATGATTCCTGCCCAATTATATTAAGCCAAGTGTCTTTCAACAACAGAAAATTTGATCTTTTAAAAAATGTATACAAATGTAGAATTAAAAAATCTATATCTTCCCATATGTACACAAAAATTTATTTTTAGATATACATGAAAGCTACAGACATATTTGCCATAGAATCTACTTCTAATTAATGATCTAAATACAATATACAAAGAGGAATTTATTGGTATTTAGGAAATATAGACAATCAATGAGCTTAACAAAGAAGGAAAGCTCATTAATCCCCCGTTCGCTGAACACGACTAGCTCGCACAGCAGCCAAAGGGTATGTTAAATTCCCAGACTGGGTATTGCTGCCATTTATTAGGTGATGCTGCCATCTGCAAGGTTTCACCTTTGGAGCAGAGCATTGCCTGAGAGGCCAGGCGTACGCAGCAAACTCTGCTTGACACCAGCCAAAGAAGGAAAAGGCCCGAACATCATTATTCATCAGCTAAGTAGCTGCGGAATCTGCACTCTTCTGCCAGCATTAATCAGCTGATCAGGATTAGTGAGGGACTGATGCTTTCAGTCATTAGAAATCAATAGCTGTGGGTATTTCTGTGGCTTATAGAAACATCAGTTCCATTTGGTTGGATTCCATTTGATTCTATTAATTGGATTTCAGCAGAATTGTTCAGGAAATGCTTTTAATCATTTTTAATTACGGCACTCACTGGTTGTATCTGGCATTAGCGGTAATGACTGTATTCAACGGTAATGATAGTGGCTGTAGCTTACACTCTATTCCAGGGGTCTTCAAACTTTCTTGAACTAAGGACCATCAAATGAAAGCAGATCAGAACTAAGGACCCCCTGATTTCATAAATAACGAAGAACGAAAGGCATGGGGCTGAACCTCTTGAATATGTTTTAGCTCTGTGGATGCTGCCGGTTAAATAGCTATGCTTTGTTGATATTTAAAACTCTGTTTTGTTGAGAGAAAGAAATAAAATAGTGAAGCGATTGATGTGCTGATTCTTAGGGAGCTAAAATCATGAGTTATGCAGTACGCATGAGAGTTGCGCTTTGTCAAGTTTTACGTCTTGTGGCTTCCTTATGACTCTTGCTCTGTTCTAACACATATAGTATAAAATGGGGGCGAACCTTATATGGTAATGGCAGCGTATTTGCACATTTTACAGTGCAAATGCTTTCACCCATCATCCATCTCCCAGCTGCTTATCCTGGTCTGGGCTGTGAGCGAGTGCTTCCCGAAGAATTAAAAACTTCATTTCGTAGTTTGTTTAGTTGTAATGTTTAAAAGGGCTGGGTGCGCTGTTACGTGGCACTGCATCTCCATGACAACCCACTGGCCATTCCGAGGATGAAATGGTCTTATTATCACTCACTTCCATTACAATGTTTTTACAGTGTCAACAAAGTATAAATATACTCCCCTCTTGTTTTATGAGTTTGGGCAGCATTGACCAAGAGAAAGGAGGGGGGTGGGCTGTCTTGGAAATGACCCAAGCTCTCAGCAGGAGCAGGTGCTGAGCGGCATGGCTTCATCTGCATGGGCTTTGTAAGGGACACATGTTAATTAAAGATGGGCAATGTGGCTGGGGAGCTCATCGACTGCGGCCCACACACCGGCTCCGGGCATGCAGGACACGGGTCAGGGCCAGAAGCTCTATTGTCGAGCCGACATTGTGTGTGTCCAACGAGGAGGAAAAAACTCAGCTTTCCAAATCAGTCATCAAAAATCCATATCGCTCTGACAACTGGTCCCCTGTCTAACTTAATATATTGCTGTTTATTTAAAGCAAATAAAGAGGAGGAAACAAGCAGCTTGTAAATGTTTGACTGAATGAGACTATAAATCTAGGTCACATGTCGACACAGATTATTATTAAAAAGTGCATCTATCTGGGGGGAGGGATTTTTGGCATTTTACATTGAGGCAACTTTAACACAGGTGCACAAGAATATTTTTTTTAAAAAAAGAACAGGATAAGAGGAAATCTCAATGGAATTTAAATAAATCAGACTGAGCATAATCATATCTAATTCCCGGTTGATGTAGATTGTAAAATGCTGATCCAGATTTTGAATCACTACTAATTTCCGCATATTGCATAGTATATAACAAACTTGTGCACGAGTTTTAAGCAGGAATTCCCACCGATTTGTATTTATATAGTGCATGGAATTATTGTACGGAATTATGAAGCATCATGGGAAATGTGCAGCAGTAAAATTCCTGGAGTCTGAGATGCACTTCTCAGTGCTGGACTACTGTCCATTTTCGAATGTTGCGTTTGGTAGCCATGGACACCCACTTCAACATCCCCCCCCCTCCCCCCAACAGGCCCCTCCCACCTCCCACATCAGCATTCAGGTCATGCACAGCACTTGCCTTTTAAATTTTCATTTGATCATAAGCAGTTTAAGATCGGTGCCAGCCTTTATTTGTGGTTTCCTGCAGACCTGTTCACGACGGCCCCTAACAGGGCAGTCCGCAATTAAACCTCGGCCATGGGACCCCTAACAAAAAGTCTGAGCGCAATAAACAAAACAAACGAGCATTACAAATAAAAGACTAAAATATTCAAGATGGATTAGGATGTGTGCATACATTCTGTAACTGTGTTTGGGAGAAAAGGCAAATTTTTGCATTGAGGGAAAAATGGGTGAAGTTGTTTAACATTTTATGTTGCAGATTTATGATAATTTGTGATTACAACCCCCACCCCCATCCCCCAACCTTTAGCCTGGGAAAATGAACACCCAGAGGAGCTCTTGAAAATGGAGGATTATTTATATAAAAAAGAAACCAAGAAGAACCCAAGAATTAGATTACTACCAGTACTGTACTGATAACTAAAACAAGATTACTGAAGTAAGCGGAAATCATTCCATAATTCTGAGCCCTTGTACATCTGACACTGTTAGCATTAATGTGATCACTGAAAACCAATCTGCAATTTAAAGGAAGCATAAAATAAAATTCCCCATTTGTTATGCTTCATGTAAATGCTCACTGTAATAATCATAAACCTCAAACAAACACGGAAATGAAACGATTCCTTTAAGTGTTCCAGATTGTTATATTTAATTTCAAACAGTGAGACACAATGAAATATATAATACTCAGTACAAAATTATGGTTAATATATTAGTAATGGAACTCTCATCACCATTTCTTAACCTTATGACCAAATTAAAATGAACAGGCTGATTGATGATCTACACTCATTAAGAGCTGAAACCAGATGGACTTTTACCTGAAATACATTTATTCTAAAGATAGAGCAGAAAGGCAGTTTTTTTCCTCTGTATGTAAAATACAAACAATATTTACTGCTGCTATTTTAACTCATAAAAAAGTATAAAACAACAGAAGTGCACACTAAGTGACTTACCAACCCACACTTCACCAAAGAGCTAATCACATATGAATCCTTTACATAAGGTCTGACATGTACATCTTCTTCTGTATAGATTCTTCTACAGCTGGCTATGACAATGTACCCAAATGGTAATTAACCCAGCCCCACACGTTTCTGGTATTAAAGGGTAATGTTAAAATATGTAAATCATGAACATGTATTTTACATCTGCCATAAAATATTCGCTTTTTTTTTTTTTTTTTTTACACAAAATAAAAAAAATAGAAACAATTTATCAGTCTTAAAACTCTGAGGTAAAGACGAAACATTGTGTTTTTGGAGAGCTGTTTGGGATTTTAGGGAATCGGCATGGGAATATTTCCGTGAGGAGAAGCATGTTGGACTTGGCCTCGTCCCTAGACACTTACAGCAGATTACATTACAATTTAAAGATGTCAACTAAAATGAGTGTACAGCAGTTTTTTTATATATATAATTTGTGCCCCCCCCCCCCCCCCCTCGTATTCAGCAAGTGTAAACTTTCAGGCCTGCCGTTCCTTTACAATACCAGCCGAATTCCTTTCAAATGCATCTCATAAATTCCAGGGGTAACAGGAGCACAGCAGAGAGTGAGGAACATGTGGGTAAATGGAAAGATGCGCAAGTCACAGGTTCATTTTCCACTGAGCATTACGTTACTAGTCAGCAGTCATCTGAGTCACCCATTACAGTCATTCCACCTTTGTTTGTTGTTTTTTTAAGTTTCCATCAGGCCAGTCCACAAAGGATTCCATGCCAGGAGTATCGCTGGTTAAGCTAATTCAGCTTTGTCCAATGGGAGACGTGAGCCTGCAATAATCCATCCCTATAAATAAAGCTTCGGCGTTAAATGGGAGCAGGGTGTGTTTTTTTGTTGTTGCGGGGGCACTGGGTTCCTCCTTGTATGTCTCGAGGTGGTTCAGAAATGTGGTAACAGAACGGTCTAAACGCTGAGCTGCAGAAAGAGTGCTCACTAGCTCACCCTATGATAGAGTCGCGTCCGTATGTCTGCCCATGTGAGGAGGATACAGTTCACTGTAAAATGCACAAGTCCTTACACACTTCTTAAGTGCAACTGAGGAGAAAGCAGCCAGCAATGCTGCATATATCAGGTTCCTCTTATCCGAGAGCTGGGGTTTTGGCTTAGTAGATGCTGACCTGGGACAGGACCTGCGTGTGGGCCTGGATCTGGGACAGGGGCTGCTGAGGCAGAGTGGGTTGGGGGCTGCCCACAGACTGGGGCGCGCTGGGCGACCGTTGCGGGGGGGAACACTGAGACTGGTGCTGCTGTTGCTGCTGCTGGAGCTGCTGCATTTGCTGCTGGTGCAGCTGCTGCATGTGGATGTGTTGCAGATGCATGTGCTGTTGCATGTGCTGTTGCTGCTGCAACTGCTGCTGGAGATGGTGCTGCAGCTGGTGCTGGAAGGGCTGCTGCTGGTGCACCGGCTGGTGGTGAAGCTGCTGGTGCCGCATGTGGGCCGACTGCACAGCCGAGCTCATCTGCCCGCCCACCGCCACGGATTGCGCTCCAGACACCAGGGCTCCGCCGGCACCCATCTGGCCCAGCAGCTGCGAGGGCGTAGCGGAGGCAACGCCCTGGGGTCCCGCTGGCACAGAGGCCGTGATCTGGCTACCTGCGAGCCCCAAGTGCAGCGGCTTGGGGGCGATGGCACGCGGCAGGGCCTGCTGCAGGGCCTGCGCAGCTGCAGACACGGCGGGGTGCTGAGCCAGAGGGGCGCCGAGCATCAGAGACGCCGAGAGGTTCGTGGAGGCCAGCGTCTGCTGGACCGTGCGAATGGTCTGAGCTTCGGCGGACTCGGCTGCGGCCTGTGGGAGAGAGCAACACCGACACTTCAGTCACCACCAGCTTTTTCCCTTTGTAGTGAACTATTTAGTGAACTACTCTGGTCATTTACAAGCCCGTGAACCCCTTTGTGCAAAAGAGCCAATCACACACAAATTCATTAATAAAATCCAAAGTGTTTCACCTTTGACACCAGACTGGCTCGGTAGGCGGCGAGTGCTTTTAAGTAGTCCTTTTTGGCAGCTTCCGTTTTGCTTTTATAGACCTACAATGACATTGAGAGTAATGCACATAAAGCTGGATGACTCAAACAGTGCATTGACAATGAACACAATATACATTGTTATGCAGAGCTGTAGAAGCCAATCAAAAGGTCTATTTTAAGGTCACCTGCTTCTGCTCTTCTCCCAGACCATCCCACATGGACGCCACTATTTTGGAAACCTCGCCGAATGTGGCATTGGGGTTCTGGCCCTTGATGGCTGCTTGCGTGTCTCGGAAGAACAAGGCGTAGGCAGAGACCGGCTTCTGCGGCTCGTTGGGGTCCTTCTTCTTCTTTTTCTTGGGGGTCTTGGGCTTCTTCGCTGCATCAGGAGCAGGCCGCTTTTCGCCAGTTACCTACAAAAGAAAAAAACAGGTCATCTACTGCATACCAACGTTCACTCATCAAGAACTGGGAGGAATGGGACAGGTCTTTGTGATGCCAACCAACACAATAGTAAATATGTGCAAGGTATTAACATTTACCAAAGAATGACTTATTAAAATGTATTATGGTTTAGAAGAAAAAGAAACATAAGTATATGTGGAAAAGAGTCAATAATGTTTGATGAAAAGAAGTACATATCGTAAAAGTTACCCTGTTGGTATCTTCAGGGTCCTCATCATTGATTGAGCTGGAAGGAGAAGGGGTGGCAGACTTGCTGGCAGGAGGTGATGGTGAGGTATGAGGAACGTTTGGTCCCCTCATGTTTAAGCCCAGCGGCGCACTGAGCTGAGATTGGCTGACAGTGGTCAGGTGGTTTTGTGACATCATGGCTGAGGAGTTACTCATGTTGATGATAGATCTCATGACCACGGAGGGGTCTGGGTGATACTGTCGAAGATGGGCTTGACCAATGTTCTGAATTAAAAAGAGAAAGAAAAAACATCCCATTTTATTGAAGGAGGTATTCTGAATCAAACTTGTTATGGTTAAGCACACAAACGTCAGAGTACTACTACAGGCATTCAATGGTATTATACCTGACCGTTAATCGATACTTATACACTGTACTATGCTATATACAGAACAACATGCAGGTGGCTACTCAGTAAAGAGTAATTAATTAAATATTAATTAATTAAATATTGTACATTACAGTCCAATCAAATCAGTGACATTCTGATAACACGCCCTACTTTACAGAAATGCATAACCAAATCTCTGATATATTTAGGGATAAATAGATGCATTCAAAATCTACAGAACAAATGACAGAAAGCTAAATCAGTATGATCGACCGTGCAAACAAATACCACTAAAATGAGATCTAAGCGTAAACAACATCTTTCCCACTTTCCACAAATACTCGTGCTAAAAGGCTTTGGTTTTTAAAAGCTTACAAAGGAAGGAGAGATTAAAAGGATGCACACGGAGATGGGGAACGATGTCAAACAACCGAATGAGTCCATTCATCTTGAATTCAGTACCACACACTAGAATGTATTTTAACATCAACACAATATCGGGAAGGCGAAGTCCTCCATTACCGACCAGGCTAAAAGCAGTCTGCATTTCATACAATAAAGCACACTACTTCTCAGGCACACACATAAACACATTCTTACTTAGTGAACAATACTTCAACACATATTATTATTACCATTAAAGTAACCCTTTAGAAAATGGATGATGGCAGAAAAAAATATGAATATTAACACTACTTTTTTTTCCCCTTTATTTTGCTTGACCATTCTCAATACTTTGTAATTCTGAATTTATCAGCAGTCAGAGTAACTGTGAACATCTCCAGTTATGGTAAATAACTCAGACAGGGGAACAAACAAACGAAAAAGCATGTAAAGATACAGACGAAAAAGAGATTAACCGAAAATGTCTCATGGGCAAATGATTTTTGCTTATTACAGTCATCAATCAAGACAGCGCATTACGAAAGATGACAATGAATTAAAGATCAGTGGTCAACAATGGAATGCTTATTATCAGATTGTAATTTCAGTTAGTAAATAAGCCACGCTTCCATGTCCCATGGGCTGTGATTATGTTTATTTGTATGTTTTATGAAACATAGCAAGACTATCAGTATGATGCAGCCATTTAAATTTAAAGCACTGATGTCAGCTTATATATGGCTTTAGAGATACGCGATGGCCACCGAGAAGAGCAGTGGTATGGCGTTTTGGCGTCTGTCCTCTCTTCAGATTCACCATGTCACTGACAAGATGATAGTTCGTGACAGAGCTGGACTCACTGCACTCTGCATAATCCCAGCATGCAACCTCCCCAAAAGCACCTCCCATTCACTCTTGTTTTCAGGATGAAATCCCATTTACATAGTTGCTAAAACACCACAGAACAAAGGTCTATCCACAAGACCCGATCTCACATGCACATCTGATCCAAAGAAACCCGGTCAACTATACAGTAAACAGGAGCGAATCCGGCCAACGTAGGAGCTCAAGGTCTGTTCCCACAATGCACTACAGCCACAATACGTGGTGCTGTGTAAGCTGTAACTGGCTGAAAATAAAATGTTAACAAGTTCAATTTCCATTCAATCACTAACAGTGCTCTTGGAAATGTGTCATTCCAGAAGGGGAGCAAAATCATCTATATGGTAATTATGAAGATGAATCCGGCAGTAGCTTTCAGCAGCATGAAAGGTCAGCCCTAATAAAGAGAGTTTATCAGTCTCTGGTGCATAGTTCCTCTATTTTGCTTTTAAACAAGAACACTATTTTATTTTCTCATTTACAGGTACCCGCATAATTCAGTACTTAAGGCAAATGGGACAAATTCAATTTTGAATGTGAGCAAAGGCTGTAAGTGCATTTAACAGCATAAAAAGCATTTCTCGGCCTTTTTCTCATGTGTACACATACATCTTCTAATGTATAGTTCATCTCTTTTTTTCATTTATACTCTCCTGCTGCTCCACCCTCATTCTGACTTTTTTCCCCACTTTGGTCTTGGAGTCTGCTACCCCTCCATGTCCCCCTCCCTTTAACTATTTCTCCTGGTGCACTGTGGGTATTTAAAAGTTGTTCAACATGATTTCATTTCATTTTGAGCGCTGCCTGAGAAAACAAAATTACAAAATCAATCACAGAGAAGGTCAGACTGAGACTTCATTACAAGAACTGCATGCTTGTGTGAGTATCTTTCATGTCTGACTGACCCAATATGTCACCCCAGCGTTCTGGTAAGAACCACAGAACGGGGGGGAAGAAAGGCACTTTCTGAAATTGATGTACAACTGATGTCAATGCCACTCAGCTTGGAAGAGAGATAACGTAAAGGTGTAAAAAATAAAAAAAAAAGGTTTCTGCAACACTGGTCAAATTTTCTATTTTCTGTATCAGAGAGATGTACCATTCTGTGACTCCGCAAGACCAGATGATTATCTAGACTGACAACCTACCAGGGATTACATTTTTAATAAAATGAAAAAAAAAATAGTTAAACGACAAACTCGTTTAAAATCCTAAATGATCACGAGTTCTGCTGCTACAATTTCATTTGGGAAATGTAACCAAAAAAAAAAAGCATAGATATTCAATGACATTCACATCTAAATGAAAGGCTGTAGAAACGTCGCATCCAGGGACTCCATTCACACCAGCAGTAGTTAATAAGGCCTTACGACAACCACAATTCATATTTTTCATAATTGTACATCTTCTGACTTCAGCCAGCAGCATTCATATTTTAATGCATATAATGTATTAAAGTTTTTCTTTGAGACTGTTTAGATAGCCCGTCCTGTTGATGCAAACCCATTTGTAACATATCTGACCGTACTGATATAGAAGAAAATCTTTTGCGAGATGTCACTCTATCCACCGCCACAGCGTAACATGCAGGTATGCTTCATAAACCATTACAGAGTAACCATGGCTCTCAAAAATGTGTGTTTTGACATCAAGCAAAGCCTGAAGGGGACTGGAGATAAAGCAAAAGTGACAGGTTTACCTTCAATGGAATTTGGCACAACTGAAACCAAATGAGAAATCTGGTCTGTATGAGATGGGATGGGAAACATGCTGGGAAACAAAAATGAAAGTCAGAGGCTTGTTAGGCTGGCAGATTAAATAAATAACGGCTGCAGATCCCAGGCATGCAGGAGATTTCTGAAGCAGAAGGTATCTGTGGCCTATTTTAAAGACACACATGGAGTGTGACGTTTGGCAATTCGAATGACAATTAGGGTGTCTGAATGTAATAGCAGCACGGTCTGTAAACTCCACTGTACTGCATACAATAATTAATGACACAAACACTACATGGTGAATAACTGAAGGAGAATTTAAATTTAATGAGATTTCTTTTTTTTAAAAAAACTGCTGGGTAGCATGAAAAGCAAGCACAAAAAAGGCTTATTTATTAGTCAAATCCATTTACTTATATAAATTGCACCACAGATATTTTTAGATGAAGATATGATTAGCTGATGGGCTAAGAAGTGTCCCGGAAGCAGGAACTCGCCTCTGGTTTGTCCACATTACATCCAGTCATGTTCCCAAACTGCAAACCAAACATGTGATGTTTAAGGGGGAAGACAGCAGAAAATTAAATCTATAATCTTTTATGAAGTTATGAGAACAGCCCAAATTATAATTGTTCCATTTCCTCCAGATGTGGGAAACTTAACTGACCGTGAAATTAAAATTCTTTGGGCAAAAGCCTTGAAGCTTTATTACGCAGTGCAGATGTTTTAAGCGCAGCGATTATTGGCCATGCCAGCAAAACAGAGAGAAAAAGCAATAATACTTCATACTGGGATGTAAATGAAAAATACCTTATGTTAGTGCAGTGCTATTCCGCGGATAAACATTTTCAGTTAAATTTAAGGGGGGATAATCATTATACATCACGTTTAATATTGAAATTCACTCCAAAATTTCTGTACAGATTCAAAAACCCACAGAAGTAAACCACAGGAAACAGAGACCATTGCAGACCTTACTCTACTGCAATTTCTCTTAATGCGGTCGACCTTTCTGCATTGTGACTTTGATATATTGTGGAGTCGGCATAAGAAACTAAATGAGAATTCTTTTGGAGTTTTTCGGTGTCTTACAAAAGCCGCAGATGACAGCCGAAAGCCAGCAGGCGATACACAAAGTTTAGTGACTCATAAAGGCATAAAAATATACATACAGTGCTGGTGTGGAGGACATGGTTGCTGCAGCCACGTTTGTGATATCTTGCAGTGATCTTTGGATCTTGTGTTTCTCATATCTTTTCACTTTGCTTCGTTCGCATGCTCGACTTGCTCACCAAGGGGACCAAATAATTTTACACAGTTTTTCCAGATTGCAGGGGGCCTGCGCCCCCAACCCCCGCCATGTGGTAGGGTTGACTGTAATATCACATTTATTTATATACTGCCTTTCTAATACCCATGGACATTTTACAGGGCCAGATGAAAAACAGAAATACAAAGCAGCGATACATACACTACACATGGTAAACATCAGCAAAACAAACGCAAAGGAAGAAAAAAAACAGGGAAAACAATATACCAAAATAACGTTTAAATAAATATAGTAACCCGAACGGGATTAGGAGGCAGCACCCCAATGCTCAGAGACTGATAAGCTTCTTCCGGTCTGGAGCCTATCCCAGAGGTTATGAGTACAAGGCATGGAACCAACCATCACAGGGTACACTCACTTTCCATTTACTCCTATGGGCAATTTGGAAACTCCAATTAACCTCAGCATGCTTTTAGACTCTGGGGAGAAACTGCAGTACCCGGAGGAAACCTCAGACCGACACGGGGAGAACATGCAAACTCCGCACATGGAGCCATGGCGGAAACTTGAACCCAGGTTCTAGAGGTATGTGGCAACAGTGCTAACTACTGCGCCACCCCACACCAACAAACAGAACTTCCATATTATCAATTGCAAAAAAAATAAAATAAATAAAACTGTAATTCCACCATTGATTCAGGTCATGAATAGAGGACATTACTGAGGGGGCTGGTAGGGCAGTAATGAATGCAGTGTTTCTTATTATGAGAGGGCCCAAAACTGAACCCTGGGGGACACCTTATGTACAGAACCAGTAGCAGATTGTGTTTCTGAAGTAAGATAAAGTGCTTTCTGTCCATGTTGTAAGAAGTAAACCAGGCGACAGTAGTGAGAGGCAGGTAAGAATGATATCATGGCTAACTGTATGGAAAACAGGGCCAAGAACAAGGAGGAGAAGGATGTTGAAGGGCCCAGAAATTTGAAGCAAGATCATTAACGACTCTAATGAGAACTATCCCAGTGCTATGAAGTGAGCGAACTTTACTGGGAGGGTCTGTAAAGATTACAGGAAGATAAACTGGTCTCTGGTTGGAGGCAACTACCCTTTAAAAATTTAAGCTAAAGAAAGGAGATCAGAATCTTATTACAGCTTATTCTGTTAACCATAGTTTTTTATATATATATATATATATATATATATATATATATATATATATATACACACACACACATACATACACACACACACACAGTACACACAGATGCATACACACATCGCTGGGTATTCAGAATATAGTTGTACATTTATAGAAACAATACAAACACGCACACACATACACACTGAGTATACAGTGGTTTGACAGTGTTACCACACATAATACTCCAGAGGAAAAACTCATATGCTATAGTCCTCATCTCACAGTGATTTGCTGCACTGCCTGTTTCAGCCAAGCCTATACCTTTGAGCAGAGATAGCTATTCCACTTTCCACGTGAGCTGCATTAAGAAGAGGCCGTCTGTTACAGCAACTGTTGTAATGAACTAAGTGCAGTGAAACACAAGGTCTATATTCCCAACAAAGCCCCACATATAGGTACTATGGCCACCCTGCCTATGCTAGTCTCTCATACCTGCTGTTTATACCAATGCCTATGGCTCTGGACCCTGTATGTATAAAATGCACCTATTATGTCAATGTAACAATAAAACCGGGAAGGCTTTTCTCGGCTTTGCACTATACGGCTCTCCATTCAAATACAGAGCTGTGCAGACAAAAATAGTAACACTACTGTCAGCACTACAAAAGACTTCTAGAAGCACCATAGATACAGAAATATATATGCACACTCAAGCATTTGTGTATGCATATTATACACGATATATGCATATTATACACTGGTGTGTGTGTATGTGTGTGTGTGTGGGTGTGTGTTGAATCTTATATTTTCAGATATATTTCAAATGTATGCAGAGATATACCATTTAAACATGTATACAAGTATCTATTGAGGTCTGGGTTACGTTCTGGAAATGAGGATGTAAGTCAATCTCGATGTATCTTGATCATTATAGGGGAGAGGTCAAATATACTGTATCACGCCTGATACAATATCACACGCACTTAACTAAACCTCTGTAACAGCAGGGCGATCAGTTTGTTTTGGTTCTTACTGCATGCCACACACGAGGTAAAGCAACACCCGCTAATGTATACAACGTCTGCTTTTATTAAGGCTCTTAAGAAACCTCAGATGTAAGTATCAGATGCTATTCGATAGGACGCAAGTCATTGTATGACTGTATGCAAATGTATTTTATTGTGCTGTAATCTACACTACAATAAAAATCCAGAAAAAATACAAGACTTGGGTTGAACTTAATGTTCTGTTTATTTTCATAATACGATGCCACAAACATCAGGATCTCATCCTTGCTTTAATCTAAGCTAAGTATAACCATTAAAAACTGTTATCCCCATGAGAATGTGCACCCAAACACACTTGAGGCTGCTACTGCATCGTCCCAGTACTCACCCCCTGCAGAACGTTATTGTGGACTGTTCCATCCTGCTCCATCAGGCTGCGGGAGATGGTGATGTAGGGCAGTTCCAAACTCTGAGGGGGGAACTGCGGGGTGAACTGCCCTCCCTGCGAGTGGGGGGCGTCCAGCGTGCCTGGGAAGGTCATGTCCCCCTCGGATGCACCGAAGACCGGCTCCGTCTCAGGAGGGGGGGTGATGGGTGGGATCTCAAACTCCTCATCGCCTAGGCTGGGCGTGTGAAAGGTTTGCTACAGGAAAGATGACAATTCAAAGTATGATTTCCATTTCAACTGCAGCTGTAACAGTGGATCCACTATTACGTTTTGATTAAATTTCGGCATATTTCCCTCAAAAGTTTACAGACAATTCACCAAATAAAATCTAAATTATAAGAAAAATATTTAAATAACCCAAACCCTTCCTTCCCCCAGAAAGCCACCCGGCCATCTCTGGAAAAGAAATGAAAAACATTTGGCTACTGCTGACGTGTGTTTGGGAGAGAACTGGAGAAAATACATGTGACAGTGAGATTGCTTTGAATGATATTTCCAGAGCTTATTAACCCTGACCAGAAGTGTTTCCCTTTGTTCGCTTTGCTCCTGCCCTTAAATCTGCCCATCAGACAGCTTAATCTCTCCGCCTTGGAATTAAAGCTTTCGGTCACAGTTAAATTGCTTTTATTTTGTCACTTTGTGATGGAATTTCTCACCTTCCCCGATCAAGTCTGCAGTCTGCAGATTCACAGCGGGCCTTGGACCGATCCCTTAGGAAAGCCAAGACCTCTCCCGCAGCTGTATAAATACTAAGGCCTCGAACGGCACCCCCAGTTTACCTCCGATACGTAGCTACACAGAAGCTGTTTGCTTTCGCCAGACAGAATCTCTGTTAGGTCGTTAATCTGATTCTAATGTGTTGGGTCCCATATGACTGAAATTAAATTTAGCTTGTCCTTCAGCAGTAGCTCCTGCTTCCTGCTCATTGCCGTCGACCGTTCAGTCTGCAGGTGTTTAAGAAGAGCAAGTAGCTGCAGAAATGCGCTAAAATATCTGCTATTGCAGCGCTTTGATGTAGCCTGTGCCGCTTTACAGGGCTGACATTGGCCAGTGGATTCACTTCCAAACTCTGAAAGTCACGAGTCTGATAAGCATCGATGAGATGTGTCTGCACAAGCAAATAATAGCATCTTCCCTCTCTCTTTGGTTTAGTAACTACGTCCGCCCTTCTAGCAATTTCTTTCACAGCTATCAAATTGGTTTTCCATCCCGAAATGACAATTCTGCTCTCCACCCCCCACCCCACCCCCCCACTGGCTTCGTGTGTGAGAAATGACGGCATTCCTGTTTCTGAAAACACAACTACGCAGCCTCACTTCTTAACGATCCTTGCTGGGTGAAAATGTCAAGGTCCTTACACATTTTTAAGAGTTGGCATGAGTCATGGAAACCACAGCGAACTACTCTCAATGACAGGGTTATCAGCAAAAATGTGCTAAGAACGCTATATGCAGTTTTCATATTTCGAGCCATTATTTTAAAATACTGCATGTTGATGGCCATACCCCTTTCATGAAATTTTACAGGTCAAGAATATTTCTTGAATTATTCCAATAAAGTGGCACTGAATGTATGTCCTGAAATGATCCCCAAATGTGCAATTTCACAGACTATTGTTCATGCAAATTACTTCACACTTAGATACTGCATGCTAGGACGGCACATTGTACAGTAGTCAAATGCATAAAAAAATCTTTATAAGGATGTATCACATAATTCAAGTGACCTGGGTCCATGGGCTTCACCGCCATTAACCCTGAGGGGGACGTGTCCCCCCCACATTTCATAATTATTCGTTTGGACCCCCCCACATGTAACACAACACATTAGTTTTATGCCAGTGTTTCCCCACCACATTCTGCTTCCGACACCCCCTGCCTCGGTCAGAATCAGAGATTGCAACCAGAATGTTGCCTCAGACATCATTAAGGAGAAAGAATGCTTAAATCAGTGACTCTATTGAAGCAAATACTAAATGAGCTGACATACAATATAGACCAACTTAAGTGTTAGACCCATATATGAAGGGTACTGCTCAGGCTGAGGTGAGGATCTGCTTGAGCACAAAACAGACCCATTTTTGACATTATGGTATCCTGGGGCCTGCTGTCACATGGCCCGACAGGGTCCACTTCACACCACACTAAACTTTACAGACTCTTCACACAGAACTAGCCTAATTTTGGACTGGAAGAGGCTTATGAGTCTCTGATCCCAGATTAAGAGATGCAAAATCCACTTTATTCACGTCAGCCGCCTGATTATCCATTTAAATTGTTCTGAAAGCTCAGCAAAGCTCAGTAGCCGCCTGGGGACTGAGGATGGAGGAGGAGGGCTGTCCGTTTAAGAGTGCGGATTCCACTGACCAGTCACACGTCATCACACAATTCATTTAAGAAAGGCTGCTCCCAGAATGCACTGGGCCACCACTAACCCTAACCACTATGCGTATGACATCTGTGTTTGTGCAGGGAGTGTGTTTGAATGGGGTAATGGTATGGAAATATGACCGAGAAATGGAAAGAGAGAAACATGGGTTGGGGGTGGGGAGACTTGGTTTAAAGTTTCAGGTGTAATGGCATAATAACAGCTTATATACTCAGCTTCATCGCTCGCTGGCAGCCGGACCAACAGCGTTTCTATATCAGGTAAACTTTAGAACAGTGATACTTTCAGAGATTCTTTAATTTATTGGAAACTTATTCAAAGTCCAGCTTAGCTGACAAACTAAATTAATTTCATTATGATTTTATGATGAAGCTGAGTGACACATGTGATACCTGTGTGAAACCAAAACCATTTTCCCCTCTTGGAAAGCAATAAAGGAGACTTTCATTACATAAGCAGGCTGTGGCTCTGTCATGTGACACTGCCAAAATGCCAAGTAATTACACACCAGCCTTCCAAAATAATCTGCTACTTATAAGCTATGAAGCAGTTTCCTTTTTCCTTTCTGAATGCGACTCGAACCCTCATCATAAACTATGCGGTTTCCTTTTGAGCTCTTTTGGCGGAGGCCATCTTGTCTCACTCCTCATCTGAGAATCCACACTTTAAAAACATCCAGGCTTGATTAGCAGGCTGAAAGACCCATGATTGAAAAACCACAGCTGATATAAAGGTAACTGAATTTGCAGCCTCCATTAAATATTAATTGACATTGGCATTTCAGCCAGACTCCCTGTGACGCTGACCAAGATAAGCAGATAGGAGAGAGAGAGAGGGATGGATGGATGCATGGATGGATAAGCGGATGGATGGATAGATTGATGAGCAGATAGAAAGTGGATGGATGGGTGGATGGAAGCATGGATGAATGAATAGAAGGAAGGATGAAACACTACCTGTCAGCAATAATTAATAAAAAATGTATGTTGAAGTGCTTTGCTATTAAATAGATGCATCAGCTTTGTGAATGACTCCTGCCTACTGCCCCTCCTCCCTACACCTCCAACCAATGATGTGCTATTTCATCATCTTTTGCGCTAAAGCCTGGCACACAGGACTGTCCACTTATCTATCGCTTTCTCTTATCCACTTTGCAATATTTGCATTATGTTTAGATTGCATTGTGCGTCACATTGCACCTTGTGCCGGGATTTATGTTTGTAATTGTAATTGGATTTATCGTCTTACAATAAGTATTTTCATTTGTATTTGTGATCTGTATTTTGTGTTTGTTTGTATGTATTTATGTCTCCCAGAGGCCAGAAGGACACAGAGTAAGATTTTCATCGCATGGTGGAGCTGACTGTACTATACTCTGCATATGACCATAAACCCTTGAATCTAGTGTAAAAGCAAAAACTAGCACCCAGTGTCATAATAAGCCCCTAATGAGAGACCAGTGTAGGTCTCACAGCCAACCCTACAATTACACCCTCTGCCTGGGCTCGACACTCAGAGGATTAATGCGGCCTGTGGTAGAGAGGAAAAAAATGCATCTACTGTGAAAGCACGACTGCCTTTAGAGAACCGCATTTTTAAATGTCTCTTCAGTTTATGTAACGAGCAACACTGACACATGCCAAAACTCCTGCTTAAAATAAAGCAAAAATAGAGAGAGAGGAACATGTGGTTGCCGGCTTCGCTGCCAGCTCCTGAAATGCGCGCTGCAGCGGCGAGCCATCTGCACCACAACACCGGCAACATTTGCTCCTTTTGATAAAATGCAAATCTGCGAGGCTGGTGTATGAACTCCCAACAGCCTGCAGCCTGACACACCGCGTTTCCACAGCTGGGATTAAACTGTTTTTGAACAGCTGCTGCTGCCTCTGCCGGCTGGCTGGCCATGCTCTGCCCAACCTCGGCCTCCTAGGTGTAGGTGTTTTTGGGGTGGGGGGGGTGGGGGGTCCAGCTGAATGAAATGCAGAGGGTCTCCTGACGCAGCACGACTCTGTCACGCGGCACCGTCCAGCTCTCGCCTCACGCTCGCCAACCGAGCCTTGAAATAGCTGACGTTTCTCGTGATCTCCCAACGCGCCCGACATCCATGCAAAAAAAACCTGCGTGTGAATGATCATCCTTCTCGGTCGGTATTCGCACCGCGAGGGTCGAGGTGCCCGAGATCCGTTACACCTCACTGAGACCCCCAATTCCTAACCAAGCTTCGCCGAGCCCAGTCACAGATCCCTAACCCCCCCGCTGTTCTCGGTGGCGTGGAAGGAGGCCTTAGTATCCAGGGTCAGGCGGCAGGTTCGGATTCGTTTCAGGAAGATGTCATCAGGAGGGGATGATAGCATCGTTAGCTATCCGGGGGGAGGGATAGAGAAGGCTCCTTAATGACCCGCAGCCCTACTCTATGCACAGATTAGCAGTCGAACCTGCAATGATATAACTCAACAGTAAAGATACAACATCATTCTTTGCCAATAACCGAGTTATCGTGTGTCGCGTCAGGCCGAATATCCCTAATACAGCCTAGTTGTAAATGTACCTTCATGGGAGTGAAATTACCCAGAAAAATGTAGGTGTGGTGGTGGGGGACGGTTTCAAAGGGGACGGTTTTGTTCATTTTTCCCCCCCATGGGGAATGGCATCCACACGCAAACGAGGCCTGTCCTTAGCCCAAACCCGATCTGTCCATTTTTACAGCAAACATCCCAGCATACTACCCTACTACATCGGTATGATAATCATCATCAGCACAAACCCAGAATTAGCCTCCCTTCATTTTAGCTGCAGCATGGCACCTAAAATAATATCGAAATTGCACAAAAACTGCAAAGACTGCAAAATGCAAATGACCTACATTCTCATCAAACAGATGAATAAAATAAATCTCCGTTGTGGTTACAGTGGAGGATTTTCTGCGTTGCCATCCCCCCCATTTACACAGCTGTTACAGCCTCCCTCCCTCTCTGCCCCGGCACCACCGGGCATGCGTGGCCAGCTGAAGGACAGCTTGATGGACTGTGTAATGGAGAAGTCTTTCTACGTCTAATTAAACCGCCCTTTCTTACGCTGCACTTCATAGAAAGGAAGAAGACATTGAAAGCTGGGAATCGGCCTCATTTGTCTTGCATGCATCCCTGCCCAGAGCATAAAAGAACCAAATGGGAAGATGGAGAGAGTGTGTGGGCATTGGGGAAAGGGTACTTACATCACCAGCTGCTAGGAGCACGCCGTTCGCCTCTGCCATGTGCATGTAGCCGTTATTGTTCCCAAACTGCTGGGAGGGGGAGAAAAATAGGCTTATATTAGTGTGCTTTAGAATCTACCTTTACCACAATATGAGATCACACCATGTGAAGATCCAATATATTAAGTGCATTGAAAGCTTAAAGTCATTGTAAATCCAGCCAGGCCTAGCTGGGTCAAGAAGGTCCAATCCAATCGGTCTGTTCTGATGTTGGATTAACCTCGCGGCGTCCTTGAGTGCAAGTGCTGTTATATTACTGCGTTACCGCAAAGGAAAAAAAAAGAAAAAAACACGCACAGGCAGTTTAACAGAAGCAACAGAGAAAGAGGGCCGGTTATTCAGCGCATCGGGAGCGACAATTAATGGCACGTTTGCATCACAAAGCCAAGTAATGAGACGCAACACAAATTCATTAACTTTCAGATGCCCGAGAGGGAGGATTCGGCCGCCACTCGAAATGAGAGAACAATGTTTGTCTTGATTCCTGTCAGAAAGTACAAAAGTAGTGCAGGAGACTGGACGACTAGCTAATCTATCCCTTGGGGCTGAGTACAGAAGACCTCTCCATTCTTCCGAGACGAGCCCACTGACAGGTATTAGCAAAAGGACATGGAATGAAGGATCGCCGGCAGCATCCCGAGTCGGAAATTTTACACGTTTCTGTGCGAACTCACACAGCTGCGACGTACACTCAAGAAAACGGGAGCGCTTCTGTTTTTCATCTACTAGGGGCCTTCGCGGAGAAACGCGATCAAACACCATTACGCTAAAGCTGACATGTATGGTTTGACATATCATTACAAATGTAAATCTAGGGTTCTGCCCCAAACCGCAGCAGAAGTATCATATGGATGCTGGGGGGGGGGGGGGGTGGTTAATAATCTGTGGCATAATCAGGACAATTATTCATTACATAAAATGTTTCTTTTTCCCCTCAGTTCAAAAGCCTTTCAGTAAATCAGGGGGAAAACAGCCAATCAGCTGTGAATGGCATCCGCTAATTAGTATATTCCCTGAGGAAAGGGGGAAAAAGTCAAGTAATAACAAAGCACTTTGATGAGAAAAGTGCCGAAATCAAACCTTTGCTTTAAGTTCTTGCTTTAAAAAGACCAGAAGTAATGTCTCACTGTATGGGTTTTAACAGCACTGGCCTGAACATTTCTCTCAAATTTAACACTGGGGGAGCACCATCCACACTGTAACACACTCTGGGCCTAATTAACCTGCCAGAGACCTGTCTGTGGGACACGGGCCTGTGCTTTTCTTCTTCACCGCTGAAACGAGAAGCTTGGCCACTAAAATCAATCTTCTGTATTAAATCACAGAAGGGTGATCTGTGAAAGTAGCGCCTGGTAATACTCCCACTATGCCTATTTTTAGGCTAAGAATGAGACCAGAGGATACAGTAAACAATACTCTGCCTGGAAGGCATTGGAAAATCCTGACATGGGGGGGGCTTATATTCTAAATTTTTAATTTCCCCTTTAATATATTTGCAGCCCAATGCAAACAGCCCATGCTGATACACTCTTTAAGCATTAAGAAGGTAAAAATGGTGCTAAATCAGCAAGTCACGCAAGATATATAGAAAAACACAAACAAAATATAGACATAGAGAAGCTGTATCGATTCAGCTGTTGTCAAATTGATGCATTGGCACATTAGTCGTGATGATATGCTTTAAATAAGATGGGATAAAGAACTGCTAACAAAGAAATACTAAACCACTAAACTAATATTAACAAAGTGTGGTGTGAGTAGCTTGCAGACAGCTGGTCTTTATTTTTAGAGCAGTTCAGTTCATTCTGTGAATGCATTTTGTGTCCGTGTTCAAGGGCTGCCCAACTGAGCCAAATGCCAAACGAAATTAAGAGTGATTGGATGATCTGCACTGCTGACAGAGGGGTCTATATAGAACTGGGTCATCCCGCACAATGGGCGCTCTATAATTAAAGAGATGAGGAATTGATGACGGCTGCTTTAGGTCAATTAGCGCAAACAAAGCAGTATTTCCATGGAAAGTGTTTCGGGAACGAGAGCAGGTAATGTGATTGGTGGATCTGGAAAGATAGACAGATAGAAAAAGGTGGCGAAACAAACAAATGCAGCTCAAACTGAATACAGCTGGAATGATTCATCAACCATGAAAATGCGTACTATGACCGTGGAGATTTTCAGAACAGTCCACGGTTTGACTTTAACATTAGCAGCTGAATACCTACATGTGAAATACACATATCGAACTTTCAGAAATATGCCGAAAAAGAAATGACAAAGATTAACAGTTTTGGATAAATCTCTAAGTTTTATGTCTGGTAACCAGGTTGGCTTAAATACCTCACAGCTGCCAAAAGACTTGCTGGTTTTATAATTAGATGGAATTATGATATAATCATATCACTTGGGGGAGCACTTACTCAATTTTTTTATTTTAAATTAAACTGGTGATCGTGCATCTGCAAACAAATATGAAAGATAATGAGAATTTGCACATTGAGCTCCAGAATCGTATTTCTGCCAGTATTATTCTTAGGCACAGTATCTATGAATAAATTCTTTAACAATGCAGACATGCAATACTGGCAAACACAAACAGCCCATAAAGTGGTCCACTCATTCACATGTCCACCGTACAATAATGACATGCAACAATCATATGCTATGTAAAAATCACTAGAGCATTAACATTGTCGAATCACCTGGACCTACCTCTGTTAATATAGAGCTAATTCTCTCCGATCCCCCAAAACACCAGCGCATCTTCTGCAATTCTATGTTACTCTTCCCTTTTGAAAATTCTAATCTTTTGACTATCAGAATCTTATTTTTTAACTACTCAACTATCTCATGAATCCTGAAAAGTGCTTATATTTGGGGCATCAAAAGACACAATACTTGTTCTAACAGGCAAGTTCCCCCCCAAAAAAAAAGACATCTGGCATTCTTCTGAAAGACAGGACATGCTTTGATAAGGTACAATATCGACACGCTACATTTCGCAGCCGATTGCTGATATGAATCTAGCCGATACAGACAAAAGCCCTCAATCTGGCAGCAAGGTACAGATTGTCAGAAAAACACCACCAATCTTGTTTGCATTCACTGATTATGAGATTGTTACTATTTACAAAAACAGTGCAATGCCTCTGCCATTCTCCCAGAAGATCGCCATGCTTCTGTCACTCTTATCATCGTGCCTCTTTTCACAAACGTGCAGCGAAATCTCTTCAATCAACAGAGGAAGCAAGGCAAGACAAACAGGACTTAGGTCCTCTTCACCATCTGCTGCTCTGATGAAGTCTCACAGTTACCTTTCAATTTCCATGGCACCAGAAGCCAAAAGATACAGTCAATTACAACCCAATTCATGTTATACATTCAGGGCAGCTGCTCTGACAAGATCATTTAAACTCAGCTGGAAAACACACATTTACTACATAGGCTTGCTTTTGTGTTTCCAACTTGGTTTTTAATGCTTAAGTTTCCCATACGTATTCTTTGTATCACATTAAACAAATAAAGCTAGCAAATATTCTTTAAGGCCTACTGTCCTATAAGCAGATGCAAAAAGAAGTTTATGTTCAAGTCAACCCTGATCTTCATCACGAAACACCAGCCAGACGGCAGCTTGATTGACTCAGCTCCATATTATAGTGGCTGCAGCTATGATGGCCTGTCTCCCTCATTCAGAGGGCCTGCTTAATGTCTTGCTAGGATATTTAAATGGCAATTAAAAGAACACCTGCGTCTTCAGGTGCTTGTAGTAATTAATACCCTCCGCAAAAGGCCCTTGCTTACCGTTCCACCTGCTGACATTTATATGCAAAATTATGCTTAGCAAAATGCCATTTCCAACATATGGAGTGCAAACCAGTTTTAGTGAATGAGATCTGAAGTAACATGATTATAAAGTGTAATTTATCGACAGAGACATTTTCTTCCCTTCCTTAAAACAATCTCTCTATCCTTTCCAAAAAGTCACAACAAACCCCTTCCACCCTTCAATGACATCACCATTTCCATTCTGGGGAGGGTTCCCTCTTAAACTGAAGGGGAGAGGGGGGCAGTGTTAATAGAATTCTGTAATATACCTTACATCTGACCTCCAGCACTAAGATGAGTAATTGTTCATATCATTATTTGCATTTACAATTCTGAAGATGAAGACTTCTGAATGTGACAGCAATACAAATTTCATGCAATAAAAACCAGTGATGCTTAGCAGTTGAATCTAGTTGCGCAATGATGCAAACCAGGCTTGGACAGTTAATGCATTATTTACTACAGCATGTCCATTGTAACAGCATGTCCATCACTCTAAGATCATTCACATACACGTAAATATTTCAGTGTTAGCCTTTCTAACAGCGGCAGAATTCTGAAGACGCTATTTCTCATCTTAATTAATGATTTCATGATTGAGGTTTTAAGATGGCACAGAAGCTGGGATGGAATATAATCAATGACAGACTGAAGCTCAGGATTCCAGAATGCATAGAGAAAGAGAGAGAGAGACAGACAGACAGAATAATAAAAGACCCACAGATAACTGGGTCAGAATGCTTTGTTCAGCAATAATGTTGCACTCAGAGAGACCACTTCAAAGAGTTCTCCCGAGTACATTAAGCACAAGGGAACCTAAATCAGAGAACAGGAAAAATTTCCAAAGAAAATGAAAATTTTCCGTTTGAAAAATAAGGAACTTAATGCAAAAGTACTCAAAAGTGCCATACGCTTCTCTGCCAGATGGGTGTGTCTGCAGTGTGCTGCTCATAGCCTCCTTCCTTTCGGCCGCGTCCTGCTTTGCTGGCCTGCCTTTTACAGTCAACTGTATTTTAATGCCCCAACAGGCTCATTGACATCATAAGAAACCACCATCCCTCCCAAGCCCCTCCCCCTCCTGTTTAGTTAATGACTTATGGCTGGTGTTCTGTGAACATTTTATATTGCTTATGTAGCCAAGACATTTTAATGGGCAAACGGAGATCCAAGCAGAGAGGTAAATGGCACAGCCGACAAGGGAGCGACGAATGGTAGCTGGCCATCAGTAATCCACGTTTTCTGTTGGCTGAATAACCACCTCATGAAAGATGAAACAAAAGCATTACTGCAGATCAATAATAAAACAGATTAGGAAAACGACGTCTGAGAATAGGTGCTTCGGTGATGAGGTCTTCATGTAGAGAACCTCAACGGGTCAAGCTGCAGTTTGCGGTTTGGCCCGTGGGGGAGGAACGGCCGAGTGTCATGTGAAGTTTGTTTTCTCGTGGACAGCGGGTTTGGCTGGGTGGGGGTGCTGTGTAAATACAGTCGCTGTGAGAAAGTTCCTACTAGTCGTTATTTCTTACCATTTGCTGAGATGGCTTCAGGAAAATTCCCCACACACCTCAGCTCAGATATACTAGCAGTTTAATTCTGTACTGTGAAGCTACTCCTACATGATAAACTCTCATTCCTTCTCTCTTTCTTTGGTTCAGCTCATTGCCATTCCTTTATGGCTTTTATGATTTGTGTCATTTCCTTTAAGGGCACTCAAACCATACCTATGTATTATTAAAAACTCAGAAATTTAACAGGCGCTGTGTACCAACTCACCAGAAACACTAAACATTTGATTCCGAGATGGGAAGCTTGGTTCTGAGAAGTACAACGCCTCAGATTAGAAATTCATATGATGCATATTTAAAATTAAATACATAAGATTTTCCACAAAATTGCTAAAAGAAATTTTAAGTTACATTTAAGTTCATGATGCTTTCAGAGGCTTTAAAAAGAAATCAGGCCAAGCTATATTTCAGAATCACCATGCAGTGGAGTTCAGCTACATTGTTCTGGGGACACTTTAAGCAGCAGCCTGACAAAGACCCTTTATTTAGAAATATCAGTGCATTTACTGCAAACCTATATTTAATTTGACAGATGGAGAAGGGCTAAGCCACTTGGGTTAAATGCGGCCTGTTTGAGGTTTGCTGAACACAGCACTCTTTCATCTCCATTACACACATTACTCAACTCCCATAACCCTACCTGGGTTAGTGCACACATCTGAGTAAAATCCAACATAACCATTTATAAAGCATGTCGCCTCCCCGAGATCACCTTGGACTTTTTGCCATGTTTCCATTTCAAAATCGATTTTATTATGGTAACAACATACCATTACCAAAGGGACAGTTATAAAAACAAAAATGTCCATTTCTAAATCACCATTAAACTGCAACAGACATAATCTCTATGAGTGATACAGGATAAACAGAAAGCTGAAATTGTTCTTATATTTTTTTGGTCATATTCCATTTCATGGCATCAATATTTTTTATGAAAATTCAGCACCTATCATTTTCCAAAAAATTCATTTCACCCAAACCGTCAACAAGAAACATGAAGGTTTTTTTTTTTAAAGCACAAGGGAATCCGGGTGCTGTATGGAAGGACTCGTGTACCAGTCTGTTTTAGACTGCAGGGTGGACTGTATGAAGGAAATGCATCTGCCTACCGCAAGAAAAAATAAATAAATAAATAAGGGCAATATGGAGGAGCAGAGGTTATTGTCCAATTTAAATCTTGGCTTCCTTCCCAGAACAGTACAAGACTCCAATTTGAGGCTGGGTTGCTGGGTGCTACTGACAGAGGTCCTTCTGCAAATACGATTGGGCACATCTCCAGAAATGTGTCTAGAAGCTGACAATCAACAAGTCGGCAAAGATTAACAGTATGACTGGAGCAAATTAGTCCAAATTATGAAAACATACGGCTGAGGATGCTCATTTTCCGCTTTGTTCAAACTCCAGCAAGAGAATGGTCCACTACAGACTCCGCCGTGTAGCTCAGCTTCTTCATCAGAAACCTTTTCACAGACACAAATATAAGCGCAAAGGGGCCAAAACTAACTGTAAGGAACGAAGCTCTCTAGCAGAGACAAACGGCTGTTTGAAGCTGGTGTAATTAAAATGGCCTTCAATTTTCATGCCACATGACTCTCCCAAAGGAAACCAATAACAAAAACAAAAAAAAAAAAAAAAGAGTATAAAACCAGTATAAAAAGCTCAGGTTTTTGTTGTTTATTTACACCCAGAAGTCCAGTCTAAATAGTATTTAACCATAATTTTTTTTCTAAAAGTAGAAAAAAAGTATTGCTATGAACCAGCACTTTTATAGACATGGAAAAACCTTAGAAGATGCATGAAGGACATATTGGCTGATCACTTTGCTGCAGTCCATCAGCAATGAATAACGCAATAGCTCAGGTCTGGTGTAAATATAGCTATAAAAATTTCCTTGACAATAACGTGTGCAGATATGCATCTAGGAAAAGCTAAACATGAAGACCTTGAGTAGAACAACATGCAACATTCTCATACTTATGCTACAGCGTTCAGTTTGATACAAGGTGAGCAAGTTTATCTGGCCTAATCGTGTAGTGCCACCAAATTGTTAATGTATTTACAATGTTTAATTCAAGAGAACAGAATCTGCTTTTATACACATGCTGTTCTGGAGGTTTGTGTGAATCGTGAGGCATTAAAATATGACTGGGAAATGAACACATAAAATCGGGGGGGCGGGGAATAAGGGTTCCCCTACTGAGAATATTCATGACTGTAATAAGCAGGGCTCGGAAAATATTCGTTGTTAAATTGTTTTCCTTTACAAAGTCAATTTACATTATGAACCAACACGGGCTATGTAATAAACACACAAAATCTTAAATTCGACTAAGGAGGAAGACATAGCAACCAGGTTCCTGATATATGACCTGTCCAGAGCAATATAATATCTTTGTTTTAGAGGGACAACCACAGAATCTTCTAGACTACTTTATTACTTTCCTCACTGTAACTCCAAACCGACAGTGAATTCAGTGAAACTTTTTAAAAAGTACTGTAAATGTGTCTGACAGTCTCCCAGAGCAGTTGGTGCTGCAGCTGGCAGAAAAGGTTTGTAGACCAGTAGGAATTATCTGGACTTCTGCACGGATGGCTCCTAAAATATGATCTGATCTTCACATAACTCATAATAATAAGCGCAGGCATATTTAACAAACACACAACATTTCACATCACCATATTTTT
Organism: Brienomyrus brachyistius; assembly: GCF_023856365.1. Lineage (NCBI taxonomy): Eukaryota > Metazoa > Chordata > Actinopteri > Osteoglossiformes > Mormyridae > Brienomyrus > Brienomyrus brachyistius. The sequence goes on from NC_064545.1 coordinate 1,001,406, forward strand.
ACTGAACAACCATGGTCAAGTCATGGAAAAGGTATGCAAACCCTTAAACTTAGAAACCAGTGAAACCTTCCTAACTGGTAATAACCCCAACCGATGAGATCTGCACGGCAGTTTGAAAGCATTTTGCACGATTCTTCCATTCAAAACTGCTTCATGCACATTTCCTGCATAGTACTTGCCCTAACCAGCACTAGTCAGTAAGAAACCAGTGGGTTTCTTACAATACACTCAGGAATACAGACATTATCGCGCTCAGCGGCTGCCTGCACATGCTTACCTATCACCCTAGGGTTCTCTGTCACCTGTCTGAAGATCCTACTGCTAGGATTAGGTTTAAAGAAACGCCTATGGAGGAGCAACAACGTCGCTGAATGTCTTCCAAACTAACTGCCTTCCTGTGGTCTTCAGAAATCCAGTCCAATGAGTCTCAACACTTCTGACTGGGCCATGTTGCACTTGATCAGAACTCTGTTGTTAGTAATAGCCAACCAAAACACTCACACACACACACACACACACACACACACACACACACACACACACACACACACACACACACACAGAGCGTGTGAGTGTGTGTAGGTCAAAACCTGAAATCGATTGGAGCGCCTGACTTCCCCGACCCTCTTTTCAAAAGGATCTAGAGGTTCTTCAAACCATTAATTTAATAACAATGTAGCGATATGAAATGCTGCATGTCGTTTGTCTTTATTACTATTATTATTATTATTACCGTCATCACATTTTAGGAATCCAGATAATTCCATATTGTTCATGAACTATTCAACACGACTACACAGGCCAAACAAAGCACCTACAGAAATCCCAAGACCAAACTCCAGCAGAGTATAGTTCATTAGTTTATAGAATAATTTACAGTTACAGCAGATGTATTATAGGTCTAGGGCACGGCAACGCTGTGAGGGTAAGTTACATTATTAGCTGTGTCATAAATCGAGCGTTTGGAAAATACCGAATGCGGCGAAAACGCGGCATGTGTGTTATAACGCCGAGACTCTTCCTTCAGTAGGGGTGTGAAACTCCTGCCCAAAATCTAGCAGTGTTAAATAAAGCTCTGGGGAATCACAATGAATTCTTCAAACTGGGCTCTGTTCCCAGCACCCCCACTCCACCCCACCCCACCCCACCCCCATTCATCTTCAATTCTGTTTGACCTGCTTTCTTCACACCTCTCTCAGTACAGTCTGTGGGAGGGTGCTGCAATTTCACATTCAGCAACCTGAATCTTAAAAATAAGACAGTTCAATAAAAAAAAAGGAGAATCTTGAATAATGCAAATTAATGATCCCAAATGCGGGCTTTTCCACGGGACATACAATAGCACTGTGTTAGCATACAGCTGGGGGGAAGATGACACTCCCAGGACTAGCTGGGAATCCGACAGGCTGTATGCGTGTGCTACAAATCTGCACCTTCATTCTAACCTTAGCTATCACTGAGCTTTCATCGCTGCGAACCCCATTATCAACCGTGACCCTTTTATAATGCCAACCCCCTGGGCTTAAGCAGAACCACACACCCACACCTGTACCAGGTGAAACGCCAATGCCACTTACAGTGAGAGGAGGCTAAGGAGAGAAAAGGGAAACGAACCTGATCCCAATGTTTCACTGAAAATTTGGTACCAGTAGAAATCTTAGACCTAATATTGTATGACTTCTTCTAATGGCTGAAATGATACGCTTCACCAAAAAAAGTAACAATAATAAGTTAAATGATGTATTAATATGCTGCATGAGACTCTAGGCAAAAACATTGATACTGATGTACTAGTATGGATTCATAAAAAGAATACCAGGTGTACATCATTGCCGGATTATCCATTATACAGGCTCTGGGGCATGAATACACATTGTTATTCAAGTGTATCTCATTTACACTTAAAACAAGGTCCTTCTGGATTTTAATTAATCTCTGAGGTAAATCCCAAGGGGACCAGCCTCAGTAAAGAGAACCACTTTGATTTATATGCTCTGCTGTTATTCCTGCTTGAGGCCTGCCTTTTTCTGAATAATATGTAGATAATGCAATTATACCATTTGTTAATTAGTTTCAATATTTTTCATGGGGGGTGGGGGGAGGGGGGGGGGGGGGGTCCAAACAGGAAACTAAATGAAAAGTTGTCCAGTTAATCCAGTTCCATTATTTTAATTTTCACCTAGATGCAATTAAGACCAAAATAATGTGCTAAATTTGATTGCTGGGGCAAAAAAAAAAATGAAAAACTTTGATACCACATGAAATGCTATTAAAAACAACAGCAAGCATGGAATACGCTTTCAGAACTAATCAGCCTTCCCACGGCTAATGGGGAACTCCTGGGGGGGGGAAATCACACTCATTTGGGAAAATTATGATGGACCTCCCTCAATTTATTTAATCCATTTTTTTTCTTTGAACAAACAATTGAAAGAATTTAACTGGAAGGACTTCAAGGATTTTATTGGAGGAAACTGACAATACATCGCTATGACTGCACTGTTGATCCAATAGCCAGTTATAGTTGTGGGGCCCTTGGAAGGTAAAGAACAAAATGGATTTCGACAGAGAGACAGAATTCAAAACACTTTAACGGCCTCTTTAAATAGACCTACTATCCCGCAGCGCACCAAGTAGTGTCAAGTAGGCTGCGCATATTTCGAATGCTCAGCTTCAAAAAAACACCATCCTCGTAAAAAATTTCCACTGTAGCTGAATCTGTTGTCAAAACTGCATATGCATTTTGTCATCATCATGTACCGCGTCAGCAAGCGTCCTAATCAGGACGTCCCCCTTACAGCTGCGAGGCACACTGCAACAACCTCCTGCCAAACACGAAACAAGTTAATTCAAGCTAAGAACATCAGTTAAGGGTCCGACAACATTGTCCCTCTTATGAACTCAAAACCACCAGCCACCGTTTCCAAGCCCTACCACATATTTGACACTAAACACTGGCAGTGTGGTGGTATTCTAGCTGCTTACTATAGAATTATCGATGAAAGAATAATGCGCAAACTACCGTTTCCACAGAAAGAGACACAACCCTGAACACACACTACAAATTGTCTGGGTTGTATCTCATCTGCTCTAAGGAGCAAGATAATAAGGCGAATCTGCTCAATAATCAGTTATGCGTGGCACCTTTTGCGAGATGATTTTCCTTGAAACACAGAAAGAAGGAAAACTGAGAAAGGGGAATGTATGTAGGTGAGGGTTCAGTCCAATAAGTCTGAGTGGCAAAGGTCAACACAGCTTGTTAACCAACCACAGGCCTTCATAAAAACCAAGCAGCTTGTTATTATTTTCGAAGGTTTTCATTTCAGAAGGTTAACCTTGGACAACTGCAAATGAATGCTGAAAATAAGGTGCCTTATTCTCAGATTCTTAGATATAAAACAGTCACTACTACTTCTCCTTGCACGCATTGCTCATTTTCAGCTGCTGTAGGCTTTTGACAGGAAACATTACAAGCCCAAAATATTCAGGTAAAACAGCTTTACTAATAAACTGAGTATTATTTAGATGCAAATTCCCCAGGAACTGCTGAAACTGTGATCTACCTTGCATGGCATTCACATAATGCAAAATGCACAAGTCGTCTGCCGTTTGGTTCAGTACATAAATTCCTCCTTGGGTCTAAGAAGCTATGGGTTCAACACCCATAAGATATGGTGGGAAATAAATCTCAAACAGTGAACGCATTTCAGGTATCCGAGAAGCATGTTCAGAAAGGACCAGGAATTCACGGTCACATATTTAAATGTTGAGGGTTTCGTCAGACTGTTATTTCATACAGCAGCAATACAAAAAACAAAGGCTCACACCACTAACATAATACGTAAAAGCTGTCTGTTCAGTCCAGCACTGACGGTGTGTTCACATCTGTTGCTGTATGTTTGAACATTTGAACGGAGATTCAAGCCAGACATAACGGTAACAAATACTGTTAACTCAATGTTTGGAGCGTACAGGCCGATGTAAAAAAAAATTATAAATAAATAAATAAACAAAAGGCTGGAACACAGCATTTCAGCAGGTCATGGAAAAAGGCCACCATCACTCACCCATGAACAATGGGTTTGTTAACAGGTGGGCTGGGGAGGGCTACATCCCATAATACCCACACCTATGGCCAGCTGCACCCTAAACTCTAATTAGGTCTTTATTAAAGCATCCTAAATGAAACACTTGCATAAGGCATAAGGAAACCATGGCACCAGATTGCGCCTGTTCCATTAGTTATGAAGCAAATCAACATTCAATATCTCAACTAAGTGTTCAAAGACACCCCTTTCATGCACGTTAAGATGCAATATAAAACAGCTAGCCCACCAGTGAGGAGAACCATATGGCTGGTGGTTACCGGGACCACCACTGGCAGTGCCTCAATTTCTACTCCTCTTCATAAAAAGCTTTTAGAAACTCCAAAGCAGCACTTCGGATCCCCTCTGAGAAGATGTTTTTGTTCATATTAGTGCTTTATTTGAGCACCTTATCCATTAACTTACTTGCAGTAAAAATGCAGTTGGTCATTAAAACAACCAAACCACCGTATCCCTAAAATTATTCAAATAAATTAGTTGTGGGTCTTACCAAGACTTTCCAGAGTCATAAAAGAAATTAAAAGAAGCAGTTCCATGTTCATTTTCCATTATTCTGGTACATAATACAAATAAAAGATGGCATATAAAAACATACACCTGTCTCGTACTGTTGGGGTATAGGGCCCGGTTTTGAGGGGATGTTTTCATAAGGAAATTCCAGCGTGAGTTTTGGTCATTATAGCCAAGGGTCTTTGCTGATATTTTAAATTAAATATTGATAGGGAAAATTCATCGTTCTGTTTTATGTGTGTAATTCATAAACGATTTGCAGTTGAAATGAGTGTCCTGAGCCATCTGTGTTTATTTAAATAGTGATTCTCGATAATCCTACGTTTAACCGTATTCCTGGCCCACCTACCATGCTGCAGAGCCATCCTGAAAGGAATGTCGTTTTTTTTAAACACATTTGCAGTATTTCAGTACTTGCAGCATATTTCCAGCATCCTTCAGTTTGCAAAAGGTCATAATGTAAAACTATTTGTTCAAGACCATTTTTTTTTGCTTTATTCTCCTACAGAGGAAGAAACGTCATGGGACCTGCGGCTCAGAGACCCAGAGACACTTAGCGATAAAGCCTGACTCCTGCCAAGCTGATCAGATGAATGAAACACTTCTGTTACCCTGCTGAATGATTTATACGAGTTGATACCTGTTTGATCGCCCCATAATTCTTTACTTTCACATCATACACACAGTTTGTCTTTTCAACAGAAGAATTAATACGCCTCTACCTGCACAGGATAGAAAAAAAAAATAGTTCCTTTCCAAAATACAAAATGTAGCGCTGCACGATATATCGTTTCAGCATCATTACGATGTGCGCATGTACATCGCATCTGTCTGCACGGCTTTGTGTCTGTTGGCTCAACTTGCAGCAACACCACCAACTTATTCAACACATTCTCTTGGCAGATATGTTCTACTTGGCTATAGTGTATTTTGGGTAATTTAATCTCCTACTTTGCTTTATAAATATCAGCATACTACTCGCAGAAATTTCACATATTGTGATTCACTTGAGCGCTTCATCCTTCCACAAAAAAAATCCTCCATTACTTGAATATTGACCGAGTATTATTTTTAGTGTGCTTTTCTTGAGCATACATAGTGCTGGCAATGATAAACTCCTTCATGGCAGTGACTTTACGGTCTTCGATACAACTTAATCATTATTCATCCTGATGGGGTGCATTATCTAGATTAGTCAATAGATAAATGTCAAGGCATATATAATATAGACAGGCTAGGTATCAAGAATAGGACCACTACACAGTCAGAGCAGCTCTGCTAAGAAAAGCACTACAGTAAAAGCAGAGCTGTGACATTCTGGGCCACACTGAGCCAGCATCTCCCGGGAGGAAGAGCTACGATTCCCTGCCCTGTAGCCACCCGGAAGACGGGAGCCATTCTGACAAATGGCTGTTAGGGCGTTCACTCAACATTTATTACTGGTATAGTTTGAGATTGGATTTTTAGGCAGGACATAAAGATGTTTGTGTTATTTAGGATGATCTGTGGGACGCCGTGAAGCGAACTTATGTGCATGAACGCTGACCTGGAGATCTATAGATGAAAATCGGCCTCCATCAACAGGTATATTCAGCACTTTCACGATGGTAGATGCAGCTTATGCTGCGGTTCAAAAAGAAGAAGCACCCGCCCGAAACCTCTACACCTGTACAGGCATACAGACACAAAGCAGAGATTTGATAATCTTTGGTTTCCCAGTGAAATGCATCACGGTTGACCGACAGTCATCATAACAGTTTAAGCTCATCTGGAAGATAAATAACCTGCGGTTGAGAATGATAATTTTCATGAGTAGTTGAAGTATATTTTTCAAACGGTTAATCATAACATTACGACACAATTTCAGCTTATTGATGCCGATGTACGGTGAAAGCACACCTTCCTTCTGTATAGCAAGTCTAAACATATTGTATCGTTAAGTGCCAGAATTCAGAGGCACAACAATGAAAGCGTTCATTTGTGGGCCAGCCTGTTGTTTCGACACAGAGAACACTTGAGAGTGGCAGCACATAAAGAATGAAAAGAGCACAACACAAAGCTTGAGATGCCCTTGATTTTCATAAACCATCCGGGTTTAGATCAGCGCACCATTAGGATGGCAAGTTTACTGGCCCGTCTGCTATTTTTTCTAAGAAAAAAATGGAAGTCCTCCATGATGGCTTCCATAGCGACCATTGTGACAGCAACCAGAGAGGCATCATGGAAGCTGGAGTTCAAAGGTCATCTCAGACAAAAAAGTATGTGTCTGATTAAATAAAGATTTGATTAGTGAAAATACAAACCGGAGGAGAGGAACAGCTGCAGAGGAAGAAAGAAATCACAACATGATTGGGTTTACAGAGTAGATAGTGCAATTCCAAATGAAAATGAAGTTTAAAAAAAAAATAGTAGCTACCAATTACAAGCATAATGTAGCCTATGGCAACAGAAGAGGAAGAAGACGGATACCTTATTAGGCATAAAAGCCATGTATGAAGTAAATCATAAACACATTTTTAGACATGGCAAAAGCAATATGGTTTCCAAGTGAAAAATGAAATATAATAGTTTGGCCTGCCTCTGCTCCCGGCCTCACTTTGAAGTGATGTCAATCACTCTTAAGTAGCACTGAAATCAGGGGCTGCCAGTTGTGAACATTAGTCAAAAGAAATGTTTGGCCACAAACCGGCAAAGTCTGCAAACCTATTTACTCAGGTAGTGGGGAAGACAGATCCAAGCCATCAGAGTAACTTCTCATCGTTGTTCATGAAAAAATAAAGTAAAATGCAGGCGTCTGCCCGAAAGTGGGCTTTGTAACATAAATATCATTTTACCAAATTATTATTGCAAGTTTTACTAAATCTAGAGCATTATGTAGGTGAGCATGAAAGATGCCATCTGCCTTGCAGTTGAAAAGAGTTTGTTAGAGAACTCTCTAGAAGCTCCAGCACTTGTGGAAATGCACTGGGGCTAAGAAAACCAAGGCTAATTACGGCAATGACTCTTGGACAAACCCGGGCATCTGAAATAGGAGCATTCGAAACATCAAATAGACCTTAAACAAATCCCACAACTTCTACCCCAAAGCAGCCAGCTGCATCCCAATCAAAGTGGACACACATACGAACTGCAAAGCGTTTAATAACTTTAGCGGTTCACCATAACTTTTTGTAATGAATAAAACATGTGGTCGCCGTTTACCGCGGCACACAATAAAAATCAAAAGCACGACTATAATCCCCTCGAACCTCCCATTTCCAATGTATAACTCTACATATAATTTCCCAGTACCAACCATTCATTATTTCAGTGGGCACAGTGGGAAAGACCTTAAACACAGTTCCCTTTGTTTTCGAACTCATACGAAACCTCTATATTAAAGACCAGCCTACTGCAAGAAGAAATCTGTCACACACCTGAACACAATCCAGACAATTAAATTTCAAAAACAGAAAAAAATACCAGGTGGGCTTCCCCTAAGCACCACTACAAGGCATTTTAGCAGGGCACTGGGCAGAAGGCTGTTTCCAATAATCCTTTATGGGACCGTCCATGTAGCCCCTCTGCTGAGACCTGTCTGATTACAAAATTTACTTTTCTTTGCAATACGCCGACTTGCACTAATACATCGAACTCTGTGAAGTTTATGACATTTTCTTTTCTCGACTGCCGTTTTTTTTCTCATAACTGACCTTTTAAAACTTCCATATCTTGTTGGTGCCATAGGTAGGGGATAGCAAATTAGTGATGAAGCTGTTTGTTCACGTTGTTCTGCAATGTCTGTACATGCTTTGGAACGCTACCGACTTTAGTGTCATTGATGCACAATCATTTCACTGGAAATCTGCATCTTTATTGCTTATAAATCCTAATTAAATCTCATTAAATTCATAAACACACTCCACTACCTTTTAAAAGGAGATGTCAAAACTTAAATTCTGTTGCAAAATATGTCCTGAAAAATCTCAAATTTAGTTGTAGGAAACATTGCTTCCCATAAATTGAAGGTAGTAAAAAATATATATATAATTTAGCTTTATAAACAATGTGACAAATCAAATGAGGCACATAGCACTGTCCGAAACAAAATACATACCTTAGAAATGTCACTACGGTTATATCCATGGTGACCACACCTTTTCTCAGTAAACAACACCCACTGTATTTAAATAAATGTGTCAAATCACTTGTTAGACAGAGGACTTTAATAACAATCAATGCACCGGTAACAAGCAAAAAGTACAATTCTACTTAAATCATTCAACTTCTCCAAAGTGCAAACAATTGCAAAAAGTGCAAAAAAATGCATAAAAATGTATGGATCATACCCAAGAGCTGGCAATTCGCATACAATATCACCATGATTTACATATCTACTTTTTCATAACATCAAATGCCATATAATGATTTGCATAACATACCATAAACATTCTGATTAATTCTGATCTCTGAAAAAGGTAAATTCCTTTGGTGGATAAAAACAGTCTAATGACAAAGAAATGAACTTGTTTCAGTGAAATTCTCCCTGAAACTGATTATTTTTTATTTTTTCCCCAAGGTTAGAAACTGAAAGCAGAGCCATCTGCTGTACCAACTCCATTTCAATTTGCAAATTGCTACTCCAGGAATTTATAACAGGCATAAGATGTTCTATTTTTTTATTACAGGATTTTCCCACTAATGGCTGATGACAAGTCCGTCCCTCTGGAAGTCATCACACCTCCTCCACTCGTCACAGCGTGACCCCTCGCTGAGCGATTGTGGAGCAGAGGCCTAACAGGAGACCAGATTGGGGGGGGGGGACAACGACACGGAACTCCATTCCAGCCAATGGCTTTCTCTGCCCGCATAGACTATGGGGACACAAACGACAGCAGCCAAATTCCCCACAAGCTGTGCTGAGAGCAAGACTGTCACAGAGTAAACCGTAGCGCCGGGGCAACAAGTGTTGTGTGCTGTAGTGCTTGTAGAGAAACCGTTCAATAATGTAAAAAAGCACACGCAATCATTTTCTACACCTGGACATTTCAATTCACCTGCAATATTAGCCAGGATGCAGAGTAGCTAATATTCTTACATTACTGAGTCAGCTATAGCATCCAGTCTGAAAGCAATCGGGTAATGGATTGCCCTTCAGTATTTACTGGCACATTAATCCTAGGTTCTACTGCCCTCACACTGCTTTGATTAGTGCAGTGTCCAAAATGAAATATAAAATGTTGTTACCTGGGACACACAGATGCACCAACATCTGGAATCCTGAAAAGAAATTCTACTGCCCTTTTTGCTGATCAGCGCTAGGTATCTTCACTGTTTAGATTGTTGCTAAAACCAGACACATTAAAAACTCCCCAAATTAAACAGAGACAGACAAAAGACTAACTAGTGGATAAGATTACAAACAGGTGCCAGACCACCTGGATATTCAATAATCATGTTTCCCCAACTGAGTCCTTCAAAACAGCATATGGGGGGGATGTGTACACATCGGTAATTAATACCAACTGACATCAATTTCAAATTAATTTCTTACCGAAGACATTTGTATATCTAATCACCACCAGTCAAAGGCGCCACGTAACACTTTGAAGAGAAAATGCATCTAAAATTAAAATGAAATGTGTCTAAAACTCGCGACCTATCACAGACCCAGGAAAAGATTATATTTAAAAGAATGATTGTTTGACATACTCTGCATTCTATACTTGTCAAATGTTGAGAATTACTTCTATTTTGATGTAAGTTGAGTATTAAAATTACTTCTCTTAATTAAAAGAAACGTAAAAAAGTAGTCAAGAGTTTTAGGTAAAATACCATGGCTTTACAAAGAGGACCTTAAACTACTACGAAAGACAAATCACTTTCATGAGATTTTCCCGTTTTAACCTACATAACCATTTCCATCAAGTACAGAAAGCCGTAATATGCGAGTGCCAAAAACGTTACGTTGAGTCAGTTAACCAAAATCTGCCAGTGTAGTGAGGATAGTGACATTGATTAATTAGATGAACGATGTGCCAGATTGACCGTGGGAAAGCCTGCTCTCGGTATAACACATGAAACAGATCATCAAGTTTGTGTCCGTAAAAAAGAGAAGAGAATATAGAAGATGAAGCATTCAGACCAAGCACTCGGGCATTTATAAAACTCAGAGACATTATGCTTCCAGTTCATAATACTTTCAGTTTTATGTTGCTTGCTGCTCTCACACCTGCAAAGAGGACGCCGGGTCGAAGGGACAAGATATTTTTAATGTGCATAAAACACGCCGAGAAGTTCGCAGCAAGTTATTTGATTTGTCGCGCAACGATCCCTTAAACTATTTTCATTGCTGTCGGCGCCTCTGTAACACAATGTTTAAACATCAGCACCAAGTAAACTTGAGTCCCTGGTGTCGAAAAACTGCTACGACCACGTCAACATTAATACACTGTAAAACAAACAAAAAACATAAGCCGGCACTTCACCTTGTTGTAGTTGTAGTAACCCAGGCAATGGGAAAAATCCAGGTTGGATGGGTCTCCAGGAACAGAATTCCCATTAGGAGAGGGATAAAACCTTACATCCATGTTTCGGGAAAACACTGCAGCACTATGATTTACAGAGCTCAGCGTAACCTTCTCGCGGTTTCCCCTCCGGCTTATTTGCTAAACCGAGTTTGTACTGAGAAAGAGTAAAAATAAAAAATAAGTTTAAAATCAGCTAGTTTTATCTGCAGAAAAAAGTAGCAGGGAAGGATGGGGAAAGGGGTGAACTGTAGCCTGTAGTTTTGATAATCCTCTTGTAGTCGTCGCAGTAGTTGTAGTGTGCAGTTTGGAAAATCAAGTACAGGTAGGACAGCGCTCGAGCTTTTTCCCCCCGAGGGCTCTTATTACATTTGTGCCAAGCCGAAATGTTTGCTCATGCATTTATGAGCAGCTATTGTACACAAAAGAAGCCACGCGTCCGGCACGCAGAGCTTCCACAATTCAGCGGTGCAGGGGGCACACCAAACAGGGGGCAGATACAAGCTCTGATCGCGCAGGACACCGGAGGGTGGGCACCATTCTTACGCTCTCCTGAGCTTCTTGTTTAAGTCCTGCCTCTTGCTTCAGTTATTATTATTATTGTTTTTTTTTTTTTTGACGTTTTGAGTACCGCTGGTTGTATGGAAAATGCCTCGCACAGTAAAACAAATCGCTTCCTTTTCTAGAGTAACATTAATTAGTATGTACGCTGGATACGGACAGCTCTCCTCCCCATCGGTTATTACTGTAGTTTCCAACTACCGAGGCGCTGCGCTTTTTTCTGGCATGGCTCCTGTACTTATCGAACAAGTAAAATGTCTCAGCAGCCTAGGTCCCTCCCAGTTCGCTGCACGCCACTCCCCTCACCCTACAGTTTACTACACATGCAGGCACACACACGTACACGTACACACACACGTAGACGTGTTTCGGATACAAGGTTTCTCGTTACATCCAAATTATCTTTTTGAAAGCTGGTATTGTGTGATCGTTTACATAAAGTTGAGGATTCATTAACATGCTCATTTTAAGTGCGTTTTTTTTAAGTAGACTGCATTTTACCAGGTAATGAAGAAAATTGTGATATTTAGTAGGTTTAAGCAGGTTGGAGGTTACTGAATCAATTTAAATAGTAAGCCAATCTTTGATTGATCTTATATATCGCTAACAACGAGTGTATGTTTTATCGTAATGTAAGTTTTTGCTGTTGGGGTGTTTGTATATGTTGAAAATGAAAAACTAAACACTCAGATCTATAAAAAGTAATTATATTACCCAACCCAGACATAGCAAATAATATAGTTTGCACAGTAGGGATGACAGACTCATAGCCATGCCTGTTGCAGAGGCCAACCCAAACCAAAACTCCATTCCATACACTGCCCTCACGTCACTGAAATGACTCGTGATTCTTAATGAAATCTAAGAATGAGAAGTGAAGGTACAGAACTTTTATTCATATCGGTTACTTTACATTCCCTCTGATCCTGTCACATTTTGTTTCCGCTGTTAACTTGCAACATACAACTTAAGTGACAACAAAAAAAGTTATTGACTCAGTAATACACAAGTTGCATAAACACGATAATCCAGTGTGGCACAGTAGCCTCACATGTTCTGGGTTGGGGGTGAGGGTATTACCTCCACTGTGTGTGTAGTTTACACACAGTTTAAATATATGTATTTAGGCTAATTGCTGTCTCTAAATTACCATTACTGTGCAATTGTGTGTGTGTGTGCCCTGTATCTAGGGCAGTGTTTCCCAATCCGGTCTTTGGGGACTCACAGACAGTCCATGTTTTTGTTCCCTCCCAGTTCCCAGAGCAAAAATGTGGACTGTCTGGCAGGGAGCTCGGAGGGAGCAAAAACATGGACCGACTTGTAGGTCCCTGAGGACCGGATTGGGAAACGCTGACCTAGGGTGGTATCCCAGCCTTGTGTCCTCTGCACCAGGTCTCCCTGTTATCCTGACTAAAATAAACACTTAGAAGGATGAATGTTTTAAAAAATGATTAAAAAATAACTTTTTAAATGATCATTTCTGATATTAATTCTTCTATTAATCTGGAACAGTACGTATATTATACAGGAATCCTCAAGTTCATGTGCATATATTTTAATATTATTCACATGTTATTGTAGCCTTAAGCTTGATGAGCAATTATCTTGCTTATTAAATCAGCATAACATACATGCACACAGAGCCACTATATTTGCTGAGTAAGATACTTCCTGGAGTTTTTTGCTTCCTCCAATTTCCCAGAAATTTCCTACCATAGGTAGCCATACTGCAAATAGTGGTTAATGCACTTTGAAGAAAATGGGTTGGTACATCCATCAATCATCAATAACAGCTTTTCCAGTCAGGGTTGCAGTGACCTACACTGGAGTGTGCAGGGCAGGCCTACTTCATTTCAGGGGGCTCATAGGCGCCGCTACGTATACTTACACAGACACGGAAATTTAGAGTACTCAACTCACAGTGAATTCACTGTGATATTAATAGATTTCATGTAAATACTTTCAAAACTGTCAATACTGTCACCCTCAAAGTAAGAAAATCTAAATGTAAACACATGTTTATTTATTTAGACATAACTGGAGAGATACTATAAATTGATAAATAAGATGGATTTAACTGATGGTCAGATGCATTGTTTTCATTTTAAATTGACTGACACCTCTGTTTGAGGCTGGTAATTCATTGTTCTCGGCCTTTGTCTATACATCAAATAACCAGAATTAATTTCCTCTCTGTTGGAGCTGTCAGTACTACAAACTGTCTGAATTATGTTACATTAACCATTTGCGTTTTCTCACTTTACACATTTGGCATCTTGAATATAAATTATCAAGCCCCGGCATCGTTTCAAATTTAATTAAACAAGTGAAAAGTAATTATATCAAGGTGCAACACTGGGGGGATGAAAGCAAAAGAATTCATTAACCTAATCGTCATCATTTGTTTTCCATTTAGATAATACATATTTTTCCTAAAGATAACACCCCACTCTAAAAAAATAATATATTTTGGGCAACATTTTGACCTTGCCCCACCCACAGAAAAAAAAAACAGCACAAGACTGGCAGGAAGGGTGTAGAACAATTTCACAATAGGGCACATTTTACTCACACAGCTGTGTGCGGATTGTTTGGTGATATTGAGATCGGTGATGGTAATAAGCATCCTGCTATTGATGTGATTCCTGCTCCCATTTCAGTTTACAGTACTGTCTCTCTGTCTTAATCATGGCTCTCACATGCTCTTCTTTAGGGCCCCACAACTCTTAAGAACATTAAGGCTCATGCAGTTGTTCAATTCACTGAATGAACGGCTCACATTCCGTCCTTATGAGAACCTCACATCGGCACCATTTATACGCTTTTCCCAGCACTGTCCGTTTCAGAGCAGTGTTTAATTCCCTTTTCATTCCTCTGAAATATCCTGGCCCACCTTCTCACTAATGAGAGAGCAGCATTTGAATATTGTTGAGGCGAAAAAATATAATGATTGCTTTATGACTGTAGCAGTGACCCAGTTGTTTATAACGTAATATTTGTGTAGCTGCATGACTCTAGTCATACTCATATTTAATTACAGTACATTACATAATTCAGAATTCAATCTATCATGAAAAAAAAACCTGCCCACTGATCTGGCATATGGTTTAACTATATATAGAGTCCGATGGAGGGTTATGTTAGTGAGATATGAACATTAGCACTGGAACATTATCAGTATTCAACAATCAATAATTATCTATGTTTTAAATTGAATGTGTATCCATCCATCCATCCATCCTCTCACTATTTACCATAATTCGGGTTGTGCATAGGGTAATACAGCTAAGCAATAATAACATACAACAGCACCACATGGCCTGCATGTCGATTTGAACAATAATTAGGTGCCGCATGTTTACATGGAAACAGTTGCTGTCAAACAAAGTAGGGGTCTAACGCTGGCATCATTTAGCACACGCTGTGGTGTCACCAAAGGTTTCGTCGGGGGGGTGCACCTTCGCAAGGTGGGAGGAGTCACAAGGCAAATAGGACTGTGTCCATCCGAATGAACCCTGGCAACTGAGACTGTCGTTATGCAGGACAAACAGATGGTCAGCATGGCATGGTAGTCCCAGGGATGAAAGTGTGCTGGTGGACATCAGGAAGCGAATGCATAAGCTGATGCTAAGAATAGATGATGTTGAGGATGATGTTTTTTTAGATCTCAAAAACACATAGTTTGCACATGCAATGTCATTATTTTTTTACAGAGGTTTTGTTATGTACTTCACGTTTGGTACTGGACCACAATTATGGTATGTTGGTACATACTGGCAATAAAGAGTTCTGATTCTGATTATTCAAACATATGTCCATGTGATTCACCAGGTAAATGAAATATGAATTAAATAAAGTCTTTTATCATCTGATTCAATAATCGCACCTTTTCTCGGTGATTAACTTCACCTCATGACAAAGTCGCTACAAATGTAGGGTCTGCAAGATCATTGCTGACACGGGAAATCGATTGTAAGAATTTATCGTAAAAGACAATCACTGGCCGGTATTGTCCCCAGACGTAATGTTTTACACATTCACTCCTCTGCCCTTATGTTACAGTTTTATTTTAGGTCCACTGGGCAGCGTGGAAATTGTCTGGGCTGCATTTTTTTTCCTCTTTTTTTGATTTTGTAGTACTATTAGTTTAATGTCGTTCTGCAGTTAGGGGACACACATAGATTGGGTAGAAAATGGATGGATGGATTGACTACAGCCTGAACACACTAAAAACTGTGAGCACATGTTATTCCCCCAGGAATGCCTTCCTGTGTGTCCCAAATATGGAAAATATGCATTCGTTTAAATTAAAAGTGCATTATTCCAGATGGTTGCTAACAAAACAAACACAGTGGTATGAGTCTGCAGTGGAGTTAATAAAAACATGAAGCATTTATTGTAGTGGTGAGACAGATGGCTTACACCTAAAATTCATAAATGCTTTGTATTTAACTTTTTTTTATTACGATTTCAGTTCTTTATTTTACATTGTCGAAAAACAAGCGATTCAAAATGTGTCTAAAGCAATATTTCTGCACTTCAGAACACTGCCATAAATTATTCCATGAGTTATGGATTACACACTGTGTAATTTGCGAATCTCTTGAATCTTCACACCGTTATCTCCTTGCCAAAGGCATTCATCAAGTGTGACAGCGGTACAATATGATCCATTAATGAAACCAAGCTGTTGGGGACTCCGCTTTGCCTTAAGTGGATTGTGTAAATGCTAGCAGTTAGCAGGTCCCCGGAGTTATATACCACGCTGCCAGGAATGCCACGCACTTCTCGACATGTCAGGAAAGTAACGACAGGCCACTAACATGCATTTATAAATTGGCTAAATGCTTCGTTATATTACTCTCAATTAAAATCTTCTGCTGCGTTAGTCATTATAGTATTTGCCATTTATATTAATTAGTTGGGGGGCCTCTCTGTTTCACGCTGAAAAAGGGATATATCAATATCCTATTAAACAATGCGGAGACGTGGCAATGATTGACATTCCGTGAATTGAAAAGCAATTACATTATACGCTTCAGCATTTTCTGTGATTTCATATTTCAGCGGGCACATTTAGAGGTAACATTCCTCCAGGCGAGCTCAAATCAGAAGGGAACCTAGTGAGCAAGTCAGACAAACTGTTACCCTATACTGCTCTCCGACAAAAGCAAACTGCACGACCTGCAAAGTTTCATCAAGTGAAGAATGTCATCCATAGCAGTGCAAGGAAACCTTCCGTCTAATTCAGGCATCTTCACTAATTGCATTTAGCGGAAATGGAAAAATTCAAAACAACCACAGGAGAAGACGATGAACGGTAAACAACGCTCAAATTAACAATGTACTGTTGTTAGCAAACTATATATTTGCAAAATGTATATGTAAACATAGGTAGTTGCTAAGAGGCATAATGAATACATCGATTTAAAAATCTGTTTTGTATGCATTTAAAAGGACATTAAATTTTCTTATAATTATGTGCTAATGTTTTACTAATTCAAAACCAGACTGTGGTCTGTGTTTGAGTTAGTGTCAGGCTCTTCCAGGGTAAAATACGTTGTGCTGTTGATATATGGAAATCACTGGTCATGGCTATACTCAGTTTAAAATTTGAATCTAAACATCTTTATATTAACAGTTACGGGGAAAATCTGACAGTTTGTGATGATTTAATGGTACCTCTACAGCTACTATGCTTTCAGGCCTCACATGTATATTTTGAACTTAACAACGCTTTTGAGGTAACAATTTTTGTTGGGGATATAAGGGATATAAACAACCCCCCCCCCCCAAGTTACTCATAGAAATGAATTTGAGGAACAAGAAAAATGTATCATTAATATTAATAAAATAATTAAACAATGCACTATTCCTTGTCATTATACTTGGAAAAACTACCACAAAGGTGGAAATTTCTATCCATCCATCCATCCATCCATCTAACTTCCAGTAGTTTGCCGAACTTGAAGTCAAATGTGGTGGAAATACTGACACCTAAAAATAGTCAAGACATTTCAGAATGTAATCTACTGCTGCTACACCCACTCAGAGGACCTCACTGATAACGACTCAATGTTCAACTGAGAATAAAATGGATAATTAACTCTGATTGCTCAGAATTTCTAGTAAACAGCACACTGTTGTTTATATTTTTTTAAGTACCTGATATGGTACACATCTGTCATCGTTTATCTGGAAGTAAATAAAATTTAATTTCCCTGAGAGGTTATGTTTATCCAGGTTTAATAAAGCATCTGAAAGAGGCTCAGCTGGTTCACATCGAAGTTTAGTCTGCCGTGCAGCAAGACCAGCCTCACAGCCAAAGCCAACATTCCCCGTGCTGTAATACCCCTGTAACCAGGCTAAATTTACACACCCAACCTGTATACATTCACTTTCGTGATTGTGGATTTCGTTTGCAACCATGTCTTTATTTACTGTAACATCATTTAAAACTCTTCATATTTTATATTTTTCTTGTATATCCACATATCGTCATGAAATGGGCTCTAACTGTTGTCTGTATATACGTGCCAAACACCAGTTCAGAGTATTATGCCTGTTGGAGGGAGTGCTGCAAGGCAAGAGCTGTCAGCCTGGTGATGGGCTGGATCTGATGGTGGGGGCAGTTGCTGGGTAGACTCAAATGCATAGTGAGGGTATGCTGGGAACATCTGGCGGCGGCTCCTGTCTGGGAGATCTTCAACTGACACCTCCAGCAGAATTTCTCTTGCATCCTGGAGTCAGGGGACATGGAGGCTGAACTGGTCATGTTCCAGGACTCCATTGCTGAGGCGGCGATGCGGAGCTGTGACCGTAAGGTTGTTGGTACCTGTCATGGTGGCAATCCCTGAACCCGGAGGTGGACACCAGCGGTAAAGGGAGCTGTCAGACTGAAGAAGGAGGCCTTCCAAACTTGGTTAGCTTGTGGGATTCCAGAAGTAGCTGTCAGGTACCAGTGGGTACGAGAAAACAGCTTTGGCAGTTTCTGAAGCAAAAAACTCGGCTGTGGGAGGAGTTTGGTGAAGCCATGGAGAAGGACTTTCTGGCAACTCAGGAGGAGGAAGCAGGGCTTCATCCATGCTATTTACAGCAGGGAGGGAGAACTGTTGACCTCAAATGGGGATATAGTCAGGCGTTGGAAGGAATATTTCAAGGATCTCCTGAATTTCACTGATGCGCCTTCCTTGGAGGAAGTAGAGCTGGAAGACTCCCTGATAGGGCTGAAGTTATCAAAGTAGTCAAAACACTCCTTTGTGGCAGGTCTCCAGGGGTGGATGAGATTCACCCTGAGTTCTTGAAGGCTCTTGATGATGTTGGGCTGTCTTGGCTGACACACCTCTTCAACACCGCATGAACATTGGAGACAGTGTCTTTGGATTGGCAGGCTAGGGTAGTGGTTCCAGTTTTTAAGAAATGGGGCCGGGAGGATGTGTTCCAACTTCAGGGGGATCATACTCCTCAGCCTCCCTGGGAAAGTCTATGCTGGGGAACTGGAGAAGAGGGTCTGTCTGTTGGTCGAACCTCGGATCCAGGAGGAATAATGCAGATTCCATCTTTGTCACAGAGCGCTGGACCAGCTCTTCACCCTCACAAGGATACTGGAGGGTTTATGTGTTTTGTAGACTTGGAAAAGGTATACGATTGTGTCCCTCAGGGGGTCTTGTGGGGGATGCCTTGGGAGTATAAGGTATGGGGTCTGCTGTTGTGGGCCATCAGATCCCTATACAAACGGAGCGAGAATTTGGTTTGCATTGCCAGCACTGAGTCAGACTTGTTCTCAGACTGTGCTAGGGCTGCCCTTTGTCACCGATTCTGTTCATAATTTTTATAGACAGAATTTCTAGGCATAGCCAAGAGGCAGAGGGGGTCCGGTTTGTAGGCCCCAGGATTGCGTCTATGGTTTTTGCGGATGATGTGGTTCTGTTGCCGTTGTCGGGCTGTGATCTGCAGCATACACTGAGATGGTTTGCTGCTGAGTGTAAGATGGCTGGGATGAGGATCAGCACCTCCAAATCTAAGGCCATGGTTCTCGTTAGGAAAAGAGTGGATTGCTCTGTCCTGGAGGTGGATGAGTTGCTGCCTCAAGTGGAGAAGTTCAAATATCTCATGGTCTTCACGAGTAAGGGAAGAAGGAAACAGGAGATTGACAGATAGATCGGCGCAGTGTTGGCAGTAATGCGGAAACTGTACCATTCTGTTGTGGTAAATGGGAGCTGAGCCAGAAGGCAAAGCTTTCAGTTTACCGGTCGATCTACGTTCCTACCCTCACCTATGGTCATGAGCTCTGGGTAATGGCCGAAAGAATGAGATTGCGGATAGAAGTGGCCGAAATGAGTTTACTTCGCAGGGTGGCTTGGCTCAGCCTGAGAGATATCTCTCAGCTGGCCTGGGAACACCTTGGTATTTTCCTGGTGGAGCTGGAGGAAGTGGCTGCTGAGAGGGAGGTTTGGGCATCCCTGCTTACACTGCTGCCCCCGCAACCTAACCCAGGATAAGCGGCAGAAAATGGATGAATAGATGGACAACATCATTTTAAACTTCTCATATTTTCTATTTTTCTTATATACCCACATATCACCCATCTTCCAACAATTTTTCCAATATACATGCAAGGTCATAGGGGACTTGGACTATGCTGTCCCATACAGCATAGAGCATAAAGCAGGGTAGCACCCTTGACAGGATGCCAGTCCATCACAGGGTGCACACATAATCACACACTATGGACAATTTACAATAAAAAATAGCATAACTACATGTCTTTGGACTGCTTGAGGAAGCATGTAGCTGGAGGAAATATAGCCAACACAGGGAGGATATGCAGTCTTCATACACGCATTCGAACTGTGTGAAGCTGCAAAACTGCCCCCTGTGCTAGATTAGAAACTTTATATATTTTTCCTATTTTTTATACTGAGGTACAATCTACTGTGGTTTGCTTGTAAAGGAGAGACATCATGTTTTACAGAGGTTAATACTGAATGATATCATGGTGGTTTTTCAGCATGGTTATTTGCTGAGTTCTGCAGATTTTTGCTTCAATCTCCAATTTCTGGTGGATGTAACTGGCTCTGTGATTTTAATGGTACTAATGTTGTAGGTATTCTGTACGAATGATGATAATAAAATATTTCAGAACAGCATTAAAATCGATGATTTGGATATAGCTCAGATACAGAGCTGTGTACTCACACTGCCGGCAGACACATCAATTACATGATGATGACATTGATGATCACATGATAGTAGGACTGACAAAAAAGATACACTGATGAAAAGAAGCTCTGGCCTCCTACAAATTACATGAAGAACATATTCATAACATAAAAATATAAACAGTAAAACCTTCCCTTTTATTATTAAACTATAATAAACTATCATTAACTTAAATATTATGGGTGGTATCCGGTATAAAAATTAGAATCGAAAAATTACAAAAGTGTCAAGTGACAAAGACAGACTGTCAACCTTATGTGTAAAGAAGCCAACATCATTTTATTTTGAGCAGAATTCAACGTGACATGTCAAAGAAGGATTTGGTCAGACAACCAGAAATATCCCTTGTTCTAATGGGCAGGAACACAATCTGATTGTGTGTGTGAGAGTGTGTGTGCATGTGTATTTTGATTATCAGTATATGCCGTTGCTCTGAGTTCATGGCCATCGTACGATACCTTCTGTTAAATTAAGCTCAAATTAACCTTAATGATCCATAGAGAAATGATAGTAAACCACCATGCTGTACAATAAACTTCCCTGCTCCGCGAAAATGGCCCATTGATTTTTCTTTCAAATGCTCTCAATTCAAGAGGTCAGTCCTTTAATTGTGTTAAACTCCCCACAGGCCTGACAGGTTTGCAAATGTGGATTACACAGAAAGCAGGACTCTTAAAAATACCATCAGTTTTGTCTGAATTCTTTGATCTGCTGGCTTTTTGAAGACGTTAAGTCGCACAGTGCATTCAGACATTTACTAACTTCTAAAAGTAGTCTGGGGGTTACAAAAGGTAACTTTACGGGATGGTCTGTCCTTGCTTGTAGGTAAGGCACATTCATGATACAAGTATATCAAATATCCATCCATGTTTTAATAATCATATCTGTGTATACAGTGTTCTAAAGGAATGAAGAAATACATAAAATATCAGTTTATGCATATAAATACTTCTAAGAAAAGGTGGATGTAGTATATATTACTTTTCTGTCTTATTACATGACCTTTGGGGTAAGGTGCAGGGGTCAATACCCCCCTGTAGGGGTTGCCCTGAGGCCCCTCACCTTCTGCAGTAGCCAAATGCACTGTGATTAATTTTGTCGCTAACTGCCAAGCAGTAGCCAGTGACCGCATAGCGGCGAGAGAACTTCCAGTGGAATCCTCACACGAGGCCTGAGAAATGCACGTGGCGGTTTTAACCTCTCCGGAGTATCCTGATCCCTGAGACTATTCTGATGTCTGTGGTTACACTAGCTATTAGTAACAATATCTCACTTTATTACGTTTACCTAACAGTCTCCTGGTACAATGCGATATTCAAGACCCAATGTCTAATCTTCCTGGATAAAATGAAACCTAGTATATATATCTAGTATGTATTTTAATAAAAATAATATGTTGATGTATCACTTTCGCTCTGATTATCCTTAAATCAGGGGCAGCGGGTCAAATATCTGCCCTGTGTTGATCTGTAGATGAGGAGACTTGGCATCGCCTGCTGCAGTGTCCACTGCACTGCCTTCTTTTAACGGGCCAGTGTTTCCACGACTGCAGTGATCACATGCCTTTCATTTCCTTGCGATCAAAACAGGGAACAAAAATGTCTGGGAAACCAGATGAGAGAGGCTTTGGCGTGACATGCCGCTAGGCCGCACCTCGCCGCTGACGCTGCACCGCTGCTCTAGCATGCATTACCAGGGAAATGCGCATAAATTCTACACATCTGTTCCCATGGCAACCATTCACCATGTTATTCATGTGTCAAGGTGCATCAGTGGAGAAGAGGCTCATTGTCTCCAGTGTGACAGTTCACTCTGTCAACAGCACGGCTTCCTAAAAATATTGAGATTCTTTTCTCGTCTAAGAAATGGATGTTTTCCCAGCCAATTGTTATCTCTCTTTAAAGGACTTTTGACTAGCTTGTCAATGCTGTAATTGTCGGGGATGGGGAGGGATATAAAGAAGGAAAAAGTACATCCAAAAAGGGAGTATTAAGGAAGAGTCTCAGACAGGTATTTTAGATCATAATGTACATCAGAGTTATCAATGCCTTAACAAGGCCAGGGTAATTGTGTTGTTTATGGAGATATTTCCCTGCTACATACCACTCTGTCCAAACAAAGAAGCACCTTCATCAGTAGATCCATGCAGCTGAGCTGTTCCTGGGGGTGTAATGACCTCCCTGAGGTCATTTCTGCCAGCTACCATCAGATTCTACAATGATTCTCCTTCCTGGCCCTTTCCTGCCAAACTGCCTGCAGTGAACTGTGGATCACCATGAAATTGCACACTCTGCTTTGCATACTACACTTTTTTGGCTTCTTATTCAATTCAATAAATTACATGTATTTATTTATTACTATTTGTATTACCATTGTATTGTATTGTTTTGCAATTTCCTTCTGGATTAATAACACATCTAGCCATCTATTGCAAAATTGTGATTAATATTTTTATAGCCCTACAAAAACCTTTGTACAATAATCATATCACTTCAGTGCCCAATCTGCAATGTTATAATGGCAGTAATATTATGTCTGCCAAAATAAATGGAACGCTGTGAAATAGTGGTAGAGGGATGATTATTTTAAAAAGTACTGGGGAGGTTGTCTGGTATGGTCTGTTACCAGAAGCAGCAATGCAATATTTCGTATGTGCAAATCACTGAAATTCTTCAGCAAAAAATCACCAAAAGATTCAGTTCACTCCGATCTAGCATCACAAGCCAGCAAATCGCCTTTGCACTTGGCATACGCATATTTCCCAACCACGCAGCGTTTATTCTGTGTGCTTCAACCATGTGTTTCTGTTTCTCTTAGCTCTCGTTCAGCCATCTCTACCTCATTTGCAACGACATGTCAGCAGCTTCCAGCGCTTTCTCTATCAGCAGGAAATCCTTTGGGGTATTTATTACTATTGTGGTTCCTGTTAATTCGCAGCATATGTGTTTTTACATTAAACATCTCACAACAGGTTCCCCACGGATTACATCTTCTCTCTCCACCTCGTTTCAATGTATGTTTTACCCAGAAAAGACCATTAAAAATGTTCATTCTTGCTCCAAATATAATCAAACACAAGTAAACATAGATCAGGGCCAAGTCAACGTATATTGCTAGATTTTCAGGTTGAAAAATCCTAAGGACAAGGGTGCCAAATCAGTTTGCTAAAACGTAAAAAGGTTGTTTGGATTCTCAAAGATGAAAGATAAATGATAGAAATGTTATATATACACATATGAAAAAGTACACACACACTGTGTACATGAGGGCATGGGAACATAAGTACTCATAGGAGCTGTAGGCTGACTGTCTGTAGGTCCGGCTACATGGCTTTGACGTCAGGCCCGCGGACGAGAACCAGCTGGAGCCCTAATTTACTTCGGTCGATATTTTTGTTTGAAATTCACCTTCAGACCCAAGCCTATTCTTTTTTGCATTCTCTCAGACTAAAATGGAAAATCATACTTTAAAAGCTGTTGGAGGCAAACACAGTCAATAATTTACATTAGAGAAATTCAGTTTTCTGGAGGAGAAAGCGTCCACGTAAATAAAGTCTGAGATTCAAGGACAGTGGCATACAAAAGCTGCATTACACAGGGAAAAAGGCAGCGATTTAATACACGTCTTTTAGATGCACAAAACCCATTTTAAAAACAGCTTCATCTGGTGTTCAGAACTAGTGATGCCAACAAAACTAATACCTGCTTGTGAAAGCTATTCATTTTAATATTGGTGATATTACTTCTTGATTAAATGTGTAAATGTCACTTGCGGTAGCGGCACAGATGATAATTTAAGCAAGACTGATTAATAGTGTTTTTCTATCTGCACATTTATGTCAGCGAGTAACATTGTTTTCGTTTCTGTCACTGTAAATAAAAGACAGGAAATCAATTTCCATCTTTCCCATATTTTACTGGAGATGATTCACAAGCTGTTCTATTCCTGAAATAATGAACAAGTGAATGAATAAATAAATGTAAAGGATAACAAATGGCAACATAAGAATCTATTTGACTTTAGTGTTCCAGATGAGAATGCGCACAGCATGGGGAAAGCAAACAAAACGAGACCATCAATTAAGCAGGGGCCGGGGCGTGCACTTGTGTAATATCAAGTACATGCTCATTGTGAAGGGGAGGCAACCAATGAGCTTCCTCGCTATTACTGCTAAAGCCCTGCATTGGTGCGCAAGACTGGAAATGCATCGGCCATAGCAAACGTGTGCTCAGTTCCATCAGACTGATTGAAAACAGTCAGAGGTCCTTGTGAGCATTCTCAGCTGGCTCTAGAGTGAGCCTAAATTAGCTCATAGTAGAAACGATGAGCTAAGCAACAGAGTGATTCACTAGGCAAGGTAGCCTGATGGAGATAGAAAGGGAAGACACAAGGACACATTCCTCAGCCTTAGGCAGGTGATTTACTCGTTTGCATCTCTACAGCTCTGTCCTTGAGTTCAGAAGAGATTATGACTGTGATATGCCATAAGTCTTGTACTATCTCCCAATAAGAGTACAGTGCCCACAGCAAACATTAAAAAGAATGTAACTGGACTGGCTGCACTGTGCTTTCCATTTCCCAAGCAAGGAGGACAACACTGTTAGATAGTAGGGAAACCTACTGTGAAATGAGAGAATCCAAAATGAAAGGGCTCTTTCTTCACTAGTGGTGTTATTTCCAGCATACACTGAAATGCTCTCCACTGAAGATCAGTAGGCACGCTGAATTCTAAATAATCAAGAAATATATACTGTAGTACATTGGTGGCATAAATAAATATGTATGTATGTAACAGCATTTATTTTAAATGACTAAAAATAAGATACTCTCATTCCTTTAGTGCAGCATGTGGTCTTGGCGGGCAGTACCGGGTGTCTCAGCCCAAGGTCTTGGGTTTGCCTTCTGCCAGCTTCGTGCAGAACTTGCATGTTTATCCTGTGATCACGAGGGTTTCTTTGGGCCTATTCCTGTAGACACATGGTTTGGGTGAATTGGTGCTTCTGAAACGTGTGCACCCTGTGCTTGTGGAGATGGCATCCAGGCTCATCCTCACCTTATACTGGACAAGCAGTTAAAGACGGTTACTTTTTTGGCTTATTTAAATTATATTTACCATCCTTTAGAAAGTCATCCACTCATACATTGATCTTCTAACTGCTTACCAAGTACAGGATTGCAAGGTTACTTCAGGAAGCACCAAGCTCAAGAGAATGGATAGGATGCCCATCACAGGACACACACATACTGTAGACACAAATGTTTGCATCCATATCTGTGTGTGGACTGTCCATTCATTTCTATGGGACAAACCCCAATCCCAACAATGACAAACGTAACCCCTACTCAGCCCTAAGCTTAACCATAAGCAACCAAACAAAATACAAGACTTTGGTAGTTTAAGTTTTTTGATTGCAGTCACAGATTTTATTATTTTTTTTAACTGATGTTTATTTTGCGGGAAACTGTCATTACAACGTCTTACCACATTGTGCAGACATTTAATGCCCATAATGTGGCAATTACAAACCCATACACACACACAAACATTTTTGATCACCAGTTTTGGGTTCAACAATTATTAGCGAGACCCTCTGTTTTGAAAACTGAGCCATTAATTTGCTACCATTAGAAGGCAGCCTGTCTCACTCACAAAGCCTCTGTTTTGAATATATTATGATAATCAACACCAAACTCTCAACAAGGATATGAGACTAATTATCTTGATTGCAGATAGTAATCCAGCAATCATGTTTCCATCATAATGCCATTTTCTGCTCAAAAATAGTACTCAGCATTAGGAAACAATTTATTTCACTATTTCTAAGAGACAAAGAAATAAGACAATAGTACCACTACATAGACAAGTACCACAGAAAGTTTTTTTTTAAACCCTTTGCATACTGATGCAGATCTATTGTTGATTAATCCTATTCATTTTCTAAATAAAATGACAGCCATGCAATTTATTAGGTATACCTGCTTATTAACACAAACACCCTGCTTCCCTTAACGTAACACATACAGCATGCAGACAAGGTTAAATGTTCAGTTATAAAGGATAAGATGCCTGACTTAAGTGGATCTGAACGTGGTGAGATTGTTGCTGCCAAACGTGGCGATCCCAGAATCTCAGAAACAGCCACCCACCTGGGATTTCCACACACTACTGTCTAGAGTTTATGAAGTATGGTGCAATAAACAAAAAACATCTAGTTTCACTGAGGAATGGGAGATCAGAAGGGAATGACCAGCTTCATTAAGGATGAAAGGAAGGTCACAAGTGCAAAAATAAGAGCCCAGTATAACAGTGGTGTGCATAAAGGCTTTTCTGAACACACAACTCATCAACCCTTGCAGTGGTTCTGTTGACAAAAGGAACTCCTATATTACATGTGTAACACACAGTGGTTCCTGATATAGGATACATAACAAATAGAAAAAAATAAAATTATTTTTAAGAATCTTAGTGGGTTATGCAAATAATAAATTCAAGCCATCTTTAGATGATGTCTGGGACTGCATTTGACATAGTCCTCGGGGAACCTCAGACAGTCCACGTTTTTGCTCTCTCCCAGCTCCAAGCCAATCAGGAACACCGAATACCTGGTACAGTTGTGCTGGGAACTGAGAGGAAGAAAAAATGTGGACTGTCCCGGGTTCCCCAAGGACTGGATTGGGAAACTCTGGTGTAGGGTGCTAATGAGTTGTACATACAGGCCCTCGCCTGACCATGACATAAAGATACAGCAGCCAAGTGACTCATCAGAACAGAGGCTGCTTGTGAGGTGAAAAGAATAATGTTACAAAGTCCACTCTTATAAATGTAGCTCTAGGTCTCACAACACATCCGCAAGGACATCACTTTCATCTAATAATGCGACTCGAACAGGTCTTGAAACTGTGGTTTCTACACAAAATGCCTGTTTTCACATTGATGCCTTTCACTTGATAAACGGCAAACACCCACAGTGCTGAAAAGTATTTTGAAAACGATTCCATTGCAGAAGGAATGATTGAGGGAAAATTCTGATAATTTTCTGTTTTGTGTACATTATTTCCTTGAAAATGGCACATATTATCCGATTGTTTACATTCTATATGAACCATCATATTTTTTGTATTTACAGATGGTTGGCAGATGCAAGGTATGGGATTATTTTACAAAAGGTGGGACTGACCACCTAAAAAGTAATATCTGCCAAGAGATGGTGGGCCTATGTTCAAGGAAACCCACCTGAAAAAAACATGAAGCATGATACGAAAAGGCTACAGCTAATACTCTGGCATGAAGCAACAAACCAGAACCTACTTCACAGCAAGGTTTTACTAAGACAGCTCAGTGGTCACCATTCTGCTCTTTTATTTATAAAGCTAGAAAAGGATCCAGATGGTGCTGAATGTGAAGACCGGGCTTGAGGCCTAAACAGAAGAATACCTTGGGTGGATGTTCACAGTCATGTTGGAGGACTGGGACATTGTGAAGGGGTGTGTAATATTGGTGGTTTTACAGGACTAACGGCTGGTAGATATTCCAGATCTGAGCTTTCCTGCTCACCATTCAGCAGTTGGTGATTTATGAAATGGAGACTAATCAAGGAGAGACTTGCCAAACTTAAGAGGTGTGCAACACTCCATTCAGTAGTTGACCAACAGTGCCTGGCAGCATTACAGTGGGAGGGTGGCTTACACCTGCAATCCATCATTCAGGCAGCTGGAACATCACAAGATGGAATTTCAGGCTGCACACCACACAAAGAATTCTACTACAGGGAAGAAATTTAACAACTCACATTAGTGATTTTGGACCCGACATCTGTCCAACATCCATCGAATGCGTGACTATTTCAAATTTTGTTCATATTCTGAGCCGATGTGAAGAGAGTACTGTGAAATTCATCAAGGCAGATGCGTAGATGCTTCCCTGTGATGCATCCTATCTACAGTTGGAGTGCTGACATAAATTTTGTCAGGTGGACTGCAGACTACAAACACAAGAAGGCAATGCTGGAGGGTCTTGAGTGGACATTTTCTAAGACGATGAAAAAAGAGGAAGTTGCGCTTGGGAGGTTCTTGACCCTCTGAGGTCAAACCCCTCCCACCTGAGACAGTTGGACCTGAGTCACAGTGACTCTCAGGATTCAGGGGTGACTTGTTATAAAGACAGACTAATGAAAGAGGAACTTAATCACAGGGCTGAAGCCTGACTTGATGAAGAAGGATTGATGGTTACATTTTCTGTGAGGCCATCTACACCAACTACAGAAGGTAAACAACAATGAATGGAGTGTCAGAGTGTCTTGGACACTCCGTATGAAAACATGTTGTCTTCAGAAGCCAACAGTAAAATAGATGCACCTGAACACAACACATCACAGTAGAGTTGCAATGCTACCATTTATCACCTGTTATAGAAGGCGATCTTTTGTAGTGCAATTTTGTTAAGTAGAAGACATCATTTACTTAAAAAATTTGCTCATATGAAAGTTCAGCATTGTGCAAGTTCATGTTATTTGGTCTCTTTTGGTGTTTGTTTAATTTTGTATTATATCAGGCAATACTATTAGGTATCAACATTTTTAGCTCTTTAAGAATGTCATATTGGTCAGGACCAAGTACATTTTTTCTTTTCATTTTGCATTCATGCTTGAAAAAACAACAAAGAACAAGAAAACTGAAATAAGAGTATGAATTTACCAAAGGAAATGTTGAAATGTAAACAGCCAGAAAATGTTCTGTCTGGTAAAATAAACATGAATCAAAGCAGAAATCGAAACAAAACAAGAA
Source organism: Brienomyrus brachyistius (assembly GCF_023856365.1). Taxonomy (NCBI): domain Eukaryota; kingdom Metazoa; phylum Chordata; class Actinopteri; order Osteoglossiformes; family Mormyridae; genus Brienomyrus; species Brienomyrus brachyistius. Next base: position 1,031,095 of record NC_064545.1, read on the forward strand.
TGCTACAAAAAGAACCCTAATAAACTGGAATACAAGTGACATTGGCAGACATTACTACATGAATGGGAATTTGGATCAGCTTCGATTTCCTGTATAGTCAGCTGACTGAAAAGGACATGGGGTAATTCAGAGGAAAGCACTCCATTACAACCTCGCTTACAGTCTTTTCTTTCAGTTTATGTTTGCTAGTGGAACGATTGCCCAAACATCTAGTGCCTGATATAAAATGTTTATTTCTCTACAGATTGCTTTTCGGTTCCTTCTGTTATTATCTGACACAGATTTTCAGCCACAGAGCAGAAATCAGTTGTTTCAGACAAGCAACGGTTGTCTCAATTTCGCAGGACATCTCCTCATTCCAAGTGTTATTCTGACAATGCGTTTGTCTTGGCTTTTAACCCATGTGCTTCCTCACCTTTGCATAAACATGTAAAGAAACAATGAAACACTGAAGAGATCATGTGAGTAACATCAAAAGAATCTCAGTTCTAAAATCACATTCAAATACAATGACCTGCAGGTTGGGCTTTGATCAGTGTATAATTTCAAGTCAAGTCAAGTAGGTTTATTTGTCATTTCAACCATAAGCACAGTATACAGTGAAATGAAACATTGTTCCTCCAGGATCAACGTGCACAAAAAACAATTGGACAGAAACAACACAGGACTACATAATTACTAGATAAGACAACATACAGTGCAGTCGACAAAGTACTAACTGTGCTGGTTTGAATGGATATTTGAATAAAAACAGTAGTATTATTGCAGATACAGTATTATGACATATACTGTATTCTAGCAGCAAGATAACAATAAATAGTGAATAAATAGAAGTGCAATAATAGTAGCAGGACAGAGAGTGTGCAGTATATAACAAATAGTATATGAAATACAGTTCGTGATTCAGTTCTGATTCAGAAGTCTGACGAACTGAGGGAAGAAACGGTTTCCCATCCTGGCAGTGCAGGCTAATATGCTACGGAACCTTTGGCCAGACGGAAGGGGGTAGAAGAGGGTGTGGGAGGGGTGTGTGGGGTCATCCATGGTGCGGGTGGCTTTGCGGATGCAGCGTGACATGTAAATGTCTGCCGCAGAGGGGAGAGATGATCTTTCTGCAGTCCTCAACATCCTCTGCAGGGTGTTGCGTTTCGAAGCAGAGCTATTCCCATACCAGGCTGCGATGCAGCTACTCAGGGTTCTCTCTGTGGTCGGAGCTCGGCTCCGGGAGCTTTCAAGTGCTCAGAGAAATCTGTGCTCCACTTCCTCTAAGATGAGCTCCACAGCCTCAGACGGTACACCCAAACTATTTCAACTTAAAATTAATTTCAGTTAAACTTGGAATAAATACAAATTGAACTGAAGAAACGTGTATTTATTAAATAAATAAAGTTGGTTTTGTTCTGTGTTTTTTTGACATACATCTGCCTAAATTACTAAGTTTCTATTATCTGACCTTTGATTTGAAAGGGAAAAAAAACACACCACACACACGCAGAAAAATCCACTTTTTGGTCACTGAAATAGATGAGGTTATCTTCTGGACCATAAAACTCATCTAACAGGGTAAGTCTTTCTTGCAGTTTGATGTAACCAATAGGTGTTGAAAGAAAATATTGCATTGTTACATGTTTAAGTAACATTATCATTGTTAAAGACAGATTTGTGATGGTTGCAGTACATCTCTCATCTTTATGAGGTCCGGCACCTCAGAGTTTACAAATTAAACACTAGTTCCATGACCTTGAGTGCATAGATAGGCTTGTTTTCCCATAAAACACTATACGCATGAGTAATAAGAGGTTCCAATTAGCAGGATAATTTTTACTTTTTTAAAAATAAAAAAAAAGGGTTTTTTTTATGACTGCGAGGAGAGGAACTTTTTTAAACACTGCGTCCATCTACTGTCTACTTTTTGCTCCAAGAGTATTGACAACTTTATCCATCCATTCATGGATACTTGTTACAAGATTGTGGTGTTAGCTTGGAGCCTACTAGGAAACTGAGAACACCCTGGACTGGATTCTTATCAGTTATGGGGCCCACACACACTTACATGTACAGTCATATAATAAGGGTCATTTAGAGGCACCGACTGACCTAGCAGTATGTTTTTTTACTGTGGAGGAAACAGGGAGAAAAAGAGGGAAAAGCCCCAATCCTATAGATGTGACCTACAGTACTGAGACACCATGTTTCCCTTCTTCATTGCAAGACATTTCAAAATGCAATGCAGTATAATGGAAAAAAACATGCCTGAAGCACAAATTTTTCTGTGTGATCAAAATGAATGTAAAATGAACAATTTATGTGCACAAGTTTTCTTCCAGAAGTTCTGTGAGGCTGATTAAAAACAACAGCATAAGAAAATATGCATGTAGCAGTTCAAAACTTTTGTGCAAAATTTATTTTCAATATGTAAGATGACATTTAGGCAGCAGACAAACAGACAAACAGTATGCATGAAAATCCCCTCATGGTTTAAACGTTTTTAAGTATAATTTTATATGCGAACAAATCAAATGATTGCTGCAGACTTACTCTTTAAAAAGTTTCAAATCAGTGAACTGTGTTTGCAGATTTAGGGTAATGAGTCACCACAGGGAGTGAATCTCCTCTGCACTCATTTTCTTTGAGGTACATTTTTAGCTAATCACCAAACAACTGTTAGCATTAGCGCTTCAGTGGGAAAGCACATTAGCTTAAGTAAGGAATGAAAGCGGAGAGAGATTCAATTCGCAACAAAGCAGCCTCATGTAGGCTTAGTACTGGCCACATAGGGTATACTCAGATTAGCCAATGTGTACCGTATGTGTGCCAGGGTAGGTTTGACCGCCAAAGTCCAGTTCGTTTGACTAGTGTGATCGCTCCATACTGTGCCCTGGCCCTTTCGAAGAGGTGCGCCAGAGGTTAGTCAGACTCGGGCACAGTAACCATCTTAGTGTGATCGCTAATGGTGCTCGAGTACAGAACACAGGCATGACGCCAATGATGCGACTGTCACACGTATGTGCACGTGTGCCCTACACGTGAACTGAAGGTTGCACAGATCACGCCATGCTTTTCACAAAGCTGTTCTCCCGAATTGCAAAGACGTCACTTTGTTGTCATGGCATTTTTCGTATGCGATCATGCTCTCAGATTGGTCCTTAAGCAGAAAGGTTTTTGCTTAGTATACTTGGAGATTTTAAGAGAATCGGGTTAAGAATGAAGAATCATGCAGTATAGGAGGAATCGAAACACACACATATATATGTGAAATTCAGGTTAAACTCAAGCGAGATTCAGTACGTATCTCCTACCGATGTACCGAGTGCGCATACGAGCGAAAGGGTTTGTAGTTATATCTGTAAGATTCATTGTGCTACAATTCCCAGTTTCTCTAGTTACGCTTGAGGGGGACTGTATTACATTTCATCACAATTTCATTTTCTCCAGCAGATGAGAAATGGGCATGTAGCATGTATGCGTTAAATCTGGCCTCTAATAAAATCAAACACATCACAAGTCATAGCGCTCTCACAAAAGGAGCTGGGGATAAAATGGAACACCATCTGTTATCATAGCAAGTCTGACTTATTAAAACGTAAAATGAAAGCGATGCCGCTGGGAGCCCTGGACGTGCAGTAAATACTGCAGGAAATAAAACACAAAATGTGAGATTCCTCTTTTCCTGTGTCCTTACCTATATCTGCCAGTGATGACAGAAATTTGAAAACACACGAATGAAGACACACATACACACACACACACCCTATCTGAATCTCACCATGTAAATGGGTACACATTGTAAGCCCTTCATAAATGTTAATGTGCAAGAGAGAGCTAGTCAGTGGCCTGCAGATGCTGAAAAGCTCAGCAAGGACACTTCTAAAGCAGTGTTTCTCAGTCCAGTCGTCGGGGACGTCTGGGCACGTCTGGGGGGTCCCTGAGGACTGGTTTGAGAAACACTGCTCTAAAAGTAGGGGGTCCCCAAAAGTGAGGGTCACAAGACAACACTGGGGTTGTGAAATGATTTCATTGAAATGAAAGAAAAAAATTGTATTTAACCACAACTGGTTGAGTTTCATCTTCCACTCCCCCCCCAGTAAAATTTTTGGAAGGGGAACTCAGGGAAATGGGAGTCACGAGTGTCTGGCACAATTATTTTGGGGGTAGTGTGCTGAAAAATTTGGGAATCCGTTATATATATAATCTATAGACAGGCATGTATTTATTCTTTACCCTCCTACAATGCTACTTATAACTCATTTTCATTGTCATTTTGCATATATACTTTATTACATACCGTTATGTAGTACTAGGTAGGATCCCCTTTTGTCTCTACAGCCACTGCAAGAGTTGACAAGTTGCATCTCCGAGCACACCGTGTTATGGTACATAGCTGTTATTTCTGCAGCCGTAGGCTTGCTGTCAGCTTTAACGAATCTGGCCATTCTCCTCTGACCTCTTTCATTAACAAGGTGTTTTCAGCAACAGAACTGCCAGATGACTGAAAGGTCTTTTTTTGTTTATCACGGCATTCGCTGTAAACTCCAGACACTGTAGTATGTGAAAATCCCAAGAGGGGGGCTGTTTCCGAGATGCTCGGACTGCCACATCTGGTACCAGCAAATACGCTGCGTGTAAAATCACGTTAGCCATTATTTTGCTTAGCCAGACTCGAAGTGAACCTCTTGACCCAGTCTGCGTGCCGCATGTATCCAGTTGCAGCCACATGATTCGCTGTTCGGTGGAATGGGCTCTCTGCTTAATGAGCACGTGTACCTAATAAACTGGCCACGGTTTACATGACTACACGTTTGGCAGACTAATTTTCGACAACATAAAAAAGGTTGTAACAAGGTTTATAATATACTTCTTTCTTTCCATTTCCACTCTTACTAGTGCTTATAATGTAAAGCCATTTTTCACCAGTACTTTTTAAACCTTTCAAATGAAGGTCAGAGTTTATGCAAATATGAGTCCCTTACACATGGGCTGCTTGGGGATTTGTCAAAACTGACACACAAACCCCTCTGCGCTGCAAGAAGACATTGCAGAGAGAGGGAGAGAGAGAGAGGAGAGAGAGAGAGCAAGCAAAAGAGAGCAAGAGAGAAAGAGACAAGCAAATATAATTTCTGCAGTTTTGTTGTCAAATCTAAAATGCCATCTCCATAAAACCATTTTGTTGTTGTTTTAATTATTGACAGTAAAGCAATCTGTTCCTAATTACAAACATTTGCTTGTAGCAATTAAAAACAGTTGCTTGCAGCTATTTAATTTGGCTCTCCTAATCTTGTCAGCAATTAGAGTGCATATAAGTTAAGAAATGAACTTTTTTGAATGTTTCCAGGAAAACAAGAACGATCTCTTTTCCAATTGTATAAAGCTGCCTCGGGCACCTTTGCTATTTATTCTGAAATCTGGCCATTTGTTTGGATTTTAATCCACTTATTTGGCAACTCTCATGCTACATTTTTCCATTAAAGGGACTTCAGGAAGCGTTAAAAATTATGGTATCGTTTCCTTAAAAGATATTCAAAAGATGCCCACATCTGAAAAGTGAATGCAATAACACTCTCATTTACCACAATTTAGTTGTTTTTCATTTCTATTATGCTGTCAAAACAGCAGGAGGAATATATATCCATCTTGAAATGGATGTCAGCTTGTAACAAAGGAAGAAAAACATGTTCTTTATCAAGCAGCTAACATCTACTTATATTGTCAAGTGAGTATCCAACGGTTCTTCCTCAAGGTCCAGAAATATGAAGGGAACAGTTGCTGATATTCTTGGTGAGGTAATAATCCGGCGCTGATGCTGTGGCACTCCATCTCTCTCTCTCTCAGCAGACAGGTGCCTTGTGAAGTATACATATATGCATGTTCATAAACCTTGATGTAACAGAGAGAGTGAGTGACAAAGGGAGAGCAGAAATGATAAACTGCGGCGTACCTCTCCACAGAACAATATTTTGCTTTCTCTTTGGCTCCAGCCAGCTGATGGCTATTGATTCCCTTGTGAGGGATAACCACATTTTATGATACACTTCTGCGTGGAGCTGCATGCTTTCAATCACGGATGAAAGCTGGTTACCTGGTAACAAATGGACAGCCCTACTCCAGTGATGTCAACTATTGTTTTCGTAATATATGCTCAAAACACAAACTGGCAGCCAAGCTGCCCATTTAAGCAATAATGTTTTCCTGTATTAATAAAGAGATGGGTATCTGCAGTAGCACAGGTTCAGTGCAATTACGCCCATTAGTAATAATTATAATCCTTTCCCTGGAGTTAACACATGGACAAGGAAACACTTGTGGTTTTGGACTCAGTTTAGACTCCCATTTTGATGAAGCTGTGAACATAAAAGAATATGATTAGATATACTGGGGGATGCTCAACAACGCAGGAACTGCTGTAGAGGGAGTGCAAAACCGAGAAGTAGTACAGGGAAAAAAGAGATCAGCTACGAAATTAATTCACTTTTTACAAGTTACTTATATTACACAAAGAACACTGAGTAAGGAATACTCTGGTAAATGGTATATAATTGCTAATACAGGATGAAAAGGTAGAATTGCTAGTTAAAACGTACCTTTACGAGGTTCTAACTGAAATTTGATAGGGACTAATTGTCATTGTTGACACACCACAGCACACAACGCTGAAATGTGTCTTCTGCATTTAACCCATACAGTATGTGACATAGCAGTGGGCAGCTGTTGTTCAGCACCCAGGGGATAGTGCATGGGGGCGATACCTTGCTGGTCGGGGATTTGAAACAGCAACCTTTCAGTCACAACTGTGCTTCCAGACCACCACTGACAGAAATCAGAATTATATATGTATACTTGATGCCTGTGATTGTCACCTAGGCTGTATTACTGATGGTCTGAAAGGATTAAAATATAATTTAAATGTTATTAATATTAAAGAGCTGTTTCATTAGTATCAGGATCTAAAATCATTGTAATAATAAAGTATTCAGGGTATTAAAAAAACACTGTTTTTTTTTTTTTGCGAATTGAATTGTGAGTTGATAGATTGATCAGAGGTCCATCTGCTGGTGTCCCACACTTGGTCTCCATCTCCTCACACTCATCCGATTATCAGAGCCTGCTTAGACTCTGGGGTCCATTGGGCCCCTCTCATTAGAAATTAATCTCCTAGGAAAAGTGTAATGGTGAATTCATGTATTACTGTCACAGCACAAACAAAAGGAAGCCTATCATTTTATAACCATAATGATCTCATTCCAGTCAGCGTTACTCCCTTTTGCTTTAGAAATGGCCCAGATTTGCTTGACTTTGTTGAGCCACAAAGACCACTCCCCATCACTAGACAGTACCTTCACACAACCCTGCAGACTGATCACATGTATCAAAAAAGGGAATCCAGCAATGCTGAAGCTGCCCTTAACATTTTGCTCATGAAGCGACATCCAAATAATGTGAATATCACATACTGTAGTTCTCCTTTTTTTCCAATTGGTCATCCATCCTGAATCTAAATGAAAGTTACTCCCAGAATTAACAGTCTTACCGCCTCAGTTGCATCAGATTTTGCACTGGATGCAAGATTAGCAAGTTTACAGATTTATTCCTATTATCCTATTTCTTTACCATTATTAGTAAAAATATAATTAATTATCATCATTGATTTTTGCAAAAGTGAAACCATTTCTATATATTTTCACATTTAAATGAAATGCAGCCAGGTAATTTATATTTATTGCATTCCGGCCATGTAAATTCACAATAATTAAATGTGACATTTAAAACAGAACCACTGCCCTATATTGCTTCATCTACACATTTGGTTAAAACAATTCAGCCCGATTTCATTATAATGTATATAACTCTGCAGTGGGTTATAAACATTTATATGCAATGCTGACAGCTCAAATTATACAGTAAAGTCATGCACTCTTCAGTCGCATTTCATCTATCCATATAATGCTGAAAGAAGAATATCTCAGCATTTACTTCAAACACAAATTGGATATAATGTTAAAACTGATGCCGCAGAGCTTTTTTAATTATAATTGTTTTCGCTTTTAGAGGTGAAGCAGACTTCCATTTGTGGGATATTGGCAGGGTATAATTTTTTACCTCCGGAACAGAAAACGTGATCCAGCCACCCATGTTCTGTACAGAAAATATGATCACTTGATTTAATTATAAAACTAAGAGGATCCAAATCTGAATGCATTATGTTGTTAATGTTTCTGCCATTAAGCAGACGTGAGCTGTCAGCCAGTATTTCAAATTATAATTTTTTTAATTTCTTGAGCAAATATACAAAATTCTCATTAAATGTAAGTTTACACTTTACACTTCTGATTGTGGCTCTATCTCCAAGAAATATGCATTAGTATTTACTGTTGGATTACTGCTGTAATCCTTTGCCATAATGTATTATGAAAAAAATAGCAGTTAAATTATCTCTGGTGACATCTTGCAATAATGATTCCTGTTCTCCTATAAATAAATACCCATGATCTGACAAGCATTTAATAACAATGGGATGAGCAATGTGGCTTTTTTTGTTTACATATATTTTCTAATATTTTTGGACATTTTTGTATTGTTTTGTGAAGCAGATGGGCGCAGAGCTTAATCTAACGTTACTTCCACTGAAAAGATGGATCTATGAAAGAACAAAGACTGACTTTCATTTATATAAATGGTGAAGTGCAAATCAGCTGATTAAACCCAGCCAGCTCAGTAGAGCAATTAAACATTTTATTGTTCCAATCCGAGTTTATCAATGACATTGTGATGCAGGCCCGTATCCCAAGTACACTAGCTTGACTTTCATCAAAGTTGGCAAGATCATGCTAATGATTGACTCATTCCTTCACACATTTATTTTCATAAGGCCTAAACTGACATAGGACAGTAAAGCTTTGTGACTCTATACTAGACAGGCAAGCACTAGCTTAGATCATCTCTTAACCATAGTATCTTGAATGTATATGAAGGTTTTGATGTAAAAAAATAAGCAACTTCTTCCAACTCAATAGCCACGGTTACATATAGATACACCTTGCTGCTAATAGGCAGGACTTATTTTTTCTTCCATAACCAATTCAAGTTATGCCTTCAGAGAAGCCTTTCTGCATGCCGCTGGTATACTGAGCTCTTATTTTTACACTTGTGGTCTTCCTGTTAGGTTTAACAGGTCTACATATACATATATAACCTCTCATCAACAACACATTTTTGGCCACAGGGGTTTTTTCTGTTCAATGCACCATTTTCTGTAAACTCTTGACATTGAAGTATGCGTAAACAGAATATCTTTATTGTCATTCTACATGTACAATGCTGCCATCTTATTATTATAGAAAACCAGCAATCACACTGCAATGAAAATCACTTACATCACTCATTCTAACGCTTAATTAAACAGTTCTGGAACCTCTGGGCTGTCTGCATGCTGAGTGCATTCAGGTCAGAGCGCATTAAAAGGACGGCAGTGGGGGGGGGGGGGGGGGGGGGGCAGTTACGATGATTCCAAAGGCTCCTGAGTGACAGGGGCCCTAAAAATGTGGAACATAACTGGATTGGTTTGGGGCCCAAGGTAATTTGCTGTCATGGGGCCCGGCTTCAGGTCCAGCCGCATGATTGCCTGTTTGGAAGAGCAAGCTGTCTGCTTTAACAATTAGGTGTACCCAATAAAGGGCCCACTGAGTCTATATTTTATCCTCTTGTTAAGGTAATATTAAAAATGTAAAATATACTTAATAGGACTAATGGCTAATTTGATGTTTTGCTTCCATGTAATTTTCATTTCCAGTTTTTGTTAAATCTGGGCCTTGCTTTCCGGTCTTGATCTTGGGCCTCCCGAAGACAGCAGGTTAATCAATTTTTTTTCTCCCTGGGAGTAAATAAGAAGCAGGCCATATAATCAATCTTTTTGGGTACTGGAATCATAATATTGGACTGCCCTGTCAGCCGTGCCATTAGCAAGATTAATTTGTGCCGTTTTACATTTACAAGAACAACATTGATTCCCCGTGTAGTTATCTGACTGAGCCCCTCCTCCTTTCTTCTATAATTCAAAATCTAAAAAAGTGTATTAATTTACCGGCGGTGGAAGGTTCCCGCACTGAATCGGAGAATAAATCTTGGTTATGATTACCCACAACTCCCTGTCAGGGTCATACATCTTCTCGGCACATCGTAATTAATCGCTCCACACAACTATTCTGCTCAATTAACTATGAGGGCCGTGGAATAGACTTGCCTCCTTTATTTGACTCCAAAATATTTCCCCCCCCATAACTAACAGTCAGTGGTTAGTATGTTTTTGGAATTGGAGTAATTATGCAATAACACGCAATATAGACTGAGGTTTAAAGCAGGAACTCTGGTATTATTAAAAATCCATACGAAGAGTACAGCTGCAGCTTAATGTGAATCCCGCTGAGGTTGCCTACAATGCATTAATTTAGTAGCAGATCATTTTTGCGATATCCTGAAATGAGGGAGCTACTGAGGATATTGCTTTAATTAATTTCATGCTGCTGAATCCCAAACAAAGCGGAGGGGAAATAGAGTTCTTTCAGTGAGCCTTGGAGGGTGAAAAAAGGTTAAATGCAATATGAGAACCCCATTGTCTTTCCAGAGAAAACCAATCCACTTGTGTTCTATCGTGTTTGAAGCAATTAACAAATCATCTGCAGAACTGTATTAAACCAAAGAAGAAGCAGAAGGAAAAAAAAAAAACAAGACTGTGCTGCGTGTTTAATCCAATTTGCCCCCACTACTCTGCTGCTGTGAAACACTGGACTGCATCCACCTACAGTAACAACTGGCGAAATACATCTTGTGTTAAATAACCATGATGCCACAGGGAGTCCCCATGGACGCTGTGATATAAATAAGACAAATATAGTTATTTCAGGTATACTGTGTTTTATATAACTATGCCATAAGTTCACATTACTGGGTTTTGAAAGGCTCTTGACCAGCAGCATAAGGGATGAAAGGTGCTGCCACTTTGGGTTCATTCGGTACTTTTACACCCAGCATACAAGGACACCTGTATTCCACCTGTCCGTTGTATTTACAGAAGACAATTTCTGGCTCTAATAAGTATATTTAGACATCATCTTGTACTCTGTCTTTATTATTATCATCATCATCATTATTAATTATTATTATTATTATTATTATTATTATTCTCTGGGTGAACTTCCCTAATTAGTAATGTTATGTGTTCAGGGTGTGTAGAGCTACGTGTAAAACAGAAAGCAACCCAAAATAAGAGTTTTCTCTCTCTCCGGCTAAAATCCTGGAGTACATTTTGTATTTTTCATTCCGGTTTACTTGTCACTACACTAAATGTAAAATAATCTGTCAGCGTCCCTTTGCATTTATGTTTATACACATAAGGCAGCCCCTGAGCAGCAATGAATCATGGATCTACATTTAAATTGCTCTTTGAATCCACCGGATGGATTTTCTCCCGAAACACAGTGCGGCGTAAAGAGGTCACTCCAAGCTGTTCCCATTGTACGTTCTCATTAGACCTGCACCATATTTACTGCTATTATCCAGAATGACAATGGAAATAAGGGTCCAGCATATTTATACATTTACACGCCGTCAAAAATGGAACGTTCTAAATGTTCAAAATCTAATTTCTTTTACTGTTCCATTACCATTTCATTAATCCTCGCTAACTTGTCCCAACTTTAGTTTTATTTATTTCTCATTGATTTTATGAGTAATTCATTGTAGCACCAGGAAAAGGACTCAGACACTACGCCTTTTGTTCTCTGTGATTGTGAGAGTGCCCACAATGCCTTTTATCTCCTCTGAACTATAATTGCACAGCTAAAGCTCAGAAACGGGGGTGGGGGGGGATCTATGCATATTGATCACCCTGGAGGTTTAAAGGGTCTTGTCATGGTTAAGACAGCAATTATGGTATTTCAGTCATCCATAAACTTCACCTATAGATAGCGAGGTCACAATTTACTTGCCTGTCTTACACTACAATTTAAACCAAGTATTTTTTTTCTATAAGGGTATTCTAATATTAGTGAATTCTGGTCTTCATTTTTTCCCCTCGCTTCACCGTGTGTTCAACTTTCAATCACATGATTACTTCAACTTCTGATTGTTGATTGGCCATCCATGTTGGCGAAACTGACATCATCACGTTTACACTTTATTATACAAGTTTGGCTGGAATTCATAGTTGCACTGCAGGTGTCTATGTGGGGGTTTACCAGTGTTGGGGTTCCCTGCTCTGTGTTTCTGTAATTTGTAGGCTTCCCCTACATCCTCCATTTCCCTCCCACATATACATGAATCAGTACCTGTAAAGCAGCCATTTTGCATACCCTGCATTAGGCTGCTAGCCTATCCAGGTTCTTCCCCCAACCTGCACCCCTTGCAGCCTGGGAGCCCCCATGCCAATCCCAAATTGCCCCCCCTCCCCAATCCCCCATCCCAACAACCCTACATTATAAAAGTGGCTGACAGATGGATGTTATTTGTGAGGATTATATGGACTTTGATGTCCAGGAAATACTGTATGTAACCTAAATAAACTTATTCTTAACCACTAAATTACAGAATACAGAAATGGTGTAACACTATACAAGTTATATGCTCAAATATTTATTTCAGTTGGGTTTAGCTGACCTTAAACATTTTCCAAGTTTCCCCAGTCCTGCAGCATTAAAAATGAATGCTCTTATATTTAATTCAGTGACTCACAATTTATGTTTCTGCTTCAAGTGTGATATTAATAATTCCACTTAAAGCCCAATTTATATTTACATGAAACAAACAAACCTGAATGTGCACACACACCCACACACAGGCTTTTCTTTGTATAAATCGCTTTCCAGTTCTGTATTTTCACTGTACTGTGGAATTTGCATAAACACAAATGTGAATATTTAAAAAGCTGTTGTTTAACAGAAATATATTAAACTTATAAAGGCATATTTCAGAACCAAAATATTGCAACCTGAAAACCCATGTTTTCTGTGATTATTACTGTTGCATGGAAAACAAGCTGTATTACAAAAATATATGGATTTTTTTCCCCCTTAGTATATGAACTCCTGTGGCACTAAGCTTCTAAATTTATCCAAAACACTAGAAGTTTACTATTAATTGGAAGATACACGTTTTTAATCTTCTGTCATCATGCAACGATAGTGACTTAATCAGTTTTCTTAAAAAGGTGAATATGAGACATATTTCCAGGTACTACTGTGGGGGCACTACCCCTACCCTACCTGTTATCTAACAATGTGGGGTATTTTCATCTGTCGTTCCTGGCAGTGCTAAGGCCACAGGCGTTTTAAACAACATCCCTTATGCCTGAATAATTACACGATTTACATTTCTGTACAATCTGATTCACAGGAAATGTGCCTTTATTTACCCTCTAACTGACTTCACTCTGCCGAGCCTTAAGCCTGCAGAAGTAGCACACAGGCGACGCCGCTAACAGTGCCGTACAAGGAGAAATGATTGCGAGGGATGGAGAGCTAAAAGGAGAAGTTATCTTCGCTCCCGCATCAATGCGACAAGACATTTTGTTGAGAGCAAATGCGGTAAACACAGCTGCGGCCTTTGAGGCAGGCCCCTCCTCGATTACAGACGCGCTCCTTCAGAATATGACTGGGAAACAGTGCTCTAATGAGGCTGAAACACCCCATCCTGGGATTCTGAAGCTGAGAAAGCTAACTTGGGGAAAGCAAAGAGGCTGAATGAAAGAAAATTTTAAACACAGGTTTCCTCACGGCATCAAAATAAGTGATTCTTACTTTAAGGCATTTCTGACTGCAATCAAGATATAATGATTTACTCAAAAGAACCTATATATACTGTGTGTGTATATATATAAAAATCAATTTCTGTTTTGGTTTTAATAGAAGAAGCAGTCTATCCATTTCCAATAACTGCTTACCCAATATGGGGTTGTGGTAGTCCTGGCAACAATCCCAGAAAGCACAGGACACATGACAGGGGTACCCTGGATGACATCGCCCTTCTGCCCCGAAATCTAAAAATACAAAATATCAAAACATGAGATTTAGTCGCCAGTTATCAGATTTTATCAGAAGGAATGGTGTAGAAGACAATGCCTCCTTGGTGTTCCTGAATAAAACAGCACCCCTCTGTGTTTTATGTACCTATGACCTTCAGAATGCACACTATAATTCAAGAAGGATGTTCACTAGTGCATTTCTGGAGACACAGGCAAACACAGTCAAACCAGCTGGGCTGCCTGTCTCAGCTTTATAGTTCCTGTCACAGAAGGATGGTTCAGATTTAATAAACCGGACCCTAAATCTACTGGATCCTGTATGGCCTCAGGTGAAGAGCTGAAAATCACAAACGTTGCAGCAAGTCCAAATCTGAAAATTTAATTTGTGTCTTATATTTAATAGAACAATCACAGTAAACATTTAGATTCCATCCGGATTCGAATTCAAAATTGATCAGAATAACGAAAGCTCCGAACACTGCCTTGCTATTCTCTAACCATATTGTGTGAGAGACTGCAATGCTATAAAATACTGTTCATATCCCAAAACTGCACACCCTGGAGCTTATTCCGGGAAGCACAAGGTGTGAGGTATGGTACACCCTGGAAAGGACACACGCAGAGACAAAAGGACAGTTTTGTTACACCAGTTCAATGAAACAGTGTCTTTAGATGTGCAGGACAAGGACCCTCCCCAAGGGAAACTCCATTTTAATTTCTAACTCCTATCAGTGTGGTTTTTCCTTTGCTTATTGCAGCCTCCCTTTCTCTCCGTCGGTCTTTGTCACTGAGCCAAAGCAGAGTGCTGGCTACCATCTGGGGGGGGGGGGGGGGGGGCAGTGCCACTCTGCCTCCGCTTTCTCCCCTCCTTTCTTATCGCCATCAAAGGCAGATCGGATATCCTGTGGCATCACTTCCCAAGTTACAGAAAGTGAGCCGGGCAGATGTGTCGCCTTCGTTCGGACGCAGTCACGCCTGCACCGAGGTCTCCACGTGCTTTGTACAGTACAGCGTTATTAACAAAAAATAAATCAGCTTTTATTATGTACATAATAAATAAAACGCTTTACCTCCCATTACTATTAAAGCTATGCATGCCGCCCACTTAGTAAAATCATTCAACCATAAAAAAAAAAAAATATTTAAGTTTTAATTTGCAACAAGATACAGAAGTTAAAAGGCCAACTTGCAATTCATATTCAGCAACGTGATGGAAGATTGTTGCTTGTGTCAATATGATCCTTACAAATGTTATACAAAAAATATAAAAAAAGCAATACAAAATAGTATATACTTCTGGATTGTGTTGTGCTTCTAGCTGCAGGGTATTAAGTAGAAAAAGGTACATTTGTCCCTGGATGAGAAGCACCAGCATTAGCTTTGTATCCTGACAATTTTCACTTCAAGATATGTGCGATCAAAAAAAAGAAAAACACAACAACAACAACATTGACATATCATTGGCCTCTGTGTGCAATATGGGGTTTTTATTCTTTTGTTTTTTTTTTGGTTTTCAAACCTTTCCTTGTAGGCGGTGCCTTGGGAGCAGCTAAACAAGGACAATCTACAAGCGGCCTCACAGTTATTTTGACACCGACAAGGTATCAGAAAAATCTCTCTCAAACAAAACCCCTCCAGAAAGTTGTTAGCTAGAAAATAGCGGCCAAAGGGGGCAGCTACACCGTTCGCTTCGTGAGCTAAAGGAAACCAGAGTGAAAACTTGCAGTTTTATTGTCTTGATTCTTTCATGCACATGAGAATAATTGGATTAAATTTATATTGAAGTCCTCCCACTCATTGCTAGTTCAGTGAATATGCACACGTTGAAACACCCAGACACAGGCTTCAGAAATGACTTGTTCTCTTTAAAAGGTAAGCATTTTCTTCAATAAAATGAAACATTTGATATACTTGGTCAGTGTTTATCTCATACGCATAGTCTGCAGCTCCAGCTAAGGTTCTGCTAGTTTCTTCATGAGGTCATTCTAAAACTTAAGATAAACTCATCTGCGATCAATTAAGGCCATCATTAGAAAATTCATAAAATACAGAACCACCCAAGCTCTTCATGGTGTAGGGCACGCTTGTCAGAGGAGTGACCAGAGAGCCAGTGTTCATCCTGACAGAAACTTCAGCATCTTAGATGGGAGAATCTGTCCAGTGGACACCAGATGTCAGATCTATGTGCCAAAGGGTAAGCAACATTCCTCACTGGTAAAAAGATCACTTTAAGACATGCCTGAAGTGTTCAAGAAGACATGTTGCAGAGTCCTCTATCATATGGAAAAAGAATTTGCAGTATGATGAAAACAAAACTGAATGTTTGGCACAAGAATAACACAGCTCATCCGCCAACACCTTCACTACACTAAAGTATGGTTCTGTCTGTATCTACGGCAGAGGGATGCCTTTTAGCTATAGGGACCTGGGAACATGTCAAGATAGAGAGAACAAAGATTGGAGCCAAATGCAGTCAAATCCTAGAGGAGAAGCTGATACTCAGAAGGAGATTGGGGCGAAGATTTACATTTCAATGGAGCACAAAACCTGGAGCTTACAGGCAAAACAGTCCTGCGATGGCTGTGGTATGAGAAGGTGAAGGTCCCTGTGCTGGTCCAACCCAGGTTCATACTAGAATCCTATTCAAAAAACAGGAGGGCAAATTCACTGAAGTTCCCCATCTGTGCTGACAGAACTGTTTCTCACTTTACCTGCTATAATTTCTGCCACACAAAGCAGACTGATACAGGTAAACACTCGGATGTGGCATCTTGAAGGGTTAGAAATGTTTTGGGAGTAGTTTAATACCCTAATCACCTGTAAATCTGATTCAATGCACAATAAAACTGTGGAACTTAAAACGAACGAGTTTCAACAACAAAAAAAATCTAATGAGATCGACAGGAGTTTAGATCACCTGTAGTGTTAAGACATTTAAAGACACTTAATGGACATTTATCCGTCAGTTCAGGCTTGATATTGCACCAGTTCAGGCTTGATATTGCTTCTCAACAGTTTTGCTGATTTTCAGCGGAATTCTTTCCACCTCATATAGGGAAGATTGTTGTTGTTGTGACAGGTACACGGATTCGGACAGGATACCTCATGATGGAATAAGCGTTCTGGATATTCTTCCTGTACTTGCAAGCTGTTTGCATGACTCACTAGATTTATTCATAAATGGTGTTTTAACTAACTTACAGTACCAGTCAAAAGTTTGGACACAGCAGGCCGCTTACAATGGAGAGTGATAGTGTTGCATCACATGACCTGACCACCTGACCTAAACCGGTTTATGAGGAGTTTGACCAGAGAGTGAAGGAAAAGTGTTGACTAAGAGCTCAGAATATGTGGGATCTCCTTCAGGACAGCTGGAGAAGCATCCAAGGTGGCCACCTTATGAAACTGGCATAAAGGAGACAGTAGGGTCAGCCATGCATTTACATTTATTTTTATTTAGCAGATGCTTTTCAGTGCAGCTAGGTTGAGCTTCCAGTCAATGCCTAGGTACAGGTGTAAGCAATGTTATTTTATTTTGATCAATGGACATGCTTTTTAAAATAAAGCTCTGCAAAGGCACATATTTGTGAATGTCTGTTTTGTGTTTCCAAGTTATGACTTGAAATTTCTTGGAATGTCAAACGTAGTCTCAAATGATCAAATGCAAATCTTTTGGATATTATAAGATTTTGTCTTGCAAAAACATTTCATACCACTTTACTGAGAATAATTTTTTCATGTTGCAAGATATGCAAGGAGACTTTAGGCATGATAACATACGATCATTCCTCTGGACGGTAAAATGTTAAGGCCCAAAGGAATTGTCAAAATAAAATTAAATTACAAAATGCACTCATTATAAATGCATGTCACACGTATTAAAATTGCCGAAGGAAAGGTACAACACATGCCCACAATTCTGCTAAACGGTGTTCATATTAACACATCCAATTCATTTGTAATGGATCCTTGAAATGGATCCTTGTAATGGATCCTTGTAATATACCCCGGTATGTACTCTTCTGATCCAGCCTTGATTATTTTACTTTAGTATAATTAACTGTTTTATCAAACAAAATGTGTTTCTTAAAGAAGGTGTTTTGATTATCCTAATCTGTGGACTACGTATGAAATTTAAAATCTGTTTAAGATAATTTTGGCACAACTATCATTCCAGTTTACAAACAAATGATAGCAACCACCTAGTTCTGTACGATATACCAGTTCATCCAGTATATTGGTATTTATGTCCCGTACCGTATGAGTCTTTCATAACGCCACACAGTACCATTGTTGAAACAATATCTGTAACTCGTCAGAAAATTAGGCCTATATAATACTGTTCGCTGCTAGAAGCACTATGGATTAGACAGGACCCCTGTTATCTATGCGCACCTTTACTAACAGTCATAACATAATCTCAAATATTATCAGTTTACAGTAATCGTTAAAATCTGCCGGTTAAGCAAATATTGTTACCGAATTATATGTACAATAATAATCTAATAAAACATGTGGTTATACTATGAAGCTAAATGAAAAACCATCCATCCATCCATCCATCCATCATCTTCCGCTTATCCGGGGTCGGGTCGCGGGGGCAGTCTCAGACTTCCCTCTCCCCGGCCACTTCATCTCGCTCTTCTGGGGGGATCCCGAGGTGTTCCCAGGCCAGCCGGGAGACATAGTCTCTCCAGCGTGTCCTGGGTCTTCCCCGGGGTCTCCTCCCAGTGGGACATGCCCGGAACACCTCCCCAGGGAGGCGTCCCGGAGGCATCCGAATCAGATGCCCGAGCCACCTCATCTGGCTCCTCTCGATGCGGAGGAGCAGCGGCTCTATTCTGAGTCCCTCCTGAATGACCGAACTCTTCACCCTATCTCTAAGGGAGAGCCCAGCCACCCTGCGGAGGAAACTCATTTCAGCCGCTTGCACCCACGATCTCGTTCTTTCGGTCACTACCCATAGCTCATGACCATAGGTGAGGGTAGGAACGTAGATCGACTGGTAAATCGAGAGCTTCGCCTTTTGGCTCAGCTCTCTCTTCACCATGACAGACCGATGCAGCGCCCACATGACTGCTGACACCGCACCGATCCGCCTGTCGACCTCCCGCTCCATCGTTCCCCCACTTGTGAACAAGATCCTGAGATACTTAAACTCCTCCACTTGGGGGAGTACCCCATCCCCAACCCGGAGAGAGCATTCTACCCTTTTCCGGCTGAGAACCATGGTCTTGGATTTGAAGGTGCTGATTCTCATCCCAGCCGCTTCACACTCGGCTGCGAACTGCCCCAGTAAGAGCTGAAGGTCACGGTCCGATGAGGCCAACAGAACCACATCATCTGCAAACAGCAGAGACCTAATCCTGAGGTCACCGAACCGGACACCCTCAACGCCCTGGCTGCGCCTAGAAATTCTGTCCATTAAAGCTATGAACAGAATCGGTGACAAAGGGCAGCCCTGACTGAGTCCAACCCTCACCGGAAACAAGTCTGACTTATTGCCGCCCATGCGGACCAGGCTCTGGCACCGGTCATACAGGGACCGAACTACCCTTAAAAGGGGGCCCGGTACCCCATACTCCCGGAGCACTCCCCACAGGATTCCCCGAGGGAAACGGTCGAATGCCCTCTCCAAGTCCACAAAACACATGTATACTGGTTGGGCAAACTCCCATGAACCCTCCAAAACCCTGCTGATAGTATAGAGCTGGTCCACTGTTCCACGGCCAGGGCGAAAACCACACTGCTCCTCCTGAATCCGAGGTTCGACAATCCGGCGGACCCTCCTCTCCAGGACCCCCGAATAGACCTTACCAGGGAGGCTGAGGAGTGTGATCCCCCTATAGTTGGAGCACACCCTCCGGTCCCCTTTCTTAAAGAGGGGGACCACCACCCCGGTCTGCCAGTCCAGAGGCACTGCCCCCGATGTCCACGCGATGCCGCAGATGCGTGTCAGCCAGGACAGCCCCACAGCATCCAGAGTGAGGAACTCCGGGCGAATCTCATCCACCCCCGGGGCCCGGCCACCAAGGAGTTTTTTGACCACCTCAGTGACCTCCGCCCCAGAAATAGGCGAGTCCACCCCCAAGTCCCCACACTCTGCTTCCATATCGGAAGGCGTGTCGGTGGGATTGAGGAGGTCTTTGAAGTATTCCTTCCACCAACCCAAAACGTCCCGAGTTGAGGTCAGCAGCGCACCATCCCCACCATAAATAGTGTTGATGCTGCACCGGTTTCCCACCCGGAGCCGCCGGATGGTGGACCAGAATCTCCTCGAAGCCGTCCGGAAGTCGTTCTCCATGGCCTCACCAAACTCCTCCCACGCCCGAGTTTTTGCCTCAGCGACCGCCAAAGCCACATCCCGCTTGGCCTGCCGGTAGCCGTCAGCTGCATCTGGAGTCCCACAGGCCAAAAAGGCCCGATAGGACTCCTTCTTCAGCTTGACGGCATCCCTTACCACCGCTGTCCACCAGCGGGTTCAGGGATTGCCGCTGCGACAGGCACTGACCACCTTACGGCCGCAGCTCCGGTCAGCCGCCTCCACAATGCAGGCACAGAACATGGCCCATTCGGACTCAATGTCCCCCGCCTCCCCCGGGATATGGGAGAAGTTCTGCTGGAGGTAGGAGTTGAAACTCTCCCTGACAGGGGGTTCTGCCAGACGTTCCCAGCAGACCCTCACTATACGCTTGGGCCTGCCAGGCCTGGCCGGCTTCCTCCCCCACCAGCGGAGCCAACCCACCACCAGGTAGTGATCAGTTGACAGCTCCGCCCCTCTCCTCACCCGAGTGTCCAAGACATGCGGCCGCAAGTCCGACGACACGACTATAAAGTTGATCATCGAACTGCGGCCTAGGGTGTCCTGGTGCCAAATGCACATATGGACACCCTTATGCCTGAACATGGTGTTCATTATGGACAATCCGTGACGAGCACAGAAGTCCAACAACAAAACACCGCTCGGGTTCAGATCGGGGGGGCCGTTCCTCCCAATCACGCCCCTCCAGGTCTCACTGTCGTTGCCCATGTGAGCATTGAAGTCCCCCAGCAGAACAAGAGAGTCCCCAGGAGGAGCGCTCTCCAACACCCCTTCCAAGGACTCCAAAAAAGGGTGGGTATTCCGAACTGCTGTTTGGCGCATAAGCGCAAACAACAGTCAGGACCCGTTCCCCCACCTGAAGGCGAAGGGAGGCTACCCTCTCGTCTACTGCGGTAAACCCCAATGTACAGGTACCCAGCCTGGGGCAAATAAGTATGCCCACGCCCGGTCGGCGCCTCTCCCCGCGGGCAACTCCAGAGTGGAAAAGGGTCCACCCCCCCTCAAGGAGACTGGTTCCAGAGCCCAAGCCGTGCATCGAGGTGAGTCCGACTATATCTAGCCGGAACTTCACAACCTCGCGCACCAGCTCAGGCTCCTTCCCCATCAGAGAGGTGACATTCCATGTCCCTAGAGCTAGCTTCTGTAGCCGAGGATCGGACCGCCAAGGTCCCTGCCTTTGGCCGCCGCCCAGATCACATCGCACCCGACCCCTATGGCCCCTCCCATGGGTGGTGAGCCCATTGGAAGGGGGACCCACGTGCCTTGTTCGGGCTGTGCCCGACCAGGCCCCATGGGTGTAGGCCTGGCCACCAGGCGCTCGCCATCGAGCCCCACCCCCAGGCCTGGCTCCAGGGGGGGGGGTCCCGGTGACCCGCGTCCGGGCAAGGGAAGCTGTGAGTCCAAAATCGTATTCTTCATCAGGGGTCTTCTGAGCCGTACTTCGTCTGGTTCCTCAGCCAGGACCTGTTTGCCTTGGGTGACCCTACCAGGGGCATGGAGCCCCAGACAACACAGCTCCTGAGATCACAGGAACACGCAAACCCCTCCACCACGATAAGGTGTCGGCTCCAGGAGAGGGCTAAATGAAAAACAATTTTTATAATGTTTAATAAACACACACCTTTTAAAAAATTCGTAAACGTGTTTTATTGATGCAAATGCTTACAGCTAGCGATGAACTCGGGAAAAATAATACTGTGATATACCGTTAAACCTTCACAGTCCTAAAAAATATACACATTTTTGGCGATACCACACAGCATTACAACCACCTAAAGTGGAGTCCTTTGTAATGGAAAGAAATTTTTCCATCTATTATCATTTCCAATTGTAATGTACCTGCAACCTTACCGAACGTGAACTAAATTTCAAGTAATGATGGTGTCTCGTGACACTCGCCTATTGCTGTCTCAGTATCTTCGAGGTTCAGCATCAAACACAGAATTAATTCCATATGTATTCAGCAGCAGCCCATGTAAATAAGATAACAGATTTTTTTCTTTGTTTATTATTTCTGTATACAATTGCAATTTTCCTGGAGCAATCTGACTGGATATCAAACCAAAGGGTAATAAATTGATCCCCTTTGGATTTATTCTGAAAAGTTTGAAAATTAAGTCCATTTTGAGACAGTACATAACACCACAGGGAGGCCATAAATGCAGGGATGTTAGGAAAATTTTGTGGGCCTTAAAAAACTGAAACATAATTGTCTGGTCTGGGTCGGGGGCCCAATATGATATGCATATATGGGGCCCAAAACCTTAATTTAATATCCTGTGCGGCATTAAAGTACAAAACTGTGCAAAAGTCTTAGGCTACCAAAGAAAATTATTCTTAAATTATCTTTATGGAATTATGATTTTATGTGTTAGCCATTTCAAAACATCCCTCTTCATTCCATCCATTTTGTATACCCACTTGTCCTATACAGGGTCACAGGGGTCCGGAGTCAATCCATGTTTGCAGGATGGTTCAATACCTCAATAAGTTATTTAACTAACTTAAGTAGCCCTTTGGATACCATATTTTAAAATAGCACAGGCAATCAGTCCTTCCTGAATTAAAATGCTTATAACACCCAGACATCTCGCACAAACATGTTCTGTAGTCACAACTCAAACCAAACACAAACTGATTTCTAAAAGTTTTACCTACAACGATAAATAAACTCGAACTGTAAGCAAACTGGCGATCACAGACATAATAATGTGAATTTCCCTTGGCATTATTTCGGAGACTTCTGGTCCTGGTCAACCACGTTATTTTGAAAGCTCTACCCCTTGGCGTCAGTCATTTGAAATGTTGTCTGAATCGGTTCAGTGGCCACTTCGTTTGGTCAACTTTGCCCACGCCACCTGTAGTTTACCCAGTAAAATTTTAAACCATTTCAAAACAGATAAAAAAAAAACAGTGGCAAATAAATAAAACAGTGGAGGAAGGTGATTTTTAAAATAGGGCGAGGCCCACTGGACAGCTGGCAGCATGACAAAAAAAATGTCTTTTTTTCGTACTTTAGTAGGCCAGCAGCTTATAGGTAAATTCTGCTCTCCTTCATCAAAGCACTTTAGAATGAAATCAACATTAGCTGCAGAGTCTGCCATGTTGTTCTAAGCCTCTAGCACAGCTTGAACACACACAATGTTATTATAAAACTAACTACCAAACTAGTCTTTTAAAAAAGACTGAAATTGAAAATTAAACAAATGATCAAACTCAAAATGCAGTAGTAACTGCTTTACTTACAATATTTACAAATGCAAATGGATAAAAATGACATGTTGAATGACAAAATATCACTCTCGGTTTCAACGAAAGGCACTACTACATGCAATAGAAGGAATGAATATTGCGAGTCAATACTGTCGATGTTACATTGATGTTACTCGTAGTAAATCCTGTCTTGTGCAGAGAAGCCTGGCTTCCAAGCAGGTATAAAAGACTCCAAGTCTATCTGTCAATTAATGTTACCTAAGCAAAACCCATAGCTGTGTTTAAATGTAGCCTTAGAAGGGTGCAGCCCCTGAATTCGTACACAGTCTATGTATGGAGCTCACAGACTCCCAGACAAGCACGGCATCCAGGCGGCTTCTGATAACACATCAACGAAGCATACTGTCCAATAAGCTTCCATCTATTCTCCATTTAGACAAAGCATGCAAGAATATTCCATAGACTTTCATTGAAGCATGGCATTAATGGTTGCCTATTGGCTGTCTTTTCCTGGATTCAAAGGGACAATTATAATCAATGCGGTGGTTCAATTAGCCAGACAGATTGCACCTTTAATCACAAATAAAAAGAATATGCATTAATACATTGACTAATTCAATTCCTTTGCCAATTTTATGGGGGGAGCCGAGCTGCCTGTGTAGTCTTAGAGCAACTGCAGGTAAAATAAAAGCACAAAAAGTGCCTTATCTGTGTGTAAATGTAGTATGTTTTGTTAATTCCATTCCTGGCTTTGCATCCTTTGTTTTAAAGGTCATTCCAGGCAATTCCCAGTTATGTTATTCATGCAACCAAACAAGAAGTACACAGTCCGACTCACAGCCATATTGAAATGCTAGCAAATTTTATTAATATTTTTAGTTAAGTGGCTTTATGTCTGGATCATGTTTTTTAATTGGAAACTTGTGTACTACGATTATTAAGTCAGTTCTGGCTGGATTTTTTTATGGCATGATGGTTCTTATTGAAATTTTTGAAGTCTGGAAACCAGCAGCCATTCCGGAAACAGGTGGGGGCAGGATAGAGCTGGATGTGAAATTTAGCAGATACATGGAATGGCTGAGGTGCTCCTGAGGAGAGGGTCGGGAACCAAAGTGGTGTTGTTCTAGCCATCGAGCAAGACATCGGTAACTTTTTGGAGAACAGGAGAAACTCTTGTTCTCTTACAATGTGTTCTTGGTCGTGTATTGTATCCTAATGTTAAATTGTGGTTTTTCTAAGTAAATGTACACTGATTTCCCAAAGAAATAACTTTAAACATTTCCTTTGACTGCTTAAGACTTTTTGCATAGTGCTGATTATGACCCATGTATGAATCTCTTAAATGAAATGAAAATCTCTTAAATCTCTGTAGTGAAAAGCCTTTCAAGGCCCTGCTTTGATCAAATGTTGACCCACAATCCAACCCACAAACACAGATTTGATTGCTGCAGCCATAAAGTTCATGCTGGACTAAAAAGAGAAGTCTGACAGTTCAAAACTTTAGATGCTCACCTCAATAGAAAAGATTTCGCTCTGCATGTGCAGCGCTTGGAAAAATCAGAAAAACAGCCCAGTTCACTGAATCAAGTGTTTTGCAGTGATGGTTCAAAGTGAAGAGAGCTTTATCCTACAGCCTATCCTTCTGGCTTATAAGGGTTATACACAAAATATTATAAGGTTTAAGGTGTATGGTCGTTAGAATCTGGCATTCAGTGTCAATTTTTCACAACACATTACATTGGTAACTGAAGGACATTGTTGATCTTTTGCACTACATAGATATGCTGCACCAAGTTTTTAAGAAGTATTAGTTTTTCTTGTTGTTTAATAGAACTTTTCAACACCAATTTGCAAAGGATTATACTAGAACAGGGGTCTCCAACTCCGGTCCTGGAGAGCTACCGTCCAGCAGGTTTTCTATCCTACCTGGCTTCTGATGAGCCACACCTGTTCACAGGTAAATACCAGGAGGAGACCCCTGTACTAGAATAAAGGACAGCTACCTCATTCAGGTTTCACGGACCCCCAGTTTATGCATTGAATAACGTAATAGCAAAAACAGTTACACCTAGAAGCAGAAGAGTCACCATTCAAAATCCTAATAATATAGAATTAAGAGCCTCCTTATCAAATATCCACTCTAAAAGAGCATTTTACTGCTAATTGTGTTGAATCTATAAACCACTGAATGAGTGAACCTCTACTTCACTTATGAAAACTTTTGAGTGTATGCCATACAATGTAAATTATGCAAGTTTTATAAGTAATCTTTCCAGTTACCAACACAGACATTTTGGCAGTACCTCAATTTTATGTAGAAAAATGCATGCATTGGGTTTTGAATTGTACAGTGATTTTACTCAATATGGATACTTGAAAGTAACTACATCATTCACACTAATTATCTAGCACGGACAACATTATAAATACAATTCAGTGCATGATTTGCATGGTGATAGTCTGTTTACAGTAACATTATTTCATTAAGTATTTGTTAAGAACATTATTCCGCCATTAGCAGTTCATATTGTAAGTTTGACAGTATGCCAATAATGGATGTTAGCTTGAAGACTTAATTAATGTTATGTATTAGCTTTTGTGAGGCTGTAATACTAAGAGCAAATAAACTCGGGATTATATTTTGCTTGCATTCCCAATTTTGTAAATATTTTACTGCTTTGTTCCCGATTTAAAATTGAACTCTGCACCCCAATTTAAAAAAATCAACAGCTATAAAGGCGGCAGTATGAGCCGCAGGAGTCAGTCTATGGCAGCTGTAGACCTTCCTGTTTCTGCCATCTGCTTATATTCGAGCACAAGCCTCATTAATTATTCATGAGCGCCTCTCATTCTGTCTTACACCTATGACACTGAAGAGATGAACCTCAAATACGATGAATAAACGGCACCCTCTAAAGGCACAGCAGAAACAGAAGCTCCAGCATGTACGGACCTTTCACATTAAATCAGTGCCAGAACACAAGGGACAGGCCTCCAGAGAAAGACCCCACCTTGGTCAGGTGGACTCAGATTTTGTACCATAGACGTTCTTGGAGTCCAGGTGCAGGCGACAGAGGCTCTGGACACTGACTTTCCCATGCATGTTCCTCCACACTGCAATGCAGCTTCATCCACTGCCAGTACACCATCCTCTCTTTGTCAATCCCCCAATCCAATATGACAGTTCCTTTTAGGGCTACATGTTATTACAAAATGTCAACAATCATGACGTGATTTTTTTTTGTGATAAATACTGCAATAGTTATATAGCAAAAAAAAAAAATTCTAGAAAATAATTAAAAAAATAATTCTAGAACTTCTCACAGGCTGTATTGGCAGATGAGTTTCCATGTTTCCGTGACTTGCGAGGACAACCCTGTTGAAAAAAACCCGCTAAAAACCAGCTTCTGCTGGTATCGGGGTTTTTCTGGTCATGTCCCACCTCTCGCTGCTCTTTGATGGTTTAGCTGGGTGGGTCACCAGTTGGTCATGTTGATGTGGCTAGTTTATCAAGCTGGTCCAATTGACCAATTAAACCATCAAACCATCATGCGAAACCATATTTTAAGCTGGTCAACTGGAGAGCGCATACAGAACTCGTGCAAATCACATGCGTTAAACTTTATAATGTGTTTTTTTATACATGTACTAGATAATCTTGAAAATAAACAATCATTTAGTAATGTCCAGACATGTGTGGGAAAAAAACCTGATCTCAATCTAGCAGATCCTCACAATGGGAGAACTGCAGGTATGATGTGAGAGTTATGTTGATATCAATATATATATATATATATAAAATCCCTTAAATATAAAATCTTATATCTGACAGACTATTCTGTATAGAATAGTCATGGAAAATGAGAACCATACAAGTTTTCCTTTTGTAAAACAGCAAATAAGTTGTAGCATGTGTTTGATTAAATTTCTCTTAACATCACACATTCTGCAATGTGATTATCGTGCATGTGCACATCACAATGACACTGTCTTCTTTACTGTAATTCCTCACATATACCGCAGCCTGTTCAGTTAGCCTGTTTAGCTTTGTAGTTTCCAAAGATTTCATAGAAATCGACCAATCCGTTTTCATTATACCTGCTTTTCCAGGACAGATTAACTGCAGGATGGTGCCTAGATGCATGGTCTTCAGTGAACAGTGACCCTTCCCTTGGCTCAGTCTTGAGCTCTATCAGATCAGCTGCACCCATATACACGGAGCCCAGCACCTGCACGGCCTCAAGGTGCTGCGCAGACGTTCCTACTACAGCCCTAAAGGCATGTGATCAGGTTATTTAGAGTTAATGTGCGGTGAGTGTGCGCCCTGTGTGACTGAGTCCGCATGCAGAGCGTCCCCTGCCTGGTGGCACGCTACATGGAATGGGCTCCAGACTCAGTGTGATCTTCAACTGGCTATGCATTATGGATGGATGGATGGATGGATGGATGTACTAGGATCTCCCTAAATGCTGACAGTGACAGATGATGCCATCAAACCCCCAGCAATCTGGCACCCTTAATCACCTATTTAATGATGATTGCCGATTTCAGGCTTCCGGCATACAGTATAGCTCTAACCATTTGAATTAACCCGATTTGCAAATATTATGCAGATTCACTCTTGCATTAGTCAGATGTGTAAAACTGTAAGCAAGCCCGTTTGATAACTGGGGGGGGGGTTGTTTAAAATGCTGCCCAGCTCCCGAATGTTGATCTCCAGAAAGAACACGGTAAACAAACAGCATGAACTCAGAAATGAGCCCATAGTGTGAGGGGCTGCGTAAATGACTGCTTACTTATTAGAGCTTGAGCAAACTGCGGAAAAAAAAGCAAAAAATAAAAAAATTTAATATACATACATTTAAATAAAGATGTAGTTAATTATAGAACAAGAAAAGCAAACATTTTGATTGGATTGACGTGAGGTTTAACTTGTGATTAATCAGAGCCTCAGGCTCTTTGCACGCATTATCCTCATGTTACCAATTTACATATGAAATTACAGAGGCTCACCAACAAGAAACATTACAATTTCTATCACTGACCTGAGTATAAGCACAAGTGACGGTTTTTTTCAACCATATTTTTTGCCGCTGAATGTCTGTTTCCAAAATATTATTTCACGTAAAATAAAGAGCATGTGAAACACAAATCGGCTGCGCCGCATTAGGAGGCTGCGATCCTGCTCCCTTAACATCTGCATTCCTAACAAAAGGCCTTTGTCAGCTGTACGCACCAGCTAATAAGCTATGCGGGCATAAATCCCATTATGATATTGCTTTTACTGCAGGAGGAACAGCAAGGCTGCAGTTTCCGGAAAATCTTACTCAGCTACAATTAAGGGGCCGTTAGGAACTTCTCCCAGTCTTCCTGCCCCTCTGACGGCACAGGGCAGGATTTTCCCTCCGCCTGTTCATTATCGTCAATAAGTCAACTACACCCCCTCTCTCATCGGCACATTGGCCATGCTAGGCACGCTCCCCTTCTGCAGTGTAAACCAATTTCACTTCTCTGCTGCAAGATGCTATTGAGCAACGCCCTGGGACTACAAGTCAGTCTGAATGGGAATGATTTATGGGAAAGAGCGGAATCTCCGCGTCCGTTCGGAGCGCTCTGCAGTATAACATAAACTCATTTATATTCCATATTGCCGTGCTGCTGTACTTAATATTCTCCTCAGTCCTCGGTGTCTATCTTATGCTGAATTTCACGGCATTAAGGTAAATGTTGCCCAGAGGTCTCAAGACAAGAAAAACAATAACAACAAAAACAAACAAACTAATCACACCACATTACCTCAAAACATAAAAGGCAGGTATATGATGAAAACCTGCAGGTGGGTTTTAGTTACTGGGGAGAGTGTTTGTGGTGCATTTGCTCGGCCAGAAGTGTGTTTAACCTGATATTTTTAAACCTGTTACATGAACGAATCAATGAACCAATTAATCAATCAATCATTCAATCCATCCACCCATCTGCTATACCTATTCTGTCCTATTTGGGTCATGGGATTCCGGAGCCAATCCTGCAAACTACGGGAGCGAGGCAGAGAAAAATCCAGAATGGAGCTTCAACCCATCTCAGGGGGTTAAATGAATAATGAATTTAAATATCAGAATGTATTTTTAAGACTCAACAAAACTTGCAGCTATGTGTGCGCCTATATCTTAGTGATTGTGCGCTCATAGAGATTAACATCTTCACAATTCAGTTTTTCTGAAGCAGCCCTTTCGCCGTGTTTCTGTCTCGCTGCATCTGGCGTTCCTGTTCTGTTTTAGCTCTGCGTGGCTGCCCCGAATTCCTGTTGCTATGTAAACATTCCCCCTACATGACGGTGATACGCTCGCTCGCAGTTGCATGACATGCAGATGGTGAGATGCGGAGGGAAAACACTGAAGAGGCAGCGCTTGTCTCACGCCTTGCAACAGAAAAGAGAAAGTGATTTTGACCCAAATCTACATAGCAGCACGGCGGGCATGTTTCCATTTACATTATATTGTAGCGTATTCCCATGAATGCTGAGAACTGTGTACTGTAACTATCCTGTGCAGCACATGGATGGTCAGCTTTGTTTTGTCTGCAATGATCCCACAAGAGGACCTCCGAGAAATGAGAAGATGCTGCAGTTCTGGGTAAGGCCACTGTCAGCAGGCACCACCTGAACTTTAAAAGGGTGTCCGTCAGGACAGGGGTCTGTCAGCAGGCAGATCGATAAGCCCTTAGATGCTTTGTTTCGTTAAACATTCCCCATTCCATCAAAAGGTTTGAGGGATCTAGCCCTGCTTTACCGAGGAGGTCATATTAACCAAAACGCCTCCACCCTCCATCCCACAACTAGCACACAAGTAGCACTTTCATGCCAAATTGTCTAATTGGCTGCAAAAATCCTTTTGAGAGGAAAAAAAATGTTAGGTTAATAAGGCAAGGGCAGGATTGTGGAGAGAAGTGTACTAGGAAATTGCGCACCCTCCCGCTGAGCAGTGCCAGGGGACGTTGCAGACCCAGATGCGGTCCAGTGAAGAGAAGCAGGCCTGTTCGGAATTCCGGCACACGTGCAAAATGTAAGGATTACAATTCCCTTGACGAAATCGTCTCAGCTCTCAGGAGGGAAAGGTATGCTTCAACAACTCCAATGTGAAGAACGTTTCCAAAACGTAAAGGTGAAAGAGGCAGGTTTTCATTCGCGACAGATTCATGTAAATCACTGCGCTCATCCTGTTTCGGAGGGAGAAAGGAGCACAATTTGCCCACTCAGTCCAGCTGCTGGAAATTCTGCTCCACTTCTGTTTTAACAGCCCTGACCGGAGATTATTATAGCAAACCACAATGCTAGAACGCAAACTGAAAAGAATTACGCCTAAGAATTACACCTTATTATAGACTATAGATATAGATCATACATGTTAACTATTCCTCCACTGAAAGTTATAACGAAGATATTCTCCATTGCAGTAGGAAAAAACGATGTAACTCTCTCCGGATTCCCAATCAGCAACTCAATGTTACAACAGAAAAGTTTAATCAATGCTTGAGAAAAGAGTAAAAGAACAAAACAAGAAAAGTAACATTAAGGGGAGACTAAAGAATGTGACATTCCCGGTGTGCGAAAGGGAGTTATTGTCTTTCCTTGTTGCATTGCAAGGTCCATTGTGATCGAGCTCAGAGGACGCTTTTTTCCTTTTTCCCTCGGGAGGGGGGTAAGGAATGTGGAGAAACTCAGGTATCCACAGAGAAGATGCTGGTTTAAAGAAAGAAAAAAAAAATCTGCCTTTGATGTAAAAAATACCAGCTTGGGCTTTGTTGCTTTGATGGGAAAATGTCAGCAAAGAGCAAGCTAATTGTTGCTGTAATCTCCATGGAATGTCAGATAGCACATAGGCAAACACGCAGATTTTTTTGACAGAAGCCCGGGAAAAACTTGAGCTCTTACACAAATAGTCTGTGTTTTTGCAAATTTCTAAATGTTTCAGACTGCTGGTGGTTGTTACTTGCCTTGTCTTGTTGAAATTAAAAAAGGCCTTTTGAGACTTCTATGACATCACCATATTAAGGCCTCACAGGTCAGTAAGACCTGATATTAAAACATACAAACAATTTCAGGGTTTCGAAATGACACATTTTTTTTTGCTGAATGTTTGGTTAAGCTTTGTTTCTGTACCAGAAAGCTAATTTCATATTTTAATGTCCATATATTGGCCTAGTTTCACAGTTAAGTCTTTACGTTTAACTGTGAAGTTTTCAGTGCTTAAATATTACAGCACAGAATCAATGTCATTCTTCATGAATCTCTGTTAGATCTACTTAACGTTCAGCAAGCGCACAACCAGCACAACTGGAGAAAACCCTCCTTCACGCCTACTGTGGAAACATACATTTGGATTTAGCAAATGCTTTAACCACCTCCTTCCAGTGACATGATGACATCATGGAGTCCATGTGCAAAAGTCACGTTGATGTCGCAGCGTGAGAATGTGTTACTCCATGCATTTCATATCCTGCGATATAATATCCTTTTGCTTATGCTTTTAAAAATGAGGACTAAATACACAGATGCCATTTGTGAAACATTTTCAAACCTTCCTTTTTCAGAGTAAAGCATTTGAACCGCTGTTGGACACAGTCCTCCATGCCGATAAGAACATGAAAAGAAAGAAAACGCACTCATCCTCATTTCGCTGCTGCACTTGGAACTAATTAAGCGTTATACCTGATAGTGTTGCATGCCTTACGCCTCACGTTTTTGCTAATTGGGAGCTGGGATGGAGCAAAAATGTGGACCGTCTGTGGGCCCCTGTGGACCGGATTAGAAAACACTGCCATTCATCAGGGGACTGGAATTAATATCGTAAAAGTGCCTTGTAATGATATGGAGTTATTTATATCAACTGCAATGCAAAGTGGAGACAGCCATACACACACTCACACTGAGCCTTCAAATTGCTGATACTGAAGGAAACACTTTGTCTTAACTATTTTTGGCCTTGTTCTGGGAGACAGGGGTAACAAAGCACACAAAATGTAACCATAGTTATAAATTTACAATATTGTAATCACGAAGTATCAGCATTCCCTTCTTCCCTCTCCATCATTTCAGAATTACCTTTGTTTACGCGTAATAGCAGTGTCCAAAAATAAAGTTGGGACTCACACTAAATATAAAAACATCACAGCACAAGCTCAAATATCATCGCACTTAATAACGTAATGGGCCAGCAAGGATTTCACAGTGCCGCTTCGCTGGGAGTTTGGCTCTGACTGAACAGATGTTTGCTTGCTGGTTTATCCAGATATGTGGCAGTAAAAGGATATCAAGTTTAAACAATGCGGAGCTATAAAATGAATTAAGCCATCAGAGTTAATTAAAAACATCATCGCACCTGTTGTGAAGAGAGGAAAACAAATCGAGAGATGAGCAAACAGAAGCAGCCGCCGCCCCGGGGAATGTGGTATAGGTGGGTAAGAGAGCAGGCGTGAGCGTTTGTCTCGCAGAGGAATCGCATCGCCTTGACATAAGGAGAGCTAAAAAGATGCCAGAGGAGCTGAGTGCAGACCCAGGCTGGACATCATTATCCGAGCACCGCTGGACGGGAGATTTTCCAGGAGCCACTTATTATAGATGAGTCAGACAGCAGTCTCTGTACTGGGGTGAGGCACGCTTCTGTGGGTCGAGCAGAGCATGGCGTTATTGCCTCATTCCAGACTAACACCGGGCCGCAAACTGGCCACGAGAGACCCGCCGAGTGCAAATCGCAAGCGGAATAAACAGCGTAAATATAAATAATGGAATAAATGCGTATCACAGGGAGCATTGCCGGTATCTCGAAGGCCACACCGAGAGAGCTCTCTGAAGCACTCCTGTAGAGAATATAACCGTGAGCACAAGCGAGGGTGCTGGTCCGTGAGAAAATGGATTGGCTTTTTTCTTGAATTGCTTGCACTGCTGTCATCGTTTGTTGGAGATAAAGAACACTGAAATATGAATCATTCCCGCGAATTCTCAGCGTAACGCCTATGGCGATCACATGCTTGATTCTATTGATTGAACACTACCGCCTGGAATTACATTACCTCCGTGAACATTATAAATATTGATACAGAATGAAGAACCAACAATGCTTTGAAATAATAAGGTGCCATATGTTATATTCATGTGGTTCTTGGGTATTCTGTACAGTTCATAGAATGCTGCGTGCGACTGGTGGACACTGCAATAAAACAAATATATATATATATATATATATATATATATATATATATATATATATATATATATATATATATATATATATATATATATATCCTTAGAAATGCAAAACAAACAGTTATTACCCAAGACAGATTGTTAGCTCTGCTTTACTTGCCCTGCTTATGAAGTCCTTGTGTGTCTTTAGTTTCCATTTTTGCAAATACTATAATTACTGCTCTTCTATTCTCAGTGGAGTTATATCCTAATAAACACCTTGTGAGGAGTGCAGAACACAGAGGAGCAGATTCGAATGAAGTGCTGCTGCCACCAACTGGTGGGTCCTGGAAATACAACATGGTCACCACAGGCATATGTTACTATGCATGTTTGCTTTATAAAATGTGCATGCTCATAGTCACAGTTTAACGCTTTGGTGAACCCCCCCCAGACGGGTTTAATTCTTATCTCTCTTTATTGCAGATCCCTTTGGAATGTATGAGCGCCAGACTGAAGTCAATATTTGTGTTCCTTCTTAGGACATTCAGAAAAAACACAAATGAGACATGAATGCTAACATTCTAATATTTAAGGAGTCAGTGTCAAGTAAAGTCAAGGAGACAGAGGAGGTTTGTGGAGATTAAACTGCAAATAGAAGGCAGTCGTAAGTGTTATATTTAAAAAATAACAGGGAGCAATAATGAAGAATGGTGAAACAGTTCTCCCATTCACTTGAAAAAGCTTAGCATGAGAATGAGTCAGGTAGAGCCTTCTGACTCATAAGTAGCATGTGGACCCCACGGAGTGGCCCCTCCTGATCACAGATTGCTGAGACACCCCCTCCCCCCACCACACACACACACACACACACACACACACAGAGGAAGTGCCCATCTGTCGACGGCTTCCGCCTCATATGACGCCGCTCTCATTGAAGATCACCTGTGCCAGCACACCGGATCGAAACGGACAGGGAAAGGGCCTTTAATGCTCAGCAGACTGTGGAAAACATTCCCTTTGTCTGGGGGGGGGTGTGTTCAGGGATGTTAGAGGTAATGGCCCGTCTGGATATTATATCTGCATGTGCAGGCAGCCTACATAATGCAGCTTCTCCAAAACAACTTCTGTATCAGGCAGGGGGTGTTTCCATGGCCGCAAGCCTGCCTGGCCGCTATCGTCTGAGCGCACACACACACACACACACACACACACAGTCAGTCACAGTCGTTAAATTAGAAAAATGTCCTAATGGCAGAGCTGTATTCTTGTGTCAGGTGGCTTCTCCCTTTGCAAACACAAAGGCTGCTCACAGCTCTTTCCTTGCTCATATCTCATGTCTTTACAAAGCCTGCTCATAAGCAGAACACTGTTCTCAGCCTGGCTGTGCTTCTCGGGTGCAAGAAACAAGTGGATTCCTGGAGGTTGTCTGGAATGATCTATATGGACTTCTCAAGCACACTGTCATGAATGTTTACTGCTCACGGCGACATCACTGTTCCCCCTTTTCACCCATGGACATTAAAAACACAGTATACACATTTTGGCTTCCTTTTGCTGCTACCACTGTGGAACAAACATCCGTAGGATCCGTTACAGCAACTGGCAAGAAAACAAGTCGCGACTCATCTTCACCTCATTTTTTATAGCGATCACTATCTTTCAATTGGAGCAAAAGTTGTAAATCATTAACGACGCACTCACACACACGCACACACCTACTCTGACTTACATTAATTACACCGCTTCATAATGAATAACAATTAAAGCATCATGATCCATTAATAAGCCATACATGCCGTTTTTCATTCAGCTAACCCAAATCCCCCTGCGCTACCTGGTGGGTGGAGCATTTACAGAAGACGTGTGAGTTACAGTCATTATGTTTAGCGATTATTAAGCCTGTTTTAATTAACCTCGCTCCTCAAGCTTATTTCAAGAGGAAGCAGAAGATTAGCTGCGGCAGAGCCCTCTGGGAGATTCTTACTACCGTCTTTCAGCTGTGTGGTAAGACTACTGCTGAACATCTCAGTCCATTGGGCCAGGGGCTTTGGACTAGTGACATTTTGAGGGCTACCTGGTCATTGAAATATATATATATATATATATATATATATATATATATATATATATATATATATATTAAATGATTACCTATACATGCTAGTAAAAAGAGCAATAAATACTTTAATAAAACAGGTTTTTTTCTGAGAAATTCCATCCTATTCAATCCTCCTATTATATATTGGGTATATATTTCAAATGATGTTGGATTGAATACCTTTGCCATCCATCCATCCATCCATCCATCCATCCATCCATCCATCCATCCACCACTTATGCAGGGCCAGGTCATGGGGGCAGCGGTCTAAGCAGCAATGCCCAGACCTGCCTACCCCCAGCCACCTCCTCCAGCTCCCAGGGAGGAATACCAAGGCGTTCCCAGGCCAGCAGAGAGATATAGTCCATCCAGTGTGGGTCTGCACCAGGGTCTCCTCCGAGTTGGACATGACCAAAACACCTCCCCAGGGAGTCATCCAGGAGGCACCCTACACAGATGCCTAAGTCACCTCAACTGGTTCCTTTCGATGTGGAGGAGCAGTGGATCTACTCTGAGCTCCTCCTCAATGTTCGAACTCTATTTCTAAGGCTGAGCCCAGTTTCCACCAAATCTTGAATACCTTTGCTTTCTTATAAAATCATTAACATCTCATTCTGGATCTTTTTAGAT
Source organism: Brienomyrus brachyistius (assembly GCF_023856365.1). Lineage (NCBI taxonomy): Eukaryota > Metazoa > Chordata > Actinopteri > Osteoglossiformes > Mormyridae > Brienomyrus > Brienomyrus brachyistius. The sequence goes on from NC_064545.1 coordinate 1,067,549, forward strand.
ACAAATGAAAATAATTGTACAGGACTCAATCTATGAATTTTTACAATACATTTTCTTTCAAAAGCTGCATTTTTTCCTGTTGATTCACACCCACTTTGAATTTAGCATCGTGTGGCACATGGTCTGCCTGCTTAGTACGATGTTGTGTATTAAAACTCCTTCTAGGGCTGCAATGATTCATATAGTAACTCAATTACAAAAAATCCTCAAAGCAAATTCTTTGCTTCGATGCGTCGTTTAATCCACGCGACTACATACTGCTCAGCGATCACCGTGTTTCACTCAGAGGATTATTACTGTCGCACAGTGTGCTTACGCTGCAGTACGTATAACACAGCAATATAAAAAACAGAGTACGACACTCCCGTAGGGACCCACGGCAGAGAAATTTCCGGCCAACTTCCGGGTAAAGGGGACGGTGAACAGTATTGACATTCACGGCACATTCATTTCCATTGCTTAAAAAGCACTTTAAGTGTCGTGTTGATAAGATAACAGATTTCTTTAAAAACACATTTTATACTTTACTTGTCAATGATATACTGAATATTATTTTGGTTTTTATACGTGTTCAGCATTTCCTGTTAATGTTTATCATAATTAGTAGTTATGGCTGAAGGTAGCAAGAAAGCATCTGGGCAAGGTCCCCTAATTAGGCAGGGCAGGGAACCACAGCCCCCATTCTCCATTGGGCAAATCCAGTCCTATCTGCATCACTCGAAATTTCAGACCAAACTTCAAGTTTGAGTGGACTTCACCAACAGTTTTACCAGGCATCTGTCATTACCATGGAAACCCAGTAGGGAAAATGCTTTTGAAGCAAGCAAGTGAAAATAGGAACTTCAATGGACAGCATACGCCTCACTGTAGACGACATCATTCATGGAATAGTCTCTACCTTGATACACAGCAAACTGCACACTATCCCCGGTCCTATTATCAGGCTCATAATTCAGTCTGCCTCCTGCTTCTTACAAGCCCTTGTTTAGTGCTTAGTGACTCTCCAGGGTCTGAAGAACAAGATTTTTTTTCAGTGAATACGACATAAGTGCTCTGGGAACTGCAAATGGAACCAGAGCAAAAACATTTCAATTTTTTACTCATGGATGCTGTCTTATTGCCATACTCCCATTACTTGCACCAGGAGATCTTAATATCCTTTGAAAACAGTGCCTGAAATGAATTGTATTTTTTAGTACCATAGTAAAAACCAAACTTTATTATAGTTTTAACCTAACCTAGCTTTATAACACGACAGTTATAGGGGCAAACATTATTAAAAACAATCATTTATGGACATAAAAAAAGTATTCTATTGATGAGCTCAATTTTTGAATATCCGTATTTTAAGCCAAATATTTACTGAACTGGCTGGACAACTACAACTGCAGGGAAGTAGTAACTGGGTCACCATACTTAAGAATACACGCCTTAACAGACCGTGCAGGAGATAAAGTGACCTAGTTACCACAGTTACCACAGTGACCTTTTTTATAAAGGAACACAGGGAGGGAAGGAAAAACACAAGGAAACAGCACAAAAACACCATCTGTCTGATTTATGGGTCTTCAGAGACGCTCCAGCTTGTACTTACCGGCTCATCTGTTTAAGTGCATTTATGGGAAAACAGAATTCAGATTACAGCGCAACACGTCATCTGAGACTTACCTAAGAGCATACCTTTACGATAAGGTCATTTTTGCTCTATTTATAAGTCGTATACAGATACCCATGAAGATATACAATGTGGTAGGCAGACTCAGCATGATAGATTGCATTTTACTGGCAAAAAATATATATATATTCATTTTTATTTGTTTTATAGTAAATCAAAAGAGTGGTGTTCCACCACTGGACCTCAGCACTACCCATATGCCATTTCACGCTTGGTTATATGTGAATCAAGTTAAATCCGGGGAAATATTACTTAAGATTGCATTTGTCAGTTTTTACGCAATAACGTTTTAATTAGCTCATTGTGTTCTGCTCAAGACATCTGGATTCAAGACGACCATAAGCCAACAGCACAATGATAGTTACTGCACTGTTGTCACTGAACATTAAGGTCATTTAAGAATTACGAATGTCAAACTGTAAGGAAGTTTCCATGCATTAATAAAGCTACAAGAACAATAGTTAAGGATGAAATTAGGACATATTTTTCAGATAGCAAAATTGGCCATGATGAAACATGAAAAAGGAAATCAAGCCGCTCCTGTAGATCAGTAAGTAGAGTGTTGTGTTAACAATTCAAACATCACAGGTTTGAATCCCAGGGAGCATAAATTATAATCTGCCCCTCTACTGTAAGTTATGTTAGATAAATAAATGCAAAATGCTGCTGGGTTCTGAATGAACACCTATGAAACCATGTGAGGAACTGAGACTAGGAATCCTCTACAGCTACAGACCATGTGAATCACTCGAGCAAGGAATCACAGAAGTACATACAGTAACACCAAAGTGTGCTTTAGCCTCTAACCAAACTCTCAAATATGAAACACTGGTGGTCTCTTTTGTCCCAAATTTCAGATATTTCTGGATTCTTTATATTTAGTAGACAAAGCTGAATGACAAGCATAAAAGATTAAGTACAAAACAATTATTACAAAGACCACAGGTTATAATTTAAAAACAAAATTATCAATAATACAGATTTTTTAAATATCACACTTTAAATATCAGCACGATCAGTATGTCACTCCGTGTGTTTGAGGGACTCGATCCATAATTCAAGGACACTAAATATACTCCACATATATTAATTCACTAAACTACTTTCCCTAAATCAAATCACTCTTAGGAGCTAAAAGGAATCAAATTACCGTCATTATTTGAATCCAAAATAACTGTCACTGGTGAGTGTCAGTGATGTTTAACAGATTACCCAGAAGGCCAAAGGCACCGAGGCCCAATCCTGAACATCATTTCGAGAGAAGCATGACGGAAAGATCGCACCTGACCTGCTGCTTGGGCTGAACATAAACAATGGGATCAGACTCGAGGAGAAAACCATAATGACTTACAGTGCTCTCCCACCTTCTCTCCGTGTTCAGTTCCACAGCACAGTGAGTGAAGTGCCTTTGCTTTGTCAGCTCCGCATTAAATAATCATGACTACAGTATTGCAGGAAAAGGCATGTAGGTTAGCGTTAGCGGTCCTGCATGGACATCCAGAGATCAAATGTCAGTGATTGAAATGGCTCGCGCTTTATATGTAGCTATAGTAGGGATAGAGAAGGTGACACACTTGGAAGCACTGCAGCATCGCTCCTTCAAGGTTGTGGGTTCAAATCCCTCAATAAGACTATATGGCATCTTTAAATTGCCCATGGTATGTGTCTGGCCCCTGTGTCAGACTGGCATCCCATACAAGATGTATCTCTGGCTTGTGTGAACTGGACACTGCCTGCACAGCCACTAATCTGACAGAACAGCAGGGGACAATTCCAACCCTTTCTTGAGTAATAACATTATAGTTAAAAGCAACCAGCAATGGATACTTTTTATGAAATGGTTTAGTTAGTAGGGAATACAAAAATGGACGCTAATGACCAACAGAGAATAACGCAACTCAACTAGCATACAATATATGGCTGAAACTATGTGGATTTGAGGAATTGGCTAATTACGCCACATCCATTGCTGAGGTAGGTGCATAATTAAGCACACAGTCAAACAAACTTTAGCAGCAGAATGGGTGGTTGTACAGGAGAGGTTAGTGACTTTCCACTTGGCACCACCATAGGATGCCATCTTTCCAACAAGTCACTCTGCCACTTTTCTGCATTGCTAGGGCTGCCCTGGTCAGCTGCAAGTGAAGTAACTGTGAAGGACAAAAGATCTGGGAACTAGTTCAGTTATGAAGTGCTCAGCCACACAGAAGGGACCCAACCTGAATGGGAGTAAATCCCAACAGCACCACCTAATGGGAAGCCGTCCCCAAAGGCTAAAGGCTGTTATAGCAACAACCAACCAAGCTGGTGTCCATATACTTTAAATCATGTAGTGTGGGTATGCTGCAATTTTTCTGTGCAGAACATAGCAAGACAAAAGCTTTGTGAGAATACAAATCAGTTACAGTAATTATTACCCAATAAAATATTCTATTTAAAAAAGAGGATAGTGTAGTGTTGCCATTTCTGTTTCCATTCAAAATCTACCACACAACCAACATGACATCTCCTAATGGATTTGTGCCTCCAGAAAACTGAGCCAAGAACGACCTGCTTCAAATTGTGCTTTGCTTACTGTTTGAGCGAGGAAGAAAAATTGTTCCTGAGTGCGACAACCATGAATAAAGTATCCCATAATTCCAAGCTCCTGAGACCCATATAACAGAGAGCAGCGAAATTCAAATCAAACAGAAAAATGGTATGGAGAAACAAAGATACATACCGCTCCACCTCAAACAGGAAATTGCAGCTATTGGATGACTGGGATTTCACAGGCAGCTCAACATGGAAATAAGAAGGATGAGAGAGACCTCTGCTACATGTTAAGACTAGTAAGAGAGACTGATGACAAAAACAAGACCCACAAGTTTAGTACAGCGCTGTGAACTCTACTAGAACAAACTTTTATATTGTTCAGGATTGCATTTTACTGTAGCTGCATTCGAGAATTATCCATTATTCGCTTCTTATGCTGCACAGCAATGAAATTTCCTTATTTGCTGTGCACATCAATGTCTATTCCTAATGCATCACAGTCTATAGCAGGCGTTATTACCCCACCTAAAAAGTTTGCATTTGAAATATACTTCTGACACTTTTACATTACCAGGAGATTTTATAGGTCTAAATTTCAAAGAACTTTATAAAAAGTAAGATTAACATGCTCTCAAAATAGTATTTTACCTTACAGACAACCACGAATTCCTGCGTCCCTATCAGAGACTTTGTGGATAAAAATAATGATATAATAATATGTTGGCATAAAAGGGGTTCACCCTAGTCTGCCCTACAAAATCAGGTTTTAAAATCAATCTTGAAATGTAAAAGAAAAGATTCACACACAATAAGACAATGGAATACTGCGGTTGGTGTTCCAAGCATATGGCATGAGCGCCATCTGGCGGTGCTTATTATATAAGCATGACGATTACTTATTAGCATACGAAATTATGGCCACTCGGTAAGTAATACTCTGGCCTCATGCCTCCACATTTGGAAGTGGGAGTCCCTATCTTCTGTGTCGGTGGAGTTAAATCAGGCCGTCCAACGACATACAGTTTGGATTACTGGCGCCACTGCAATGTCCGTAGTGCATCATCGTTTATGTGGACTGTATCAGGGCTGCTAGCGCTCACGCATCTGGCGTGACACTCACGCTTTCTTTCTCGCTCACGAAAGAGATCTTACGCTAGATCTATATTATTCCATTATAAAACGAAAATCAGTTACATCAAAAGCGTTGGGGTAGTTTGAGAACCTTACAGACTATAAGCAAATAAAACTGTTACATACATGTAAATGTGTGTGCAGACTTGTCTCGAACTGAAATCTCACAAGTTGGTGACACTGCTGCATATGCCCAGCCTTGTGCCCAATACATACATAGGCCTCTCTCTCTCTCTCTCTCTCTCTCTCTATATATATATATATATATATATATATATATATACACACACACACACACACACACACACACACACACACACACACACACACACACCTGCGATGGGCTGGCCCCCCGTCCTGGGTTGTTCCCTGCCTCGTGCCCATTGCTTCCGGGATAGGCTCCGGACCCCCCGCGACCCAGTAGGATAAGCGGTTTGGAAAATGGATGGATGGATGGATGGAGATATATATATATATATATATATATATATATATATATATATATATATATATATATATATATATATAATTTTTGACTACAATTATTTTGAATGTCTTAAAATGAAAAAAAGTTAGCCAGTGCATTTGGGCGGAACCTTCGGTTAATTGCGGTATTTATTGGTATCGCGGGACGGGAGTGCTTGAAACTTCAATGGGAATTTATGTCCGGATAGCTTATAGTTAGGCTTTATAAAATAATTATTCACGTTGTTATTGACAGGTGGATCATTTCAGAAGCAATGGGTACAAAGTTAATTCTATATATATAGTTCTCCCTGAGGTATTACGCCCAGTACAGGAACAAAAGATTTACATATTTTACAGAATTTAATTATAGGACTGATCCGCCAACAGTGTACTAAACAATCGGATACTTACTTCAAGCTAAGTATGTTTTGCAACGAATCCAAGACTTAATATGCAAAGATTATTTTTTTTCTGCTGCTAGGCAAACGGACAAATCGGTGTCGGAGACAGAAGACCAAGTTATGCGAGTTGGGACAGACCCTCGAAGGCATGCTATGAAATCGCTTCATCTATCGGATTAATTACGACCCCATAAAATTAAATGAGACTACCGGAATGAGCCTACATTTGGAGTAAGTCTGCATCACCAGGAGACGGAATTCTCCTGGACCAGGTTCGTTTTGCCGTACAGCATGATTCAGGGTTTCCCTGCTGCTCTTGGTTTTGGAGTAATCTTCATTTAAAACAGGTTTGAAATATTTGGTGATTACGCTAACGCATTCATTTGATAAATTATTTTTTGTTAAATAGATAATAACGGGTCTGGTAACATGGTTTGTGTACTTAATATCAGTAACCTATGTATCCCTCCATCCATTTTCCAAACCGCTTATCCTACTGTGAAGCGGGGGGGGTTGGGGGTGCGGAGCCTATCCGGACACGAGGCAGGGAACAACCCAGGATGGGGGGCCAACCCATCGCACTTGGGGCTAACACATGCACTCATACGGGCAATTTAGTAACTCAAATTAGCCTCAGCATGTTTTGGACTGGGGGGGGAACTGGAGTACCCGGAGGAAGCCCCACAACGACATGGGGAGAACATGCAAACTCCGCACACATGTGACCCAGGCGTAGACTCGAACCTGGGTTCCAGAGGTGTGAGGCAACAGTGCTAACCACTGCACCACCATGCCGCCCCCAACCTATGTTAATTATTAATTAAATAATTAATAATGATTACTAGTTTGTTAAAAAAAAAAAAACGTGCTAATTTTTTTAATCACACAAATGCTATTCCATCATTTCAACGACTTAGTCTTGAAATCTTTTCAGATAGAGCAAATAATGCCTCGTGAAACTAACATACCCATAACAACGAACGGAAGTGCGTCACACCCCCCATGGACGATAATCTGCATCAAAGCCCCCTACATCCAGCAGTAACATTGAAAACATGGGGGTCCACAAAGCAGGATTCATATTTAGCAGCATTTAAGATAGCCTGGGCTAAATGGACTCTATTATCGTTCACTTACATTTATTCTAGACTACCTCAAATCCAACAAGTTATCCGACTAAGCAAGAAATCCAGCTCAGTGGATCACCCCCAGAACTACGTGGAGCATAGCTTGAACTTGAACAACGCCATGGATTTCATGGGTGCCTAGGTTATACAGCATAGTCAACTACTGAGTATTGTTTGACTGCAATTTAATGACCTAATGGTGATTTATTAACATTTCTAAATCATCACTATCGGGTGACATGTGTGTGTATGTCCCGTGATGGATTAGCTTCCCATCAAGTTTGTCCCGTCGCAAGACTTGGTTTACCATGGCAAGTTCTCCAGTTGGGCCTGCTGTGCTGTTCGAGTTAACAAGCTCCTATATTTGGCAATTACGGAGCCCCTAAGGGGACAAAGGAGGAGAAAAAAAAACGGCAGAAGAAAAAAATAAAAAGTCATGTTTTGCGTTATAGCCCAAAACTGCAAAACTGTTGTGACTTTGAACCGGAAATACAAGTAATCAGTCAGAGTAAGGAACATAACTGATAGGAAACCATGGAGCGTTTAATCGAACCTTGGTCTACAACAGGGGTCTCCAACTCCAGTCCTGGAGAGCTACTATCCAGTAGGTTCTTTCTCCTACCCGGCTTCTGATGAGCCACACCTGTTCCTGGTATTTGCCTGAGAGCAGGTGAGGTTTACCAGAAGCCATGTATGATAGAAAACCGACTGGATAGTAGCTCTCCAGGACCAAAGTTGGATACCCCTGGTCTACAATATAAGGACATTCAGTTTGTTCTCGGATCTAGGCGTGATGTTCACGTAAGTCTGAGGCAGATTGTATCACGATCAGCACACGGAAGCAGGCGAGGCGAGGCGAGGCGAGGCTACGGACAAAGGACTTTATTGCGGGCTAGTATACGGAACAACACGTTACGTTAATGACCGGACTGAGCAAACAAACTGAAACGCGGGCTAAATACATAGAACTAATGACAGAAACAAGAAACAGCTGGTGAACACGGGGAATCCACACGGGGTAGACGAGGGGGCGTGGCACACGGGAGGATCAGACGAGCTGGGCATGACATTACGAGGATTTAATGTGAAAGGGGACTATTCCGACTGAGAAACTACTCCGACTTGGATGGTGTAATTAGCTTTATTCGCGAGCAGCTTTTGCACTCTGGGCAGCTTCATGGTTATCGATGGATGTACACAAGTGGACTTTATGTGAGAAAAGAGGATGTCCATTTGATTTTAAAAGAGCTTGATCCAGCCGGAGTGCTTCTGGTACTCCTCTTGACCTAATGAATGTTTCTAGATCCCCCTCCATGGCAATGTACAGCACTAATATTATAAACACGAAACATTTTTTAGGCTTAAATCAACCTCGACAGATTAGCATTAATTAGTAATGTTACTGAAACTTTACCAAGGCTTGCTTTACAAATTACTAATTATGAATTAACCAATGAAATCGGACCACACTGAACTCTAAAGCTGTTTTTTTTTTTTTTTTTTTACCGTTAAATTAGATAAGCGAAGCGGGGATAAACCACATCATGCAAACAGCGGCTTTGGACGTTACACTTGAATGACCAAAAGTACGCTAATCACCTGATTTTATTGTTGCATTACTACTAAAAGTTGTTATATATCGCAAAAGTTTTGGGTTATAACGCAAAACATGACTTTTTTTTTCTTCTGCCGTTTTTTTCTCCTTTGTCCCCTTAAGGGCTCCGTAGGCAATGGATTCAATAATAATGTGAAAAGTATGGATTTTTTCCCCCTATAACTGCAGGATACCGGTGCTCTGTGAATGATCAGTAATTATTTAATTTGCATTTTTAAAAAATCAACAAATAATTAAATAATGAAAATTATCATTATATGACTCACAAAATTTCTGAATCTTTACAAATTCCACCTGAAGACACATGCCTAAGGACATATTCTTATGCTTTCAAGTTAGGCAAATCAGCTACTTTGTGTGACAGAGGCAACGTATTAATTGGGCATCAGCAGCAAACTTGTGACACAGTAGTCTTGACAGTTCAGCATCACAGACACCGAAAGAATTAATCGATCAGCAAATTACCTTTAGCCGCTTTCATTTGCTTCAGTGTTACCCACGACGTTTGAAAAACCGATATCCTCATAACGGACAGTGGGCAGTTCACAACCATTTTGCTTTCAAAGTGTATGTGCCACAGCAAGTAATATCAGTTCTCTCTTTATATATGCTTTTATACAAAGTTATTTCGCATCACCATACGCAGAATATATCTGCACCAAGGTGGCGGCTCAAGGCGGCTGCGCGGTACTTTTGCAGTTCTCCGAGAGCGCTCCTAGTGGTCAGGCGCCTTTATGGATCCGATTCGAGGACGCTGATTGGCTAATTTCATGTTGCTATGGGCATTTGTTGTGTCATTGTCTTCAAAGCTTTATGGTAGAGCCCAGGAAGTGAGAGGGCGACGAACACAAAGCCGATTTTACCCCAAACATAATGGTTTTTAAATATATATTACGTGATTATGCATTTTCAACACACACAGACTTAAGTAATAAATTATATAAAAATGTATTTTTTAGAAAGAAAAAAAATCCATGGAGGGCGGCGCCCTAGTGCCCTCTTGACCAGCCGCCATATGCAATCCTCAAGGTAATCGCTTTGTAATTGTGTACTTTGTTTATTACATTGAACTACAGTTGTGGTAGCTTTCATTCTTGGCCCCTTCCGAGGGTGTGCTCAATGGTATTTTCAGTTGTCTTCAGGACAGCTTCTTCTCAGCTTATAATGTATGTGATCTCTGCTGGAGTGGAGAAAACAGTGGGAGTATGAACAAAATAGTACAACAGCTCTGACTTCAGACTCTGGTTAAAATTAGGCAATGTGTTTGTCATTGTTTGAGGGACCAGTAGAGCAAATTTTCAAAACTGACTCAGTCCATGGGATTCATTTAATACAATTTCTGTGGACTTACAAAGTTTGGGAAATTTAAGTTCCATGTTGGATTGTATGAGGAATGAGTGAGCTTTGGTTCCTAATACTGTAACATGATGAGGTAGCCTGGCATTAGGTCATTGCCGATCTCATCTCAAAAACAACAAGAAAAGGATAGTTTTGGAAATTTGCTCTTTATAGATGTTGGGCAGAATTGCCCATTCCTGGACCTTCATTCTTCAAAGTGAAATTTTAACAGACTAACTCAATTTCAGCCAGAGAACAAATCCTGAGAGGTCAACAATAAAATAAAAATTTTGTAGGTCACTCTTCATTTAGAAGTTGAATTAAGCTGAAATGAAACGTTATAAAACCCATTAATAAAAATTTTCACCAAGTAATAGTTATATTACAGTCTAAGATACTGGAGAATTGCATTCAACAAATGATATTTTTGTCTAAAGAAAAAGTCAGCCAAATAAGTTCAGCTTATTTATATAATGTAAATCGAATTAAAATGATGGGGAAAAAATAGCTCCCACTAATAGTCAAAATATTCAGTCACGTACATTCACTGAACGATGTACTATAACAGTATGAGCAAAACGGACAAAACCCATCTCACCTCATGGAAAGAAATACTGGACATTAATCCCTGATCAGCTGTCAACTGAAACTCCCTTTGTGTCGTCGTCCCCCTCGGACATAACAGTGACGACCTCTTCGGACTCCTTGCACTGCTCATCACACTTCTTCTGTTTCTCTTCTGGCTCCTTGGAGGGATCCACCACTATGGTACCTTTGCTTGTGCTGCATCCCATGTTGTTCACCAGCGATTGTCTTCTATCCTGTACAGTCCAGTTCCACAGAAGAGCTGCGGCTCCAAGATATGGGGACTGGTGGGTTAACCTTTACCTAAATACTCTTGGCTATTGTTGTGGCAGCACAGTCAAGGTTTCTATAACAACCTATTAAAACTTTCTATTGCTTTCAATGCAAATGTGGTGCTTTAGAGCTCTTAAGTTTCAGTTTACATTTGTTACCAGCTATGCCCTATTGTAATCAGTTTGCTAAGCAACACTTGGATGAGTTTTAACTTTTTGGTTCGTCACGGTGTGCTTTCAGCTATAGTTTTGACGTCTGTTTAACAAGGAAACAATGGTGACAGGTATAATCATTTGGAATGCTGTAATACGGTATGTACAGTACATAGGTATCCCAACAATTCAGTTATTTTGCTATTACTATTATTTACGTCCATGAGTTTAGAAATGTGCTCATTCTACATAAATACCAAAAGTATCATTCAAGCCAGTTAAAATTAAAACTATAATGGGTTTGTAAAAAAGGTTTGTTAAATAATTTGAAACGTGCCTTACAGAATTTTACCATCTTGTTTGGAAATATTTTGTCTGTTGCTACTGGGTTCATGGCACCTGTGAAAAGATCTGTTTTGTCTAAAAGACACCACTGTCTTTTAGATGGACTATCAGGAAGCTCGAGAGAAACACCAAAAATCTAAATATTTGCTACAGTACCCATGACCACACCTGTTCAAATTAGTCTTTTTTTTTTTTTAAACCAATCAGAAATACACAAATTCTTTTATACCATTATGTTTTTTTTTAAACAGAGAAATACAACACAAATGTATCCTAAAAATAAAAGCTATGAGCTATGTTAATTTCCAGGAGCGCTTACACCAGAGGGTCGCGACCCAAATTTGGGTCACGTATAGCAAGTTCTGAAAGGGTCACTAAACAGAGATGGACATGTAAGCATTTTAAAACCAGCCAGGTCCGATGCTAATCCACGATCAGATTTCCCAGCCCAGTCATAGAATTAATCTATATAAACGGGTCTTGGGTCTGCAAATGCTTAGTGCAAAACGAGTGACCACTCAATCAATCCAAGAACCCAAACTACAGATGCTTAAAAATTCACTGGAAATTCCAATCAATCAGATTTGTGCAATAGGCATCGATTGGCGTAAATTGCAGAGTGCACTGCTCACTTGATAGGAGTGTTAATTTAAATCTATACGTGATAAAGGTTCGCAACTGAGCTGGCATGGTAACATTGGGTCACAGTGCCAAAAAGTTGAGCACCACTGACATTCTGAACAGAACACACAACCATGTGAAGGTACTGTAGTACTCGTAACAACAGTGAGAGGGAGACAAAGCATAGTAACCCATATTTTAAGAAACAGTTTCAAAGACTTGCTCCAATCTTGCCACATGTGAATTAAAATATTCAGTTATTTCATATATCTTAGTATACTTAAATATTTGTGGCTTTGTTAGGCTTCTAGATCATTCCCATGAAGCAGTGGGAAAAGTGATACACAAAGAGCACAACTTACCAGTGTTAGCAATGACTTCATACTTTCTGCTCTTTACTTCCCACTCATTTGGCAATAAGCCAACGGAAGTCATCACAACACTCTTGAGATGAGAGCTGACATACTCCGCACGTTCTGAAGGGAAGAAATGCTAAACGTGCAGTGAAAAGCTAAGAAAACAAAACAAGCTTTCAGTTAGCATTTTTCTCTGCAGATGTGCAGTGTGTGTGGTCCCAGTCAGCAGCAGGCCTCAGTGGAACGTCGCTGTGCCTGAGTAGGGAACCAGCTCCAAGTCGTCATCAGTAAGGATGTGTGGGCCAGTAAGAGAGCAAGAGACTGCTGCTCCTCCCAGTTACGGGGGTATTTAAACTAATTAAAAACACTTTGGTGAAGAAGCAGCAGTAAAACTTACTAACTGCACCCCAACAGCTTAAAAATGCAATGAATGGTTTTTAAAAACACCAGACAAAAGTAATTGTATTTTACTCTGTATCAAAATGAAATTACTGTTGTGTGTGGCCAGTATGAAACATTATAATAGCAATATAAAAAAAAACAGCCAAATACAATTTACCAGCTGACTGTGGTCAAGGTAATGGACACATGTACACCTTTGAATAGGTCAAAGAGTTTAATAAAAATAATTTAACTTCCATTTCCTCTATAGAACTCCATACAAAGTAATTCAATAAATTACAAATGACTGAGAATGCATCTCCTGCACTACATAAAGAACTACTAAACTACACATATCACAGCCTTCATATACTGCAACTCTCCAAAAGAAAACTGGACTTGAAAGTAACCTTCAAGATATCAAGCTTGGAACAAAAAGTCTATATACATAACAAAAGCCACTGTAGCCTTCACACTAATCTTACGTCAACTCAAGTATTAGTGTCTATTTTTTCTTTTTTTTTTTGCTGCATATTGGTCATTTTTTTCCACTCTTATCATGACAGGTCTAAGACTGCTTTGTCCAGCACTTGCAATCTTCTATTTGAAAGAAGCATTTAAACTACCCAAATATTATCGTGCAGGAACTAAATTGTGGTAATAATTGTTGCCCCAAAGGGAAAGTCCAAAATTTCTCTTGCGTTGTACAGCACTTCTGAGAGCGCTGGGCTTGGTGTCCTACAAGTAGGTAATATGGGTTTTTTACCCAAGGGACGGGACAGCAGAGAGACGTCACAGGCGAGCAGGCCAGACATGCACCACTTTGCCTTATGAAGGCCGTGGGTGAGTGGGGTGGGGGGGACCCACATGGACCAGGTCAAACTAGTGGCTCTATGCTTGTGAGGTATATACTGCATAGCCGTCTCCAAATGGGCTTCAGCATACAGACTCTGGAAAAATAATAAAATAACCTTAATTGATAAGCTTGCTAAGGGCATTTCATGAGCCATGTCAGCAAAACTTTAATTAGCTCAAATAAAAGTGGTCTATTTTACTTAAAAATAATAAAATTCTAAAATTGCCCCTCAATACTGATATATACCCACCTTAAAATCCACGACGTGTCAGATCAACAAGTTTTTTCCCTTTTTTTAAAGCAGTGTACACAGCTTGTCATTACCAACAGGAAGGCCCCCCCATCACCAAAAGGTAACATCACGCACATAGAAACTTTACAGACAGACCACATATGCGACTCTCACGTTTAACAGCTGTGAGGGATGAGTCAGGTGACACACATAGTGTAAGGCAACGTGCAGACGTACCCACTACATTGTTCGTAAGGGCAATAATCAGCCAGAAGAGCTGCATGTATTTGTATATAACATAAATTAAAATTAAAAAATAAAAATCCAACACAATATACATACCTGGAACTTATATCTTAAGGTTAAGGCATAAATAAGTATTTAACACAGTGGTGGATTAACACATAATTCCTATAAAAATAAATGCACAGCTGGAAGGTGTTGGAAAAATATATTGAAGTATATCTATCCAGGGAGGAACAGGTACAAGGCATAGGCAGGAGCTCTGGTGGCACTGCAGAAGCAAGGCGAGCGGGAGAGGTGATGGTGGGACTCCAAGGCTCCAGAGCAGTCCGGCTCCAGGAAAGCCAGCTCACCTTAAACAGGGAACTGGCAAATGGATGCGGGTAAGCTGGGGGAACATGCTGACCGGCATCTACACGCCTGCTTCGTGCATGTTCTGCTGCACAACCAGAAACAAATACCGAAATCCAATTACCGTCATGTGCTTCTCCACCCCCCTCCCCCCCCGAAAGATGCCAGTTCTGACTAGTTGCCTGTCAGCTGTGGTTTCACACGGCGAACCCCCCCCCGCCATAGCACGTGTGACCCCCATGCACATAGAGCAGCGCACAAAAGGCACCAGACTGCTGACCCCTGACTTGAAATTTGGCAGTGTTTCCTTCTCAGGCTCTCAGACAGCAGGAAATGAAACCAATTATCTCTCCGGCAAACAGATTTTCGGTCGTTTTTTTTTTTTTTTTGGATAACAGAAATCCAATGTAGAAACAGCAGGACGACTGAGATGACCACACCAGCAGATAGCTATAGCGAAACACACAACGCAGTGCCCTCCGAGTCACACACTGCGAAATAAACTGCAAAGAACACTGCACCCATGACTCAGCTGAGGTTAGGGTCAGTGACAAGCTAACCACCTGCAACTCTGCTATGACGAATTCTTCAGAACGCAAAACAGGACCTGAAACAGGCAGCACAGCAAAATGGCAGCCAGACTCAATCAACTATTAGCAGGAGTGACATATAGCAGTCATCTGCTTCCTGTCCGGTCTCCTGACAGCCTCAGTGAAGGCCAATTCAAAGGCTGCTCTCTCTTACAGCCCTGGGAGGAGATGATTGCGCCAAAAAAAAATAACCTGGATGTTTGTGCAAATGCTAAAAGTGCAACTAAGTTTAAGACGACCCACTGCTGAAGGGTTTGCGGGTTTCTACAGTCGTCCCACAACGGCGCACTAATGCACAGTCCTCTTGAATGCTTCAGCACGCCTGGCGATCACACAGCCACAGACGGGGCGGAGCTCCACAGTGAGGCGAGAGGGGAGGAGGACAGAGGCTGGTTAGGGTCTCGGCTTCCTGTGGCTTTGCCACCACACAAAGGGACGTGTGAGGCAAACAGGATCTACAGCTTTTCAGACATCCATGAGCTGCCTAACTTATTGCTGATGCTCAGAAGACTTTGCTATTTACGAGGACATTCTAAAAAGTATTTACACAGTATTTACCCCCATATACATATATATGTACAGCTCATATTGAGAATTCATTTTCTCATTTAATAAAATGATTCTCAACATAATTAACAATACCTTTTTTGTCACTGAAATACAGCTTCACACATTTCAATTTAATAGCGTGCATGCAAATCCTCTCAAACAATATTGTACCTTTGAAGAAACACTGAAATCATTTCAGATGCCACACTGTTCCTTCAGCTGGTTTTTTCCTCATAACATACTATTAATTTCCATAATTTACAAAAAAAAAAAATCAGTGCATGAAAACCCATATATTACTCATATACTTAATTGTTAGGGGAGGCACTGAGCTCAGTCTCCGTCGCTGGAGTCTGAATCTTCAGATGACGGTGAGCTTCCGGACTCCGACGAGAAATCTGATTTTCCCAGTCGCTCCTCGCCACTTTTCTTCAGCTCTGAGGCCTGCTCTCGAAACCCCTTCACCTGATCCCCTTCTCTTACCCCCTGCCATCTTGCCTCAGGTGGAGTCTCCTTGGGAGGGATGACCGGGGAGGAGGGGACGCTGATGGAGTTTTGCTGCTGTCTCTCTAACAAGCCGGACTGCGCTACTGGGGACATGGGGAGATTAAGGCTCGGAGGGAGCAGCATCCCTGGGTACAGCATGCTGGACAGCAGCAGTGGGTTAAGCGCTAGCAAGGAGCTGCTGGCAGAGGTGGTGCTCGGCGTGGCCGCTGAGCTGCAGGGCTCCTGGTCCTGGCCCTTGGTCCTTTCGCCCTTGGGCTCGGGGGTGACAGGAGGGCCACCGGAGACCGAAGCGTCTCCATCGCCGTTCCCGCTTTCCTTCTTGCCATCCTCCGTGCCAGTCGTCACCTCCTGCGACTTCCCTAACAGGCTGCTCATGCCCAGAAGGTTCGAGAGCATCATGGGAAACATGGAAGCCAGGTTGCCGGTGTCGCCAGTTGCCGCCGCCAGGCCGCCCGGCAGACCCATGAGGCCGGCGCCTAGCTGCAGGGCCTGTAGGCTCTGGAGGTTCTGCTGCAGGGCTTGTAAGCTGGACAGGTCCATGCCAGGGAGCAGCCCGTTGGCCAGCAGGGGGTTCCCGGGCAGGGCAGGGGAGGCCTTGGCTGCCTTAGCCGCAGTGCTTTTGGGCCGCCTGCCACGGCGACTAACCTCCTCCGGAACTATGGGTCCGGTCAGGATGCGGTCAAACATGCTCTCTGGAAGGTAGCCCTGGGAAGAGCAGAACAGGGGCTTCAGTGAGGAGCAGGCTGGGAGAAGCTGGGAGAGGCAGGAGCACAGCAGCACAGAGGAACACTCACCGACTGCTTGACCAGATCGGCCCACTCTGGGGGCACTCCGTACTCGGGGTTCTCCTGGAGGAAGCGGCACAGGTCCTTCAGCGGAGGAGCCAGGGCACCACCCACCTGGGGAGGGGACAACACACAGAAGGTATGAAGCAGGGGTCGGGCGGAGGCAGAGGTCGGGGGGGGTCAGGGGGTGTTCCACCTTGCGTGCGTTCCTCCTGTTGATGATTTGCACACGCTCCTCCCCCGTCAAGCTATTGACATCCATCTTATTGGGATTGCGGCATCGATGCCGCTTCTGCTTTGGCCGGCCGTCCGGAAACTGCATGTTGGTGGCGCCCTGCAGGGGGAGCCATACGGGGCATAATCACACACCTCTCTGCATGCAAGATGCCTCATTTTTAGGACTCCTCTTCCAAAGCTACACCATGGCTAGTTTCATCTACGTGCCTACGGGGGCATGATGACCCCCAGAAGACAGGAGGGAGTGAAAGCAGGGGCACTCACAGGCAGGCAGGCCCCAGCGTCTGCCACGAAACCCGGGTGCGCCCTTAGCCACTGTTCCAACTCTTTCCTCTTGGGGGCGTCGTCACCCGTGAGACGGGTTCCGTCTTTGAGGTTGATAACGGGCACCCTCCCCTCAGGGTCTGTCGGCCCCTGCCTGTACCCCTGCGCGGGGGCCACGGCGGGACTGGCTGGGGCACTGCCGTACCAGCCAGTGGTTGCCTGGAGGAGAAGACAGCTGTGGTTACTGACCGAATTGCCCCCGCCGAGAGGCCCTCCCCGACTTAGACACACAATCAACATAAATACCTAAAAGAGGGTTCATATACTTTATGATTTCCATGATCGTTTCATGACTTCAAGCTAAATTGTCAAGAATCAATTCAAGAAAGTTCTTTTCCTGGGTGGAACAACAAAAAAACTAAGTAATGTGATCACTGCACGACAGCGTACCTGGTGTAGAGAAAGCAGCAGCTATGACTTTGCATTCATCCTTTGGATATGGATGTACCTTCCATTGCATATAATTTTACAGATGTTACTTTTCCCTCGTTTAGACACAAGATATTAAAAAAGTCGCATAGTTTACTTAATATTTGGTCTAATAATGATGAACTGGACACCCTGTTAACCAAAGTAGATTGTGTGTTCCAGCAAGAGACGGATAATTAGTCAATCATTCCTTACGTTTGCAATAACAAAAGAACAATTTCTGAGTTGTACAAGTTAGTGCTAAAAACAATTATGTGCGCTATTACACAGAGGGACTCTGTGACATAAGCACGATGTAGAAGTAAGAATGAAATATTAAGTTGAAGTATACTTAAAACGTTATCAAATGTGTGAAATTGAAATAGCACACGGCATTTAAAAAAAGAAAGATTATGCAGTAGCGCACTTTGCATATGAATACGGAAAAGATGATCCTTGGGTGTGACATCTGTTAGCACCGGTGTGGGATTATAAACTGTAAATGGCTTTATACCTTTATGTCTATTTTATATATTAAAATGTGTTCCTTCCAGCAACCACTGACACTGTCTCTCTCGCACTCACACGTCTATTTGTACACTGACTGATACTTGAACATGACATTCTGTATCTAAATATCTCTGTTAGCTTGGACTCATAACGGGGCAGTCATTGTCACAGCCAGCACAAAGTGATCATATGCAAAGTGCACGTAGGCCTCTCAGAACACCACGCACATGCATACGTGTTATACTTTTCCCACAGTCTGATATTTAGACTTCATACAGTCATAGCACTTAGCAATAGTTTTTTATTGTGCGTGTTAATTTCTTTTTTAGCGCCGCTCCTAAAATTGGGCAAAGTGAGACAGACAGGCACTCGGAGGGCCAGCTCCCTCACCTGCTCGTGGGACATAGGAGTCCTGCTCCTGTTCATGAACAGGACGCCCAATCCTTCCACATTCTTCCTCCTGCCGCGCCTCCTCTTCACTGCGGGCGGTGTGTCCGCCGCCATCCGCTCCCCTGGGAGGGCACAGAACAGCGTCACACGGACGTGTTTTGGCACGTGCCTCTGCTCCCGAGCCGCACACCGTTTACATTCGCCGGTGACACTCGCCCTAGGCGACGCCGCGTGGGTAAACATTTGGGTGACGTTAACCATGAAAGCAGAGCTCCAAGGCAGATGCTGACAGACCACAAGGCGGTTTGCTTTTGAACAAACTCCCCTCTACTGTAACGCATGGTATTACTACCTCTCTAAATGTCAAATAGCAACTTCCTGACTTCAGAGGGGACCGCAGATGAGTTCATGATATTCTTAATACGCTGAGCGGTCTGAGCAGGAACATGAAGGTTCTCCAGCAGAGGCTACCGCTAAAGCGCCTTTGAGGGACTCGAGGTACATTACTTTAATACAGTAAAACAATCTTAGTGGCTCTCCGTTCATCTGCTACTCCCAGTGGCCTTGCTCCTATAGTTTACACATACCTGGGCCAGTGCTGGGTAAAGGCTTGGTGAAATCAGACACGCTGGCATCAGCGGCAGCCTGCAGATCATGCAGACGGGCCAAGTACTGCTGCTGATTCGCAGCTCCTTCTTCTGCCTCCAGGGGGCGTTTCAAGAGCAAGCCCTGTTTCTGGAACGTCATCTTCAAGCTTCCCTCCTGCTGAATAACAACCTTACATCAAATCGGTGGCCGGCATGCACGCATAAACACAAACAGTGCAACGCTGGCTGATTCCTGTATATACATGCAGTTATATGTTTGTTCAGGCAGAGTCAGAAGAATTTTTTTTCCATACTATAAATTCTGTAAATCAGAGCAGGTGTAAGAGACCCAAATTAAATGCATGATGGTATATGATCTACAAGCAGAGCATTATGATCACAGCAAAAGCAATAGATCACGGAACCGAACTTACAGCACATTCTGCATTATCTGTCACCGTACGTCCACTATACTGACGATACAATTGCTGACATTTTTTTTTTAATGCCACGAAAAGCAGACACTGTTAGCTCAGGGATGGGCCACAGAAATTTAGAAAGCACCTCTTTATCCAGGACACCTTTAAAGTTTAGTGATGTTAAATATTAATACTGGAGAATTAAACGCAGTATCGAAAGCAGAGATCATACGGGTACGCAGAAGGCAGACATTCACACGGAAGAGAGAGACCATGCTGTGCACGTCACATTCAGGTCCTAATGAACAAAAAGTAAACATACGTCTTTGATTTTGACTGTAAACTCCTTTTCTGGTACATGCGTCTTCACCTTTGCCATCCGTGGGGAGGCCGAGCACTCCTCTCTAAGGCCTGCAGGCCCCGTGGGGCTATCCAGAAGCTTGGTGGTGTAAAACGATGACACCACACCCCCTTCAAATGCACGCCGGGCCGTGGGCCACCTCCCCTTCAGAACTGCCTGACAGATACTGTCCAGGCGGTTGATGACGACCCGGTCCTGCAAGGGGTGACGTGGTGCGATTTAGGGAAAACAGTTACAACAAACAGGTGTGTCGTTTCGTGTGTTTGAAGAGGGGTCTAGTCCATGTCTGCACGCTCACCTTTGGCCAGTAGGAGGCAGCCAGCATGAATCCTCCCTGGAAAGGATTGGAGGAGCTGGGCAGGATGCTCTCAGGGAGGCTGCCATCTTGCGTTTCTTCCTGTGTGGTGCTCAGCGACGCAACGCTGTCCTCATCAAAGCCTTTCATGGTCGGCCCCGGCAACGCTGGAAGCACACATCCCATATGTTTGACCCACTACAGACTATCGCTAAATCTGGCAAACAGCCCACGTGTCACAGGGCAGCATGCTGAAGACTAGCCTATGAGAATTACCAATACAGCATGTTAGCCTGAGCAGATGTCACCCAGACCAGGTAACCACCCCTCCTGCTTCCCAGAACTTACCAGCCTTCCTGTCCTCCTCTGCATCGCTTTCACCGTCCTCGGAGGACGACGAAGAACCCGAAGAGGAGGATGTGGAGCTGGAACCCGATCGTGAAGAGGACGAGGATGATGACGATGATGAAGAGGAGCGTGAAGATGAGCCGGATGAGGAAGAGGAGGCGTGGCGCCCCCGGGGACTCCGGGAGCTCGGCTTGCAGGTTTTCCTGTGCTTCTCAGCGCTCGACTCGGGTGTGAAGGCCTTGGTCTGCAATGCCTCGGCCTTTTGGAGGACGACCTCTCCCCCTGGGTTTGTGGGAGTCCGAGGAACCACCTTGGGACTCCAGGATGCGAGTGGCTCTTTCCTTTCTACATCCTCCACCTCAAAGATGAGCTCCTGTTTCAGCTCCATCTTGGGGCCTTCGTCCGGGGTGGCCGTAGTCTCAGGCTCCCGCAGTGGGCCGCTTGAAGGGGACCCAGCGAGCGAGGTCTGGCTCTGCAACTGCAGGAGCGGCGTGGCGATGCGGGACTGTGAGCCCCTGTGCTGGCTGTAACTGCTTTGGGCAGCTATGAACACGAGCTCGGGGTCACGCAGAATGTGGTAGTCCGTGCGGCTGACTCCATGTTTGGCTGCCCCTATCAGCAGGTCGCGGTCGTGGTGCCCTGGCTCCCACCACACGGGTAGGTCAGGGCCCGGCTGGCACAGTGCCAGGCGCTCGCCCAGCTGCGGGTGCCGTAGCACCTGCTCCCGGACCTTGCGCAGCAGTTCGATGCGGTATAGTGTGCGGGACGCCCGCTCCTCCGTGATGGGCTGAATGGAGATGGAGGGGTCAGCGGAATCTGGAGGAGAGGAGGGGGGATAACATGAAGGGGACCGCAAAGCAGATACGTGGAGAGCAACGGTGACCGCGGTAACACACACCATCCTCACGGGCGGGCAGGCGGCACACACGGCGGCACATGGCCGCGAAAGCCTGCAGGTACTTTTGCAGACTCTCGTCAGTCTTCTTGTGCAACCGCGCCATGGCGCGGAACTTGGTCCATTCGAAGCGGCCTGCCTCGGTGTCAAACACCACGCCAAAGGTGGACACCACACGGTAGAAGTCTGCCTCCTCGCGCCTGGTCCACCTGAAGAGGGGGTAGATTGCAGTGATTATAGGCGCATTCCCGCCCGCATGCTCCATTTGGAGAACGCTGGCTGCGACCGTGGCAGCTCACCGCTGCTGACGCTCGATTTTGGCAGCCATCTTGGGAGTCATAGTGTCGGCGAGGGGGGGTGGCGGCGTGCAGGTCGGGGCCAGGGAGGCCTGCTGAGTGCGGTGGATATGCAGGATCTGACGGCTTTTCGTATAGCGCTGGGAGGCGGTGATGAGGCGACGCAGCCGAGCAGTGAGAGCCGAGGACATGGGCCAGTACGCGATGCCTCCCTCTGTCGGCACTGGGCCGTCTGAGACAACACGGGTATCGCAGTTATCATCATGCTTTAAAAGATGCTACCGAGCATCAACATCAATACTAATCACAAAGCAGGGCAGTAGCTTATTGATGTCATCATCACTGTGTGACAGACTGACCCCCAGCAGCATCAGCGATGACCAGCTCTCCAGGGGAGGACACGTCATCCTGCAGAGAGCATAGGACCAGGGCTCAGCTAATCAGACTCACTTCAAGGCCCCTCTGTTGGTCGCACGCCGGACAGACTCCCACACACCACTTTTAGACCACAACCTCAGTTTGAAGATGAGCAAGTTTGAAAGTCACATTGATTTTAGGTGATGGTTGCCTGTCCCCTGGTCTCACCACCGTCTGTCTGACACTCACCTCCATGTCACCCTTCAGCAAGGCCGGCGCAGGCTTGTACTCTGGGTCATCCACATCCCTGCGGACACGTAGTGACCAGATAGTCTAGTTATGACGTTTGGCCAGCAGTTGCGATTCATGACTACCAAAAAGCATTCAATTATCTAGCCATTGGTGAAGCATTAAAAATGCATGAAAGATGCAGAGAGAGCAGGAGCACAGGCGGCCTCTGCATCATCAGTGCGCTCCGCTCGCTGCCTACCCATCCATGAAGTCATTGGCCCTCTGCTCAGCCGCGATGGCTTTCTCATCCGGCCGCCCCACCCGCTCCAGGAAGCAGAGCGCAGGATCCGCACGGATCGTGTTGTACTTCTCATAACCTGTGGGAGAGACACCTACGGTTAACAGCCTCTTCTCACCAGGGGATGCAAACCCTCAGAGTAGGCTGATGACAAGCTTTTGTTCCCCTCTCGCTCACCATGCTTGTAAACTCCAAGGAGGAGACACTTGTCCGCCTCCAGGTCCCACCAGAGAGTGGGAAGGTCGGAGTGGTCGGGCTCTGGAACCCGGATTTCAATCTCACTGGAGGAAAGACCATAAATCCAATGAGAACACATGCCAAGAACTACTCAAAAGACAGAAGGCACCTTGTATCCCCTCGGCAGGTCTCACCTGGAGCACACTCCATCCAGGACCTTCTGTGACCTGTCTCCAATGACTTCCTGTTTCAGGTAGTAGAGCATCCGGACCCGCAAGAGCACCCTGCAGGGGGACACGGGCGAGCGGTCACAGTGAACCGAGGGCTCGGAGAACACCCACGCAGCACCACCAAAACCCAAAGTCCACACACCCCCACAGTGGAAACATGGCTCCTGCCACCACCATTCTTACACACTTAATGGGGGGGTGTCTATGCCCCAGGATAAGGTCCCTGCTAATGCTAAATGACATTTGCACCGTCACACCCCGAGAGCACAAAGGGACAGACTGCGGAGAGCATTTATAGAACAGCTGATTTAAATAGGTGGGGAGAACAGGGGCAACAGAGAGATTTCAGGGAAACACTAGCAAGCGAGCGCCAGTCTGATCAGGTTTCTGCGGGTGACTCACTGCCGGGACCATTCAGCACGGCTTGCTGTGTGGGAAGAGGCAGTGGTGATGTGGCTGCGGGGCGGCAGTGGGGAGAGGCTCTGCTGTCATGCAGCCTCGGGGCCACACACACGCACACCAGCACGTTACTGCACGCTAGTGCGGGCCAGAGTCCTCGCACACAGCTTTCACGCAGCTCTGCCGCTGCAGCCCTGAGTCTCACCCCTGCTCTATATTCGGAGGTCGCACACAGCCTCATTCCGCTTCTATTTTGTGTGCATAAACACCCTCCTCCCTCCCTGCGCACACTGGCATGAGATTAGCAGCTGTTTCCTCAAGCTGTCCACCAATCAAAAACTGCCTGCAAGTGTTGGGGGGGAAGAAGGGGGGGGGGGTTCAGGGGAAGGGGGGGGGGTTCAGGGGAAGGAGGGGGGGGCGGTGGGCCGCTCCCATCTCACGCCAGCAACCGCCCCCACTGCCTCCAGCGACCTGTAGAACGGGTGACAGAGAGAGTGAGAGAGAGTGAGTGAGCGAGCGAGCGAGCGAGGGCGCGAGAGAGAGAGAAGCCACTGGAAATGTTTGCATGTCTACAGCCTTTGTCGAGACAGGGGCATGCTCAGATATTTTGGCTCATCTAGCTCATGCATCTCAGGGCTCCCAGAACAGAAAGGGGAAAAAAATGGACAGCAAATCTACACAGACAAATTCCAGCAGCGGGGGAAGGGCAGAGATCAGCGTGGCGTGCATGTGACCCACGGGCCGTCTGCCGGCTTCAGCAGAACCACCCTGCAGACAATAGGAACTTTGTGGAAGCCGTGTCCCCTTTATCCAAAAAAATGCAGCATAGACTGCTTTCAAAACTCATCGCTGTGCCTCTCGGCCCTGTACCGTAGAAAGCGATTACGCCAAGATACTTTTTCAAACCATAATTAACACTTCATCCGTTTAGCTACACCGCACTGCCCTTACTAATTGAATTATTTAACGCCATTGATTCTTTTTATGTGACAGCAATCAAATTAATGCGGAAACCCAGCTACAGCATGTTATTTATTGGGGATCCGTGGAGCCACCAAGCAAAAGCTTCAAACCGCCATGGAAACCGGGCATGAGCATGCGAGAGTTTCGTAGGCATCGGGAAGCGCTGATGTTTAAACGCCTCTTGACAAATTCTCAGAAAGACGCCAAAAAGCAGGGGCTCAGGAGGCGAGGAGGCACCAGCCCAGGCCGCCATCTCCATCTCACTTGTTGCAGTGGTGCTTCAGGTGCTTCTTGTAGCTGTCGTTCTGCAGGATGTGCTCGGGGTTGTGCTTCTGGATCCACTCGGCCTTGTGGATCTCGAAGGTGCTGGACTGGGCCTTCACCTTCTTGCCCTTCCTGCCCCGGGGAACCGGAGTTGACAGGCCTGAAAGGGCAGCATGCTTCGTAAGACGTGGCGTTTTCGTTTAATGCCGGTTCATTACAGAGAAGCTCTGCTTGAGCCCGGTGGAGAGGCGCCAGGTCAGGGTGGGGCACAGTGGGGCGGGGCAGGGAGGGGGCCTCACCTAGGTGGTTCTGCAGCTCCCGGGTGCGGCCGTCCTCAGAGGGGGCGATCAGGTCCCACATGAAGCTCTTGATCTTGTCATCGCCGCGGTAGTGCACCAGGCAGTAGGCCAGCAGCGCCCGGCAGATCACCTCCACGTCTCGCTCACTGAGCGGCCGCTTGAAACGCCCGTGCTGGAGGATATCCTTCCAGCGCCCCCACCTGGAGCAAGCGGGACACTTAAGAGCGTGGCCACAACCCCCAGTACGCCACTGCCTATACCTGAAACCTGACATCTCCTAGCAGTACCTCTCTCTCTCACACTCACACACATACTAATCCACAAGCAGTCACATTTAAGCCATTTTCCCTGGTCGTAATGGACA
This sequence comes from Brienomyrus brachyistius, assembly GCF_023856365.1. Lineage (NCBI taxonomy): Eukaryota > Metazoa > Chordata > Actinopteri > Osteoglossiformes > Mormyridae > Brienomyrus > Brienomyrus brachyistius. Next base: position 1,093,317 of record NC_064545.1, read on the forward strand.
CCCAAGCAGCTATGAACACCAAATAAATTACATCACACATTAATGTGTCTGAGACACTGGGTAATTTCTGTTTCTTGAACATCCCTGCTTGTACCTACTGTTTTCTTTTACCCAATTCAATTAACAAACACAGATAAAAAAAAAAAAACTTTACCTAAAGCGACCCAACACCTATGTGGTCAGAGTGAATGGGAACGGATACAAACATCTGCAAACACAGCTGGATACCAGCTAGTCAGCACAAGAGTGCATGTGACTCAGAGAGGGGGGCGCCAGCAGGTGGCAGGTCGAGTTTGGCAAGCTTCCCCCAAGCTCCACCAGGTGGCAGCAGAGCAGAGTGCAGGTAGGCTCACTCACCCATACACCAGCAGGTTTTTCTCCACGCGGAAGCACTCAGTACGGCCGTAGCTGCTGAGGCGGTCATAGGGACGCCGCAGCTTGGGCTTGTCATCCCGGTCGCTGTCCCCCTCCATCAGTTCCGCCGGCTCGCTCTTGGTGGTGCTGTAGGGCCGAGTCTGCTTCCGGACCCGCGGCGTGTCAATCACCAGGCTGTTCTGTTGCATAACGGCAGGGGCAGAGTGTCTCATCAGAGGACGGAAAACAAACAAAGGCCTGGCAACGATGAGAGGCCAGACGAGGCCGGACAGTGCCGCAGATAAGCGCGGGTATGGCTCGCTCACTCTGCCATCGATGCTGCTCAGATCTATCTCTGCCTTCTTTGCCCACTTGTCCCAGAAGTTGGGGTCATCTAAAGAGATATCGGTCCTGTTGCCAGAGGCTACAAAACTGGCCTGAGATGAAAGAAAAAGTATATTGTGAAAAAAAAAAGTACCAAAACGCTAACAGGCCGTGCATAAGAGAGTCAGTCTACTTCACCTTGGCAAACGTGGATCCGCGGCCCTCGGACTCAATGGTGATGGTCTTGGTCCTGCGCTGGAGAATCTGGTCGATATCCTCCTCACAGAACTTGGAGCCTTCATCCTCCTCTTCCATAAGGGCCCCATAGGCCCCTCGTTTCAGCAGGTCCTCGATCTCCTTCTTAGAGAGCTGCTGCTGGCTCTTTTGGAGGACATGGAACACGAGTAATGAAGCCTGTCCCTGGGGAATGAGACCCCCCTCCCCCCATCGCATCGTGCTTTGTCAGACTCCGAGACGGTGGATGACTTACTCCGACTGTGACATTCTCCCGGCCGCTCATGCTCTGCAGCACGGCCTTGTCCAGGCCCAGCTTCAGGCTGGCGCGGTCGAACATCTCACGCTCATAGGAGTTGCGGGTGATCAGCCGGTATACCTTCACTGCCTTGTTTTGGCCAATCCTGTGGCAGCGAGCCTGAGCCTGCCCACACAGAAACAAATCTGTCAGGCATCATTAACATCAGGCCCGGGCTGGGGCTACCAACCGAGGAACAAAAAACAGTATCACGCTGCTACAGGGTCAATCAGCCAATGACAAAAAGGTACAAGCAAGCAAAAGGAACATCAAATTTTTAAATTCTGGTGCAGTTGGTGGAGGTATTACTACTACCACCACCAACACAAAATTTAACACTCATTTGTACCTGGAGATCGTTCTGGGGGTTCCAGTCGGAGTCAAAGATGATGCAGGTGTCCGCAGCTGTCAGGTTGATGCCCAAGCCCCCCGCACGTGTGCACAGCAGGAACACGAAGCGGTCTGAATCGGGCTTGCAGAATCGATCGATGGCAGCCTGCCGCAGGTTTCCCCGGACCCGCCCATCTATCCGTTCATACAGGTACCTGCAGCAACCATCACACATGCCCACCATTAAGGAATCTTCAATGCATGGACACAAGGTCAACACCTACATCTGTCACAACATGACCACAGACGGATCCTCCCATTCTACGCAAGTTCACCATCTATATCTATGGTTACTTACCTCCTTTGGATGAGGTAGTCCTCCAGGATATCCAGGCACCGCACCATCTGGGAGAAGATGAGCACCTTGTGACCCCCTGCCTTCATCTTCGGCAGCAGCTTGTCCAGGAGGACCAGCTTCCCAGCCGACTGCACCATGGCCTGCAGGTGGAAGTCCATGGAAGCAGGACTGTAGACCTCCCGGAAGTCCTCCAAGATCTTCTCTTCAGCCCCTGCGACACAATCGAAGTTCACAATGAGAGGCAGATAAGAATGTACCAACAGCGACAGAACGGAAGCAGATGCAGAGTGCAAGGGCCAGTGAGAACACGCTTCAGGCAAACCCATAGCAGCGAGGGCAGCAGGTCCCACGGAACATCAGCGCCGCAGAGAAAGTGTGTCAGAGGGCGTTTGGGAGCCACCCGCAAGCCTCCCATCCGCCTGCCTCTCTGTCATAGCCACATGTGGCTACCGTGGTCCTCTCGGATGGTGTATGGGAGCTGGATGGGGACATTCCCAACCCAGCCGAGTGCACAGACTGACACGGCGGTAACCTGGGCGTCATCGCAAAAATGCGTTTAAATCCCGAGCGTATACTGCACCCAGAGGACAGCCTTGTCACCAGCCTTCTCAAAGCCCAAACACTCATGGCTGGGAATCATCGCAGCTGTGAAACAGCTCTCTCGGTTACGAAGCACAGCGAATCGGAAGAGAGCAGCACATTCCACACAAAAAAGGATTACAATCACTATTATAAACCAGTTTAGTGGTGCAAACACCATAACACGATTAAGTGTGATCAAGCGCTGGGCCGTTTTTAGGCAGATTACCCCTGGTAGTTTCATTCACCAAAGCGGCAGAATCTAGGCCAGTCAAGGTCAAGTGCAGACTGACCACGGATGGGTTAAATTTTTGCATTTTTAAACAACTAATCTCCCTAAGAGGCCAACTAGAGTTCCAGGCTCTCCACATCCATGGTGTTTTTCTGTCTGGTCACAGCGAGGGCAGCGCATCTCTAACCAAAAGTACACCAGACGCAAAGCTGGGAAGGACAAGCAACCTTTGAAATTCTACCTAGACAACGTGGTGTCAGCCAAGGTAAACGTCACTTCCACACATAAATAACCAATAACAATGTAACGTTCAAAAGGTACTGTATGGACTCAAGGCGTGGTCAGTTTTCCTGGGGCACAACTAGCAGACATGCTCATTACCTGTCATCAGGAGAAACGGCGATGACCTTCGCACGTCATTTACCTTTGATGAGGTATGGATGGTTACAGCACTTGCGGAGTTCCATCATGGTGTTGACCAGGTTAGGCACGTTAGTCTGGCTGGCACCCTTAGCCAAGAAGGAGAAGTTTTTCTCTAGGATGGCGCGGTAATACTTCTTCTGGATGTTTGTCAGCTCCACCTCAATAATGGTCTCCTCTTTGGGAGCCAGCTTCTTCTCGACGTCTTCTTTTAGACGTCTTAACATCATAGGCTTCAGAATGGCCTGGAGTTTCTGGACCTGTATAATGGATGGGGGGGGCAATCCAGCTGAAATTTCCTATAAAGGCTGAGTCAGCCATGAGTACTTACAGGACTAACTTTGGCATAATGCCCCAACTTAAGTCAAATAAAGATTGTATATAAACAAATGCCAATGGCAATAAAACGCCGATATTGCAAGATTACCCTCTGCAAGACATGGCAACTGCTTCGCACCTAATTTGCATTGCACTTAAACAGGAAGACAAGTCCTAGACAGCAAAAACAGTGGGGTACAGCTTGTATTTGTCTATCGGGGCTTTTGTAAGCACACAAGCTGTCCTCAAATTCTAAACCCCAAACATCAGCAATGTGCAATGATTTTTGCTTATTCAGCGCTGCCAAATGTCAGGCTGACCTCACACTAAATGACATCAGCACCAGTCTGCTTCTCCTTGGTTCTCATTATGTAGACCTCAGCACAGACCTCAGGCCAGCTAATGTCACATGTCAGCTTTAAGCCCCCATAACAGCTTGCATGTTTTACATCTTAATAAATGGTAATATTAAGTATGATGTTTATGAAACTCAACCAACGACAGGTTAGAAAGGGACCAGAGTCAGAATACATCAGTAAAAAAAAAAAACGTATTTGCCGAGAAACCTTGAAATTTAGAAATTAGAAGGCTATTCTAAGTTCTTGTATATCAATCCAGGCTTGTAAGAGTGTCAAGTGATCTGATAGAGAAGGAAGAGGATGATGAATGAGGGTGACATGGAACTTCCATTTCCCAAAGGAGACAGCTTCAAAAGACCACATCAAACAGCACCTACCTGTTCCTCTGTCTTCAGGTCCCCGAATTCCTGCATGAAGGTGGCCTCAGATGGGAAGCGCAAGGGCTCCAGGAAGTGCAGCAGGCTGAAGAGCTCTTCCACGGTGTTTTGAAGAGGCGTGCCAGTCAGGAGGACCTTGTGTTCCTGGAATGTAAGTCCGGGCACACAGCATAAGAACCCTGACTCCAACAGTCTGAGACATCACACACGTTCAAACTGTCACTCACTTTGAAAAAGCCCACAAATCTATTCTTGCACTACAAATCCCATCAGTGAGAAAGAGTTGCTACGCTGTGACTCACTGACAAACATGAGGTGACTAAAGGTTTTAATATGTCAGCAATGCCATCTTCTGCAAGACACAAACCAGACTCATGAGCTTGAAGCCCTCCAGCAGTTTGCAGTTCCTGTTCTTCAGCCGATGAGCTTCATCAATGATGACGCAGCGCCAGTCGATGGCATTAAGCTCTGGACATCCCCCAAGGATCATCTCGAAGGTGGTGATGATGGCCTGGAACTTATAGGCCCCCTGAATTAAGTGACCCTAAGGGAACATAGAGTAACACAAGCCATCAACACACATCGTCCATCTTGTTAACAGCCGCATGTTTGTATATTATGTGCCTCATGTTGTAAATTCTGCTAGAAAAAAAAATACAAATGCAGGATATGTTTAATATCACTCAAAGGGAAAGGATGATAAATGTTTAGATTTTGGCAGGATACAACCTAGCAAGGCTTTGCTGTTTAGTGGCAAGTTTTCATGTAACAACGAAAACTATGAAGACTGAATGGAGAGAAATTCTCCAACCTGTATATGAACCTGCAAGAAACCATCCTGGAATAAAGCTTTTCTTCTTGATACACGCAGACAGAATGGATGAAAGAAGCATATGTGGTCCCAGAGACAACCAGGCCTTACTCTGATGCAGCCGGATAGCACATTCCAATAATTTCCAGTTTCCAGAAGATGATATGTCTGAAGGTGCTGTGCCTGTAGCTATCAAACCATAGCACTTCCTACCACGCCTTACAGTAGGCTAGTGAAGTGTTTCAGAACCCAGACCCCAGGGACTCTAACAGATATTCTGTGTTCCTGGTTACTTGGTTCACGTGTGCTGGAAACTGGGAGAAAGCAAAAACGTGGACTGTCTGGGGTCCCCAAGGACTGGACTGAGAAGCACTGGCCTAGTGGATATTGACAACCACTGAAAGATTAGTAAGCTCCCGTGTACTGAAACTGCAGTGACAGACGCCAACAGTTCAGCACTCTGGTACCTGAGAGTCCTTGAAATACATCTCGTATTGCTGCAGCATCTGCCGGCTGACCATGCTGCCATGGTAGACGACGACGTTGAGTTGTGTCCAGGTGTGGAACTCGCGCTCCCAGTTGGCAATGGTGGAGAGTGGAGCGATGATTAAAAAGGGTCCTCGGATGCCAGTGTGGTAGATCTCCTCGAGAAACGTGATGGACTGGATGGTTTTGCCCAGGCCCATTTCATCAGCCAGGATACAGTTACGTCTGAAAGGGGAAGAACATTTATTACAGCCTTTTTTAAGGAGCAGGGAAAGTAGTAAACAGGTCAGTAGGGGTCCACTCTTGCTCACGGCAGGTGCTTTCTGTTCAACAGCTCTAAGACCCAGTTATATGCAGTGCTAGAACTAGTTCAATCATACACTGTCATTAAAAGGAAAAAAACGTTAAAAACAATCCCTAGAGACACATAGCCTCACCAGACCATATAACCCCACAGTCAGGAAGCATTGGCCCTACAGGAAAATCTCTTCCAATAATCAACATCCAGCCAATCACAGCTCATGAGCTGAAGAGGTCAGGACAGAATCTATTAAGAAATCACACTCCTCCCCCCCGGCCAGCATGACCTACATTAAAGGACAGGGCTGTTTAATTGAACTATTCAGTGCAAATGACCATGCACAGCCATTCCCATTCCATAACTCTGCAGCTAGGTTTTCTTGGCTGTGCTCCAGTTTGGAGACGGCAGAGTACTCAGACAGACACGCCCAAAGAATGCATATGTACACGCAAGCACGCACACATGCATATGTACACAAAACGTCGACAGAAAATACTGATAATTCTCCCCCTTCCCACTTAACACGGACAGGATAAATATTTTTAATAGTTGTTGGATTGTTGAGTAGGTTCAAGAGGGTATGTTTAGAAAATGAGATATCCAGCATGAACATCACACTACTTCTCAAAACTGGAATGAAAATCAGCCCCGAAGAACCAATTGAAGATATTTACATGCAAAAAAATGCATGTTTTAAAAACTAAAAAAAAAATTCACACATACTAATAAGGAACAAGTTTTACCACACCATATCGATCGTCTTCCCACCGAAAGATGACGCCCAGTTTGCGTTTTGGCATGAAAATGTGTACAAGCTGAAGTTTGTTAAACGTGCTCAGTACACGGGCGACTTTTTGTGCTCGATGCACGTTGAAGGACAGCAGTCAGATGAGAAGCAGCCTGGAACTCGAAAAGTTGCATGATTCATATGTGAGAAGCAGCGGCTCCAGCTTCTAGCCAGAGAGGCAGACTGGGAAGGAGCAGCTGAGGTTAACAGCCCCGATTGCACAAACACACCCCAGGCAGAGGCTTGGCCCACTGGGTGGGGCTTCACCACTGCTTCCTGCGTGTGAAAAGAGTGTGCTGCTGTCAGACACTTGTCACCGCAGTCACTGACCTGTTATACCAGTTGAAGAGGAGCCAGTTGACTCCCTCCAGCTGATAATCCCTGAGGCGGTTGCCGTTGCGATATTCCCTGGATTCCCCCCTCTTCTTCCACTGACTGGCCAGGGGCCGCTCCTGCGAAAGAGCAATGGGGTTAAGAAGCAACCCAGATGTGGGACAGGGGGATGGGGGCCATGAGAAAGGCGGGTGGGACTCACCATCCTCCGAGGATCCGGCTGGGCTGCCCGCAGCCGCTCAAACTCCTCGATCTTACTCTGGTCGACGTCCTGCTTCAGCTCCCAGGTGCTGTCCTCATAGGGTAGGGAGCACCACTTCACCAGGTAGTACACCACCATCTGCTGCCAAGACAGGCTGCCCGTCAGTGAGGGCGTCACGGGGCTCTCCATGTGGCCCTGCATTTCTTGCTGACTTCCTACTGCAATGCAAAGGTTACCTCGAAGGACCTAGCCATCCCAAAACCACACTACAAAACATAAATCACTGTATCGAAAACTAAATGATTTCATCAAGGATCATGAACCAGGCAGTGAAGACAAGCCGAAAAGGGCCCCCAAGCCTACTCTGATGTATAGAGATCAGCTGTGGAGCACCACCAAAAGATCAGTGCCAAATACCTCCTTGGTATCCTTGTCCTCACAGTAAGACACCTCCAGCACCCTGTCCACCTCGACATAATCAGGGTTAAATGGATCTTCTTCCATCTATGGGATAGGAGGAGAATGGAAAGTCATTTCCTGAGGGCTGAAATCGAAGACGAGGATGAACCTATCGGCGTTGCCTTACGTCTGCAAAGAGGAGTGCCCTCTGCGCCTGCTTAATCCGGAAACGCTTGATCTTCTGCTGGATCCTCTTGTCCTTCATTAGCTTCTGCTCTGTAGCCCACTCGCAGTGAAGATAGGAGCTGTCAGGGAAAGGGGGAGCGAGACCGATGCCTGCTCACATTCTGTCTGCTTCACGTACACTTGCACCAACAGGCAACCAGCGTTTCTTCCTACAGCACTGATCACTAACGAAAGACTGTCCACACACACACTGTGCCACAACTAACAACAACATATGGAAAAAAGTCTTACTAGTTTTTGTATTTGACAAAGAACTCCTCCACTTCTATCTCAACTCCAGGAGAAACCTACAGGACAAATTATAAAGTTTGTTAAAAAATTCAAAATGGTACAATAAAGATGCTTGAGCCTCTTACTTAAAAGTTGAACAACTGATCTAAAAGGAAATACCTCTGTTTTCACAAAACGAGATGACATGATTTTGTCAACGATGACACCATCTTCTTCGCTCAGGTTCGCCTGTTATAAATATTACAGCAAGTAAACATCTCAGCGAACGCTCCCCTCTATGTAGCATACGACTGCTTTGAAGAGGGGGAATAGGTTAGTGACACGCAAAATTGTACCACACCGTATCGATCGTCTCCCCACTTAAGGATGACACCTAGTCCATGTTTTGGCATGAAAAGCAGATTAGGACATAATGAGCGCCAATCAGCTCACCGCTAACATCTGTGCGGTAGGCTCTTTGACAGATGTGGCCGTCTTCTTGGCTTTGACGATCACCCGGCCCTCCTCGTCCGACGGCATGGACTCCCCATCCTCCGTGTACTTCTTGCGCTTTACCTGCCGGTTGGAGCGTCTCTTCTGGGGGGGAAAGCGAGAGGCTACCATTAGCGTTAGGCCTGGCGTGGAGTCAGGCTCAGCTGACCTTTACGGAATCTTTAATTAAGGACCGTTTGGTTATCCTGCTCAAGCCGAGCCTTCATGTTGTAACAAAAACAAACAGGACCCCAAGCGATTCTTTTGTATTGTCTGGCTTTTGGCTTCGCTCGTCTGTCACAATGCAGATTCCGGGTAACAGATAAGCCTTACATGCTTTGCTTAATCTGCAGTTTGATCCTAATTATTGTAATTAACTAGGCTAATGCTAAATGAGAGGTACATTGATAAAGACACAGTCACAGGCGCTGAAATCATTCATTTAAAAAAAAAAAGCGCCAACAAATGTCACAGGAGGCTAATTAGGGCCAATCATCATACAGAAGAAAATTTGTGCTAAGGTTGACTGATAGCTGGCGAGTGACACCTTCATGCACGTATTCGGTTGCCACCTTATCAGATTTTTTATTCCTACACAATACAAATTACTGGTTGTGGGAGATTCAATTAAACCAGGTACAAGAGTTGTTTTTTTTTTTAACAGGAATAACTGCATTTCTGCACATGTTGCTAATCAGAAATGAGGGCAGGGGTAAGTTGTATGCATTTACTGCCCTGCAATAACCGAGTGTAGCTGTTCATAGAAATACATAATCCCACTTGCTTCTCTAGGAACCATAGCAGTGGATTTTAGCCAAACGGATACAGCTGAAATGTCACACAGAGAACATCAAGCCAACTTCTTAACCTTTTCCTCATCAGTCAAAATGTGGCTTTGGACAAAAGCACCTGATACATAAGAGTAAATGTAAATGTCAAAATGTCAGAGGCCAGACAGAGCACCCCCTACAGGATGGCATCTCACCATGTCGTCGTCCTTAGAGGATCGCCGGAGAGGCGGCTCATCCTCTGTTGATGACTCTGATGAGTCATTCTTCCGCTTCTTCTTCTTGCCAAATTTGATTACTATTTTCCTGCGATATGAATGAAGGAGGAGAGGAAATTAGAGATGGGAAAATAATTACTTGCGTTTGCAGCTTTAACTCTTCACATCGAAATGAATGAGGAGGGCCTAGGAGAATTCTCAAGTTTCGATGGGAAGCGGGTGCTAACGCGCGGCACAGGCTAAAGTGTACAACAGACTGGGTGGGCACTCAAAGGAAAATCTGAACTGCTGTGACTTTCTACAACAAATTGACCATAAATGCATTACTGTTCGCATTTGCCAGCAGTGGTATTTTACATGTAGCTGAAGGCTTGCTGCAATAATCTGCGTTTAAGAAATGGAAATATACCAGATTCATTTTCTGAGAAGCAGGTTCAAGCTCATCAAGCTGAAAATTAGGCTGACTAGGGGCGCGTTAGTCACATGGTTTGAAGAACAAGAGTAAAAGGAGCAGAGCTAAGCACAAATACCAATTAACAATGAGAACTAGAGACTGATCGTACTGCCATGCACACAAAACCAAAATCAAAGATAGAGTAAAAAGTGGCCGTTATATTTAATAACCATAAAAAGTTAAAGCCAAACTGACTGAGGAAACGCACACAGATATCTTCCACATCCTTAGCCCAAAGGCCACCCTGATACCTTGCAGAAGCTGTCTTCAGCTCTCCTTTAGGAAAAGAAAACGCTCTTGCTGATGCACAAGGTTTCCATTCCAGATTCTGGAAGCGATACTTATAGCAGTTGGAGCAAAGAGCCAAAAGAGGGTGTATGCATGCATGCATGCTCTCTAATGGACAGACCCCCAGCCAGCAATAGCACATCATGTACCCGATCATCATTCTTTCATATGAATTTATAGCAGCTAGACCAATGGTTCTGAACCCGGTCCTTGAGTCACCCAGACGGTCCACATTTTTACTCCCACCCAGCTCACAGAAGCAAAAACATGGAATATTTGGTGGTGGGTAGGGAGGGAGCAAATACATGGACCGTCTGGGGGTCCCCAAGGACTGGGTTGGGAAACACTGAGGTAGAAAACAAGAAAAATCCTTATGTGAAAGATCACTGGATATGTGTTTGACTGACAATAAGGACACGTTATGACACCTATTCTTCAGCCTGTATCTAAAGATTAAGGGTCCAAAAGGCATGACAAGTGACGGAGGTGTGTCATGAGCAGACAGCACCACGTCCGGCATATCCAAAATGGGTCCGGCAACACCAGCAAAGTTTGAGCCTATGTGACGGGGCCATATCGAACAAGCAGGACAGGTCATTCCAATCAGAGTCACTGGACAGCAGCTTTAAGCCGGGAATTCCCCATCATGAGAAGACAGCAGCCCAAGTGCTCAGCCGTAGAAAACATCACCTGCTATTCCTGTGTAAATGCAATTATCCTGCCATTTTTGCTTGGTGTGATGCCACTAGACTGCATTACTATTTAGTATTATTTATCACAAGTAACACGTGCTTCGTGGGGGGGGGGGGGGGGGGGGGGGGGCAGGACGAATGGATGGATGGCAGTCCTTTTGCGAGCCCCAACAACATTGTCCGGCAAAGCTAATTATGTGGGCAGAGCAAGTTAAATCCTGCCTTGCTCAGCTGTTTGCAACTAAAACCTGGGCCATTTAAGTAATCATCTTGCATGCTGCTGGTGGAGCACACCACCACTCACGGCAGATGCAGTGGGAATTGGCTGTCCCTCGGACACCAAGACCATCCACTATGAGCGCTCAGCTTCAGAAAGGCAATGGACCAAACTTGGTCATTCCAAAGACTCTTTCACCTAATGTGATCAAAATGCAACGTCAAGCAAAGTAAACATTTTAAATAACCAGCTCATTCTTCCTGAAGACGATGAAATCAGCTCATTTTTCGCAAATGCAATCTTGTTTGAGTCAGGCGCCATATCAATCAATCTTACATTCAGAAAGTTGAAAAAGGCTGCGTTAGCCAGATGATGGTGATTTTGAATTTTAAGAACGTTGTCGCCGCGCATGCAGCTTACATTTCCAAGAAGCTTACAGTTCAAGCGGCACATGTCCGAGTGTCCTCTCTGAGGCAAAGCTGCAACATTAAGTAGGGATTACAGCTCAGAGCACGGACTCTAAAGTGACGCTCTAGGGAAGCTGTGGAACGTTCAGGGAGGACAAGGGCAGCCGAGAACTGGACATGAACACAATGGCCAGCTCCCCTGTCGGACTGAGCTTTACAGCCCACGATGACCCTTAAAGGAGATTTTACGGCAGCCCACCAAGGCATTACAATGGTAGAGCTCCTGATCACTGTAAAACGCTTCCTATCAGAGGCCAGTGCGATGCTCCAATGTAAACAAACAAAACAAGCTACCAGCAGCTGCTCAGGCGGCCCTGAACAACGTACCAAACCTGGATGGATTTTTCCACTGATATCCAACTGCAGAAGTCTAAGAATCTGTTTCGCCAATAAAACGAACGTCATGGAGCCAAGAGGCCTTGTGGAGATAACAGCCTTCTCTGTATGCCACGTCACCCATCCCCCCACCCACCGCTGGCCCCGTGCAGCCTCCACCGCAGCAGAGCAGCACAACCCCACAAGCTGTTCCCCAGTTCATGTGCACCACAGAGGGTTTCCCAGCACCATGTGATCAATGCGTCTGTCCCAGCTGATTTCGTTTGAAGCTGAGACAATAGCCCATTTTAATCAAAATTAACACAATTCACAATTAAATTCTCATCAGCTTTAATTCGCAGATTTAGAAAGTACTAGCGCACTCTGGGTACTTGTGACTGAATGAAACATGTTAATGTCGCAACACTGTTTAACCTCTTCCTCAGGTATTTACACATCGTAACCTAGCAATGCGAATAAGCTACCCTACCATTAAAACACAGCATTTAATAAAGGATGACAAGTTTAATGAACAAAAAAGAAAGCTGACAGCTAGCCAAACAAGTAGTTAAGCACACACAGAAACTCTGGCTCATACGCAAATCCAGTCAAGCAACAGCAGCACATCTTTAGTTAGCAGAAATTAAAGCAATTAAAAATGTATCACTCGTGTTAAAGCTATTTGGTTTTGACCAAAACAATTCACTGGGGCAAATATCACTCCAATAAAAACTTTCTTGTTGTGTCCACACCCGTGTCAGTCATATCACTATAATTCAAATTTTATATCACACACACAAAAACGTAATGGTAAGCAATTTGATTTTAAGCTAAATCACCCGGCAGGTTCAGCACAGAAAGCTACCTGTATTGCTCTGCTGTGACCCTAATCAACCCCTTTTCAAAAGGGGAATACAAGGCCACAGAGGAACACACACAGCTCTCTGCAGGAACATTGCAGTCACTGACATGCATGAAGGCTAGCAATGCTATTCGGTATACCAGACGTTCACCACCCCCACACGTGGTCTGTGCCTCAGACAACAGCACTCTCTCCTTCGCACGGTACTCTAGCCCTGTCACACCACCCACCCGGTGATCGGAAGCACGTCGTTTTGGATCTGCGCGGTTAACTGTACATTCGGTTAGGGCAGTGGTTCTCATCCTCAGCCCCACTGCCTGCCTGTTTTCCTGCTATCCCTGCCCCACATACAAGTCCCAGCAGTCTTTCAGCTTCTGATTGACTGAACACACCCGAGCCAGGTAATCAGTGTGTAGGGGAGGGATAACTGGAAAACAAGCAGGGCAGAGGGGCCGAGTTTGAGAACCACTGGGTTAGGGAATAACGGGGTTGCGACTGCAAGGCCGCCTTTCGCTGCACGTCTGAAATGACCTAGCTAACAGGCAGGAAGACGGCAGTGCAACACGCCCTGACGCTGTGCTCATTCCACTACTGTCACATAGACCACTGGTGCCTGAACGTTCACCACTGTGCTTTTCCATGGGCGCTAGTCAACAAAAAGCTAGTTTGCTTTTCAACCATTTCTGCAGGAGAAACAAAAACACTCAGAGCTGCAGCTAGTGGGTCAGTCTGTGTGCTTCGAACGCACAGCCACCGGCTGGGCGACAGAAGTGCAGGGTGAGGGGAAGGTTATTCAAAGCGTATTCATCGCTTCGGGAGAACATTTGCATAGCTGAGAGAGATCCATCAGCACATATTCTGCTCTGTGGGAAGACAGAAATCCTGACGTGGACTCTGCCGGGCTGGAAGGTCCTGGTGGAGAAGATGCGGACTCATGGCAGATGAGCTGGGGTGGGCACGTCCAGCACACAGGAGCTCTGGTCTGTTTCTGCTCTGAGGAGCTAAAACAGTTTCCCAGCTTAACGTTGTCCTCCACAGAGCTGCTCTGCAGCTCAAGGGCAGGACTCAGCTTTAAGACGGGATTAGCCGTCCCTGTCACATACCCCTCAGCATTTCCTCTTAAATTCCATAATGCTTGTGTTTTCGTTTCACACAATTACACACCAGGGCTGTTCACCGTGCAGGGCGCATGTAGAAAGGCGTGCCATGGTGAGGTGGCGGCAGCCCATTCCGGCAGCCACGTCATGCAAGACGCCCGCGTCTGCCGCTAAGTGCACTGGGGGATCACGCAAACCGGCGCGTGTCCAGGCAACATTAGCTTTTAATCCCCAGCAAACACGTCAGGCTGCTTTTTCTCTCCCCCGCAAGATAAGGCTGGGTGACAGCCCCAGACCAGACCTGTTCGGGCGCCTCCACGGAGCTGCACCCCCACCCCCACCCCCCACCCCGCGGTCATTTACCCTGCCATAAATAACCACATGCAGCTGTGTTTGAGCCGTCCTACTCCAAAGCCTCGGGGGCGGGGGTCTCGACGGCTCGTTACTGAGTTCCTCTGCTTCCGTTAGCCCTACAACTGCCTCTCCCCTCCCCCACAGACACCTCATTTATCAGCTGCTGTGAGGAGCCCCCAGCTCTGCCTAGCGGCGGGCAGGAAGAGCGGCAGCATGCTGTGAACACAAAGCATAGCAAGAAGAATGACTCCTCCTGAAGGGCTGCGGCCTCTGAAGCAGTGTGCAGGGCTGGGGCATGGCGAGGAGGGGAGGGGTGGAGCCATCCGGGGGCGTGGTAATACTCCACACAAAAAGGGAATGAATGAATGAATGAATGAATAAATAAATAAATAAAACTGCAAGTGGCACCCAGGCTTGGCCCCCCACCCAGAAAGCCATCCACACAGCATGGGTTGAACTAGATTACAGAGACTAGGGCTCACAGGGACTACACACACAAGTGCCTTTCTAGTGAAGTCAAAGGCCAAAGTGATAAGTCCGCATTTTGCTGGATGAAGAGGGCATTTCCAGGACATCTTCCAGCTGTAGTTCTTTTTTAGGTAGAGAAGGTGCCGGTGGGTGGGAAACAAAAGAACACTGTCTGGATCTGAAGCGCTGGGTGTAAGCAGGGTCTCGTGCATGACAGCCCCAGAATCCACCACCTCACACGCAGGCGACAAGGTGCCGTCAGTCTCAAAATACACCTCCCTCCCCCAGTCTCCCTCCCCCAGGCCTATGTCTCCAGACATCCAGGTCACAGTCAGCCTAGCAGGGGGAATCACGCACAGTGCTGACACCGGGTCATCCTCCCGGCGGTGCCGGCTTGGAGCCTGGCCACGGGCCACCAAATGACAGCTATCCTGGGGGGGGGGGGGGGTGGTACCCTGGCGGAAGTTCAAAATATTGCAAATACACAACTCCAAACATCCAGCCTGTCATGACTGGTAGTGATTATCCTACACATCACTTCAAAGGTGGAAGGAACGCACTAAAACAGACCAAACGAAACGAACACACACACACACACACACACACACACACTGCTGCTGCTGTTACTGATCTGCAAGAAAACATGGCATGCCATTAAGCTCGTAGGATGGTTGCCCAGCATAAGGGCCCATGCGATTTCTCACCGAAAATACACCAAGAGGCCACTCTCAGCATGCCAGGAGTCACAAAAAGGATTTCCGGGGTACGTTCCCAAATTAAACACAAACTGCAGCTCTCCGGGTGTCATTTTCAAAGGTTGGGTCTTTAAAAAGGTCCTCGGTGTCTTTGGCCAGCCACACGTCTAGGCATGCAACGCCTCGAAGGACTCAAACCACAATACCCAGCCTTCCAGCTCATATCTTCGGCACTGGATGTTCAGGCCCACCGCCCTGGGATCTGAATGCCAAGCCTTTCCCACGCGATGCCAGCAGTTAAAACGTCACACTCGTCTCACTCTTCCGTGCCCTAGTGTCAAACTCGCACATCATGGGCTGTCCTCAGGCAATCCGATGACGGCGAGCTTCCTTTCAGAAGCCTTCCAAAAATACACCCGGGAAAATTCACCATGCCCTAACCCTCCACATAGCCAGTGTGCGACAAGGAGAACAACAAGGCCCCGCTCCAGCAGAGGCTACGGCACTCATTCCCGCAGCCCAGATGCACGCAGATAAACAACATTATCCGGGTGAAACGGTGACTCACTGTTTACCCACAGTCTGCCTGGCAGGTGTACAGCTGACAGCAACTTTCAACAATATTCACGGTGCCGCCACAGAGGAGATCAGCGATAGATGGCTAACTGGCCTGCGTGACGTGCCCAAGTCCAAGGCCAAAGCCACAACACATCAAGGAGGATCATGGGACTGCAGTGGCGTGTACTGTTACCCAAAGGAAGCAGACTCTCCCTTTTAAGAGGGACGAGCACGACAGACAATCTGACCAACGCCTTGACTGGAGCCCCATCCATTTCTGCACATTTCACAGGCATTATTGAGGTGAGTTTTCTACGCCCTGAGAAACTTACACAGAGGGAAATAACCAAGCTAAAGAGAAGGCAAAAAGACAACCCATTAACGATGACATTCGTAATGCCATATTTTGACCATTGCAAAGTGATACCGCACTTACCCGACTTTGGCATCCTGCTTGCCTTTGGCCTTCGAGGGCTTCTCCCTGGGCCGCCTGCTGCTGCCATGGTCTGGCTGGTGCTCCAAGGTGCAGGGCAAGCTTTGGGGACTCATGACCCTGGGGAGGCCTTTCTGCCACCCCCTCTCCCTGGCTTTAGCGAGGGGCGCCGAAATGATCCTGTTAGCCTTTTCCTGCTTATCTTCCTGTGCCGCCTCCACCAGCTGTTTCCTCGGCACCCTCCTGTCTGTAGGGGGGCTCAGCAATGCAGACGAGGACAGAGAGGAGTTCTTCAGAGGGCTGAGGACCCGTGGGTGGTTGCTGGAACCATTAGTGTTCTTTCGAGGCTGAAAGTGGAGGAAGGAAAGAGGTTGGGGGGGGAGAGAGATACATTTATAAAAATTTCATCAGGCATTCGATTTTTCTCATTTTAAGTCTGGATACGTTTGCATCTGGAAACCACACCAACAGCACATCAGCACCCTGCCAGATGAAACAGGCAAAGGAAAGCGGACAACAGGTCAAGTAACCAACAACCTATGGCCTACTTATTGGTCCTCAAGTCATTTCACACTTTGCTTTTATGTCACTAACGAACATGAGAAGTCTAAAGCTAACATACGAGAGCAGTAGCTGAAGCATGTTAGATAGGGGGGCTTTAGTGTTTTATTACATATACATGTCTTCAAGTTTCCAATTTTAAAAGCACACAGTCTGGCAAAGGAGGACACCTGGTATGGACCAGATACAAGTACACAACCATGCCCATTCTGTAAGCAAAGAAAAAGTGCTCATGGGTAGGAGAGGGAAACCAATCTAGTAGCTATGACAGCTACACAAGCTTTTCATGAACACCACAGTGGCAGCAACCTAGGAAAAACTGGAGGAGACACTTTAAAAAGAGCAGGTCAGCAGCTGCCTCCTGTTGGTGCCAAGTTGATATAACAGGGAGGGTCACATACAGGCAGGGTCGACTTCCCATCCATACAGGAGTCCTCACGTTAGGGAACCAAACAAGGGCTCATGTGACAGGAGCAGGTGGCCCAAACAAGTCACCTACTGGGGCCTGGGGTGGCAGATACATGGGATAGAGCACAAGGAAAGGGGAGAGACTGCGGGCTGAATTTTACAGCTGGAAAGAGTTACACGGGAAACGTACAAGGACACGGCAGCCATGCAGTGATGGCAGCAGCACCAGTCAGTAGGACGAGGGGGGGAATCACTCACAGACCAGTTAAAGCCGCCCCACTCTCCAGGCTCCTTTAGCAGCTCACTTACCCTTCATGGCCTCTTCACCGCAGATGTCCCCCCGCCGCCCCCCCACCCCCACCCAATAAAAGCTTTGCCCTTTTTGCCGAGATATACCCAGCCCAGCTACCACACTTACTTTGGCAGTTGCTATTCCTCTAGCCAGCCACACCCCTCCCCCCACCGCCGATCACCGCCACGCTTCTCCCCCGTCCTCTCCCAGATGGCACTGAGCTGGGGGGGGGCAGCATCTTTGGCCTACAGAGTGTCTCATTTGGCAGCTGTTAGGTTCAGGACCCGGAGGTGGCTTGTTCTCCCCCCCTCTGCCGGTGGTCTTTCCCCCTCCTCCTGTCTCCCCCCCCACTCCTTCCTCTTACATCCCATTCCCCCTCGGTACACAAAGGGGTTTTGTACAGGCTTCTCCGGCTGCTTGGTTTTTCCCTCATCTCGCTTTTTGTCCCCTCAGTCTGATGCCCCTTCCTCCACTCCAAGAAGGACGCTACGCAGAATGTGGGTGACAGACCGGCGAGCAGCAACGGCACGCGGCAAGAAAATGTGTCGGCCTGCACATTATCGACGTGATTAAGATCTGGATGCATCTGACAGCTTCATATAGCGAAGGTAATCAGCAGATGGCGTTAGCATTTACCCAACCAACTTTACACATTTAATCATAAAACATGCCTCAGTCCTTCATTACCTCAGTGAGGCCTCCAGGCCTGAATTAAAAGGCAAAAATAAATATTTTAATATTGCGCCCCCTTAACTCTACCCACAGGAGTAAGATATTCTACTGTGACAAGAAACAGCGAATGAAACAGAAAGTGAAATAGATGTGAACAGATAAAATCTCCTCCAGCATACCCTAGTTAAGCAGGACTGAAATAAACCAGGACTAACTAATCAATTTTTCTTTCCATTAGGGAAATTAACAAAAAAAGCTTGTCCAGTATTGATATATTATTGTTATAGTTACCACAATCTTAAAAAAAATTAAGGATAAGCCGTTTTAATTGAGAAAGTACCCATCTCATCTAATGGCTGTACATCAAAGACATTTTAATAGCGTTACAGACTTATTTAAGAAGGCAGACTGTACAGGTGACTACAGGAGAACAGCATGTGCAGGAACACGTTGACCAATGCTGGTCCACACATGACCTGTGAGTCACAGACGAGTTTGACAACAGCACATAATTAAAGGTCTGAGAGCTAGTTCTCCTGGCGTCACTCACGCTGTCAGGTGCCATTTCAGGTACTTAAGTACACACAGCACATCACAGCTCACCAAGATCATGGAAGGAACCCTGACCAGATTGCTGTCAAACTGCCGTCCAGAGTGTCCTTCACATTTATGGCCAAAATGAGTTATACCTCCATATTGGTGCAAAAAACCCAAATAGCTACTGTCACTTTGCATACAACAGAATGATTGTTTAATATATTCACTTGCGCCTGCCACTCACAATGATTTTTTTCCTTCCATTAATGAAGCTCTGTAGCCAGGGACTCCTTAAGATGTGATGTGGCCTGGAGTCTTGCCTACATGAAGTTCTTACAGTGAGCACAATTATACAAGACAATTTCTGTTAACATGCCAAGATATTGGGAAACTGCAGGTAAATATGAGTATACACACTTTCTCTGATTACAACATACAAATCTGCTTTCTCAGTAGGACTTCCCTTAATTGGCTGTAGAGCATTGGCTTACACTACGAAGAGGCAAGAAGGAGCCAAGATCACTGAGATCTTATTGTTGACAAGTACAAATCAGAGGGATACAATTAAAATTCAAAAATATTAACTATACTGTGGAACAACAATAAAACAATCCAGAAATGGAGAAACATGGTTCCATCAAAGCCTCCCCAGGATGAGGCCAAGCACGACGCAGCTGCTGATAGCAGAGGCTAAGACTCTCTCAGCGGTGACTATAAGAACAGTGGGGCAGGTCACACCACGCACATAGATGTTGTGTATTGCTCCGATGACTGATCTGTGGTGCCGAGGGGCAAGTGGGAAGCCACAAAAGGAAAACTGAGTAAATTATGTTGTACCATCTGCAAAAAGCACGTGGGGAAAATGTCTTATGGTCTGACAGGAATAAGGCATAACATGATGTTAAAAAATATGCTACCTAAAGCCCATTACCTGAACACCTAGTGCCCAGCACTGAGCCACGGGCCCATCTCTTCTTTCTGTTCTGCCACTAAGGCATTTCCTGCACCCTCTCATTATCTCAGGCCCATCACCTCCATTCTGTCTGACCCTGTGGTTTGCAGTTTGAAAGCACAGCCAAGCTGTGGGCTTGAGGCCCAGAGTCTTAGCAATCAGCTTGCATGTATAGATGTGTTACACAAACAAGCTGGGACAGTGTCTGACCAATACAATGTCCACAGTTAGAACCCTTCAAAACTATTTATAAAACTGCCTGAATGTTTATCCTAGCTTAAAATGTGCCAGCAACGTATGTCTTGGTCAGCGTTTCCCTTCCTAGTCCTCGGGGACCCCTGGATAGTCCACATCCCTCTGACCCATAGCCAATCGCCAACACCAAATACCTGGTACAGGTGTGTTGGCAGCTATAAGGGAGCAAGAATGTCTAGGGGGTCCCCAAGGACTGGGTTGGAAAACACTGATCTTGGTTGAATAAGCAGATAAGACAATCTAGCAGCGACATTGAAGTAGTTACAGCAAAAACACATATGTTGCATTATATAATGCAATCTAAAATTAACCTAGTCAAACTGTGCGTTGCATTCATGTAGGTTATGTTGATTACAAAGCAAAATCTGGCCATAGCTTGATGGTAGCTAGCCAACTGATGAAATCAAGTTAGATGATGCCAATTCAGATTGTAAACAGACTCCCCCCATATTCCCAGTGTGTGTCCCACTTGCATCTGGGGACTGCAAAAGTGTGAGAGGGGGGAGACTGTGGGTAGCTATCAAGGAGTTACAGGGTGGGCATTTAATGAATTAATTAATTAATTTGTTTGTTTACACACACACAAACAAAAATCGGCAGAGGGGTGGGACTATACACTATGCAGCTCTACCACACACGTACGCCGTTTTCCGCTGAACAGAAAAAAAAAATTCTCTCCCAGATCTGACAAGCAGAGACAAGCTCCTCATGTAGATGTGCTGCTCTCCAAAAAAAGCAGTCGTTTCTGCGCAGAACCACCAACGGAAATGAGAAACACCCAACACGCAACAGTACGCCTGAAGCCTCTCAGGCCTTCTGAGGAAGGGTCCCGCCTGGCCCCTGGGCGCCTCCCCAAAAACCAGTGCACCAGCAAGCCCCTCCTCCAGCACTGCGAGGCAGCGGATGCCAAAACTCCATTGGGCTTAAGTCAGCGGACGTTATTCTGAAACGCATCTTCTCACTCTTCCCACGCAGATACAGATACAGTGAGCTATCTCCCCAAGAATCCAAGTGCTCGCTCCCTCACTCACACAACCAAACCCTGTATTCAGACACCATACTTACAAGCTCTGCCTTTAGCACTGCACAGGTACGGCAAGGTGTTCCGCTCTAAAAACTCCAAGGTATTTATATTTGGTTTTGGTTGGGAGGGGGGGCATTTGTCATTTTTGACAGGGTGAACACCAGCCCTATAAGGAATTAACAGAGACACTTGGCCAATGCCAGCAGCTCCCAATCACAGTTAAATATTTGCTTCGTCATTAAGGAACCCGACAAGGTAACTTTCACTTGCACGATAGCATTGGCAGTCACCAATTCATTTACATCATGAGATTTAATCCATACAGCATGGCTACTGCAATAGCGAGGTCACTTTTAGCTTGAGAGCCAAGATTGTGTCATTTTCTAGCAAAGAAATCTTGAGCTAATTTCATATTTAGTTGACTTCCTCCAACTATTTTTCCTTTAAAATAAAGAGTGCAGAGTACTTAATTTTAAAAATCATAATCAATTAAACAATTATCCTGAATGGACAAAAAAAACGAACAAGCCCAAATTCATTTTTACTCGTCGTAAATCAGGCTGCAGCATAGGCCACATTTCACAGGCTGAAGGTCATAGCGGCCGCGATCGAGCAGGACACGTAACCCCGGCGGCCTGCCTCGTGTGCAGGCAGGCCGAGGCGTTCACAGACTGGAAAATGCTGGACCAAACCACAGGGAGGATCATGCAGGCTGCAGTGATTTACGGTTGCTGGTGCCTTGAGCTTGAGTGGCCAGTCTCGGGGGAACCCATGCGAGACGTGGTAATTACCGGGGCCGTAATCTCTAGCATATGCTCTCCCTCCTGAAGGGGAGTGGGAAAGGCAGGAAGGCTGTGGGAACGGGAGGGGGAGGGGGGGGGGACATGCAGCTCCTCACAGGGCTATCTGTTATTCACCAGCACCGTCATCCTCCCTAGTGGCAAGGCAATCAGCCCCCTGCCACCTACCCCGTGCTAAACACGACTTGGGGGCAGGAATCAGCAGAGGCACCCGGAAGCAGCAGTCAGACAACAGCAGGGATGGCAGTATTAGAGTACCAAGATCCTCCTACTCCCTTTAGCTTCAGAGGACACACACGCACGACTTTGACCACCTAAGGGATCCCCCCCCCTCCCCCCTATAATCCATTAAAACGCACTCGGGCAGAAGAGAAAAACACCCCAGGCTCATTAGCATTTTAATGGGAAGGTGGCTGCGGCCCGCAGGAGCTCCGCATGGCAGGTGAGCATGTGAGATGCTCCACACAGGAACTCACCACGGTGTCTTTTGCAAAACAAACGGGAGGTGAAACGGTTCAGGCCTCCCTCTGCGGCATCCTGTCAGACGCAAGGTCGTCACATTCCACTGTATGTTACTGTGTCCATTCAACTAAAACTGAGTTGCTATTACCATACTATGCACTAGCCCCTGCTGCTATGTCCATCCACCTGGATCGGGTCGCCATTTGACTGCTACCAGGTTCCCAATGAAGTTGATCACTGACTTGCATCCTGGCTCCTCTCCATCCACAGCGTCAGATCCACTAGTCTGAATCGGAAAAGGAATTAGGCCCTAGTGCCCATTAACTACGGCACAATGAGGGTACTGTCAGCTGTTCCAAAGGTACCTTTAAGTCCTGCTTAAATATATAATGCAAATAAAGCACATAGGACGTGACACACACAGGGTTGAGCAGCATGGGTCCGTTACAGCCTTATGGTTACCGGCCAATGAGGGGGAAACCACAGCGACAGCAGATGGAAACATGCTCGAGTGCTCGCACGGCAAGAAGGTTCCCGTCACACAGCACCATGGTGATGCAACAGTTAAAATGCAAATTAAATTGAGCTTCACTCCACAGCTGGGGGCAGGCCTCGTGCTATGGCACAGGTGGCCATTTTAGATCGCCTCAGTACGAAGCCTTCAAATGACAGGTGAGACTGGACTTCGTCGAACAGGTGAGCAACTGAATACAGGCTGACCGGTAACTTGGATGTTGCTGCATGAGTTTCCCTGCTCCGTCTGACCCACAATGAAGCGCAATGTGATTTTCTAAAGGCATCTCATCAGGACTTACAGAATCAAGCCTGCAGTTGTTCCTCATATTCTACAAACAATGATTATTGGTAGACAATGAAATCTCCCAAGGATTTCTGCTCCTGCTTTGAATTTTATACAAATTACACGGGTAACGATGTAATCCAGTGAAATCACTATTGCCATAAAAACACTAACAAACCTTTAAAGGGCCCCTCCCCACACATTCACACCACCCTCACCACTGAAACATCTTAATGAAACATTAAGAAACAGGAAGAGACCCAATAAACAGGCTCGTTGGCCTGGCCAGACAAATACCAGTGCGTGCATGGCCGACAATACAAACAAATATAACCAGCAGCCATGCTTCCTGGAGCATTTAAAAGGCAGCTTCTCTGCCAAATCGGACCTTCAGATCCACAGTGCTCCTGGGAGAGGAGCTCCACCAAACATGGAGGCACCGGCTCCCGTTCTGTGTACACAGAGGTGCAGGGTGGCGGTGCCAGCGTTTGTTCAGCAGATTCCCATCAGCAGTGATCAAAGTCTGCTGTCCACCTGTTTGAGGACAGCCTCACACTGAGCCTATGCTCAAAACCGCACCAGAATCTCCTGGAGATTAGAATGGAGAGATCTACGTCCTTTATCGCTGGAAAAAAAGGAAGGAAAAAAAAAACAAATGAAGTTATCTTCAAGAGAATAGGGGGAAAGAAGAGAAAAAAAGGCACTTGAGGTCAAGGCATTTCCCGTAAATTCCTAACTGCAAATTGTTACCCTGAGCCACGGACAGTGGAGCAGTGAGAGTCTTGTGATTGGCCGAGAAGATCAAAGTGTGTCAACAGACCCGGTGAGGCGTGCTCTCCTGAAAGTGGAGAATGGAGACACGCAACCCGGTGCAGCAAGGAGAAGCCGGAGTCACGGCTCAAGGGCAAGACTGATAGCATCATGTGATCTTTCACGCACCGAGCAGGTCTCAGAGAATGACACCAGGGCAAAGGCCCGGGGGGAGGGGCTAATAAAGGAGGACGTTCTCTATTCACAGGCTGCCTGAAACCAAAAAGAGGCAATGATTCAATCAACGAAGGTTCACAACCAGGTCACCGTTTTTTGCATCAGCTAATACGTATGTAATTAAGAATGGTAATTCCCTCAGAATTCAGTGGCTGGAGATGCTGCCTTCGCAGCGATGGGGGAGGGAGATTATGTCCATGCGAGCCCTTTCAGCAGACTGAAAACAGAGGCAGACAGGGAAGGGTCAGGCACCGGTCAGCTTAGCAGAAACCACGGGCAGGATGAGGAGGGGGTAGGGTGCTGGGAATGAGGCTAGGACTGACCCACAAAATTATCACCAAAAGTTCCCTGGGAAGTCAGACTCTCAACTAGACAGATCGCTGCCAGAATCCACAAATCCACGGGCTTTGACTGTAAGCACAGAAAAATCTCACACGCAAGCACAAACGTGGCCGTCTGCCTTTTTTTTTTTTTCTTTCCCAGGGCCTTAACGTGCCGTCGCAAGCTACCCTCCGAAGCCAGTCAGTCGGACAGGCAAGGTGGGCCCGCCCCAGGCTGGGGAGAGAGGCGTGGGTGAAACAGTGTGTGCAGGGCTGGGACATAGCCAGGGCCAGACAGAGTATGCTTGTTCTCCGGGGGCATGCTTCAGAACATCATGGGATTGCTGGTGGATTAGCACAGCAGGACCTCAACACTGGGGGGAGCTGATGAGGGAAACCAGGACAGCAACAATTCCACAAGCTGTGGGGGGGGGGATAACTGGATACCTCCTACCATCTTGAAAAACAAAGCAAACAACTACCATCTGTAAGCAAAGGGTCATCAATTCACTTTGGAGAGTCCAGAAAAATAAGTGTGCCTCTGTTTGTGGGGGGGGGGGGGGGGGGACTATGCTCTTGCTGGACCCCACTGTACCCTGCTATCCTCTCTTCCATCCTGACTGTTTGTTTTCTACAAGGCCCTGAACAATGAATCACTCAAAATGTACACTCTGTACCAGGGAGCACAAGCAGACAAGGCCTTGGAGGACTGGCACGCGGACACGCAATGTGCGTAAGACCGGAAAAGTCAATGCCAGCAGAAGTACACAGAAGCCCACCATGAATGGAAATGATGCTCCTCCCATCGGCAGCAAAAGGGGAGGGGAAATTTCACCTCTAACAGCAGACACGTTTAACATTCCGGTACTGACGCTTTTGAAGGAAAAGCATGAAATGCATTATATGATCTTAGTTCTTCAAAATCATAGCACTGAACAAGGATTTTTAAGTATGTTTACAGTGGAATATTACCTTCACATTAAGGAAGCAGAAGACCCCCCTCATCTGACACAGTTTATGGAATATCTGTAGAAGGAATCCCTTTTCAAACCAAAGTCAAATGTGAGAGCGTAAAATTGTTACCGACTCGACAGCCGCGCAAAAAGCAGAAACACAGCAGAAAGTCCAAAAACTAATACACTTGCTTCCTTCTGTACTTAAGGGTTTTAACATTAATACTCTACAGTATTAAAATCACAGTATAACGCAGTATAAACAGTTTAAACCAGAAGTCTTACTGGCAGTGGATAAGGCATCGATTACCAATGCAATTTTTTTTTTGAGATATAAGGTCAGAGAATGAAATGGGGGTGCAAAATCTTGCTCATGCACCATTGTGAAGTTAAACAGAAAAACCTAATTTCCCATCTTTGATCACTGATACAAATGTACACTTCTGCAACAATTCTTGCCAAATTTCCCTTTTTCCCATCTTTTCCCAAACATTTCTCTTAAAAGCACAAAGCTTTTAGCACAGAAACACACTCTCTCACCGTTGACTGCTTACTAGTAGCCTTTACATCCTGTTCTTATAACACTACTTTTGCGCATTTTTTTAACTTTGAAAAGCCTGCCGGATGATGAGGAGCAGAGCAAAACTCTGGGCTTGGGGTGTGAGTGAGGTCAACCTGTTTTTTTTCCCTGATAAATCCTTCACTTGAGTAACAGTTGAGGGAGTGCCCTCAAAATCACACGCTTTCTTTCCACTGACATTCCATCTCCACCTACTCCTATGTAAGCCTTCACAAAAATTAAGCAAGACAAATGTGGTTAACGGGTATAATTCAGAAATCATCCGAGTATAAGCGTACTCTGTAGCACATCTATACACAGATTCCTTTTACTGTGAAACTAGGTCTCAAAAAACAGCTTCAATTCAGCATAAAAAGGTTTCAAAAACCCCAAAATAAAAGCTCAAATACACTCTGGCTCTAAATGACAAATTAGCAGCTGAATTTTCACTAAAATAAGTTTCATGGCTTCTTTGGCTGTTCACAGAATTTGTTTCTCGTGGCACTCAAATGCAGCTTCCCTTCTGTAAACACAACCACAACACACTCCAATATATCCCTGGAAACCAGCAGCCTTTTCACATCCACTAACTAAATCCTTTAAATGCATGGGTAATGAGTAACTAGCAGGGAGCAACAGAAAAGACAACTAGCTGTCTTGTCCTCAAAACAGGATCCTATTAAAATGTTTGAGTAAAGGTTCCTTCACATTTTCCATTTAAAAAAAAAAAGAAAACAGCAACTGTAGCATATGACCAGAGGCAAAATGAAAACGGCTTCTTAAGCAGTAAAAAGGTTCTCTACCGTCAACAGCAAATTACTGCATGTCGCACGCGTGACATCACCCAAATGCGTCACTGCCCAAAACACAAGGCCTACAAACGAGCCACTGGATTGTCAGAACCAAACAGCCTACAGTCTCCACTCTACACTGAGCAAAATATAAGGACACTAATGGTCAGAGTTTATAGCTTCCACCAAGGTTTCTATTTGCTCCTAACAGTCTAAGCCCCAGAGGAAACTTCTCTTCGCCACACTGCAACCCCACCCTCCAGGGGTTCACTGCCAAGGCCGCCTGCTTCGCACAAGGCCAGCTTCCTGTTCACCTCTAAGAACCACCCACAGAAGGCCTCAGAGAGAGAGCCAGGCGTAGCCTATCACTGACAAACAGCACAGTGGTTAGAGGGGGTATCTTCCTCCTCTTCCCTTGAGTGACAGGGTTTTAGGTTTCTGGTTTGACTGCCAAGCCCAGACTTAGACTAACCTATTTTTGCAGTGAAGCCAAGAAGTCACACAGCAAGAAACTGAAGGGTGGCTCCCTGCCATCCTCTCTCACCAGCTCCTTATGCCACATACAAAGAGCATTTAAAACAGTGGTGCAGATGCAGAGAAGACCTTTCTGTACAACTGCCCAGTGACGCCCATCTATATAGTGGGGTCTTTCACAGAGCATTCTGCGATGTACAGTAATCTATACAAACGGCAGAGACCCAGTATGGTACAAACAAGAGTAAACACAAAGCTATACACAATAAATGGCCAAATCTGAACTGGAAACAACCTCCTTTAACCTCTTGTCAATATAGTTTCTAGCATTTGTGTGGAACAAGAACAAATATATGCACACTTCAAATGAAGACTGTTTTTCTAAATATCTCTGGACATGCAGAGCCCAGGAGTCAATTCTTAAATCATTTCTTCCCGACAGGGATAATTAATTTGCAGAGAATTCATTTCTTACCCACAAAATTATCTAAACAGAGACACATACTAATTCAAGTGTCAATTTTTGTCAATTA
This sequence comes from Brienomyrus brachyistius, assembly GCF_023856365.1. Lineage (NCBI taxonomy): Eukaryota > Metazoa > Chordata > Actinopteri > Osteoglossiformes > Mormyridae > Brienomyrus > Brienomyrus brachyistius. The sequence continues at coordinate 1,121,052 of NC_064545.1, forward strand.
ATATCTTAAGTGAGTGGAAAAAATAATAAAAAATCTCTAGAAACAGCTTAAGGGTGATTTTCATAATAGAAATTTTAAAACACCAGCAAATAATTAGGCTCCACATATTCCAACTAGTGTTTCTTGCTCTTGGGCAGAGCCACTATATTAACATGAAAACCTGTACCACCCCTACACACCAGGACGGTTCAAGGATCAGGACCGCAGGTAACCTTCATGACATCACTGACCCACATTACATTATAGCTTTAAGTACGTTTACATTAATTCTCCAAAGATACAGTCCCTTGCCTTAATCAGCCGATGCCCGTTTCCCAAATGTGGATGAGAATAAAACCCACTGTGATCTTAGGCTGACCAGCTATCACACAATTGCCAGCTTCTCCGTCACTTCTGGGCATGTGAGGCCCAGTTAAACATTACACAGCAACTGCAGTCTGTCTTGGTCTCAAAAGTCTCCACAAGATTTTAACAGATTTAACGGGTTTCCCTGCTGAGCAGTTGACACCAATGTCAGTATAAAGGCTTTGAATCTCACCTGTGCTGCATAATCCATCAAGTGGTTGTCCTGATCCCTCTCCTGGTTTCCATTGGTCCAGGAATAATTTGACTCCTTGTGCTGCTCCAAAGGAAGCCTTTGATTCAGGGCTTCAGGTTCCAGCTGGGGAAGGAGATCATCTTCTAAAAGGTCAGAAGCTTCCAGTCCTTCAAACTCTCCTGTTTGAGCATCAATCTGCGGTAACAAATTCTCAACCAGGTCCTCATATCCGTTGCTGTTTGCTGGAGGTATGAGCGGCCCACAGCTCCCCTGAGAGGCAGTGGGGTGCTGGGTTATGGGACCTGAATAGCTGCCCACGTCTTCAGAGAAGATCTCTGAGCTGCTGTAGCCTTCCTGAGCTTGTGCTGGGAGCCGCATGGCCGGGAAAGGGCAATCTCCAGCTTGGTTTATAGAAACCTGCTGCCGTGGCTGATGCTGATCCATCTCTTGGAGCAATGAAAAAGCATCTTCTGCCCCTGAGAACTCTGGCATGGAACCACTTAGAATAGGGACAGTGGTAGAAGGTGTGGTGTTAGCAGGCACATGGGTAGAGGACTGGGCTGCACTTGCACTTAACACTGGCTGTCCTGGAAGGTGGTACTGTACATTACAGTAAGAAGCTCCAGAACTGACAGAGCAGAGTGCACTGGATGTGGGCTCCCTGGAAAACATTACCATGTTTTCTGTGGAAGTGGGGTACTTCTGAGCCCCCTGACAATTCTGCATCCTGCTCTGCTGTTGCCGAGTGCCACAAGGGAACGACACACTGTCTGCATTCATGTGGGGATTTGGCTGCTTAAAGGCATTCGGGATACCTCCTTGGCGATATAAAGCCCCATTGCACTCGGTGTTAAGGGAGAAAGGTTGGAGCTGACCGTGGTGGTTTCGCTGTGGTTGCTGTTGCTTCTGAGCCTGGTTACCCGGGTAAAACATAAATTCCTGGTGCTCAGGGAAGGCTTTGCCCTGTTGGTGCAGAGTCTGGGAGCCAGCAAGCTGCTGGTGAGGCTGAAGGTGTCTATGTTGGTGAACATGCTGATGGTGACTCTGCTGCTGGGGAAGCTGATGGAATCCATTACCATTCTGGTCCTGGTTGCCCCACATAGGGCTGCTATCAGGGAACAGTCCATTGGCCTGGGGTCCCTGGTGTAAGGGGGATCCATGGTACTGTGTGTGTTGGCCCAACACATGGCCACTTTCACTGGTGGTACAGTTTGAAACATAAGGTTGTCCTATAGAATGTGGAGTTTTCAGTAAACCAAAATGGTCAATCTGCGGTTCAAAGTTCAAGCCCTGTTGAGAGGAAGATGACCCTATGCCAGGATGTTTGCCTGCCCCAACTACAGGCAATGACTCAAACTCAGAACTTATCAGCTCCTCCACCACAGGAGCAAAGACTGATGCAGGAGCAAAGCTCTCATCTGACAGCTCCTCCAGACCGCCCGGAAATATGCTTGAATCATCAAATAAGTCCATGATGGAATCAGCCATAGCACAGGCTTACATAAGGCGTCTCCACTTCCCTATGTAGTTTTGCTGTGGGCTTCTAGCCACTGTAGGCCAAGAGAGTCAAAGGTTACAAGACCGCAGCTAATCCATCCGGAAAGGCTGGGAAGACAGCAGAGGGAGGCGTCACAGACAGATCCTGTACGACAAAAACAAGAAAGAAGAAGGTTAGCACTACCGGCAGAAGCTTTAACACCATAATGCATTGCAATGACTTACGTACATTATTGTTAATATAAATTACCTAATACCAAAATTTCTATTCAACCGACATGTGATGCCACTGTGAAAAGAGCATCCAATCACTAAACCTGATCACAAAATAAAATGGTAGTTTCATTATTGCGGTATTCGTTCTTTATTGCCGCACAGGCATACAGCATCTGCATCTGGTTTCTTCAAAACCACCCCAGTGGCATCACATCCCTGGTGCCCGGTACGAGCACTGTCAACAGATCACACAGGTGCGACCGTAGCAGTGACCTAGATGACAGCCAGCAAAGCGAAATGCCTCTCGAATCCGTCACACTGCTCAGAGAAAAGCAGTCGACAAGATCACATGATACTGTAGTTACCACCTGTTACTACACGAGGGGGACCACAAACCGCAGAACACGGAAGACATGAAACAAGGCTTCCTCTTAATTCCATCACTCTGAGACAGGCCCATGTACAGCATCCAGGTCACTACCCAATACACCCCTAGCTCATTAAAGTTCAACTTGGCTATGCTAATACAAAGGTACACTCATTAAAAAAAGAAAAGTCTCAGTAATGTCAGAAAGTATATAATGGTAGTTTCCACAGTCACCTAGACTTTTTGAGCCAATGGAGAATGGCTATAGTAAACATTATAGACGATTTCCATTCCAGGAACCGATCAAGAATCTCCTGTAAATAAGAGAAGCCCCATCAGTCTCCAGCTTCCCAAGAGGCAAGCGTGATGTGGATGATTCAGGGTTACCTATAACACCACCATGTAAGCACACCACACAGGTCATGAGTCATTCAAGGAGAACATGCTCCACTGAGCATAGCAATCAGAACAAATGACACAGGAAGTGCTACAAACTTGGCAATTACTTTATTTCTTTAAAATTTCTTTGTGATTTATTCCTGACATAAGAGCGCTGACTGAAACACCAATACACGACAAACACGGGCACACTGGGCTGTGTTTTGGGTATGTTGTGCCACAAAATGCTATAAGCAGCCACGGGTTGAAAGAGAAGGGGTATTTCCATGTTCTGAAAGTGGAACCTTTGACATTCCAGAATGGGGCTACGGAAGAATTTAAAGCCAAAACCTACAACTGAAACTATAGTGCCAGTTATCACTGAGAGGTGTCCCTGTAGATTCAAGGGATTCCCCCACCAACACTGATATTTCAATCATACTGCCAATGTGTAACCATTCTCACGAAGGCGGGGAGGGCTTTTTTGCAACTTCAAGTACTAAATGCTTCTTGGTGGTCCAATATGCCAGTGTCTGCTTATAATATTCAACCAAATGTATACTGTATATCCCTATAAACATTAAAATATTCCCTTATTTGGAATAAACACTTTCAGAAAAAAAGGGTACAGCCTCCACTCACCCAACACAGAAATGAAAGAATTAAATATGAAAACAGAATGTGCAGAGTGTGTTGTCACAGAAATTCATTTTTTTGGAGTATGACTTAATCAGCTTCCACTTCTTTCATTAACTCTCCCTTCAAACTTCACATTTTACGATTTACAGGTGTTTATAACGGATAAAAAAGGACAAGAAAACCAGATGGCTGGTTTAAGAGATACATATACATCATGCAAAATCAGAACACATAGTGGACCCCCCAGGAGAGGCCACCAATGTTTATCAGGCTAGTTATTACATGGGAGGGAAAGTGTCTAGCCATGTATCAATGCTTGAGAATTGAATGTTTAAAATGTTTAAAATGTCAAAGGAAATCATCGATTAAAATTTTCCTTATCGATTAGTAATATGACGGAAGGATAACAGCGCATAGCTGATGAGGGTCCAAATAAACATTAAAGCATCATTGTGCAGAAGCACTTCATATTAAAAGTGAATGACAATACTGACAGACTGCATTTCAAAGCAGAACGTAAACATCACCACAGCAGGACTGCAATGCAAATTCAGCTTAAAAAGACGACATTCAGGTTTGATGGACTCGCCCATTTAATACTAAGTTAGCCGGAGATAAGTGCCATTTAGCCTCCTGGAGTAGCCTAGCCTGTCTTTGTCATCACTTTGACGTAAATTATTTTGCTTCATTTTACTTTCTACAATTTCTGCATGCCAAATAACCGCCGCTAAAACAAAGTCTAGCTCTTTCGCTTAGCCGCATCATCTTACATAACCATATTAAATCGGTTTCTTGTGACGGATTGTGCTAGAGTGTAGTACTGAACGATATTGGAAAAAAGTTAACAATATTTTAAGTTTTTACGCTATTAAGGAGTTGAAAATTACAAATAACTTATCTACTAACAGAGGCTGTCAAATATGTTGGTGGTGTTGATGTGAGCAGTGCTAACAAATCACTTGCTTTGGCTCAATATTGTCTCTGTAAAAATATTTCCATACAAAACACAAACTTTTTTCATTACCAGTTCTTGTATGCTTTTCTCATCTGTACCATTTTTGTTTAATTTCTTTCAAACGCACCACAAGGTCTATGAGTGAGTCCAGCAGCCAAGACATGAATGATGATGATCGTCTCGGAGAGCACAAGGAGAACTCATGCAAAAGCAGTGGAGGTACACTTTAGGCAGTTTTAAAACGTATTAGATCACACTGAAAAGGAACCATCATTAAAATTGCAAAGCCTGCTAAGTTTTGTTTCCTATGACCGAGTAAAAATATTTTAGCGCAACTTATTGATGGCTTGAACCCAGCAGACCATTGCGGTCCTTGCAATGTGACGACTGCATGTGCATGAAATGCTATGCCCATATTTACATCCCAGGTCATGCATGTGGCACAGTGGGAAGCGCTGTCACAGCACATCACCGCTTTGTGTGTGGAGGTTGCATGTTCACCCTGTGCACATGGCTTTTCACAGAATCCTCTTATTTCCTTCCACTGTCCAAAAACTTGCCACTTAAGTGGAGTCACTAAATTGTCCAGATATGTGGCCAAGTGTGCACCTTACTATGGCAGGTTGGTTCCTGTCTCCTGCCAACTCCAATGTATATTACACATAATAATATAATTTTTTAAATAATTAATCAGTAGGTTACTATTATTAATATAACCGTGAAAGCCGTAGTAAATATCCGTAGTAAGTATCTTCATTTTTTGTTTTGAATCAACCGAAACCTGACATAACTGTGATGCTAAGTTTCCGGAGTTAACTTTGGGATTCCACCATCGGAGGTGTGTTTTGCCAGCAACATTTCGACAACCTACCCTATCTATCCCCTTTCCAGCACGCCTCTCCCGGTCAAAACCCATAAATCACAAAAACGCCCATTACGACCACACAGGTTTTTCCGCTTCTCCACAAAGGGGTCACCTCAGCTACAGTGTGTGTGAAATACGTCTGTAAAGGCGTGTCTTAAGGCCGCTTAATTGAAAGTGGAATTGCAGTTCCCAGACAAGATCTGTATTTCGAGAAAGTACGCACCCCCACCCCGCCCCAGCCGGAAAAAACAGCCCCAGCTACTGTTTTGCGACGCCGGTTAACCCGTTGTCATAGAGCCCATGATCGACAGCCGTAAGGCACGGCCTACTGCACGCGCCGCCTCGTGCTCCTCTCGGGACAAGAACTGCCCAGTCCCAGTGACCCTTCGGCACTACACGTTCTAGGTCGACGTGCGCGCGCCGCATTCCTCGGCCGGCGGGGCGCGAGCAACAGGTACGCGACGCAGCAAGCAGACAGCCAAACTCTACGGGGGCTGGCGTCTGCTCACTTCCTGCTGCACTTCGCGGCGGCGGCGTACGCCTCCTTTATTTGTTATTCCAGGGTCGGCAAAGCCCGGATAACACTGGCTGCCATCATCGGACAAAGATCCGTTCTGACATACATGATATTGACAAAAGCGCACCGAACGTCGCGGAGAATAAGCGACGGATTTACGAAATGCAACGACATCGAAGGGCATCATCTAGAATGTCGTTGGCCAACCGCTATGATAAGGCTGGGGTATATAGTGTCGGATCCAGCTGACCTTAGGGACACGTACACCAGCTACCACCTTTACACCAGGACGAGGGGCACAACTGGGTCCAACAGTCACTCTCCCGAACACAATCGGCCTCAAGCGACCATGGATTATTAGCTATAGATAGACGTAAAAATCACCAACTAATAAACTTGTTCTCAACACAAGCTGCCCCAGTATTAGACACTTAGGAGTTTTTAAAGCGATATAGATAGATCGGTCCTAATGTTCCGGCCAACTTAGAAAAGTAGCTGTCTGGCTTAGGGCGGTGATCGTCCACTTTTCCCAGTCGGACGGCTCGCTATTTTTAAACGTCGCTACTAACCTTAGCATCTTGCGGCCGTGCGAGAATACCCCGTCTCCTTTTGGCCTTCTTTTATTAGCCAGGCGGAGAGGGGCTAGCATGGATCCCCACCCCAAGGGTTCACCTGAAACCCCGCAGGGGCACATCGTCCCATCCGCCTTCTCAAGTTTACAGCGCAAGCGGACATGGTCCGATAATGCCGTCCGAACCGGACGCTTGGGGAGCTTTGCGGTGGGGGTCTCACGGTACGGGGAGTCGCACACGTGTTGCCGTGTCCCCACCGATTTTTACCGCTGCCCACCGTGTGATAATATCACCAAGACTCAAGGTGAGAAGCACAGCGTGCGAGCAGAAACACACCACACCAGCCATCGAAAATCCCTTAATTCTTCACCACGGCACCACCGAGGAAGATTTTTTTAAAAAAATAAGTTTGTTTCCCCCTCTTAATTTCGACGCGTACAGCATGGTGAGCCCCAGCCGTGCACTCACCATTTGTACGGAAGTGGTTGACAGCAACAACAAGCTGGTGAAGCCACCGACAGCCGGACGAGTCGGGCGACGCAGAAGTTTAATTTCACCGCTTTCTCGTCTCGGAGGGATCCATCCCCCCCGGCCGAAACCTGTCGGGGCGATCGTGCGCAGTCACACGTTTAGCTCGGAAAAACCGTGCAATTTACCCACCGCCTGAGACTAAAAATTTGGCGAATTGCAAAAAAATTAAACGCTACCGCGGTTTACTTACCGGTGCGAAGCGGTCCCCCTCTCTCCCAGCAAAGTTTATGATCCGGACCGAACTAGTTGCGGTGCGCCGGGCCGGCTAGCGAGCTAGCTAATTGTACTTCGGAAGTTTTAGTTGTGCCACTGGTGGCAACCTCGGCGCTTCCGACGTCGGGAGTGATGAGACATGAAGCTCATTTGCATATCAGTTATTTACCCTTTGATTGGACAGCCGGGAATCCGTCCGGATCGGACCGCAAACTGGGCGAGGTCGAGCTCGCATCAAACAGAGTCGGATCGCAGACGACCCCCTGTCCCCCGGTACACCTGTCAAGAGCCCAGTTCACATGGCGGGGGGGCTCCCGCGATGTGAGTGATTATAGTGGGAGGACACACAAGATGGCCGCGCCGTGTCTGAGGCCAATCGGCAGAGGTCTTACTTTGATTTCGCATAAACTCTAGTCTCCCGGATACTCGTGTCGAAACTGTCGGGAAGCCCGAGAGTCGTGACAAACAGCTCATCGGTGCGGAGGCTCCCTCAAGTGGCGTGTAGGAGCACCGCGAAAATTTGAACCTCGTGCGTGAAGATTTTTAATCAGTTGCAAACTCAGTTATTTCCCCATTTTTTATAAGTACGTTAAATAACAAAAACAAACCTAGCAATAAGTCAGTATAAATCAGTTTCTGAATCGGTTATTTTATTTAGCATATGAACCACACTTCATTGTTATAAACTAGTTACAGTGTGCTTCACATTGATCTACTTTGGTTTCCCAGGTGTTGAATCCATTATATTCGATCGTGAGTCTAGTTAATAAATATTGGCCGCTATTACAGAAGACACCTGACCTGATGGCAGCCTGCACATCCTACTATATGAGCCAGTTATTTATATTGAACGTGGCTGCGCACATGTGCTGTGAGCTGATTGGCTTGTGGTGACCCTGGTACTTATCATGTACTGGGCTTGCAGAACCTCCCTTGAACTCTGCAAAACAGAGGTTTTATCTCTGCTCCACAACCCAAGGCTGTTCCCAATGATTAAACTCTCCTTGCGGGGCCAGTATCTATACCCTCCACCCACTCAGGCTAAAGCCAACGAACGACCCATTAGTGAACAATACGAGCACCAACTGTAAATCCTGCTGTAGCTCAGTATGTTGTCTAAGGTGATCATGCTGTATGTTATCTGTATGCATGGGAGTTGCACCAGAAAGCAAGAAATATTTTTTTTGAGTTTCAAAAAGAGTTTTAACGTTCATGTAAGGCAATGGTCAGGTGTGTATCTCAGGTTAACATGAGGTGACAAGCTCCTTTTTCACCCCCACACACTCCTACATATCATATAAAATACATTTTCCCTCTCCAGGGTGAACCAATATTTAAACCTAGTCTCCTACCAACCCAGATGTTAGAACATTTACATTTATTTATTTAAAAGATCATTTAGTCTTACAAGTCAGGCAGATAATGCATCGCAAACATATAGCTGTCAGCTTATGTACAAGTGCTGTAAGGTTCCATTGTTTGACCACAAATGCAAAATACCTGTAGTAGCAAGAGCTGTGGTGCACAAAACACCATTTAGATCCTAATATCACCGAAGATATTCAAACACCAAGAGTATCTAACAAGTCTAAGTGCAAAATACAAGAACACAGGCCTCTTCTGAGCCCCAAAGTCAGCCCTGTGCTCCCTGCCTCTTTCCACTTTGCTTCCTCCCCTTCTTATTGAACCCATAACCTTCAATAGATTCCTTGATCCTTTGTCCAGACCAGCTCCCACATGGATCTGTTCATCTTCCCTACAGAGGAAAAACTCGCTGCATGTAAAAATTGATTGAATATGGAGTAACAGGAGGAATCAGGGACCCAACTGTTGGACAGAGGAAGCTGTGAGTAGGCCGGTACAAACCAGTGTCCACACAGACCAGAGACTTAAATCACAAAGCAGGATTTTTTGCTTAGTCAGATAACTTGTCCAATTTAAGGTAGTCTTGACTAAATGTAAGCGAAGAAGATAAAGTTCATATAAACTGGGGTACCTTAAAATAAAGTTATCCAGCTCAGCAGTGGCGCAAAAATGGGGTATGCTTTATATGCGGTGCATATGGGCACACCGCCGGGGGGGGGCACCAAAACAAGGGTGGGACAAAAAAACAATACCATTGACATATATATTTTAAAACGTCTATGCTCTAAATATGTTGTTTAAAACATTTAAGAAACATAAGGCCTGGCCACTGGCAGTAGATGTTATGACCAGCGATGTTGCTGCGACAGGCACCGTCTCCTTTACTTTCCTCAGTGCTTGTTCACCCCAGTGGAGGGGGGGGGCACTGCTGAGCATCTGTTTAGTAGTAGCCAGAGTGGTAGTAAACTGTCACTCATTGATGTGGTGGGGCATCTATTTGCGGTAGGATGGAGGGAGCAAAAATGTTATCAGGTGCTCAAGGCAGAAAAAGAAAAAGAGGTCAGGGATTAGGCTATGAACTTCACAGAAAACTACACTAGATAGTGCTGCTGCTGGCTAGCTTACTTGGGTTAGGCAAGCTGAAATTGCATAGCGATTTCTTGCTGATGCACACAGGCTATAGACGGATTTAGAAGCCGTTTGTCAAATTGATTGAAATGTGGTACGTGCATCGTGAATGAAAGGTGTCGTTAACGTCTGTCGGACTGGCACCTGATCACGTAACCACCGTTCATGGATAGCTACAGAACACATGGCTGACAGAAAGTCGGGTGAAAGTAATACGACTCTATTCTGTTCTGACCATAATACCAACTCAGCTAACTTTCTTACTTTTTCCCTTTTTTATGGTGGAAAATGTGAAATCTGTTTAAATAAACTTCAGTGAGTGAATTGTAAAACAGGCATGTTTTTTATACCTTTTTGGGGGGTGGGGGGGGGAGGCGTGCCAAAATTGTTGTTGCATACCCCCCAAAAAGTGAGTAGGTGCACCCCTGCAGCTCAGCAAGAAATCCGGTTTCCTGATTCAAGCCTTAGATCATGACAGAATGTGGAGCTATTCTACAGGTCAGTGTTTCCCAGTCCTGTTCTTGGGGACCCACAGTCAGCCTATGTTTTTGCTCCATCTGAACTCCCTGGCAGACTGTCCACATTTTTGCTCCCTCTCAGCTCCCTGCAAAAATGTGGACTGTCTGTGGATCCCTGAGGACCGAATTGGGAAACACTGTTATAGGTGATCCAGTTGATGATCTGCTGGTTCAAGGCCAGGTAGTTCTGACAACACTAACTGCTCCACCTTGTGGCAAGCAGAGGGAAATGCAGACTCTGACCAGATTGAGTAAGCTTGCATTCCACCACGAAATTGAAAAACATACAGGAGTAACTATATTTTCGCAAAAAAACATTCATTCTAGGGACCATTCTCATCCAGTCTACCTAGTGAACTGTCACATCAATTGTAATATGCCATCTGAACCAACAGTCTGCAACTTTTTTAAACACTGGAACATTTTATCTATACTAAATATTGCTCTAAGAGACGGCCAAAACATACTACTGTCATTCAGAGTGGGAAATTATTGTTCATTAATTTCTCCTACACTTACTGGCATTCTGTATTAAATAATATACTTCTGTAATTGCATACAAACACTTATATTCTTACCATAAAATAAGTATACTTATGTCATTATACACGCAAGAGCATACAGGGATTCTTTGGTTGTTGCATATGCCATGTCACTCTCTGACGCAAGTGCAACTTGGGGGGGGGGGGGGGGGTGAGAGCACAAGGTCAGCTATGCATCTGATGCCCCTGGGCAGTTTCTTTTTTTGGGGGGTGCGGGAAGAGTTAAAGGCCTTGCTCAAGGGCTCAACAGTGATATAAATGTTCTGGCAGCCATGAGATTCAAACTGCTAACCTTCAGGACACAGGCTCTTAACCTACGTAGCCACACACTGGCCCAGATTAGCCATTTGGGCACATGTCCAGTACGTCCTCGGCGGGCACCAAGCAGCCCCCCTGTAGTCCCACTCATGAACGTCTTTTAAGAAGTTAATTTGATTTAATATCTAATATCTTTAGTTCTATTATGCATTGTTTAAAATGGCACTCATTATAAAGCCTGTCGAGTTTTCCCTGTGTTAGATGCATTTCTGAATTTCGTGAGACACCAATTAGCTCTGTTTCTTTCCCACATCTAAATCATGTGGGCTGTCGCCCAGGGGCACTTAATCCCTCCTCTTCATCTGACCCTGGCCACATAGCACTACTTGCTGAATAAATTGTATCTTTAGTTCAATGACTGGTACAGAAGCAGAGCCTCTCCTGCATCAGGTGCATATGCTTAACCATCTGCATAGTGTGTTAAGGAGCAATGGTCCCAGTTGTCCAAGAAATGTTCACAGGTGAGTATGTTATGGTATCAGATTCATAGTGGTTTCAGATCTTTCTTATGTAGCACATTTTGACATGTTACACCAGTTGTTTTTAATTAGGAAGCATCTCTTGTAGTACACTTGGCTTGGGGGAATTTTACCTAAACATTTTCTGAGGGCAGAATGAAGAATGATTGATTCAGAGAGATAACCAATCATATTGTAGAGGAGGTCGATCCAAGCAACTAGAGGATGTGGGATCAAGACATCTGATTGATTGGTCCTGTCTCCTCTAATTGCTTGGATCCACCTCCTCTACAGTCTGTTTGATTATCTCTCTGAGCCAATAATTTTTTCATTCTGTCCTCAGAAAATGTTTGATGTGAGTAAAATTCCCCTAAGCGTATGCTTGAGCCTGCTTGGTTTTTTCCAGAAGCATGTTTTCTGTATGTCACAGTCCATTCAGGCAGTTCAACTGTGATCCAGAGCCTTCATTCAAGTGAGCCAGTGAACACTTCAGGTGGGAGGATTCACGGGGACAAACTGATCGCAGCAGGGGAGCGTGGGGGGTGGGGGGAGGGGGCTATGCTTCCTGCTGGAAGGGGGGTAGGTGTTTCTGTGAGAGGATGCAGGAAGTGCCTGGGCGTATGAGCATGTGTGTACATTGTGGATGTTACATAGAAATGCTTTCTTTGTTCTTAGCAGCCAGAATACACTGCAAGTTCCCCCAGGTAGACAGATAACAGTAGTCATACATATCCACTACTTCAAAAGGTATTGCTTCTTTTCTTCAAGGCAGGAAGTGTTTCAGTCAGGAGGCCAGAACAGGCAACAAATCCCAAACAAGTGGTAACTGTGGGTAGAAGCAGGATCTCTGAACATGCGGAGCACCGACCATGTGATCTCCTGTCAGATGAACACAAATCTAGGAATTTCCCGACACATGTTCTCCTTTAGCGCTGGAGGCCGGAGTGAGCTGAGCTGTCCTGAAACACCACTGGTCTTCAAACTGTGAGAACTACAGACCATAACAGGATGGCATTACTTACCGGACAGGCCATTTTTGAAGACCTCCCCCTCATCACAACCTTTTTCTTGATCAATGCAAGGTTACAGCATGGCACTGTTGAATTCTCAAATCTTATTGGCCAGAAAGGTGTTGATTAATTTTCTATAACTGCCCACAAAGTGCCAGCCAGGTGAATTACAGTGCTAAATCAATCTGCTATTAAAATCTTTAATTCTAAGCTGAGACCTACTTAAACTTCCAGACATAGAACACAATTAATGGAAACTAAACAGAAATATTTCATCTTTGGCAGAAGAAAGCAGAGTCGCACTTTACTTGAGGGGCCACAAATAACTTTGTTCCTCAGTTACTACTCAAGAACAAATCATAGACTAATATAGTTCCTGCATAAAATACGTGAATCATCATGACTGATAAAACGAACACTTTATTATAATTAGAATAGAACAGATGTTCATTGTCATTATTTATTTAAAAAAAAAAAAAAAAACACCATTTAGCAGCTCTAGGATTGTCAGCATAGAAAATTACGTAATAAATGTAGCCATAAATGTGAACAAACATAAAGTGCATAATTACTGATTCATTAATTAATGCATTAAGCAAGCATGTACTACTACATTATTTGTAGTAAAGTGTTATTAAGTAGTGTAAAGAAAAGTAGTTCTTTTAATAGTTTTAATAGTTCAAAGTAGTTATTTCTGCTCATGAATGTAAATATAGTGTTATTTAGGTACAAATGTTTAAGCCAAATATGTAGTACCTGTGGTATAAGTGGGTTAATGCACAGCTTGAGAAGTACCATTTTCTGGCCAGAAAATCACCATAAAATGTTCAAAAAGCACCAAACGTGAGGTGACAGAGGAAGCTGGCAGGAGCGGGACGGGGCAGAAGGCTCTCCGCTCACCTGTAGCTGAATTTTGATGGTATGCAGTAAGGTATTTCTGTGTCTGTAGGGGGAGAGACGAAGAACAATGGTTTGCTTCTTGTGGCCATACAGTTTGGCCATTTTAGAGAGTAAACTGTGTCATGTTGCACGTACCAGTGCCAAATAGATCTTCCCCTTTCCTTCAGAAATCTCTGTGTACTGTGCATGTGTTCCCCTTGATGAATCGCCAGGTTTTTTATACGCTAGCAGGTTTACCACGAATCACCAAGTTTACATACTCTAACAGGGAACAGGATTAAGTCTCATGAGTCCCAGTCATTCTCCCAACCAGCCTTGCACTATATCTATCCATCCATCCATTTTCCAAACCGCTTATCCTACTGGGTCGCGGGGGCCTATCCCGGAAGCAATGGGCACGAGGCAGGGAAAAACCCAAGATGGGGGGCCAGCCCATCGCAGGGCACACTCACACGCACACCTACGGGCAATTTTAGCAACTCCAATTAGCATTTTTGGACTGTTGGGGGAAACCCACGTCAACATGGGGAGACTCGAACCCGGGTCCCAGAGGTGTGAGGCAACAGTGCTAACCACTGCACCACCCTGCCGCCCCAATTTCCAACTAAAATTTGTATATTATAAACTATTCAAAGATGATCCTTGGGACCAACAGAGATGGCAGAGTACCAACTCTCCCAACACAAAACTGTCTAACACTGCCATTGCGATCCTCGGCCTGTTTTCATGAGTACATTTATTATTGTTTGGGTTGCACCTTGTGAAGTTCCATTACTGACAGAAGAGAGGAAACGGATATCCTGATTTTGCAAGCTAAAGGGAGGGGCTTGTGTTTCTTTTCTTTAACCAATTACAGTCTTCATTGTATGACATCACCAGATTGGTCAGTTTTTTTTCTATTTTAAAACTGAAGGCTTCCAGCCAGCAGTGGTGTGCGGCTCAGCGAGCTAAGCCTGTGCTTGTTATTGGACAGTTGGTTCAAACCTTGTTTTATTGTCTTTGTTGTCATTATTATTTTTGTTGTTGGCATTATTATGATAATCATTATGAAATAAAGACACACCCTTACATTGCTCCGTACAGCCTTGGCAGGTAAGCATATTTCTATGTATTGTCTATGTTTATCTGTGACATATTCCTTAACAAAAGACATACACAACAAAACAGACACTTTAGAAATATTATCGCTTAACAGAAAACACAGGCTTTAATTAATGCGATGATGTCATACAATGAAGACGTTGATTGGTTAAGTGAAATGCAAGCCCCTCCCTTGTTGACCCAGGGACACATTGAACTTAATGCTATGTGGCTTCTGAGTAACACCATATACTTTAACATAGACATGACTCCGACCACCTCATGCATCACTGTCTCTGTCTGGTTTCTTCTCTACACTAACTATTATCAGTTATCATAAGTACAATTATCAGTTAAACAATGTAGTCACAAAAAATGTAATTCAAATAGTACTAAAGTGTATGAGTGTTATTAACTATTTATTATTTACAACACTATAGTGTTTGGTGAAGTATTTATGAGACCGTTTGGGTAACTAATATCTAAAATAGCAATGCTGTTTTTGGTAATGAGGACTATATCTAGTAGCTTTTTACAAAGCAATGTCATGTTTTTGCAATTAAAATTAAGTTATACAATGTAAAATTGTAATTCTTATTATATTTATTCTGTAGAATTAGATGTTTTAAACGGTTTTAAACCACTTTAAAGGAACACTCATATGGAAAAATAAAGTTTTAACCACCTACCAAATGACTAAAACCACTGTTAAAAAATCCCTTAAAAATTTATTGAGTTAGAATGATGTAACTTTGTGGCAACGAAACAAAAGTAAAGTAGAGTTGTCGGGCTGAAACAACTGCGATAGTATCTATGTGACGCTGCACGCCTTTTAAAAGAAACTAAGTGATATGAGTTATAGTGCTTGGTATTGAGAAATAGGTGATTTCCAGACAATTAAATCAGTAATTATTCTGAATAAATCTAATTTAATGGTTCACTGCTGAAATTAATTGGGGGGAAATTACTGAGTGCATTTTTTAATATGAAGAATAATTATTGACTATTTTTGCATTATTACCAGGTACTGTGGTGTATCGCTGAGTTTGGCTGAGGAAATGTTAATGTGGTCATTTTTGGGGAATATCACCAAAAATGTAAGATCTTCACCTGAAGCATGTGAAATTGGCAGCATTTCTACATATCAGGGCTAAATAGCTTTGCTTTGCTGCTTTACCTGTCCCGGCGATGCAAGCTGCCAGGTTTGTCATTCATCTTTGCATGTGTTGCCTGAACACTGTATATTCTGTATGTCTTTATTAAAACCTCTTGCATTCAGCCCTTCTGGATTTTATTTGTAGTTAATTGGCTTAACAGGCTGAATGGTGTCTGTATGTGTTCAGCCCGGGGCCCCTTTAAAAAAGACACACAACTAAAAAAATAAACCTGGGTTTAGTAGAACAATCACATCTCCAGTAAGTCCTTGAACAAGCCTCTGAAACCCCCAAAATCCTCCAGGGTGCCAGATAAATGACCTGACCCTGTGCTCAGTGTGTGTGTGCGTGTGTGTGTGTGTGTGAGAGAGAGAGAGAGAGAGAGAGGGTATACCTATCCTTATAGGGACACAGTGTCCCCATAACATGATAAATATCCATTTTTTCCCTTATGGGGACTGGTTTCCTGGTCCCCATAAGAGAAAACTCTATTTTATAAAAATCAGTGACTGCTATGAAAAAACTAAAAATGCTAAATTAGGGCAGGGTGGGGGTTAAGGTTGTCATAGTTAGCGTTAGCATTTTTCCCATAGAAGTGAATGAGCGGGTCCCATAAGGACAGGAATACCCTACGTGTGTGTGTGTGTGTGTGTGTGTGTGTCTCAAAGAAGAGCATGATGGGATAGGCAAAAAGAGGTATTCCACTGTACCTGTACTCCTACTTGTGCGAATGGCAAATACAGCTTCATTTAATTTCATTTTCATTTCACTGAATGGAGGATCTTCATGAAACTGCTGCTGACTCCTCTGTACAACACCAGACTGTGAACAAATCTTTGTTTTCCTCAATGTGATCCTAAAACCAATCACGCCCATGTAAGGACCATCTTCACCGTGGGAGGGGCTGTGACATCACATCCCAAGGGCAGCAACAAAGGCGGCCCGCACGGCTGCGGGGGCTCCCAGGAAAAAGCCCCCAGGTGGGCTCCATGTCAGTTCATTTTTTCACAGGCCCCCTAACTGTATAAGTGACAGTTAAAAATTGCACGTGGCAGCTTCCAATCAAATTTGCCTTGGCGGCGAAGACATAAAAACGTAAGGACAAATGACTCCTCGTCCCGATATTAGGTAATAACAACATTAAGCTGCATAAGTGAGCCAGAGCTGAATTCAAATGCAATATTCATTTTTGGAAAATGACTGACTGAGGAGAGTAAAAAGTGAGGAAAAAAATGCACACACAGCTTTCATATAGCAATAGTGCTTTTTTACTCGCCCCGAGCCACACTTTTCCTTACACCTCTATGCAGCAATTATGGTCCCATAATGACTGCAGTGCAAATAAGCAGGAGATTTTATTAAACCAAATGAGAGACTCATCTTTGTATTAGTGCAAGGTTATTGACAGTGACAAGTGTTGGACACCCACAGATGTGAGTGTGATGAAGCGATTGGTGGTAAAAGCCTCGATAACGTTACAGCTGGGGAGGTCGGCCTAAGGAAACAGGCGGGGGCGTCTAATGTATAATCACCGAGGAGGTGGGGTTTGGGGGGGGGGGACACACCTTAGGCATGGGATTAGAGTGCTGGACAGCACCTATTAGCAAGAAAAACAGTATTCAACCTACACCCTACTGCACAAGTTCCCATATTTACGCTACATGAAGATGGTATTAGATAATATTGTGTTTATCTCTAATGTTAAGTTTTCTATGGGTCATTCGTTCTAGCAGAGAGGAGTTGGGGAAAACTAGCTTCCTGTTGCAGGTTCAAATAGCAGGACTGGTTTCAGAAATAATAAGTAAACAATGTTCAGGTCAGACCCAAGTGGCTTTAATGATCTCATTCAGACCAGAGACTGGCAAGAAGCAGGTACTAGCACAGCTACGCACGTTGGCTGCCTTTGAATGATGCCAGTGTGCCAGTGTGCCAGGCCTTTACCATGACCTTTGTGCCAGTAGTGGTTGTGACCCTCTTCCAACCAGAGCTCTCATGTTTTCGGGATGCAAAGGGGAACGAGTGAGATGAGGTTCTTCCCTTAAAGGACATCTAGAGCCCGGCAGCCGGCTGTGATGGATAGGGCAGGGCTGCCTGCGAATATATCACATTCTGACATTTATTAGTACTGTGCACAAAATACAGGGTATGTTATTGGATTTGAATAACAGCTCGCAGCCAAATTTCCAGGCCCATGAAATATATTAAGATGAAGCAATCTCATTTAATAACATCCAAACTAATAAAAGAAGAATGGATTGGAAATTAAATTTATGAAAATTACTCTGTGGGTGGAACAATCCAAAACCCCAGCTTGGCCTGTCATCTTCAACAAGGCAGCCCTGCAGATAGTTATTCTGAATACAGATGCAATTTTAACTTGAAAATAAACAACAGCTTCTTTCAGTGGACTGTGCTGCAGGTGTGCCTGTATATTTTATATGAAAGGTAGCTGTGTGTGTGTGTGTGTGTGTGTGTGTGTGTGTGTGTGCGTGTGTGTGTAAGCTGATATAAATACAACAAATATATAAGTATTGAATGTGGTTATTTGTAGCTTGGAAATTTAAAAATATAGACCATTCTTAACACTATATGTAATCCATTAAAGTACTTTCTGCCCTTTTTGCAGTGGATAATTTTTTTCTTAAGTGACACACCTGTAAAACAGACAAAAGGACGTTCTTTTATTTTGTCACTTGAGTTGTACAAGATTCATTCATGAGTAGCTGAAAAGTGCGGCCAAAGAAAGTGCTACAAACTTTAGACGTGGCTTCTAGTTTTTCTGGCTGTCATTTGAGGACACTGCGTGCTTTAGTAAAGATGCCTAATGTAAAACTGCAGATTCCAACTCCAATTTCCTGTAAGACTAAAATGCTTTCCATCCAACGCCAGGCCGATGCAGTTTACACTCTCACTGGAAGGATGCAATATCAGGTTTTCCCTCTGTTCGCTTTCAGTATGGGGCTAAAGTTTTATTGCACTTGTCACCTACACTGTTCCTAGTTTATGTGGTGGTTGCTTCATTGGAGCACATGGAGCAACGTGGTCGCGCGGGAGACAAAAGTATACGCGAATGCTCACCGGAGGGCGCTATGTATACATTGCGCGCCGGGAGCCCCGCCTGACTGCCGTGTCCTGTGGAGGGTCCAGTATTTCCGCGTATCCGGGTGGCGCACCTGCCGCCTATACATCTGAATGCGGACGGCACTGCGTGCACTCTCACCAGCCTTCATTAGGCAAAGCGTTTAGACGGTTTATTTGCCCGCATGGTGGAGTATGGCTCTCCGCGGAAACATTGGCTTTTATGTGTCTTGAAATCCAATTACTCAGAATAGGCTCTGAGGGTCAAATCAGCGAGGATCGCTCAATGACGGCTATAGCTATGCGCTTTGTCACGCAGCCGGTGACCTAGAAGCGATGAGGGAAATAACATAAATGATAAATTAAGAGAGGTTAAGTACCTTTAGAAAAGAAATAAATAGGTAAACACATATGCTGCCCCTGGTCTGAGAAAAAAAAATGCGTTGGCAGCAGAGGGCGCTCTAAGATAAGAATTTTCCTGTGGTACAGAAAAAATATAGACGTAATTCTCACGCTGAAGACTTTTGCCTATTACTCTGATTTCTTCAGTCGCATAACCATATGCATACCATATGTTGTTCCAAATTCCATAAATTGCAAACGTTATTTATTAGGCACGTTGGAATCAATAAAAAAATGAAAGAAAAAAGCATTTTTTTCTGACTACTTTAAATAAAGGGTTGTGTTAATGTAAATTAAAAGCCTGGAATATATTAAGTGAAACTAAAGGTACAAGAAAAAACTCACATTTGTTAATTAACTGTTAGTTACAAATACATTGTTAAGAGTGATGGAAGAGAGAATATGGACACGCTGTAAATGAAGACCACCAGTTGCCACAGCAGTCCATAGTGTGCCGCATTTTTACTGTAAGTCGCCTACTGAGCCTTATTAAATTAACTTTAAAAATTAGTGTGTTCGATCAAGAAACCGCAGTTTTCTCACTGACAATGCAGGGCCTTCATATATAACAAGCGGATTATTTAATATACTGAAACGTTACCATTTAATTATCATTGTTCGTCGACTTGCAGCTCACAAGAATTCAGAGATGACTGTTTTATTGTTAAAATATTACAAATTAAATAGGTTATGATATTTCAAAAGTATAATACGTAATTTCAGACGTAGAAGCTAGTGAGAAGTGCACAGGAATTTTTAAATCTATCTAATAATCTATACCTCATGTTTGATAACATTGTAAATTAAAGCGTCGTGATATTTTCACAATAACCTCACCATAAAAAGAATCAGACGTCTGATTGAGTGCCCCAAGGTCCCAATTTAATTTTCCAGACGTTTTTCCTATAAATATGACAGGATACATCTGACTGCCATTCAAAATGTTAAAGCTATGCATAATGTAAAATACGAAGTATTAAAATCTGCTTTCTTGGGTTTGTGCTAATAGTTTTACTAATTATTTCAGTCAGCAAATCCTGCATTTTTCTGATTGCTTTCCACGCGGGTGCTTTCATTCATTAAAGTAAAATTATAAATGTAAATGTCTCAATACACATATCTCCCCTTTTTGTAAAAGCTCAATCATCCATATTGTCTTAATATTTTCAGAGCGAAACTCATTTCAAATTATCACTATTCAAGTAAATGAATGTCCCAGATGGGACTTATTCAATTTATCCGGATTATTGATTCAAATGAACCAGGAGACATATATAAATTTAATACGCTGTTTAATTTTAATTTTTACTTTACTTTTATTATGTAAACGTATTACACCATCATAAACATGTAAGATACCAATATACCAAGACCAATATATTTATAAGCACTTCCAGACAGTATTGTGTGCTTCAGCACTAAAATAAAAATGCCCTTTAAGTGCTTTCATTGTGCGATACCGATCTGTTGGTCTGCGCCCGTATTTGCTGGAGCTCATATGGTGGTTTAGTGTGGGACAATCGGTTTAGCCCCAGTTACTGCAGTTTGTGGGCCCAGAGCCGAGGATGCGTGTGTGTCTTCATGTTGACCTGTCTGCTTTGCCCTGGGTACTCCATGCAGTCGTCTGATAAAATCAGAAGAATTACTTCAGATTGCCTGATTGCTTTAAGTTGCTTTGCAGTGCCCCGGAACCGTACGGCGTCTTCTGCCGCTTTTCCTTCGGATCGACTCCTGATCCGGATCACAGAGGATTATCGGTTACTGAAAATGAAATGGATGAAAATGGAATGGATGAATGGATGAATTATGAAATGGATGGAAATGAAATGGATGGAAAAGCACGTAACACCAAACAAACACAAGGACGTTTGAAGACCAATTCAATTTCAAATTTAATTAATAACGTCCTTTGCTGAAAATATTAACATTGACTAAATATATGTTTTCAGGGGGAAAAATAGCATTTGTTATCACAAAACTATTTAATAATTTTATTATTATTATACGATTTCTGAGCGTGCTGTATAATTAAAATGCATAGGAGGCGAACTTTTCTAATCAGCTCAGGTCAGACCAAACATCAGGCGGTTTTATACGGAACGAGGCCGTTCCATGTGCAACTTCACACAAAATATTCTTGTATTTTAAAACTCACGAATATTTTAACACCGCTGCCCGGTAGGGGTCAGTCTTTCTCCGTGCAGTATATAAACGCCTGCATCCACAGATCTTCCAAGCCTCTCCCGTAATTTTAGTTGACCGAAAATTGTTGCGCGCGCCTGTAATGCATTCTCAAAAAAAAGTAAAAAAAAAAGATATGGTAATTATTCTTCCATAGCCAGGCACCAAGGCCCGTAAAAGCCGTTGTGCCACACCAGGAGACGTGCGGTGGCTGTCAAAACAAAGACCTGGCACTCGGTTTGGATGCAGGGCTGAGGGCTGTTCCTTGCGAAAGCCAATTACACCCACAGCCCTCTGTGTGGTCCTAATGATCCCAATTACCGCTCACATGATCAAAGCACCCGCTCCGCAGTCTCTGACTGGCACACTTAGCAGACACTACAATGCCATTCTCCGAAGGATCACGTCATATAAAAATAGGCTCTGGGAGAAAAAAAAATCTATATCTACAGTTTACGGTGCCCCAAAATGGTCACATCACCTCATAACACTGAACTGAGATCAGGAATTCATAGGAGTTAAATGAAGCTTAAAACTAAACCAATTATAAGCAGAAAGCATGTGAAAACTCCATCCCTGTGTTCCAAAAATTGCTTTATTTCTGATGATGAGACGAGCTGACGAGACCCGTTCGGTTAGATTTTTGTTTAAGCTTGGCTAAGTTTACTCAAGTTACTGTAGGGTTTAGCAACGAGAATTTCTCATAGGTTCAGGCGAGCAGCAATTAATGTTTATGTAGTGGAATAAATCTGTTATGCAAATGGAAAAGGCAAAACATACCAGACAAAGATGAACAAACAAGAACTGGTGCTGACGACTCATTCCATCAGGGGCGCCGCTAGCAATTTTGGGCCCTATGACAAAATATGAGGTTGGGCCCCCCTACCACACCCATTCAGATCTCTGGGGGCCCCTAAAGGGCGTGGGCCCTTAGAATTGTCCCAACTTTCCCCCCCTTAGCGGCGCCCCTGCATTCCATAGACACTGGACATAACACCAACTGTATCGTCAGATACACAGGTGACCTTCTCCAGCACCAGTGAGGGTGTGCAGCTTATGCCCAGAAGCCTAGGACAGAGTACAGGTTGCTTGCCTTTGGGATGTCTAATGGTCAGTCAGCCTCATTTCCGGTTTCACCCCTACCATGAAAACACCTCGACAAGTGTTAAAAGTTCAGCTGGATTCTTATCGATGATGTTTCAAAGCGCAAATGGCTAGTCCTGCATCCCTTTATCCAGCAGAATCACTCGCAGAAGACTGTATATTCAACATTGCAGACATACACTGACTGGACTGTAATGTCTAAAAGAAAAGAAAATGACTCGGCGGTAAAAGAACGTGTCAGCATTACGAGCAGAAAGGCCGAACACACGAAGAGTGACCGCTGATACCGGCCCCCGCACAGCAGGCCGACACGAGCTCCCAGCTCCACCTGGGGCGTCTCACTGGCCTGCATTCTCAGGCGGCGACACATCATCCTTCGCTGATGGAGAAACATCGTTCTGTCAGCCTGCTAAATAATTCCTGAATGGATAGAAGAGCTACATTTTCAATTATTAACGTGTTTTGACAGCACTGTCTGTTATAGGTACTTCCCTCCCCATTCTTAAGTCGCATATTCTAATTTCATTTAGATGAGGATAGGCACAATAAATGGGAAAAGGGGTAAGAGTTCACACATTTAGTATTTATCCAAGACAAGGCTTTGTTTAATAAGGTGGAAAATGGGAACAGTTTTTGATATACAGTAGAATCTTATTATGCGACACAATGCAATTCCTATATGAGCTTAAGTACAGATGTTTGTTGTTTTGATCTGGAGTTTGTAAATATGACAGGACCCCGATGATACACCTCTCACAAAGCCCATTCCGGATCCTCTTCCTTTCCAGAGATGTCTGACTGCACAAAATCATCAGTTCCAAACTTGAGGGGAAAATAAGCAGCTGGGCATTAAGCAGGACCGGCTTGTTAGGCAGCCTCGAGATAACGATCAGATTCTCCTTTCGGTTTTTCTAAGCCCGTCATTAGCGACGCCGCTGCAGTTCTGTCGCCTAACGCATGCGACGATCGTTGTGACAGGAGAGTTATTTTTCAAATCCACGAACGTCTTTAAGAGCGCTCCAATCAGAGGGCTTGTTTCAATGGGGCGGGGTTGCGGACGAGGACACTGATGTGATCCGGGATCAACAGGCCTCGGGGGGTGTCTGTCATTGTGTTCATCACGTGCTCGGCCTGTAAATGCCTGCGTGTCATAGAACCTATTGTCAGAATAATGTGTAAAATCATAATCCAGCTTGTGTATTACCCCCCCGCCCCAACTCCGTTTTCCTGCTGCCCTGTACTAAGGAGCGTGTGAAGGTCCCTATTCATTTGGGCCCCATCCTACAATAGAATGCAGGAATAGATGCTTGAGGATATTAACAGTGACAGCGCATAAATAGGAGTGCGTCCCACATGGTGCTCGCTTTGTCACCATTCCTGCTGTGTGGCGTCAAGGCAGTCAGCTCCCCATCGCAGCTCGGAGAGGCTGTGTCGCACCTTCCAGAAGGAGTGGCGTTTAGTGCCTCAATAACATGCCGCCACTGCGGCTCCTAGAGACGATAAGGGGGAGCGTACGAAGAGCTCGGCGCTCATAACTGCCACGTAACCACACCAGCCCGCTGCCGTCTGACCCCACTGGCAGCCAGCTCTGCGAAAATCACATTTGCAATCTTCGGCGTGTAGGGAATTTGACACGACAGAGCTACAAATCATCCAGCAATGTATGTTGTTCCTCATCCTGAACCTCTGATACAATAAATTTGGCTACATCCCAAAACAAGTACAACAGTACAACAAAGCATCTGAGTTCCTCCATATTCCAAAGCCTGGGAGGCCTACCTTTCGGGAAAACAATACATTATTTATCCATTTACATTATAAGTCATGTCTTGTTAAACCACATAAGCTCTCTAAGGGGAAGTAGCCCAGTCTGCAGATTTACACCCTCAGATTTGGGTTGGAATATCACCATCACAGATGTTGAAGATCAACCTCCAGGGTCTTCAACCAGGGGGTTCTGCTTTGGGCTCCACCCTCCATGTTTGAGGCTATCAGACACTGAGGGAGCAGAGCTAAAAGGACTGTGGTGTTGTGTAATAAGAAGATCTTAGTAAGACTGACCTCCGACTTGTATCCTTTGCAGGCTCTGTGCGATGATGATGAAGCAGGCTGCTCACACAGGCCGTACGAATGTCCATCAACCAATTAATAATGCACGTCAGCCATTCGGCACCTGCTGAAGATGGCATCTGTCTCAGGGACAGATGGTTTAGACTATACACTCAGGCAGCCTTTGCTTCTGCTCAACTGTAATGAATTGCCTCATA
The DNA here is from genome assembly GCF_023856365.1 of Brienomyrus brachyistius. Classification (NCBI taxonomy): domain Eukaryota; kingdom Metazoa; phylum Chordata; class Actinopteri; order Osteoglossiformes; family Mormyridae; genus Brienomyrus; species Brienomyrus brachyistius. The sequence continues at coordinate 1,145,845 of NC_064545.1, forward strand.
ATCTATTCTATCTCTGTGCCATTAGCCAGCTTTGAACATCCACTAATATGAGCGGAGGCCTCATTTTCCAGAGTTTTAATCACATAAAATAGTGGGCGCCTAATTCAGCAAATTAAATGGGCCTTGATTACCGGAGCAGGGATTTAATATATCATGGAAAATTAGGTAGATTTTAATAAATTACTCATTCAGCTAAATGCTTTATAAACGCATATAAAGGAGAGGAAACGGTTGGAAAAGCTGTGGAAATTGGCCGTGTTATGGTGAGAGGTGCCAGAGACAGGAAGGCCAACAATGGCAGAGGATGTTTCTGTGGACGGTAGCATGGGTAGGCCTGCTGTAGGGGTGGGTAGGCCTACTGGAGGGGTGGGCGTAGGTAGGCCTGCTGTAGGGGTGGGCGTGGGTAGGCCTGCTGTAGGGGTGGGCGTAGGTAGGCCTGCTGGAGGGGTGGGCGTAGGTAGGCCTGCTGGAGGGGTGGGCGTGGGTAGGCCTGCTGTAGGGGTGTTGCCATCTTACCTGTCAAAGGTGGAGGTCAAAACCCAACCCACTATCACTGGCTTTCTAGCAGTTCCCGTTTAATGTGATGGCTCCCCAAAGCCGCCACGTTTCACTGATGGCGAAGCATGGCCTGTTTCCTCAGAGGACACAACAACTTACCGTTTGCTATGGGGGTGGGAGCACACACGTCGGCGTTAGCCTAGCCAGGTAAGTCAGGAGGGTTGTAATTATCATGTCTCCATGTCGTAGACTGTGCACAGGAATATCCATAAGGTAAATAGTGGGGTCGTCTTAAAGGATACAGGACTACGAAAACAATGTTTCTCAGTGTAGTCAGTCTGGAAGCAGTTTATGGTAAACCACAGTGCATTCTCTGACCGGCTAACCAGTGTCCAGCCCTGCTCCCTTCAACTCAGCGTGACTTTAAACTGTCGCACGGTTTATGGTCCTGTGATTCATGGGATGAGGCATCCCGCACTGACCAGCATGGAAATGGGACACGCAGCGGTTCTGTCGTTGGTCATTAACTGTCATCGGGACACCATCGGTTCCCAGAAAATCACAGGACAACGGCAGGAAAAACATCACAAATGCAGACGCGCATTATAATAGTCCTTTGTAGCTATTACTTAAAAAAAGATATTTTAATAAAATGTGCATAATTAATACATTTACAAAGAAACAACTAACTGCTTTAAAATAATTCCTGTTTTGCGCCATTTAAATTACACAGGCATCAGTTAAATTAGTGGGGTATCTTTTTTCTTGCTGTACCCATGTTACATAAATGGCCCTGTTTCATGTCAGTGACTCTTGCGCTTTAAACTTACAGTACATTTGATATCTCACAATGATCCCCTGTAAACGTCAGAGTCCCTCTTTCAGTCCACCACTGTATTCTGCAGTTATTTAATTGGTAGAAATTGCTCTCATCAAAGCAGAAGTATGTGATTTAATGTGCATAAAATGGACATTAGCATTTTAAAGAGGCAGATTAACACATTAATCCAGACAATTTCATCTACAACTTCACCACAGTGTGGGATTCTTAATGGATCTTAACTGGCTTTCCGTTTAACGCGATGGTTAGGCATGACGTGGGACTCAGGAAAACATGAGGGTTTTATTAAGATGTACAGATGTTCACACGGCACATTACACATAACGGCTATGAAATTTCATGTGAGCACATTAAAGGCTGTGGCTCTGTGTGGATTAATGAATTAAGAAAAAAAATTTAAAAAGCAGAATAAAAAGGAATTTTAAAACAAGACAACTTAAAATACTGTACAGCTACAAGATATTTCTATTTATAAATCACAGTCAGGGCTATTAATTCTCCCTTAAAACAGGAGGACTGAGTTTGTCCCACAAATATCCTTTTTCTCTTCCTCTCTCTCACACACAGACTCACACAGATGCCAGACTGACTGCTAGCTCATCACCAGTCACTCATAAGGCCTCTCCCGACTTGGGTGTGAAGGTAGCAGCTCTCTCTGAATGGAACGGAGCGCCTGAAGGGCCTCCACGGTGACAGTCAGGCTGCCCACCGCCACACTGCTGTCATGCACATCCACAACTGCAGGGGGCGAGAGACGCGAAGTCAGATGGAGGGCGTTACAAATGTACGTGGGCCCAAGGCCGGATCCTCACTGCAGACTGGATAATTACAGGATGGATGTCCCCACCAGGGGCAAATAAAGGCTGCAGGCTCCCATGGGATGGCGGGGGTGTGTGGTGTTGCGGTGTGGGGTGGGGGGTCACATGTGCACACAACGCAATCAACAGTGTCACGGAAGGGCCAATTTGAGGGTTACGTTATCTTTAAACATATAGTTAGTAATTTATGTCCATGTTGTTATTGTGTCCATTTTAGTGTAAGTCTTCTCAAGATTACTCAGTATGTTTTGGTGGTGATGTCATTCTAGCACTCACCGTCAAGAGCGGCATCTACTAGATCGCGCTGCTGCTCCAGGATGCTGCCGATCCTGACGAAGGCCACGCCCACATCCTCGCACTCCTGGTCCTGCTGCTCCTCGGGGGGGTCGCTCACCACGATGAACTTGATGCTAGAATGTCACCGGCGGCACTTTCAGTGGCATCCCCGAGGCAGGGCGTGGAACACTACACTATGGCTCTGAGGATCTGTTGTGTGAACAATCGTGTGAGCCATCGATAGAGGGTATGTACTGGGGACACGTTCCTAGGAACATGTCCCCCTAGATCGACTGAGTGGCAAGAAAATGCTGCAACATGGCTGATTTTTGTCGGGGAAGCTGTTAAACAAATGATTATCTGTTTACATTAAAGGCAGTTGGACTTGACAGGGATCCTTACAACTTACCAAAGGACCAGTGGACCATGGACCAGCAATCGGGTTTTACTAACATATTTTGTATAAACTTTTACAGTTATTTGGCTAACTGTCAAAACTTGCTTTGTGGAGTAGCCCCTGCAGCAGCCAATAATGTAATAATTGGTAATTATTACCGCTAATGAAATAACGTAATAATTTTTCCATTCTTGATGTAATAAAAAACGCCAATGTAATAAGTGGCCAATAACATAAAACGTTTTTGGTTCAGAAATTTTGTTTGTAGAACACAAGGCTCATCATGGATGTTTTTTTAATAAGCGCTAACAAAAACTTTACAGTTGCACATATAACTGAATGATGGTAAATATTTAATTGATGACTAGTGCATATAGTATATAATAAAGGTTCGATTTTACAAAAAAAATCCCTCAGTTGACATGAAATGATAACCGCAAATCCACATTTAGAGCCAGGATTTCAGCTGTTTCTGCAGATTGCAGTGATAAATTGCACAGCTTTTCCATTTTAGTTTTCACAGAAGCTGAACACTAATAGTGCCACTCAGTTTTTTTGCCACTCAGAGACTATAACCGCAGAGACTTCTGCTTACTGTGATGTCATTCATGTGTATAAGCTTTAATAAGTTCATGAAATCATCCAGTGTTCCCTCCCATACTACTCAAAGGCTGTTAACGTTAAGCACCTCTCCCAAGGGTATGACAGCTTGCCTTCTGAGACCTTCCGCCCCTCACCAGAGCCTTAACACCTTTACAACCTGCCACCATCAGACCAGGAGAGCACTTCAGCACCCCCAACCCCCCCAAGGACCCAAAGACGAAAAGCTCAGGTTGTCTTCGGCTTCTCACACTTTCACAGTCGGCAAGAATTCCGTTCCGCCAGGGCAGCGATCCTCTGATCCGAACGCCAAGGACGACGACCACTACCTACCGGTGTGAACAACAGAGCTCCCGCTGACAGAACTCACTGGCACCAGTGGGCTTACAGAACATCTTCCACAACGTCCCGAGAAAATGAAAACCTGAATCCATTACGCGCTGACTCACGTGAGCTGACCTCCAGCTCTCTATCTGCTGCCTTCTGCATAATCACAGCGATGTGCTGGGCCTGATTCTCATTTTGTCTTGTCAGATACCCAGCTGTGCGAACCAAAGAATTCACCGCGGTGCACTTCTCAAAAGCTTCGGCCCAACTTCCAAAGACACTCAATGTTCGCGAGCTGTCAAACGCCCATCCATGTGATGGGAATCTAAATTCCAACATGTTGGAAAAGGGGGAATATGGTTTTGCCCAACACCGGGGCTCAACACAAGGAACTCTGAAATATGGAACATACTTTATGATTATCAAAGGCCTCTACTTGCGGTGCAGCCTTAACACAATCCTGCTCACTCGAGAATGACAAGAGAGCTCAACCATCACAGTAACAACGACGAATCAAGCTCTGATCGCAAAGCTGTAATCCTTGATCAGATTACAGAACCATTAACACTTGGTGGTTGAAATGAGTTTGGATTCAAACTCCTTCAGAATAAAAAAATAAATCCCATCAAATTCAGGTGTAGCTCACATACATCAACAATGCTACCGATACCATTTTCTGGCAGCTAGATTTCCACCTGGTGGCATTTTCACACTTGTCAAGAATACGCTTAATGGGCAGTTAAACAAAATTTAACAAATGGCCAAATGGAGGCATAACTGATGGAATTGACTTTGTAGGGTTGGCCAGCCCTAACCTCTGAAGGTTGCTGTCCCGGGGCTTTAAGGTAACTTTTAATTAATAGGACAGCGGGTGTCACGACAGCTTGAGGTCAAGTCCCAGTGGACATCGCTGTTGTACCCTTGAGTGAGGTAGTTCACCTTCTTCATTAGCTGTATGGAACCTGTATGGAAACGAGTACTGTGCAGCCTGATAATTCACTAATTGATATTAAATTATTTAATTGCACTTGCAATGCCAATAGGTTCTGAGCAAAGTAAATGTCAGATTTAAAATGTGCTGAAACCAGCCGGGGAAATCAGTTTAAGCAGAGTCCGAAAGGTCCTGTCACCAAGAGGTGGCTAGCAGTACTGAGCCAAGAGACTGGACAGACCCTCAGGATCGGGGGGGGGGGCATAGAGAGAGGGGCGGTGTCCTGCTGTCTTGGGCCGGATGCCTCCCCATTACAGGCCAGACAGGTGGTGGGTGAACATCCACGTGGACATGCTGTCGCTGCTGATACTTACCTCTCCAGCTGCCTGGCGTCCCCCCGGAGAGTGGAGCGCAGGAGGTCCCGTCTCGCCTTGTTATTCTGCGTGTCCACGTGAATCACTGTCAGGACGAAGGGCCCGGTCACTCACTGTGCACGGCGTGACATTTCAAAGCGTTTACAAAGAACGGCCCCCTCACATTCTGCCCCGCCTGCCTGCTCACTGACTCTAAGCCCAGGGCTCCTGAGGTCTGGCTCTGCTCTCTGCCGCCCCGCCGATTGTCCCTGGCAGGTCGGCGCTCACGCTGTCAGCGATCCAGCCGTTAGGCTCAGTGCTCCGGATAAACTGTCATCCCCAGTTAATGACGCTGGCAGCCTGCTCGGCACAAACCGGCTGCCTCCGCCGCAGCTTGCCGGAGGGGACTTAACATCGTCTCTCTGGCCCGGGGAGCCCATCATAATGATGCTGTGTGGCAGCGAACTTGTTCTCTCTGACAACAGCAACGATTCTATTGCCGCCCCCCCCACCCCCCTCCCCCGGCCTCGTCTGGAGGCTGGATTTCAGGGAAGCCATGCTATGTCGCAGCAACCAAATTACCCATCACAGGCCGCTACAGGACCAATATCAAAGGTCCGGGGGAAGCCCTGACAGGTGGGATGGCTCGAGAAGATGCCGGGACAGGGCTCCGGTTAGTCACGCTGCTGTCTGCAGAGTCACTACAGCACAGACGTGCTGCGACGAGCAGGAAGCTCACAGACTATCCTGGCACAGAGGTCAGGCTACCCCACTCTGCCACTTTTAGTTTTCCTCCAGCAATAAAGCTTCATATTCATCAATTACTCCCCAAAGTAATAGATATCGCTATTACTATTCTGGGCTCTGAGTTAGGATGTTTTAACATTCATATGACACTAAATATGATAATCTGTCTTTTTTCCCAGACAAAAAAACAGTAAATATTTGTTGATAGGATAAATTAATGGGTGCCTCAAAGCATCTACTTAGTAGTGGGAGGTGCCTGCAGGAAACTCCCATAATGACACGACGAAACATACAAGCCCCACACATTCGGTCCCCCCAGCCAGGGATCAGGCCAGGGTGCTACCTCACCACGCCAGGAGAGTCCAAATCAGAATGAGGTCATACAAAATAAACCTGATTAAATATATGAAATGCTCATTACGGCCTTTATACAGGGGCTGAATCCAATGAATGTTCATTTCACCGCTGACTGTCATTCTGACAGATCTTACTCTTATTAAGAAGGATAGCCTGCTGAGGCTGAATTACCTGTCTGAAGAGCTTTAATTAGGCCCCTGTGACAGAAAGAGAGAGAGAACGATAATTGATTCTTTTCCTTGACACCAGCTGTGAGGAGCACTAAGGGGACATCCAGACAGGATGGTTAAGGGAGCCATCTCACGCTTGCTGTGGCCTTACCGCTGCTGTAGTTGTAGTAGATGCTCTGGCCAGGCCGGGGCTTGGGCAAAGACAGAGGTGTCTCCACCGAGGGCCCATCCAGGAAGCGGTACTCTATGAACAGCCGGGACACAGTGTCATCCGCGGCCACCCTGGACCCCCGTGCCAGCCGCAGGGACGTGATCTCGATGCGGATCCGCTCTGATGGCTGTAAAGAGGCACGAGTACGAGTCAGTGCAGGCAGGACAGGGGAAACGCAACCTGGGGAGAACACAGGCCCTTCCGGCATAGAGTGCTGGGAACCAGGGTCACCCTAATAGGCAGAGGTGTGTGGGTCACATGCAGAATGCAGCCACTACTGACGCATAGGAGCACGGCGCAATTTGGGAAGCGTGTCAGCGGTGACACGTGTCTGACCGATGCGATACTGCAGGCCCATTTTCAACAAAAGAGAAACAACAAATGAGGGAGGCAGCTGTTATACGGGACAAAACCAAACATGCGGTGTGACACGAGAGCGTCCCGTGAGGTTTTATTATAATGAAATATGCACCATTAGCTTCGGCGCTGTTATTATTTGTTAGATGCGTTTGAGCGTGTGCGTGAGGGGCCGCCCGGTCCGCACTCTGCGATGACAGCACTGACGGCACCTGCGACACAGACCTGTCACTCAGGGCTGATCAGAGCGGCCCGCTAGCACGGACGGCGCACGCCTGTCAGCTTCACTCGACTTCAGCTGCACGTCCGCCGTAATTGCGGTGCTGGGCCGGGGGCTGACGGCAATCGGGGCTCGGTGCGGTGCCGCTGCCCGCTCCAGGTTAATTGCCGGGAGTCTAGCTGTCGAACACGAACATCAGACTGTGCAAATTATTTGTCAGAGGCTTCAAGGATCCATCGCCATGTCCGGCCCCGTGAATGTGACACCTGTTATGTCTAATTAAATTCTCAGCAGCTCTGATTATCTCCCTTAACGAGAATTACACGTGTGCGATATGCGAGCGATCCCTCTGACGGCCGCACGCCGTCATCCCCCTTCTTGGAGTCTATGGTCGCAGGGCTCCCCTCTCTCTACCCCATCAATACCGGCTTCCCTAATCTTAAGCTCTGCTACTGGCTGATTGCGGAGCGTGTGCTCTATGCCATTATGTGCCCCCTGACAAAACGTCGCCTTAGGACACAAGCCCCCTGTACCTTACATAATTTTAAAGAGCTGGCCCCCCTAACTCTGCCAGGGTATCTGGCTCTACTGCACCCTTGATGCCGGCACGACTATGGATGCCCTACTTAATCCCTCTGCACAGGCCCCCATCTGCAACGAGGGAGGTGTTGTTCACTGGTTCAATGGTGTGATGCAGGAGGGTGTCTGCAGCACCTAACGCTGGCTAGCCAGGCGCCTTCGCCATATTGGGCTTCTCCACACCTGCCTCCAGACAGAGCCTGTGGGGCTAGGACCCTCACCAAAGGCCCAGATTCAAACAAAGCTGCGATAACACGCAACCGTCTACACGCCACAGCCCATACTGCACGCGCCACCTCAGTCACGCTCGGAGACGGACACAAAAGCAGCTGCGTCCTTCCCAAAATTTTACATTTCACAACCATATGGCAACATCTTTGACATCTGCCACCCCACATCAAAACCGAAAAGCCGCTTCTAATTTATAGCAGTGCTTCGGCTTGTGAAGACGCGCCTCAGACCAGAGGCAGACCCCATCCAGCAGCGTGTAGGCAGCCAGAATACAGAGATCAGGCATCTGCTGAGCCCAGACTAGAGAGGCCGCAGAAGCAGCCCATGCAGTCCTCACACACACAGAAGGTCTACAACTTTTATAAACGGCACTGTTTTACGGCCATCGGGAAAGTTGGTTTGGAAAACAACCCTACATTTAACAAAATCACACAGTACAGCATCAGGAAGCAAAAATATTCAGACTTTTAAAAACACGAATATCCACAATATAAGTCGTAAGAAAGTAACTAGGGCAACATTCTTGCATTCTTTTAAGATGCCAAGAATGGTTTGCAAATCCGAATTTCCGAGATACCTGGGGATGAGAGATCGGCATGCGGCTTGCTGAGGTCATAACTTCTCTGGCCTGTGAGCTGGAATACCGATGGATCTTGTTAGAGTTCTGGCTCTGCAGCCCGTTTAGAGAGCGGGCTGAGCTGCGGACAAATTGAGCCGCAGGTTGGACAGCTGGCCAGCGAGGAAGCGATGGTTAGCGCACATCTGGAGACGAGCTGACACACTCAATCATCTGTGCATGTTTTCATCATGAATCCATTCAGATTCGGGGCATGCTCCAAACTGACGGACCGTATTTCCCCCTTAGGAAGTCCTCCGGTCTGCTGTATGTTGGTTTAAAATGAACGAGGTAACATATTTTTTTTTTAATCCAGCAACCTGAAGCTGAGCTGCCTCAGTTTACAGACAGATACACAAACATTCCCGACCCAAACTCACTCAGTCCAGCAACCGGTACCAGAACGCAGCTCTCAACACCTTGAGCGTTACAGTGCTTCCTAGCTTCCCTTGTGTTAGTTTTTTATTCAGACAATGCATTAGCACGCCTCATGTTTTGAGGATAATTTCAACGGGACTCAAACACCAATTTTTAATATAGCCGCTTTAAGATTCAGTAGTTCCACTAACATTTACTCATCTAACAGGGAGAAAAATTCACATAGTTCGCTTTGGTCATGCAATATTACAGGGATTAGCATGGCATATGAAATATTTAGCAGATTTTCCTCCCCTCTAAAGCCCGAGAAATCAAATGACTGCCAAATGCCTTTAAAGTGACGATCTTTGACTGGCAAAGAAAAAGGTCTTTTCATATTCAAATCTCGGTATGATAGATATGAAAAATAGAAAGGTTACTTGATTTAGCTATCAATCTCTCATGCCCTGCATTAGTGCATGAGAAAGGGACCCACACTAGTTCTTTCCTCAAGCTCTTTAGAGATGTCAGTGCTGGCCTTTGCCTGTTTAGTCCTGTCCCCAGCCAATCAGCACTTTGCACAGCTGTCATACGGCCAGCTGTCTCCTAAATGCATAGTCTCCCACCCCGTGTTCCAAACCAGCTGACAATCAAAGCGGGATTTTCCATCCCATAACCAGTGGTACTCCCCTTCTGGGATGGGGTTACATGTCCTTGTGAGGAATCCTATTGCTGTCACACTAACCTACTGGAGAACAATGGTGGCCCATACCTGATCCTGAACTCCCAGTAACTGACCCATGGAAACACTGAGCAAGCAATGCTAAAACAAGTAAGACTGGGTTACATGAGAAATGAAGGAGAGTTAATTTTCACAGCATGCACATACCGAGATACACAAATGAGAAAGCTAATGTGCATTCCCAGGTAGAAGGCCCTCTTAAGGTCCCTGGCTTATAAGTGGTCAGATACCTGAAGGTCGAAGGTCAAATCCATGAACTAGGTTCCTAGAAAATAATTATGGTCAGAACGTGAGACAATTGGGGAAAGTGTTTGCCCATTTTACAGGGAAGAAAAGGCTTTTAATGAAATGCACTAATAGTGTGGATGCCTATATGAAACAATTATGGTTAAGTATCCAAACTTCCAAGTTATCTTCATTTCCCATCATCCCTTGAAGATTTACTCCCAGTTAGGAGCCAGCCCTCAGCCTCACTGGAGCAGACAGGCCAGCATGCCCAATGTAAAACCTGCTTGGTGCCGAGCTCTGAAGTGCGGTGACAAATATGGTCGGGCCAATGTGTGTGAGCATGACGCGACCCAGGCGCTAAACGTCCTGTGTGACATAACAGAGCAGACTAAGTAGAACGACAGCACTCTGGACTGAGAGAGAAGTGGCTGTGAACGGGCGCTTTATGTATACAAGCCAAAATAGGTGGAAGAAACTTCTCTCCACATAAACTTTGCATGTAGAAAGCAGGCTCCCTACTACACACCCCCATGCCTGACAATAAAAGCCAGTAAGTAAGTAACATGTCATTTTAATTAGGCCTTTTCACATTAGAATTGTTTTGGGCCAAGACAAACGGTTGGGGCTGGCTGGCTAATCAGCAGGGAATCGGGGGGGGGGGGGGGGCTGCAGGAGCACGTGCCCAGACCCCAGACCCCCACGGGATAGAGGCAGCGCACCTCCACCCTTAGCATTACTCATCTTCAGCATTATTTCATGTGCAGATCTTAAAAGGTGAATCAGACGCATTCGACATTAACTTTCCTATATATGTTGTTGGTCTGCCTGATTCAAAACATAACCTGAAGCCATTGTAAAGCCCATTAAATACTGCAGGTTAACTCCCAAGGTAATCCTCTCTCAAGTTAATCATTTACTCAGCCAAAACTGCCAAACCAATGTGCCATCATTTTTTCGTCAAAACGAAACTAACAGATACATATCAATCTGAATACCAAGGCACGTCACAGGTGCATACGTATTAGCCAGTCAGCAGGTCAAAATTAAAGTTCTAAACAATTTAAGTCCTTAATATGTGTGATGTTTTTTTTTAACAAGGTTTCGCAAATCTGCTGCCTAAAACATATGATCATCACAAATGAATAATTTTATGTAATCTCTGATTGTGTTTGTTGTCGTTATTAATGACGGCGACAGCAACAAAAAGGACACTCATCAACCATTTAGCTAGTCAGAATGTAACCTTTTGAAGTTGTTTTTCAAAGTGACCATATCAATGCAAGGAGCACATGGCTCTGAGGTCAGGCACTTTGGAGACGTCAACATGTGCTGAAAGGCTGAGTCCACCAGAATGAGAGTGTCGCTCTCCACGCGGGTCTTTACGATCCATACAACAATCATTAAATGTGTTTTAAAAAAAGTTTCAAATTCTGCATTTCCAAAAGCCCTCAGACTCCTGCTGTTGGCAATGTGTCAAAATTAAGGCTGGGGACACAATAATACATGCAGGAGAAAAGACATTAAAAAATTTCTCTGTCATTATTTGAGCGATGTCTCCCAACCTGGAACAATAGGCATTGTATGTAAAAAGGTGGACTTTCTCCCCTGCACTTAGGTTGGTTTTAAGACGATGTCAGAAGAACAAAATCAATACTAGACCAGACGGAACTCTTAACAACCAGCTTCACAGCTCCAGTTTCAGCCAGCTGTTTTTAATTGGGATGGAGAGAGACAGGCCACACGGAATACCAATACACTTTCCAAACGGTCATTATATTCGGTGTTCCTGCACAATTCAATGGCATGAAGGACAACTATGTATATTATAGTATAGTGCAGTATAGTACAGTACAGTACAGTATAGTCTTAAAGACTTAAGCTTATTTCCGAAGAAACTCTTTAAATTCACTTTAGTTTATTCTGGCTTTGCTATTTTTTTTCCAAGAGGACTTCGATCGTCGTGGCTGTGCATTCATAGTTGAAGCCGCTCGTGTAGTTAATTTCCGTGCCGAGGGAAGGAGCGCCATGATTGGCCACTTCGAGGGCGAAATGCGTCATGCCGCCAAACCGGCTGCTCCTCTGCTGAAAGCATCTTAGATGTTCTGGTGAGCTACAACATGTAGCTCAATTATCCTCCCCTTCGGCAGAAGTCACGGCCGGTACTCCCATCACCTCCCGGCTTAGAGACTCACCTGGGGCCAGAACTGAGAGCACAGATTAAGTGTTTGTAGTTTGAGAATGAGCATGCCGCTCTCCTTCCAACTTTGAAGTCATTGCCTTTTATGAAAGGCAGCCATAAGCCCTTATTTTCCACTCAAATACGTTCATCTTCTCCACTATAAACACATTGCCACAGTTAATGGACTTATAATGGTGTGAGAAAGGGGGTAGATATTATTTTTTCATTTCATACGTGCGCGGCGGGGATCCTGGGATATTTCCTGCAGGGCCAGTACCCCTTAGACGTTCTATGGCAGAACTTGAACAACACAGGGAGGAACAGCAGGATCTTTAAAAGAACCATGGTCATTTCAACCAATGTCAGAGAGCTTCAGAGAACAAAAAAAAACATGAGATAAGTGAAAAAATGTATACGGTAAAATCCACTTTTAACGGACTTCAAGGGACCTGGCAAAACAGTCCGTTATATCCAGAGTTGCTGTATGCCCAGAACACAACTACAGGACACCACTTACTCATGCCACACCCCAGCAGACACACTTGTGGTATAGATTATTATACTGTACATGTAGTAATCCAACTTTACCTGACCAGATGCGTGACTATTAATAATCCCAACTACGTATCTGCGCTGGATATCACCGGCATGCCACGCGCCTTGTAGGCAGAGCCTGCATGTCCGTTATAGGCGAACAAATCTACAGCCAACAGCGGCCCTGGGGACCAAATTGTTTGTCCGTTATAAACGAAATCCTGTTATATGCAAGTCCGCTATATCCAATGCTTTTTCTGCATGTTCTTAAAAGGCGCACGGCTGGGGCCAGTGGACCTCGTCCATTATAGACGATATTCCGTTATAAGCGACTCCACTATAACGGGATTTTACTGTACAAATGCAACAAAGAACAGTGTTGCTACCTCAAGATTAGTTGGGCTAAAAGAATGCCGCATATTCAATAACAGTATTTTAACTTCAGGGGCTAAGTTGCACAAATCTGCGAAGGACGATAAACTCGCACAGCAAAGGTGAAGTCAGGAGCCAGCCTGGACCGTGTACTTGCAAAGAGCACAGGATTCTTTCTCAGAACTTTAAAATTCTGCCCTCTGGATGCCATTTTGGGTTCCACAGCGCAAACATAATTGAGTCAAGAAATCCTTTATTCCAAATGTCATTTCTTGAATTTTCATCACAGTTGATCAAAGACAGACAGGGAAGCAGCTATTAAAATAAAGTGAAATAAAATAATAAAAACCAGCTATTTCTATTTCCTAGGTTTTCAGCGGCCGGAGGCATCTGTGATGTTTACCTCAAATCCCTTTGTGGAAATGAATACAAGTCGTCATTTTGGAAAGAATGGGGTTGATTTCTTTTTTCTTCTAAAGCTATAGCCTGGCAATGTGCATTTTCATAATGGAGATGCTGAAGTGCATCTCTGCGACCTGCCTGTTCTGCACGCAGGAGAATAACCCAGTGCCCCCGCACCCTGACAAAGCCCTCCAGTGGCCTGGCACTCCACTGACCTGCAGCCTCCCCTGCACACTCTGCCCAGCCACGATGCCGTCATCGCTGTCGGACTGCACAGACTCGTTAAGATCCGTAGCCAGCACATCCTCCGCCTCTACAAAGACAAAAAAGGCAGAATTTTACATAAATCAAATAAAGATTAGATGCCTTACAAGGTGCTGGGGTAGGGGGGCAGGCTGACCTCCACTACAAGCTGTGAGACTCAGACAGCGGTCAGAGGGTAAGAGTCCCTGCACAGTTAAGTACTCTAAGTGGTTCTATTTCTTCTTATTTTGCATTTCTATGATAAGAAGAGAGAGGAGCTACAGCTGGACTCGGAATGGATCCCCAGATCAGAGTTTGTCACAGCTCAGGCCTGGATTAGCGGCCAGAGTCATACCCTGTGCAGGGGAGGAGTCATACCCTGTTCTGGGGAAGAGTCATACCCTGTTCTGGGGAAGAGTCATATCCTGGGCAGGTGTGGAATCATACCTTGCACAGGGGGGGAATCATACCCTACGAGGGGGAGGAGTCATACCTTACATGGGGGATGAGTCATACCCTATGCAGGGAATACCTCAAGTCCTGACATGTAATATGCAGGGGATACCTCATGGGAAACCTCAGGCCCCGACACATAATACATAGGGGATACCTCAAGGGATGTCTCAGGCCCCGGCATGTAATACACAGGGGATACCTCAGGGGATATCTCAGGCCCCGGCATGTAATACACAGGGGATACCTCAAGGGATGTCTCAGGCCCCTGCATGTAATACACAGGGGATACCTCAAGGGATGCCTCAGGCCCCGGCATGTAATATACAGGGGATACCTCAGGGGATATCTCAGGCCCTGGCATGTAATACACAGGGGATACCTCATGGGAAACCTCAGGCCCTGGCATGTAATACACAGGGGATACCTCAGGCCCTGACAGCTAATACACAGGGGATACCTCAGGCCCTGACAGCTAAGACACAGGGGATACCTCAGGCCCTGACAGCTAAGACACAGGGGATACCTCAGGCCCTGACAGCTAAGACACAGGGGATACCTCAGGCCCTGACAGCTAATACACAGGGGATACCTCAGGCCCTGACAGCTAATACACAGGGGATACCTCAGGACCTGACAGCTAATACACAGGGGATACCTCAGGACCTGACAGGTAATACACAGGGGATACCTCAGGCCCTGACAGCTAATACACAGGGGATACCTCAGGCCCTGACAGCTAATACACAGGGGATACCTCAGGCCCTGACAGCTAATACACAGGGGATACCTCAGGACCTGACAGGTAATACACAGGGGATACCTCAGGACCTGACAGGTAATACACAGGGGATACCTCAGGCCCTAACAACCAACAGATTAATAAAAGCTGCTTACACAGAATTTACCATCCTGCTTTCGCATATGTGGTAAAGTTACAGGGTGTTTCTCAATACCAAGACCACAAATATTATACTTGCGGTCTTGGCAAGAATGGTTTGGCAACCTCGCCTTCCAAAAATTAACTTGAGGTGCAATGAATCATGGGACTGATCTCATTTGATGATGATGCAACTGATGCATGCTCGATATTTGGGGCAAGGCAAGAATGACATCTGGGAATCTTTACCATCCTCTGTACTTCTTAGTATTGGAGCTGGTCTACAGCAAAGGAAGATGACATAAGACAGGTACAATTACAGACCTGTACGCATACTGAGAAACACCCACAGATTGGCCTACGTCCTTGTCAAAAAGTATGCTGTAGGACTAACTAATTTGATTTGTAACAAAAACAGAATATGGTGCAGGGGTCGATAAAGTGTTTTCATGTATTTGAGCATTCTGCCAGAAACTCTGAAAGGAAGGAAGGAAGAAAGAAAAGACCTCAAAGTGATGGAAGCACATGCTAAATACATAGATGTCCATGATCGCTACCTTGGTCTAGTGCAGGGGGCTCTTCTGAAATGTCCGCCTCCTGGGAGGTGGAGGTAGAGCTGCCAGTGGCCAGCTGCCCCTCAGAAACATGCGATTCTTCCTCATCATTCTCTTCCTCTTCAGCTCCCCTGTGAGAGTCCTCAAGGTCTCTGACAGCCTCCTACAACCAGAAGCAGGAACTTAACAGTACAGATTTTTACAGCTGCACTACTATGATGGTAGTAAATAAATTTAAAAAAACAATTGTGAGGAAGGCAGAAAAGAGAAAAAGAATGTATACCGTAACCTACGTTGAACTACAATGACACCATTAGATTGGATGTAAATAGGAAAACACTGCTGTTGTGCAGTTAGGTTGATGCTCAAATCTGAACTTCTACGCAAAAAAAAAAACGGCCACCACTCACTGGTTAGAGAATTATGGGTGAAGAGCTGTGTGATTATAATTACACGCCTTTCATCTTTTGTCCCTCAGAATTGCTGATAAAATCATAAACATATGAAAGTCTTGAACATTAAAGCACCTTGTGCAGCAGGTTGACGCCTGGAGTCTCGTATGCAGACGTGTCCTCCACAGAAGCGGGTGCACTCTGCTCCGCTACCTTTTTCACAGGAACAAATAGAAGAGCAGATTTCCATTTCCCGTTCCTTGAGGACGCAATTCTGCCATTTTTTTATTTTTTTTACCACGGGTAGCCATGTTGACATTCCTCACTTCTGAAGCACTTCTGAGATGAACAAACAACTTAATCCCTCGCTTGCGTCAGTCTGTGTGTCCAAACCGCGAGAAGCCCGCTGTGGGTACTGCTGCCCAGGGCAAAGCCTCTCATGACGAATAAGCCGAGAAATGTCGACAATATGCAGAATGGAGGACTTCGGTTTTTAAGAGCAACGATATTAAAGCTGAAGCAGCCGGTAATGTAACCGAATTATGGCACTGCATTTTTGTGGGGTTCAAGATAATGAAAGCAAAACTAACAACATAACTTCACAAAAGGTTTTAATAGCGAGGAAAGATCTTTTTGGTCTGTTAACTCTATTACTGAAGTGTCACTCTACAGAAAAACAGTACGAGTCCATTTTAAGGCCCAGCGGTCTTACTACGCTCTCAGTGGGCGCGGCATCCATGAAGGACACTTTCTTCCCGCTCAGCTTCTCCTTCAACAAAGTCCGCCGTCTCGGCTGAGGGGCCGCTGCCTGTGAAAGTACAACAGGTGAAAAACAACAGGGTCCATTCCCAGGTCAAATCAGCGTGGAGCTTGTTCGTTCAAGCCATACATCGGCATTGACCTTCTAAACTCGTGTTGCAGTTTGTGTAACAAACAAAATAGACACACAGACTATAGTTACTTTTATTAATAATCTTCAATCACATATTCATTAAACAGGTATAATCAAGCTCTTCCATCCAAAAATGCTTGAAGAAATCTGTTCAGATGTTAAGAGTGCTACTTGTGCAGCAGTTAAATCGATTAAAAAGTCACGCATCTCTCCAAAAACTGCTCCAATACCGCTTACACCTGTACCTGGACATTCACTGGAAGCCCAGCCTACCGGTACTTATGACTAGTTGATTCCTTAATTGATGTACATTTGTAATGTGCCTCATTTGTATATCGCTTTGGACAAAAGTGTCTACTAAATGTGCAAATGTAAATACATTTTAAGATGCATGCGTTTCTAACTCTGTCCCTGTTCATCTTCCTTAATTGCTCCTTTCACATCTGCAGGGGCAGAGGACTGTATGTCCTTGGCCCACGGTGAAAAGCCGGGAGTCCGGTGAGGGTGTGTGAACTGACAGGGCCCCTTACCTCCGGGCCAGATGGAGTCGGGGGACGGGGCGTGCCGCTCCTCTCCTCCGCGGTGACCAATTTCTCCGGAGTCTCTTTGGCGAGGAACGTGGGCACGGAGACACTGGGGGGAGGGCAGTACGAGCGTCTCCACTCCAGGGTCACGTCGATGGTTCCGCTGGGCTGGCCGCTGGGAGCTGTCAGCTCGAATGTGCCTGCAGACGGGGTGGCAGGCGGAGAGGTTGGCAGCTGCAGGCTGCAGCACAGCGAGCCGGCACTGACCCTGAGGAGGGTCACCTCAGAAAGCCAGCCACCAAAACCGGAGACTCAGCAGCAATTAGAAGGGATCACAGCAGCAGGATGACAAATGTCTCAGTGTCCAATCTCTCCAGAAATGGGGAATTTATATCTAAGCCCAGACAGAAACACACCTATATAGATTTGCCTGTAGCTAGATGTGCCGATTGGAGGATGGGCTCTGACCTCACAACTTTCTGTTGGCAATCACTTACTGCTGCTACCCCACTACTGTACGTGATTATGGGGTTGGGTGATATGCGCTAAATATTATACCATGATATTTTCACAGTATCAATATCTATTCTTCTGATAATGATGAACAAATTGTTTTACTAACAGGGAGGTATAATGATAAATTACGACATCAACTCTCATATGTTGATGCAATTTGTTTAAAAGCAGTGCATGATAATGGCAAATTATGCAAGAAAAGTTGTTTAAATGTTTATAACCATAATATGATATTGCATCAATATACACTACCAGTCATAAGTTTTTGCACAGCACAGGTTTTTACCACTTTTCCATTTATTTCATAAACCGCAGACCTTTTTTCTTGTTAAGCATTGGAAAGTTGAACATGAACAACTATAAATGAAAACGTAAGTCAAATAAAACAAGTTTCCTTTATAACATGGAAAGAGTATGTAACAGTGAATGTCTGACATCCTATTAACTGGCTGTGTGGTGATGGTATAGTCACCTTTAACTTTAAATGCATTAGTTTACTGTTTCATCCCCTGAAACAGCACAGTGTTTAATGTGCCTGGTAGAAAGAATGTCTCGAATTTTCTCTGCTGTTATGACTGCTAGAGGAGGTTAGATTGATGAATCAAAGACATGACATTTTCTTGCTAATAAAGGTACTCAAAAGGTGAACATACTGTACATTAATTGGTTAGCAAAGAATAGGCGGTATATAGTAAATGCTAAGTGAGTAACGAGTAAATGAGGAAAATTTCAGTGTACGCAAAAACGTTTGACTGGCAGTGTACCGTCCAGCCCCACGTGATTATTGCTAATGGTTTATTGATTCCATAAGTTGATCTTGACCGTCTGAGGTTCTCATTATGACTGACTACATCCTCTGCCTCAAGTTTTACTACATCACTGTAGTTAAATTCAGTAGAGTCTAGTCAATGGATCCATTAATCCGCTCTCTGGTTCCTAACAGTCATAGTTTATGTTCCTTTCAGCTAAAGTGATATTTATTTTGATCTTAGTGAGAATGTTCACAAAAGACATTAACCTGTGATACTTTTGTCATGGGCCAAAGATATGAGAGGTACTTTGGCCTTTCCGAGGTAAAGATGGCTCTCCGGCTCCAGGTCATCGAGCACATAAACCTGCAGGTCTTCGGTCCGTAGATAGCGGTCCAGACCTCCATCCATGGGCAGGGGAAAGACCATACAGTCGTCAAACTGGGGGTGGCTGCTGGCTGGCAGGATGCGGGTGTCGTGGTCTGGGAAGTCGAAAAGCTTGTAGACCACATAGGGACTGGGCTGGGTGGTGGGCTGTCGGGCTTTCAAGTTGCTGCAGCAGTGCACAGTGATACGGAGCTCGTTAAGATCGCTATCCTCGGGCGCCATGGAGGGAACATTTCCTTTTGCTAAGACCTGGGGATAAGAGCCAGAGAAAGGGAACATTATGTGAGAAGCCCGGACTTAACCACCAGCCAGAAATGCTGACAACACAGTGCTAGCCACTAGTTCGGAAACTGCATGAATCAACGCCACACCTGCTGGGACTGCTGCTCCCCCCACTGGCCAGAGGTGAGGTAGCCCAGGGCCTTCAAACGCTCTTGGTACAAGCGGGCAGCCTGCTCCATTGGAAGCCTGAGTTGAAGCCAATACTCCAGTGTGCCAAAGGACTGGACCTCTCCCCCCACTCCTGGTAACAAATATCAAAGCAGACAACCTTCAGTGCTACTGCTCTCCACGGGTACCCTAACTGGCACCAGGCATTACCACATCTGCTCACTGTTCATAAGCAGTAACATCTACCGCGTGAATATCGACAACCAAGCACTGCTTCTTCCTTGTTACTTGCTACTTTGTTTATGTCAAACCAACCTCCAGCTGCTGGGTTTATACATTTTCCTCCTTGTTTGTTTTCTTCTCTGATCATGGAAAGCCGGTCAAATGAGTCGAGCGAACACCAAAGCAGTGTTGCCATGTCCCACTGCCAAACCAAACCACCGAGACTTAAGGCGCAGTGAGGTTTCCCTTGTAAAACACATACTGGCTGGCAACTCGGGTATTTCAAGACTCAAACCTTACGAGCTTAATGTTCGCACAGAGAAAGGCTGCAGTTACAGCTGCGGCTGGTGTTTGCAGGCGAACGGTCCCAACACACAGCACACTGGCTGAAGGAGTCAAACACGCTATCGGGCAGGAAGGGGCGGGGAGCTCAGCTTAGATACTTCACTGCCGCAAAGGCAAAAAGCTAGCAGCAGGAATAGTCATTATTATATACACATGCAGTAATAATAATAAGAAGAAATCAAATATATAATTTTATTTTATTATTATTATTATCATCATTATTATTATAAGGTATAAGACAGAAAGTCATGCACTTTTTTTTCAAGTTAGAAATGTATTTCTGTGTATAAGAACACTAGGCTTGGTAATGATGTAACTTTACCCGGTTTCCTGTATATGAAATGATGAGCAATACAAGTGAAAGTACAGAAGACCCCTCTGTCAAGACCCAGACACTGGAGATATCACATGAATATCACAAGCACACTTTCATCCACTTGTCTGCTCAAAGCCATTATTTACATTTTTCATTATCTGGAAAGCCAAACAAAATCTGCTCAGGTCCGATCGACTTGCAGCGGTGAACCTCAGCGATCTCTCCGCCGCCTCGTCACAGAACGCACTCACCTGGGAGGTCGCAGGAAACACGTCACCGGCGTCCCACACTCACCGATCAGGGGCATGGTGCCGAACACCCTGCCCTCGCGCTCGAGGATCTGGTGCAGCCGAAGCTGACAGGCGGCCACCGTGCGGAAGTCTGTGCCGCTGGCCAGCTGCAGCTCCAGCGTGATGGCGCCAGTCTGGAGGTAGCGCAGGAACGCGTCGTCCATGCGCACCGTGTAGCGGGACGTGAAGTTGAAGACCGGCTGCGGGCCCTGTGCCACCGCGGTCGCCTGCAGCTCGAAGTCGTAGAAAGCAAATGTGCAGAAGGTAGATGGCTCCGGGTCCGCCAGCATCTCCAGGGCCCCCAGCGAGAGCTGCACCCTGCTGATGTGGATCTCAAACAGGTTCTCCCCTCGCTCCAAGTGCAGGGTCTCCTCGAGTTCTGCCTCTGCATCCTGCTCCACGATCTCGGCCCTGAATGTGTGCGCTTTGGTGCCATACGCGATGTCCTTCAGCTGAGCTGGAGAAACATTGCCAATCAAAACCAGGAAAACAGACTGATTCAGAGAAACTGATTTTCACACTTAGTTCTGTACTATTATTTTGACATGATGGACTACAGGCTGACACATGTCCTTCTGTGATAAGCATGGATGATCGATGAAACGTTCCCTAAATTCGGTGAACAAACAAAAGAGTGAGCATGCAATTTACTGAACACGGCTGGACAACCGGACTATGGAGGAGCTCACATGGCCTGTATACTGGGGCTGGTAACAGTAGCAGAGCACAGAGATCAAAGTGAAGCAATATGGTAGAATTAAGAAACACCCCAAATCACAGAATGATCCAACTTACATGTTTATCTTTAGTGAATTTGGAAGACTACTGCAAAAATGACACACTGGACATAGACACACATATAAACAGAAACATTTCGGTTGTTTTTTGTTAAATTCATGACCACAGCCTGTGTGTTTGGTCTGATTATATCATGCAAACGCAATCAGCCCCAACTCAGGTACAGAAATCTATACTTTGATTATGAAAAATATGATCTCTATTTTCACCCATCCATTTATCTTCCAACCACTTATGCTGCTCAGGGCCATGGGTGGGGGATTCTGGAACCTATGCCAGGCAGCGTGGAGCACAAGCCTGTGGTACATCCTGGATACACACGTCCTCACACAATACAGGCAATTCAGAGACGCTAATGAGCCTAAATGCATGTCTTCAAACTGTGGGAGGAAACCAGAATACCGGAAAACCCACACGGCACCGGGAGAACAAATTCCACACACAAAGAGTGGAGGTGGGAATTGAACCCACAACCCTGGAAGTGCTTCCCACTGAGCCACCATGCAGCCTTATTTCCAACAAAAGAAAAAAAATGTCAATCAAAGTAGGAATATTTGCTGATCATGCTACATGTGACTAAGGGTCTTAAATTTAAGTGCACATGCACCAGAACAGAATGTGAAACCATCGAGCTGTTCTTACATTATTGAGAGGTTTCCTCAATGGTACAGGACTGGGGGGGGGGGGGGGGCACAGGGCTGAGCACCACAATAATGATAAACAAATGTGTTTTGCACTGATCAAAGACTGAACCCAAAATAAACAGGGGCCCAATGTTCTGCGAATAAATATGTCTCTGTGCCTTTGATACCTTCCAGCTTCCTGACTCTGGTCGCTCTCATGTCAAGCAGCTGGGCCAGTCGATCGAGTTTCAGCTCGTGTTCCATTTTAATGTCTTCCATCTTGCGGGTCACAATTTCCACCTCTGTCTAAAAGGTAGAAAAAAAAAAATTAATAAAACAACACGGTTTGCTGTCCTGGCAGATGGCAGATGGCGGTGGTGCTGTGAGCAGGACCACGGGAGAGAGGGTGCCAGGTAACGGACGAGGCGCTTTTTCTGTGACGGCTGATGTAATTCCAAGAGACTGTGACTAACTGATAGCGGCCAACAGAGCAGCTAATACCCATCAGCTCGAATGAAAGGAAAAGGAAAAACCAATGCAGGAAGCATGGCAAAGTAAGCCTGACGAATCCAGGAAACACGTGCAGACCGAAGCTCTGCTTCTATAACCGTTTTGGTAAGCAACGAGCCGTCAGGTCCTGCCGACATACGCAGGAAAGCTCCCGCAGGAACCCACAGACCAAGGGGGCCGCCTGCGGAGCCGGACACTGTCGGGCAGCTTCAACCAACGGCCTCCTCCCTGCTGGGCCCTAAATGGAAACACGGAGAAGGGCCCGATCTGGTTTCTCTGCAGCTGGTACTTAGATGGCACCGGGAGACCGCGTGACAGGCTGCAGATTTCGCCAGTCTCTCCTGAATTCTGTGCTGTGAACTGCATCAGGCCATATCGATGAGCGCAGTCGCTCTGCTTAACATCCCTGCGCGCCTGCTGCCCCCAAATCACCGTGACTGCGGCTGGAAATTTCTTGCTGCGAATCTTTCGGTCTCGCTAGGAGACGCACTCGCCATTCTCCCTGGGATTAAGCCTAGTGCTGCATCTTGCTGTTGTGTAAATGCATCACAAACAATTTTCTTTCCTTTGCCAGCATCACATTGACAATCAGATGTATCAGTTACTCTCCTCCTGCCTGTAACCTTCTGCATGATGTCCATCCAGCTTTTAAAAACCAAAGACCCACCTGAATTCCAACAATGGAATTCAACGTGTTGCTCTTAATTTAACCTGTTCTAAGACTGCAGATACCTCCACGCTGAACATTTCACGTTTTATCTCCTCTTGCTTAGCAAGGAGTCCTACAGAACAAGAGGTCATACATACACTGTATGGCTACTTTATTAAAAACGACAAGGGCTGTAAATAGCTAGTAAATTCGATTGGATGTAATGAGCTCACCCCCTTCTACAGATATTAGCGTATGAGCACCCTGATGGCCGAGTTAAGTGATCAGTCCTGATGTCAGTGTTAAAAGCATCCAGCCTGAGAGCCCTAGTGCCACACGCACCGAGCTCTGTACTACCTGGTAGTCCCTGTTGATCTTGTGTTGCAGAATGAGCATGCTGCGCGTCTTCTCCAGCTCCTGCACTGTCTCGGCATGCGC
Source organism: Brienomyrus brachyistius (assembly GCF_023856365.1). Taxonomy (NCBI): domain Eukaryota; kingdom Metazoa; phylum Chordata; class Actinopteri; order Osteoglossiformes; family Mormyridae; genus Brienomyrus; species Brienomyrus brachyistius. The sequence continues at coordinate 1,169,359 of NC_064545.1, forward strand.
GGCCTGCAGCTCCGCCAGCGAGTGGCCCAGGTCTCGTTGCGCATCCTCGTCCACCTGCTGCAGGAAGCTCAGCTCCCCATTCCGCTGGCTCTTACGAGCCTGTTAGAGAACAGTGTTAGCATTAACCTGCTGCAGTCTACGTCATTTACACAACATAGACTGCGAGGCACAGGCACATATGAGCACTTACTGAAAACCACTATAATCATACATCACAATGAGTGAATTACACCCGACTTGGCAGTTTCCATGAATTAAACCTGAGCACTCAAGTACTCAAATTTTAATGTCCACACCCAAACTCACTGTCAAGCTCTACATAGATTGCAGACTTACTTTAGAGGAATATAATCATGTCAGCAGTTTTGTATTTCCACAAACATGAGAATAGCAAATGTTCAAATAGAAAATAATCTAGTATAAAGCTTATGTGAAATGGAACAATTCTGGCAGATTGCCCCTGAATGGGAAAGCACCCGGTAACCAGGACAGACACTTTTAGAAATAACAATTACTGTCACATTACCTACGGGGTGTCCTCCATTCTGGCCTGCCCCATTATGTAGTCACTAAGGAGCTTAAATAACAAGTAGCCTCCCAATGTTTTATCTGTACAAACCTTGTGCCATGCTTGATATTTTTCCAGGCTTCTCTCATGAGCAATCAGAAAAAAAAGACTTTTCAATAAATCAAACAAAAATGCTTTGCCTGAAACAACACTAATGTTTTCCAAAAACATGGAGGCTGTGCACCGTCTAACTAACCTGACATTTGTACATGTGCAGCACCCTGCATTTGAGGGCACATGGTAGTGATGCAAATTGCTCTCATTCCAAGGCGTAACGGTTTAGGAGACAGTCTCTACGAAAGGGATGGACTCCCAAGCACTTACCTTTATAAGCAACAATGCTTCGCTGAGCTCGGCTATGTCAGTGTCACTCTCCTGAAATTAAACACAGCGAGTAAAGACTGAATGTCTCTTCATGTGAAAAATGAAATTCTGGCACATTACACCAACTCCTGGAATGTCATAAATACCTAAATGTCAGCACAGAGCTATGCTCTGTCAGTCTCTCCAACTTTTTATAACACTCCTCTAAACATTACAATTTCTCACAAAGGCAAATAAATAAATGCAGAAATGGATAATTAAATAAATAAATGTAGGTTAAACTATAATCACAACTGTATGCTTTATTTTTTTTTTATACCTTGGAAAAAAACTTAACACGATCTTTCATTTCTTCCAGCTGCTGTTTCTGCTCAAGAAATCGTAGCTGAAGTTCCCGATTCTCCTGCGACAGCCGCTCATTTTGCTCTGAAATAAACACACCTGGTAACAGCCTGCATGTTTATGGCCTGGGTGCCTCTCTTAGCATCTCTCTGACATTTGATTGGAGCAAATGCTTTCTAACTCAGGTCAAACATCTTGGAACTCCAAGACCAGATAAGTTCCCCCATTTTCACTCATCAGTTGGGTCATTTCTAGGGAAACACCGACACCTTAATGAGGGCTAGAAAATTGTATTTATCCCAAAACCCCCTTAAGCACTTATAGGTAATTAACTCTGGCTCTTATATAGATTAATGATATTAATTTAAAACACTCTTTACTCTTCAGAATATTTACTCTAACACTAAGGTGTGTGGAGTATATTTAGAATTTTAGACAACCATGTGTTTCTATTCAACATTTTCAAACAGAAATTGCAAAACCAATAAGATAAACAGACTTAATGTATGGACCAGACTATTATACTCACTGAAAACGTCAGAGGATATTATAGCATACAAGACTCCTGACACAGAATCCAAAATTATACCGTGGCTGACTTAAATTTAAGAGCAATATGGCCTGACTACTCAGCCTTATGGTAAAAAATAAGCGTTAAACAAAAAAAAGCAAGATATGGAGCTGGATTTGAAACATAGAAGGATGTTTAAACTGGCATTTAACGCTATGATTTGTATCAGATAGAGAAGTACCACAAAACATCATAAAGGAGCGCAGAAAAAAAAATTAGAACTCTTCCAAAATACTGTGAACATACACTGACAATAAATGCAAAATATCTTTTCCATGGTTTTGCCCAACCAAACAAATCTTTTTTCCATCTGACATTCCCAAAATAAACTACAGTACTATAGTAGTGTGGTTCCCACAAATCCATGATTGTGTGTTTTCACAAAGGCTGACCATGAAACGTCGCCTGAGAAAATTAGCGAGCAGAGAAAAAGCGAGAAAATGGGAGGCTGGACGGAGTGTAAAACCATGAGTGAATTCACAAGTGAGACGGATCTAACAAGACAGCGGGATAAACAACTGGGTATAGGTTTGAACCAGAAATCAAGTCACAGGCTCCATGACAACACGGTAACCTACGTGTAGTTTCCTGAAGAATATCCCAGGCCATTTCAGCCCACGCCAGTCAATCTACCAGAGATTTATGGAAACCAGCCTTACTTCGGTTAGCCTGCTATGGCATTTGCTTGACCACTTGACCTCAACAGTTTATTTAACCTAAATGAACAAGCTCTTGTTGTTGATGGACAGGAATAAGAATCAAACATTGGTTATTCCCCTCAGACCACATCATAGAAAAAGGAATTCTGAGTATAGCAACGATAAACTTTGCGGCAAAGATGTGATTGGGAATGTTGGATTTTTGCTATTTAACCTCTTTGTTCTGTATAGCGTAGCCCATAAAACACATACAGGCTGATAGCTGCAGTGCCTCCCTGCTGCCAGCTCCATCACTCGATTCCAGCTCGCTTACGGTGGCTGTGATTGTTGGCTCGAGTACTCCAAAAACAAGGGTTTTAACATACAAAAAAAGCAACAGTAGACATTTACGGAAAGTTCTTGTCTCAGGACACTTCCTGCAACAGCAGGACCGTCCATCCTGCCCAGAGGCCAGAAAAGCATAATTTTGCTCCAGGTGGCAGCATGAATATCTACTGGGGGCGTGGTCAGCTGCCTAATGCTGTTCTACGGGAGGAATCGCATTACATGACCAGAACGGGGGAACCGGGAGTAATCACCATGCTCCAGCTTGATCTTGTCCAGGATCTCATTCTTGTCGGCGAGGTCAGCCTTGAGGGCCACCTCCAGCTGTACGATCTGCAGCTTCAACTGCTGCTCCCGGGTCTTCCACTTCTGCTCCTGGGTCACGTCAAAGGCGCTGCGACAACCGGCAAACAGGGTTAAACACAAACATGGGTAATGAAGACGCACGCGGTGCACGACTATTGGAAGCTATCTACGTTGGAGTCATAATTTGGGGTAGGGGCTTCTTGTGGCTCAGGAACCACTGTCATCATGTCTAAGGAATTAGGCAAACAAATGCTGGTCTGCTGCCGCTGCGACCAAGGCGCCTAGCTCAGGCTGCGGTTTGGGAACATGAAAGCCTCTGTGGGACAGGCACGACGACTGGCCTTAATTTCAAGCTTCGTAGCCAAGGATTCTGGCGGGGGAACAAAACTGTGGGATGGGGGGGGGTGGATGGAATTCGGTTACATATCCCAGCAGGGAGTGCAGGTCCAAACAAACCCAAGCAAACAGGCTGCTGACAAATCCATTGCTGGGCACGCCCCCCCCCCCCGAGGCAGGGGAGGGCAGCCTCCCATGTGACCCCTGGGAAGCATGTAGGGTGGCAGCGGGCGAGACAGCTGGAGTGGGGGCAGCAGACGCGCACACACATGCACCCGGGCCGACTGGCAGCCTGGTAATTGCCTAGCCCACCATACAAACAAAGCCGCCTCTGTGTTTCTGAGTGCAGCCAATTAAACTGTTAAATTTAATGCCTATTGTTACGATGTTACACATGAGTCAGCATAAGAGAGCTTGGATAGCAGATGAGAAGGAATTTAATTGTTAGCAGGGACTGTAAAATGGTCAAGATTGTGCTAAACATAAAACGCAAGTATATCATTTATTCTGTCGTTTAAATCGGGTTCTGTTCATTTTCTGGAATGTCAAGAAGGTCTACCATGTTTAACAGCATTGAAAAGCGAGGCAGACCTCTGATTCGACATGCGAACCTCGACCCCCTCACCTGCTGAATAGTTTATCGCAATTCTCCTTGAGCAGATCTCGCTCCTTCTCCAGATCAAGGATGCGTTCTTGAAGCTGCACATTTTGAGAAACGGAGAACAAATCGTGCTCATTCAGACATTTCCCATAATGCTTTTCATCTCCCAACTGTGCAAATACCACCAGCAATCTAGGAAGATCAACATGGTTTGCAAACTACAGTTTACATAGGAGCGTTTCCTGGAGTGTCTAGCTAGGAGACACACTCGTTACCTAGCCCTATATCAGGCTCATTTGGAAGGAGAGCAGCCATCTTAGAGCAGAGAAATCACATGCCGCAAGACCCCAACCAGTGTGTCACCTCCTCAGTGCGGCGCTGCACCAACGTGCTGGCATGCAGCTGGTTCTCCAGGCCACGACTCCGCAGCTGCTCCTCCTTCAGCTCACTGCTGAGCTCCTCCACCTGGGCCATCATTGCATTATGGCTGCCATTCAGGATCCTCTGGTTCTGTGTAAAAGCAGTGCAGAGGCAGCGTCATGGATGTCAATAGCAATGACGGCTAAAACAATGGCACAAAATGGTGGAATGTGAAAATGACATTTTCTCACTACTTCATGCACAGCTCACACTGAACAAATAAATAATCAAAGTTTAAGAGAGTATGTTCCCAGCTGTCCGAGAGAATAATTGTCAGAGGTTACTACCTTCGCGACTCCTCATCATCAAAAAAAAAAAAATCTCTGCTCTGCACAAACCTTAACAAGGGAACATGTCTAGTATTTCATCTGGACATATTCCATTTCAATCATTCTTTCCAAGTTACAGTGAGGACAAAGAGCTAAGCAGATTATACTACAACCCAGCATGGTCGATCCCCTGCTGTGCCAAGGTCCACCAGCAGGAGGCAGCATTGAACTAGGGATTGTGGGAATACAAATGTGTGTGTGTATGTGTGTCTGTGTATGTGTGTGTGTGCGTGTGGCTTTTGGCCAAACATCTGAGTAGGAATGGCAACCCTTGCCACTACAGTGAAGTACCCGGTTTGTCTACCTGGGGACCAGAGCAAAGCAGATCAGAATGCCAGGGGACAAAGAGGTGGTCGTCTATGACAGAGTACGTGTCATTACTCAGACCTCAACAAGAGGCTTTCATTGGCCTGTCTCTGACACTCTTCTGACCTCTGTTTAACCTGAGGCATACTGAAACTACTGTTGACTTTAAACTGCCCTTAGTCTCATTGGGACTAACATTTCCAGTGTGTAAAATCAACTGGGAAATGATCAACAAGACATCAATACTATCAATTCAGTAGCAAAGGGGAATGCCGATAAAGAGTTTATTAGTTTAGAACACATAGGATGACCTTTCCAGTAGCTGCCCAACAAGTCAAGTTCATACTGGGGAGAAAATTAAACACTCAAGTTCTCGATTACCCAAAATATCTGAGGAATCAAATATGAAGGAAAAAGCACATCACGGTCCTTGTGGTTTAGTGGTTTTTAGGACCATAATCAAATTATTTTCTCCATAAACGGCACATTTCCCTCATTTTAACTTCACTCCACTGGCTGCCCATTTCTTTTAGGATTCATTTTTTAATTCTTTTGTTTGCTTTTAAAGCCCTCCATGGCCTTGCCCCATCCTATCTCTAAGCTGCTAGTGCCTTATACACCCACCCGCTATCTCAGGTCAGCCAATCAGCTGCTCCTGAATGTCCCCAGGACCAAGCATAAACTTACAGGAGACTGTGCTCTTGCTGTAGTGGCTCCCAAACTGTGGAACGATCTGCCTTTAGAGATTAGACAGGCCTCTTCTCTGTCTGTTTTTATATCACATCTGAAAACCCATCTCTATACCCTGGCCTTTGACACCTTATGATATGTTTGCTTCAGCTTTTTTATTTTTGACTGTTTTAGTTAGTTATATGTTCTTTTATATTGTTTTATTATAGATCTGTTATTTGTTATGTGTTTTATTTTGTTCTTATTTTTAATTTATTTACTGTACAGCACTTTGGTCCTGTACAGGTTGCTTAAAGTGCTTTATAAATAAAGCTGGATTGGATTGGACTCTAATGACAATAATGCATATTCATCTCTAAAGAGCAGACAAAAAAGCTTCAATAATTTGAATGACTAAATTTTAAAAAGGAATCATGAAGTAACTGAAGATTAATTTAACATGGAATGAAATACTTTTAAATGGTTACAGAACAAGATTTCTCTATAAACGGCAGAAAAATGTATAATGGAAAAGGCAGCAGAAGTCTAAAATTTCAGACAAGCATCAAGACAAAATGTCGTTTTGAAAAAAAAAACCCCGCCTAGAATCCAGATAAGAGTGCTGCATGAGTAAATAACCCAAAATACATCTGCAAATCTGCCTCTCTTAAAATATACATGCATGTCAGTTAGACTCTGTAATTTCATATCAGCAATTAGAACACACTGTTCTAGCCAAGACTATCCATCAGCTAGCCTTGGTAACCACAAAAGCACGAGATGCACTCCTTGCAGGCTCTTCACACCCTCACATCTACCAACCAACGCTGCCTGAGGACCATCAGTCAGAACTCCATAAAATAAACAAATGCTTAGATAAATGTTATGCACTCAAATCTTATACATCTTTGTTGATGCATTTTAAACTAGAACTTATTTTGTATTTTTTTTTTTAACTCCTTGATTTATGAAGCCCAGATTTCCGTCAGATGTGAAAAGGGTCAGGAATGATCCAACCTCCTAATGCTTTGTAAATCTTCAGTAATCATGCTCATCAACAGTTTACTGGTGGTTTTTTTTTTTTACATACGAAACAGATTTGTTGGCTTTTTGGGGAAATAATGACAGGGCCCATGTATATATATCTGGCAAGATAATCACAATAATAATTTATCTTAAAAGCTTTTTGAGCTTAATCATGTTTGGTCAACGTCCCCTTCTGTTAAAAACCATAAAAAGTTAAGAAATGCTTAGGAGTTAAATGAGCCAAACACATAAAAAAACATTTGTTCAATTAATCATGCTGCCATTAAACAGTTATCTATTATTTAAAAAGCTATACTACTGTGCAATGAGTGTGATACCAGAACTGTAGGGATTTATTTCAAAGAACTGCCAGTCTTAATGTTCTTAAACACCTCCTGCTTATGAATATGAAAGGACAAAATGTGTTATTTTTGCTCTGGTTCCAGGAGACGCTGCAACTCTATTTGAAGTCTGTAAGTAAATGAAATAATGTGAACACGCTGAATTTTCTAGGCACTGCTGTGCAGGCATATTTTAAAAGGTGGATACTTTAGAAGCTGACAATCTGCTCACCTCCTGGAGCTGAAGAAAACGACCCTCCAGAACTGTGAATGCATTGCCTTTGTCAGCCAGCTGTTTCTGCAGTTTGATCATCTCCACATTGTCCTTAACGGTTGACCTGCAGAGATCAGAACAGCATCAGGTAAAACTGAACGCTTGATCGTCACGTCCAGCCTGGGCAGAGCAGCCATTAAGTCATTCTTTTCCTGGGCTGCTGGCGTTGCTGATATACATGTTCAATTCTCTTACAAAAATGTTAGTAGCCCTGAGAAAATAAGCCACGAATCTGGAAAACACTTTAAAAAAAAAAAAAAAAAAAAACTTCTATTTTAAAAAGTTCTACTATAAACAAAAATGTTTTTACAATAATGGTTTGACAAAATGAAGGATTTAAAAATAAACTATGGCTATAGACCCAGTTAAGGGGGGAAAAAAAGCATCCATGAATATTTAAAACTTTATTTGTATGAATATTCGACCACAACGTCAAACTAACTAACAATATATGACCACCGGCTACCCCATCTGATTGCCACCGAGAACTATTATTTCAGCCATAAATGAAAACAAACAACTGCCACAAAAAAAATTACAGAGAATAAACAATTTTTGATAAAAACCACATATGCAATGAAACGTACTTCTACTGAAAGTAGATAGGATATTGAACGAGGGGAGAAACTTCTTGAGAACCAGGGAAAAAGGCCGCTAATCGGCATTCAGTTCAGATATCAGGCTTCCAAACCACAGAACATCTGTATGCCAGCTGAGCGTCAAGCCTTTCCATCGACATGCTTTCGGATATCAAAAGACCAGAGGATGCTTTGGCACTAACCGGATGGTTGTCCTTTCGCAGAAGACAAATAAGCACGAAAACCCGGGAAGGCATCCAAGAGCTGCATTTGGCACGACGCTGAAAATGGGATCTTGGCTCCCCAACATGTCATCAACAAGCATTAAAAAAGCTGTGGCGAGTTAAGATGGCGGCACCGTCAAGACCAGCCCCGTTGGAGTGCTGAGCGCTAAACGCAGCCTTGCGCTTTTATTAATTTGGCTCGGTGCTGCAGAAAAGCACAATGCTATTTGTGAAACCACTCGATGACATTAGAGTAATTTAAGATTGCTCCGCTGCAGAAGAGTGAAGTCGTGCGAAGCATTATCGTGCGAGGTGTGTGGTACCGAAGTGAAGCCATAGCCATGTTTGACAGTGTAGCGATATTTTAACTTCACTATGTTCTAAGGGACCATAAAGGCAGACTGTGGAAAACATTATTTAACGGCCCTTGTTCACTTTAGGAAAGGCAGTTTACCCTGGTAGGCCAGGAACAGTTTTACTGACACATTCTCCACTCGGCACCATTAGTGCTATAGGGTTCAGTGGGATTCACTCTCATCTTTAGCACGAATGGGACTGAAAATAATCCAAACATTCATAAGAACCACCACACAACCAATTAAGCGCTACTCAGCACCACTGTTTGGATAGGACAGGGCTTTCAGTATGCTGAAACTGTAAGTGCTGTCGTGCACATTGTGACTCCACATGATAAAACACAACAAAGGTTTATCCAGAGGGAAATTGTTGAAATTGTATATAAATACAGTGGCATGTATATGACATGACATCAACGAAGTAAGACCTGTCCATCCAACTAACACCATTAGTGGATCTACACTGGCTGTGCAATGAAGGAATGAAAAAAATGTTTGCCTAGGAAGTCAATGAAAGACTCATATGAAACACTCAACTTCAAAGTGTTTGCAGCTGATGATTGTGATTTGTACATTTTAAACAATCTGCGTTTACAGTTATCGTTCACTGGCCCCATTTAAACTTTATTAATGCTACACCTTGGGGATAATTGGGAGGAGCGGTAAGAAAAACAGCCCATAAACACTTGCGGCACACAGACTGCGGAGGAGGTCAGGTGGTGCCGTCATGCTCTTTTCTGTCAGCATATGTGTTGTATAAAGTAAACGTCAGCATGTGCATTAAACTGGTCATTTCCTTCCTGAGATGGGGGGGCGGGTTCCCTGCAGTAACAGCGCCGCAGGAACGTGCAGATGTGGGGCGTGGCCACATTCAGTGGGCGTGGCCAATTACCTCTGCTCATTGGCCTGCAGCTCTCTGAGGAGTTGCAGCTGCTCCTCGGATTCCCTCTCCTTCCTCCTCAGCTGTTCCCTCAGCATCTCAGCGCAGCGGTCCATCTCCTCCATGTGTGCCTTCTGAGACTCGATCTCGCTCTCCCTGCCGCCACACGTAGCACATGAATAGGACGATATCACTCCCTACATTCTCGGCTCCGGATTTCCAGGCAGGAATACTGACAGCGTATGCTTGACATGGTATAAATAAATCAAATGAACAGAATGACTGCTGAATGTAGCATCAACTTGAGCATCCTTCTATATATGCAATCTAAAGGAAACTCAAAAATATTCCACACCTGCTTGTAAGGAAATAAAGAAGCAACAGGCCAATAAATATCAATAAATATTCATGGAGCATCGCATTATGGAACGTATTAAGGGTACACACAGATTACGGATCTCGGCCCTGGCGTCATCCAGCAGACTATGGCCGTATCGTGGAAGCAGATTCTGGGTCGCTTTAACATTCATATCCACAGTCCGATGGCCTGGGAACAAAAACAAATAATGCACATATATGCAACTGGAACTGCTCCACTAATGGATGCAAAAAATAAAAAAGTCTTCTGATCAGATTTTGGGACCTAGACAGAAAATCTTTTATTAGGAATCAGCAGGTAAAGCACATTGACTGAAGAGTGTAAAACAAATACTATTGAAAAACACTTCAGATTCAACCTCAATGATTTTTCTACCCAGAAATGTCACTATTACATTTTTTTTTTAAATAAGGCATATTTTTACTAGTTTTGCCAGCCTATTCCTTGTTATTTCTTCCAAAAGCCGCACTGAAATTATCCATTGAAATGCAACAATTTTTCAGCATTCTTCAGCTACAAGATTGGTCAGCTTCACCCTCAATTTTCTCAAAAAAAAAAAAAAAAATCTAAATTAGGTACTAAAATAAACCTTGAAAAACAAAGTTCATAGTAAATTCCCAGAATCAAACTGAAGTGAAGCCAGCATGGAAATGAACGTGAGGTCCTCATCCATCAGGTCAGGGGGTACCCAACAGCAAAATCTCAAAAACCATTAAATATAATGAATTTTTCTGTCTTCGTTTGGTATCAAAACTAACATGGGCCAATTTTCTTTTTTTACCTAGCTAGTATCAATTTTTTTCTAAATGTGTATCAAAGGAAGGTCAGATGTCCTTTTATTTTCTTCTATGTTCTATATTCGTTCATTTCTCTTACCGACAAGAAGCTTTAAGTCTAACCTTTGAAGGTTATTTTGTTAAACTGAGTAAAATCATTGACACCTGCCAAAAGAAAGCATGATAAATGGAATTTCAGGTACGGCCCTTAAAAATAAATCAAGTTCCCTTTACACTGGCATCATAAATAATATACACGCAGTGGGCATTTTATTAGGTACACCTGCTCGTTAACGCAAACGGCCCGATCCTGCAAACAGAGAATCATGTGGCTGCAACTGAATACATACAGCAAGCAGATGGGGTCAAAAGGGTCAGTAACTGTTTGGCTAAGAATTAGAACAGCTAAGACTCTTAATCTAAGTGATTTTGGATGTGTTGTGACTGCTGGTGCCAGATGTAGTGGTTCCAGCATCTCAGAAACATCTGCCCTCCCGAGATTTTCACATACTAGTGTCTTGAGTTTACATAGAATGGCGTGAAGAGTTAAAAAAAAAACAACAACAAATCCATCCAACCCAAAAGCATTTTCATTGCTGCGAGTGGTCAGATGGGAATTGACAGACCTGCTGAATCTAATAGGAAGGGCACAGGTGTCAAAATAACAATAGGGATGTGCAAAAAGGCTACTCCGAATGAGTCATTCATTAGACCTTACAGCGGTTCTAAGTGCATCATACTCAGTACTAGCTAGGTGTACTTAATGAAGTGGCATAAGATCACATTGAATAGGACAGAATCTACATTTCATAAGTTTTAAGCTTCAACTGCAAAAAATTATTTTAATGAAGACAAAACAAAACATGGGGAAAATATACACATTTAAGAACAACTACACTGTGTGGATTTCATAGAGGAGAAAAATCTCCCAACTGACTGTTGGTGGGACGCACCTCTGCTGGGGGGCCGCAGCCCCGTGTTAATGCGAGGCTGGACGTGCCCGTACAGGACGTGTCGGCGGCCTGGGCCCTGCTGCTGCTGCTGCTGCTGCTTGGCAGTGATGAGGCGCTGCTTCAGGCCCTCGTTTTGCCTCATGAGCTCCCGCGCCTTCTCCTGGAGCTCCTCCACCATCTCCTCCATCTCCACGTCCCGGGCGACTGGACGAGGGCCCTGGACCGCCTGCCCCTCCCGCTTCCTGTCCTTCACCAGCCGGACCAGTTTGGTTGCCATCCTGCCCGGCGGGAGGGGGCAGAAGGAAAGGAGCGAGCGTGGGAGGTAGGGGGGGAAAGTTAAAAGTTGGAAAGTAAAAAAAAAAATCTGGAAGTTCCTTTCAAAGGGGACACACTATGAAGGCCGCAGTGTGAGTCTTGAACAATAAATTTCAGGTTTTGATACAACTAACATGGCTTGCGAGAAGCTCTTTGATGTTAATTGAAACCACTGGGCAGCAATCTGCTTTGCAGCACTGACAAATAACAGCTTCCTATGGCCTGCCGCTGAGGAGAGCGCACAGGGGAAACACACACTCACTCCATATGCTTGTTCAGCTCCGTTACAGCAATAGTAATATTTTATACTATACCCTATAGAATTGTAAAATAGCTCCAGTCCAGAGTACAGCTGTGAGTATAGTGAGTATAGCAGAGAGGAAAAAAATAATAATACAAGGCAGTTGATAACTGCACATAAAAAATAACACCATGGTCACAACACGATGTAAAGAAAATGCAACCCAACAGATCTTGCTCAGCAAATTCGAGTTCACGCTAAAGGAGGTAAACGACCAAAGAACTGCTCTTATATACAGTAAACGGGCTGTGATTTATTTGTGTAATGAAATTCAAAATGGTATTCTGGCACTGGGGTCTCTGCACCTGAATACTGCCAGGCTTTACACATGCTGATTACAACACAGAGCGCCTGCTTTCTTCAGCCGCTCCAGTGTCATCAGGAACGTGGGTCTGAATGTGTAATATGTGAGGAGCCGGGCCACCGCTGCCGCAGCCAGAAGCTGCAGCATGCATACAGAGCGCTCCCGACAGCTGGAGGCGAGGAAACACTGGCCCATTTAAAGGGCGCGTGATCTAACGCGCGGCAAGCGGCAGGTACCGCCGGCCAACTTTGCATTTCGCGGCGCACTTTGGTTCGTCCGCCTCGCTCTCCAGTTCACTTTTCTGACTACACCGAGTCTGATCATACATGGAGCATCTTTGCCAAAAAAGTTGCCCCGATGAGTAAAAAAAAATTTAAAAAAACACACTAGACAATAACGATGCTGGTAAATGCCGGTAAAGGTGGAGTAGAAAACACTGGGGTGACAAAATGGCAAAGTTATTTTGCGCAAAATAACAGCCACATGATAAGCGAAAAAGAAAATTACATGAAAAATAAAAATGCCACATTTTCTCACATAATTTGTGAGAAACTAAGTAAACAAAGAACGGATCACAACTGGTGTCAAAGCATGTATGAGAAAGTGACCCGAACCTCCTGATCTTGTCCTCCTGCTTGTGGATGTGCTGTTTGAGGAGGAGGCTCTCCTCATGGAGGCGCAAGTAACGGTCCTCAAGCTCCTCGCGGTTGATCCGAGAAATCCCTGCCGGGAGAGGGGCCTGCCGTGGTCGGCCATTTGGCACTGCCAACGAATCTGCCGACAGGAAGTCAGTATCTTAGTGATCACAGAAGCCGCTGGGCATCAGAGAGCAGCCCTCAGCCTCCATTAACCCAGGTAAAGGTCTCGCTGTAGACTGAGAGCAATCTCTCTGCACTTATAATGAAATCACCACAGCTTTATTTGCCAACATAAGCTTTTAAAGCAAAAATGCACCAAAACAGTAGCAGCTTATTAACTCTGTTCACTGGCCCGCGCTACACAGCCTACCTAACAGAAAAACTTAGAAAAATAGTTTCCACTGTCTTTACTTCCAAAAACCCTTTACAACAATGAGTCTGCATTCCTATATAACACTTGCATCTGGGCTTACTTTAGAAATTCACCCCTCAACTGAAAAAGTAGGAAACTGAGGAAATGTAGGTTATAAATACAAAATCAAAAGAGACCCATTTATGGCAACAGGATGCCAAAGACAAAGAAATCTTTGAAAATAATCCCCCTCGAAAAAACTTTTACAAGACAGGTGAAAAGCACATGTGTCTTCAATCACAGTGTGTGGGTTCATTTGGGTCAGTTCTACCATAAAAAAGAGATGGCAAAAGGGAACAAATGAAGATATTGATCAAAGGCCGTAGCGGTAATAAATAGCAGGTGTTTCGAACCTTGCAGTCCCCCAACTGCAGTGTGGCTGAAGCTTATATCTTTCACAGGCATGTCTCCTGCTGTTTCATCAGCCATAGTCGACATGGCTCAATCTGAAAAGAATGATTAACATAGCACATTTTACCACTGACCTGCAGACTGAGCAGCAAAAATGTGTCCTGATATAAGCCTACAAAAGTTTTAGGGTAAAAAGTAACTCAATACACATATATGACCAGATATCACGTAAGCACATACTTTTGCAATAGCCGGACATATCTCAAATAAACTGACAAGTGATCTGCTTGAGAACAACCGTGCTAGTATATATGTCTATATAATACAATACCACTACAGACGTTTACTGATCATTTTAAACCAGGAATAAACTGTATTAAGAAAACATTAATGTAAATTACAAATGATGCTTAATCATATAAACAATTCCATATCTCTCCACTATGTTTACGATGAACAAAGCAGGTAATCACATTTTTCTGTTAGACTGTAATTTTAAGTACAGTAAGCAGAACTTGTAACATGAAGGACTCTATTATATTCAATAAAAATGTTTGTGAGAAAACACATTGTCTGTGACTTTACTCTGTCACACATTATGGTTACAACTGTTGCAGGTAACTTTGCAAATAGCTCGATATCACAGATACCTAAATACAATGTGAGGGTTGAGGTAAACCATCCATGTTTTTGTGCTACAGCTCATGTTGATTTGTGAAGTTTACGACAGAGTACCCACCTAAGATTATGCCATTTACGTGGACTGTCCCCCAGTATCTGAGGTTTATCGTGGTCTGAAAAAAAACAATATATTGTGCAACAGTTACTTTTTCATTGTTCCTTCATGCTCTGAGGCGTATAATAAGCATATTTTTTATTGCTCTATCATCCCTTGATACATGATATTTTTTCATTGCTCTATCATCAACATAATCCCTTTCATTTGAGAGTACAGTGCTGTACATGACTATATAATAATGTACAATGTACTTTATTATTACTGTATTTAATGTTGGTAATATTTTACTGTGTGTATGGGGTCCATGGATGGTTTGCTATCAGCCGCGGACATGAGTGGACTATTGTACAGCAGGAAGGTGAAGTTACCATGTTTTACAGCACAGTCCCACTTTCACCCTATATTATAATCATCTTGAATAACATAACATCCTGCCCAGGGAGGATTTCTCTTCCATAGACCAATACAGTGTCCACAGGTGTTATGGCTACCAGGTGATGTTTAGGTATGACCCTTAAAAACTGCAGGTCTCGTGGTTTTCTGCAAGACCTGGAGTGCATAAACCTCTTTTCACCTTCAAAGAATAACCTGCAGGCCAGGAGGTACTTCACAAGGCTCCTGCACTGTAGACAGATGTACCATTGGAAATGCAACCAAGGAAAATGGAATATATGCTTGTTTGATTACATCCATCCATCCATCCATCCATGGGGCAGTGGGTGGTTCAGTCTCTTTGCCTATGATCGAAAAGTCGTCGGTTTCAGCCCCGGCCTCATATCAAATACTTACATCTAGGTTGGTGACTTAAGCAAAGCCCAACACCCCCCAAAATGTTTCCAGGCTGCCCGATAAATGGCTTGCCCCTGCGCTGGGACCCCAAGCTTCCCTCTCAACTGTGTGTATATGTATGTGTGTGTCCCAAATGAGAGCAAGAAGGGATATGTGGAAGAAACACGTTCCAGAGTACCTGCACTGGTACTTCTGTGAATGACAAAGGACATATTTTAGTGATGTATAAGTGTGAACAGTGCAACATCAAACTCAAAACCTGGGCTCAGTGGGCTAAGCCTCTGTGCCTGTGATCAGAAGGCTGCTGGTTCGAGCCCAGCTTCAGCACATCTGTGGGTCCTTGAGCAAGACCCTTAACCCCCAACTCCCTGGGTGCTGCTATGGGTGACTGCCCTTCGTGATCAGCTTGCTCTCATCTACAGAGAGCAAGTTGGGGGAGGCATAAAGAGAATTTCCTATGGGCATTAATAAGATTATCGACTGTAATGACTAACCTGTGGAGGGAAAAAATGAATACGAAAAACAGTAGCCATGTATCACAAAACTATCTATAAATATGTGCCTAGACATTAATGAAAGAGTATACTGTATACATAAGCATACCATTGTACATATATCACTGTACTATCTATACAGTTCCATAAGGCAGTGAGAGGCAAGCAAATTAAATAAAATGATACTTTATTGATCCCCGTGGGGAAATCCTCTTTTCACCTACCCCATCTTGCTCTCTAAATTTGTATCAATTAGTTTAATTTTACACTTATGATCTTAAGGACAATGTACTTACAACCCTCAAAAAGTTTTATAATACTAATAATAGCATAATTTCCGTCTGTTCATTAGTCCTTGTCCGAAAATATTCTCTATTTCTGAATGAAACGAACAGCTACACAGCTGACTTTGCAACAAAAAAGCCATAAAATCGAAATTATATTATCTATGACAATATGTACACGCTGATTTTGTATATAACTTCATAGCCCACTGAATAAACACCCATAGTTTACATAAATATACCGTAGGCGCCAAACAAAACAATATAAAACTATTTAAAATAAGGCTGCATAATAACAATCATGCTGTTTATTCCATTGACACTCAAGTTGAAGTTAAGTATATTTAAGACGAAAAAAATACCTGGGGCTATATCTGTGCTAAGTGATAAAATGCTAAGCTACCAAGGAGCTGGCCGCTAATTTACAAATCCGCTTAACTAACTAACTACTCGCCTTACTGGTGTGCAACACGCAAGTTCGTTAACTAGCATGTTATTTAGCTAGTACTGATATTGCAGTAAGCATCGTAGGGCAGTAGTTACATGATTCATTCTCCATAATGTTTATCTACAGGCATGGTAACACAATATTAAAACTAATACTAAACATGCATGTAAAAATATTTCTCTCAACATACTATGTTCTCCATGCGGCCACTTAGCAAACTCTACCCATCTTACCTTTTCACAAACACACCAATTCACTCCACAGCGACTGTTGCTAACAAACAACTAGCCAATTTTCCGTTTGGAAAACCACTTCCCGGACAGAGCATTATGGGAAGTGTAGTTTTACACCGCTCTTCTTGTGTGCGTTAATCCTTTCGCGGATTTCGGCGGGACGTACACCCTGCATGTTTTGCACCGTGCTGGGGAAAGCTGCGCTACGTGATTGATTGACTAGTGTATATGGATTTGCAGACCGAGACCCAACTGTAGTTTCAAACGAAAAACTACTCGTCCCATGATAACCTGTCGTGAAATCGAGGCAATGTAACTCCAGGAACATGAAAAGGTCGGATAGCAGTGAGAGGGAGAAGAAAAGAAAGGTAGCTATTGTTATTGCTTTTAACATAGAAGGCTGCTTGGCATTTTTTGCAGATGTGGGTTTAAACTGATCGGTAATTAGGTAATAGGTCAATCTAGGCAGTTAGAGGAACAATGAATGAATAATTCCAAATGTAGGTAAATGTAGCTAGCTAGCTAATCCCTTGTTCATGCGCCCCCCAAAATAAATAACGGTTTTTGTAGTTCTTGTGTAATTAATGACATTTCACTTTCATTAAAGTATTTGTCAGGCAGTTTTCAAAATAATGAACGTTCCAGTATGAGCTTGTAAGTGTTGGGATCAGTAATGTAAGCAAAATACTGTATACTTCCCCCCTGTCGTTTTAACGCTTTGTAGAATATAACCATTATTACTAGGGGGTTTTAGGGGTCAGTGTAACGTAAATTAGGAGGTCTAAAGTGCAGGTTAAATATGTTGTCCTGCTATTCATGAGCATCCGCTGTAAGAGACCGCGTAACCCACTCGCGCTCGCGCACTCGCTGCGTCCTATACGAGCAGCGGCGTTAGGTGACAGTGATGCTGAGGCACGTATGTCTCACTTACATGGTGTAGTTCCGCGCCTATTGCGTTCAGAGGGCAAAGCATCATGCATGCTCGCCTTAACTGTTTTCATTCACGGATCTAGTCAACATATTTGTGTGAATTGTTTTCTTCCCCAATTTGACTGTGTAGGTAATGGCTAACTATTTATTCATATGTTTTTTTAAAGTACCGAAAGACACCTTAGCTGGAGATTTTGCAGTAGTGTTGATAAATTATACGGTACCTCTCTGCTACTAAAACACAGTATTAAATTCATTCAGTAGTCGAGTGTGTTGGGTGGATTTCAAGGTCATTAAATATGTTAGAGTCCAATTTTTTTTCCCGTTTGGGGTCAAGATTAGTCTAGGGATTTTTCTTGGAAGGGGATTCATGTTTCAGTTCAAAAATGAATTGCCTCTGCCTGGAAAGTCGTGGAGGCACTGATTGTTATTCAATTAAGTGACACTACCTAC
The DNA here is from genome assembly GCF_023856365.1 of Brienomyrus brachyistius. NCBI lineage: Eukaryota > Metazoa > Chordata > Actinopteri > Osteoglossiformes > Mormyridae > Brienomyrus > Brienomyrus brachyistius. The sequence goes on from NC_064545.1 coordinate 1,187,592, forward strand.
AGTTTGTTGCTTAGGAGTGACAGTATGGTGCCTTCCTTGTGACAGAAGTCAGGTCTGAAAACTAGTCTGTAAATTTATGCAAACTTCAAATGTTGTTTCTTATCATTTAATTCATGAAAATAAATGGGAATGAAGCCTTAAACAGGACAGGTTAAAATATCTTTATTCCTGTTACCAGAAGCCATATTCTGTAAAGTGTATGTTTTCCCTTCTTCCTGATTTTGATAGCTGTCTGAAGTTTAATTTCTTAGTACACATTAAAATGGTTTGTGTTCCCCTCGGTAATTCGGTTAAATTAACGGTCAGAGAGGCTGGGTCTGATTGACTGCTTTTATATGGGTTGCCAGTTAATCAGCTTCCCATAAAATTTCCCTATCCCTCGAATAAGTATGAACGTAAGAATTTATGAGAACTAATGCACTCATACTGTCCACTGTGTCAGAGTGGTGTTTGGCTAGAGCTGCAGTCTATTTTGGTGGGATCAGCCGGTCATTTGGTCCCCGATATTCAGTTTGTTTTAGTTACAATATAGGGAGTTGCCACTATTTATGGGTCAATAACTGTGGAAATACTAATGGCTATTGACATAAAACACACTTAGGGTTTCATACTTGCAACATATGGGTCATGGGTAGAAAATTTACACCAGCGGCCTGAAAAGAATGGTAGCCTGCTCTCGACTTAATCAGACCCCTGCTGTTTCAAAACCAGCAGGAAAAATACTGCTGCTGCTGATAGTGTTGCCATTACACTAATAGCCCTGGCAAATGAAAAGGAACATTGACATAGTGCTTTATTGTCAGGGGGAGCAATTTTTTTTGCTGTATTAGTACTAGCCAGAGCAGCAAGTATTGATCAGCCCATCGTGCTGCTAATCCTTTATAAAATTGCTTATCACAAAGGAAGTGTCAGTTTCATCTGAAACTGGTGCCCTGGAGCTTCTCATGACCTGTTCAGAGAGGCCTGCTGGGCTCGTTGTACCAGTGAGATGTAAGGCCATGTGAAGATGGTATCTAGAAGTTGTTTTTTAGTCATCTAGATTGTAGATCTTCTCCTTGTTTGTATCCCGTGTTACATTCCTTGAATGCAGATTTGTTTAATTAAGATATCCATGGTGATTTGTGTCTGTAACTTTAACGCCCTGCCTTATGTTTCAGGTTTTATCTTCTGCAATTGAGCTCTGGTACAAATAAGTCTGTCAGATTTCCATGTCGATTATCTGCTTGGCCCCGACTGACCATTAATAACGAGTCTTACTTACATTTGGCAAAGAGACCTGCTATTTTTTCCTTGGTCTTTTATCCTCCCTGCCTTCAGCTAATAAAATAATTCACCGTAACTGAAACATTTATCTTTTACTCCCATAATTACCATTTCTTTGGTTGGAAAGATAAATAGATCGCCCTTCAGTGGGTTGTAACGGGTGAAACTAGGTATTGATCTAGATATTAGGTCATTTCTTTGCATGTTTCTGTCAATACCACATCAGAATTGTGGTTGCCTTTACAAATAGATGTGTTTTTGTTCTTGAATGTCAGTGCCATGCGAGCGTGAAAAATTAATCGATAAATTAATATGATGTTTTTAGTAATATTTTAAATGATGAAGCTTATGGATATGGGAAATAACTCACTGTTTTTGTCTCATCCTTTCTCTACAATTATTTGTCTGCACACCGCCTATATGCAGTGACAGAGTTAGCAGTACATGTGATTACCTTATAACTCCTCTGAAAGGTTAGTACACTGTTTATATCAATTTGTTTTTCATTTGACGAAGTGCACTTCATAAAATGTAATAAATATGATAATATGCAAAATGGCTACCGCTCGCAGTGTTTGGATTATTCTATAATAGGGGCTATTTTTCTTACCATAATATTGGATTCCATCATTTTATGTGGATGAAATATGGTGTAATATTATTGAAAAGCATAAAATAGGTCTATTTTATTCATAATCTTGTCTGTCTGAATGGATTACTCACCAGTGTCAATTTCGAAGCATTCAGTCTCACCTGGCCACTTGTTCTGTGGGATTGGGCCTCTCTTAAAGTTGTTTACAGTACATGAAAGGCTGAGTATGATCATTTTCTTACTGGAATTACTGATTATTCTCCATTTGAACAAATAATTAAAGTAGAAAGCTTAGAATAAAGTTTTTCAGTGGTGGGTTTCAATGGGCCAGATGTCATCTGTCCCAGAACTGTGTCACATTAGGAACAGGGGTGCTGCATGTGTTACTACCACTCAAGTAACTAATTGTAAGGAGCTAGGATAATATTTACTTTATTAAAGTGTAAGATTTTTGGGAGCAGTCAACTTAATGTGAAAACAGGCTAATCATGGATATTAATGAGTGCCCTGATCTCTTTAGACATTTTGTATGTTTTAAAAGGTCGTATAAAAGATCAAAGATAGAGGTCTTTCTATAATAGCCTGTTAGTTAATTACTCTATCCATTAAGTCACACAGCAGCTGTTTTTGCTACAGTTGTTTTTTGATATTTGCGATTGTGTTTCTTTGTCATTTTTTTGTGGGTTGACTCACCTTTCCACTAAAAGGAAACAACCGGTATCTGGTTCTATTTAAAAGCCAAAAGGCTTCATTCATGAAACCCGCAGGAGGGATTTTCACAAGACCCTTTAACTATTTCTTGTTAATTTGTAGATCGTACACTTTCCAATAAATAGATGTAATGAAAGCTAGCGATTAGCATGCTACCCATGAGAGCGCTGGGGAGGTTTTCGTTTCCCTCTTTCTCATAACGATATGTCACTCTCTGACAGGTGGAGTGTGCAACTCAGCTCCTGAAGCCTTATAGCAATCCTGCAAGCTTGGGCTCATATATGCTAATTAATGTGCTTCATTAACTGTTGCTGTGAAAACTTGTTAATCCCTCTGTATCCTACTGTATGTTAATTAAATTGTAAATTAGATGTAAATATCTTTGTTTTTTTGTAAAGTGACATTCTGACCTCTTGGAAACAAATACAGAAAGCCTCCTGTATTTCTCTGACATTTTTCAGTTTGTACTGGACAGAGGCTAACCTTGAATTATTTGTTGGTGCTTTTTTTCTTGAGGGAACTTCAATGTCTTTTCCTCTTGTTTTTTTACCGGGGGCATCTGAGCTGTGCTTCATAAGCTTAAACTTTGCATGCATTTGTGATGTGAGACGGAAAGGGAGCCTGATTTACGGCCGACAGCTCGAGTGGCACGCTGTCAGCTTTTGCTATTCATGAATTGGCAATGGTCTCATTTAGGACCCGGAGATATCTGCCTGGCTGGGCAGAATGGGTGCACTTTGCATGTTCTTCAGGAGACAACGGCTCCTCGTTCACTGGTGCATGACAGTTGCCTTTCATCGCTGTCTTCTCAGTGTTTAACCTTTGACCCAGTACCCCTCCCCCCCCACTCGGTCACTGCACACCACTCTGGGGGGGGCGGGGGGGGGGGACAGCGAGCTGAATGACGGGCTTCAGCCTGCCGCATGCTTGTCATTATTTGACTGTTGGGGGTAGCTCGTCGCTGGGTGTCTTCACCATTTCCAGCCTTTTATTCAGCAGTCTGTACTTCCAGTGCTGTCAACCTGCATGATCAGAAGTGCATAAAAATGTCCCTGACTGAATTGTCCCTGACTTCTTGTCTTTGCTTCTTCTTCCCATCATAATATAAGCAGATTTATCTCCTCCCCACCATGCTTCTTGTCTCCCGTTTGGTTTATTTTGATGAGTTTCACTGGGGCCAGCGGGTCAGATCTTGTTGCCGGGGTGAGAACTTGAACTGCTGTCTCTAGTGTGCACGCATGTGAGCGAGCGAGCGTGTGGGGCTGGCTGCTGTCTGGACTGCGGCGAGGCCCGGGGGTCAGCCATCAGCCGGCATGTCGATTGCTGCCTGGTACTGCAATGTTGGGCCAGCACGGGGTCAACGTTTGTCAACTGTTGATGCGGAGGCAGTGCAGAAATATGGATGCTGGGAAGATGTGGTGGGTTTGCTGCTACGATGCGAGTTCCTGGCAGCTAAAGAAGCCACTTGGTTTACAGGTTGTAGGGACACCTGGATTTTTATGTTGATTTTACAAATTCCTGGCAGCAGCTCTGTGGTTTTGGTCATGTTGCATTAATGTATGTGGGATTGAAGAAGGCATTTTGCACCTTGACATTGTAGACAGACCGTTTTTAATGATTGGATCAGGTCCAGAACTTGGAGCTGCAGCATCACATTCTCCTTCCTCACAGATGTTGTGACATGCATGCAGGGATGCATCAGTCTTGTGTTCACTCCAAGCGTATCAATGAAAGGCCTCAGTACCAACACCAAGCCTCCTTGAGGCTGAAACTGTTACAGTTTGGGCAAGGGAGCCACACCCATCATGTGTTCAGAGCTCTGGGTTACAATGGCATCACAAGTTGCCCAATGGTTCAGAGGTGCTGGTTAGTGAGTTAAAGAGACAGGGGAAATTACTTAAGTAGAAACCATGGACAATGGACCCTAAGCTCAAATAATACATTGACACTTACATATTTAGCAGACTTTGTCCAAAGTGACATACAAGTGAGGCAAATAGTGCGTCGCAAACAAAAATGCTATAAAGAATCAAGTAGGCATAAGTACAGCTAGACTGAACTTCCAGTGAAGGTCCAGGTATAAGTGTAAACTCTTGGAGCAGGAGCTACACAACTTCCAACAAAGCAAGAACTTAATAAGACTAAAGGACCAGAAATGCAACATAAGAACATTCAACGAATGTAACAAGGCATCAGGCTAGTAGAGAAATTCATGGAACAGATGATATTTGAGGTGTTTCTTGAAGTTAGAGGGGGAGTCTGATTACTGGATGTGGTTCGGCAACTCATTCTAGTTAACTGTGACACTTCTCATGTGGTGGAGGGAGCTCCAAGTGGCATTGATTTGTTGACCGATGGGGGTGAGATGGGACATAGGCTTCGAGGAGCCTTTTGAAGGAGATGGGTGTCTGTTCATTGATGGACCTGTAAGGCAGCACCAAGGACATGACGTGAGCACCAATAGGGAGCCAGTGAAGTGAGACAAGGAGGGACGTGACATGAGAGCGTTTAGGTTGAATGAGTATCAGTCGTGCTGTCACATTTTGAACAGGTGGAGATTTCAGGTCCAGAGAGTACAAATCCAGACCAAGATTTTGTTTCAACCAACCAGTTGACTATAAAGAGTCACAGTCACAGAGTGCTCAACTGGTTGGTTGAAACAAAATCTTTGTCTGGATTTGTACTTTTGAAACATGAAATATTTTAAATCAATACAGCACAAAGATCTCACAATACAGTAAGGCTTGGTGGTTTTTCAAACATAAGGATATGCTGAATTTATATTGTTATCTAACTTTTGGGCATCTCATTACACATATTTTAATATTTTTTCTGCTTACCAAATTGTGGGCATAAGTAAGGGTGCGTATAATACCGAAAAGCCGGCGTCCAGACCTTTACACCCGTCATCTACAGCCCTGATGATCACTGCGTATGTGCCATATAATTGCGATGTGATATCGTGCAGCCCTACTCTTACAGAAGAAACGAGTAGGAAGCAGAATGAGGGGATGCTGGGTCAGACACATGGTACCTCACTTTCCATTAAGTTCCTTTAATGCCAGTTTGTGTTGAATTGTGTTACGCTCGTGCTCAGCTGGATTTATCTTAAGAAGATGACCCGTGAAACAGACCCGTCTTTTTTACTGGGTTACGCAGGCTACGTCTGCAGTAATACTTAATTTCTTATTACGGATGTTTCCGAAAGATCTGCATCCGCACTACCGTTATCACTAGTGTTGAAAAAACCTTATGCATTCACACTGCTCCGTGTAAAAGGCCAATGACGTAGTTATGAGTGGTTGTTAATGTACACATTTCTTACATCTTTCATTTGCTCACATAACCAAAGCTTTTTATAATGTATTTATTTTTTGTTTGTTGTAGCTCGAACACATCGTGTTACCAGCACGTTTTTTTTTGTCCAAATCTTTTTTTTTTATAATTCTAGAACTGGCGAAATATATAGTTTAAATCATTTACTTTGAAAAATAATAAGGTTAAGCTGTTATAAAGGCTTGACTGTTGATTAATCTCACACAAAATCATGTGTTGAAAGTAAATGCACGTATTGTATTTAGTAAAAACAAAATATCACAGTGCTGCAGCATCACAAACACAAAGCTGTACATAAAAGGAACCATCACACAGGAATCCACCAACACAGGGATCCAGAAATTTAGTCACTAACGTCTCACTCTCTTCCCCTCAGTATCAGTGCACTCTAATGTTCGATGGCTGGATGTCTTTATCTTAAGAGCTGCATTTAAACTTGGCTCAGGTACAGTCTCGTTTTGAGCTTCGCAGTAGTTGTAAACAGCGTACTACGTACACAAAACACGATTCAGCCGCACAAGTAAGCAAAACAACATATGTCAGGTAGCGAAGGTCCTATGCATCCGCCATGTTCACATGTGGCTTACTTCTGCGAGAACAAAGGGGAAACATTCTTCAGTCCCATGAAAAATAACGGATTAGAAAAAGATACCGAAATGAAGAGTGCTAATCAGGAAAGGGTCACGAGCTAAGTAGGACGATCACTCGGAGATCACTGTGGTAGGCGTAACAAAATTCTTACGTTTAATGAGAGTCCGTACTAATATGTTTACAGAAAGGTGAAACTCTTCTGCGTTTCTGGGAAGAAAAGATCTGTAGTCGTGCGAACGGAAGGCTAAATAAGAACAAAAATTGCATTACTAAATGGAAAAAAAGCAATAGTGCAAACGGACCCGCAGAGTGACACCCAGAGGGCTTCGAGGGAGTTTGGCCTATTTGTAAATCATTCTCCTGTTCCCGGATGACAATGGGGATTAGCGTGGAGGTGGGCCGTGGTGCTGTGACGGAGTTAATGCCCTCTTATCAGCGTCTGCAGGGTGCTGCCGAATCCTTTGCTTTGACTTTCAATTACAAAGGGGATCATTAACTCCGGCTGTGTGAACGTAATAACACTGCTGTAATGGAAGTGAAAGCACTGACACAGACTCTTTAGTCTAGTCTCAGTTCTTGCTTTTTTAATATATTCAGTTATTATTATCATTAATTTGTGTTAATTATTTTCCCCTGGTCTGTGTTTGCCAGCGCTAGCGTTTATTGTTTGTGCTGGGAATAAATCAAAATTAATCAAACTACATTATGTTTTTGTAAGTGGCGCTTTGGAAAATGACCTGTCCATGTTTCTTTTTTTGAGAATTGACTTCACTGCTGATTAGATGGTTCTGCCGTCTGGCCTGTGGTGAAATGACTGTCTGCCTTGTAGCCGCAGCCTCCGGCGGTGAGTCAGAGCAGCCATGGACGGTGTGAGGGACGATGGGGCACCAGTTTCTCAGCAAACTGATACAGTTCCTACCATATTGCAGTTCAAGCCCAGGACATACTTTCTGATGGACTTTTTAGATGCAATCGAAGAGGAAAGTGAGCAGGGGAAAAGTGTGATTAGAATGTTTTGATGATTATTTACAGTTGAGTAACCCAGTAAACACCAAGGGAGCCTTGATGCATTGTTTTCTGTTTGGTGCCAGATGGCTGTATGTCTGCACCATAACTCTTTAAACGGATTAATGTATAGGGGACGTAACATTTAAAACATTGAATCTTTCAGTCATTTTAGATGCATGTGTTTATGCGTGAGGGAACGTTAGTGTGACCTGGATGAAGCAGAGTTTACATGTCGCGGCTCTTCCGTGTAGCGGCGCAGGAGCCCCTGAGTGAAAGGATGTCTCACGCTCTTACTTTTGTTCAGCGCAACGTTGATTTGTGGCTTTCCTACCCAAGCTTAAAATGGACGTGTCCCAACTACCGGTCATGCTGTATTACATAGGTTAGATGAAGTAATTATTTCTAGGCCACTGACTACAAGCAAGATTAATAGTTTTTGAAACGGCTGTAATGGAAGGCCGACCCAACTCGGCTCGGACATTATTCTTGGTGTCACTGGGACACTCATCTTGCTCACCTCTGGGCAGCGGTGGCCAGTGATTTATGTTTGTTCTGTTAGCTACACTCATTCATGGATGGGGGTCCTGTGGAGGGGTGGGGGGGGGAGATAAGGGATACAGGGTCGTGGTAAATGAGGGCAGTGGGGCCAGGGGGATGTGCCTGTTGGAGACATCAAAGTTTTTAACAGCAGTACTAAAATGTGTCTGTCTACTGACTGTAATTTAAAAAAATAAAAAAGAAGTTACATTATAAATGGGTTTAATGTTTGTCCACAAGCTAAATAATGCTTCACTTCACAAGTCAGATTTATAGCAGTAATCATTGCCTTAATCATGAATTCTTTACTGCTATTGACTTTCTTCTAAAATTAAAATATGGATTGGCTGGTTTCTAAAGCAATTGTATGTTCAAATACTTAATCATCACTAATGAAGAGTTGTATAGGCAAATCTGGTTCTTAATAATTTGCCCGTGTAAAGTTTAACAAACGCTACAGTAAAATGTGAACACGTGGCCCTAAACACGTTCACGTTTAATCCCATGAGCGTGAAAACAGTTACAAAGTTATGAAACATGTCACAGCCAATAAATCATCGCTACCCCATTAGATACAACTTCACCACTATCCGCAGATTAGTGCATTTTATGACGCTAAGAGAGGAACCCAATAAAGGAGTCTGGTGCTTAGCTAGCCCTTCTCTCCGGTTTAATTACAGGCTTTAATGACGGCAGCACCTTGCACACTGTAGTGCAGCTCTTATGCAGGGAGAGGCTGCAGCACAGCAGACTTCAGTGTGTGCGTGCGTGCATGTGTGTTCGTCTCAGTTAGCGATTTGGCTAATCTATTCAGCTGCGGCTCATTTACTTAATGGTAAACAAACTCTGCCTGCCCCATCAGCTCGACTTCGACATTATCGCCGGATTCCAGTTCACGGATGCCGCAGAGCATCCCTCGCGCCTGCTGAAGGCTTGTGAAGCGTGTTATCGTCTCCACGGCAACATCATAGTGATACCCTCGGTCGGCCGGAAGTGGGAGCAGACTCTGCGTAGGGTTTGTAGTTGCGGTCGGACGCCATCCTCGGACAGTGAAGCTCCCGTCACCATTGCTGTTGGTTACCGTGGCCGCACCTGTGCATTTGCTGCAGCAACTACTCCGCATATGTCTTGGGCTTTCTTATACATGTCGTGTCCTCAGGAGACACTGTCCCCCATCAGCATCCCTGTCCTTCCTGTCAAGACCCCCTTGTCGGGACCTTTGCACACTGGCGTACGCAAACATGGGCTCTGGCAGAAGCTGATCTGGCCCCGTGCTGGAGGATAGAGAGAGAGTGTGGTCTCGGAGCTGTCACTAGGGGGCATCGCTGTATCGTTTCCGTCTGATCCGGGGTGATCTACAGGTGTCGGGGGTCTTTGTTTTTCTTCTCTGTAGGGCACGGAGTAATATATTCACCCCCGTCTCAGGCAGCCATTAAATGGCGCCCAACATGCCCTCCTACGACTCCCTCCTGCTAACCATACTGATCCAGTGTAATAATTAGCAGTATTGAGCGCTAACGGGGGGCCCTTAGCGGACCCTGCTGTTCATCCCAGGGTGCCCCAGTACGTGACCGAGTGCCAGAACCGGGCCTTGTGCACCAAAACCACTGTTTATTTTGGCTTCACATTAACCGTGCTTTTAATGCATGCTCGCTGGATGTCACAGACAGTTGCATTTTCAAATCAACCTGCTGTCATGGGCTCACAGACCTCGTCACTGTTAATCTTTCACCGCTTAGGCTGCTGAGAGCCCTGAGAAGAGGATTCACTTATTTCACTAGTAGTTTTATTTTCTTTAAAGTGACTGAAGGGGCTGATTTTGGATCCACAAACATCTCATTATAGGAGTTGATCTATAAGAAATTATGTGCTTTATCTCACCAGTTATGTTTATCAGTCCCTTTAACTGTTAAGAGATGTTTATAATTCAGAGTATAATTAGTATTAGCCATTTTTATATTTAATAAAAATTGCACCATGTTCACATAACATGCTGTATGTCCCTATTGTATCATCCAGAACTAGCTGATCGAGGCCAGTCATGTAACATAACTGACTGAAATTAGCATGAGGCACTGTTGATTTCATGAAATCCTACAACGAAATAAGAACAACAATAATAATACCACTACTAATAATAATAACAATAATCTATACAACGGCATTAAAATTTTCTCTAAAATGAGATTCATATGTAAAAATGTTAGCAGTCAGAAATCAGTGAGTTAAATGAAAAAGCAAAAAGATAATATAAATAAAACAGTAAGACAAACAAAGCACAAAAATAAATGACTATTAATGTATGACTATTCATGAGGGAATGAATGGGCTGATTGAATAGTTTGGGACAGAATTGCTAGAATAAAACAAGGGGATGGATTATGGCAACGTGGACCGTGAATTCAAGGCAGTTGGGCTTCTCAGTTGCGTTTCTGCTGAAGTAAGATGGAGCTGAGGCTGAAATATGAGAGACATATTAAGGAGCGTGCCAGTGGTGGTCTCAGGTCAGCTAGCAGGAGGTTATGTCGAGGAGGAGCTCATCCATTTCAGGCAGTACTTCACCAGAACTGCCTTTTTCTCTCAATGTGGCTTTTAGGACACCAATGACCCTCCAAAGCGAAATCCCACGAGGATGTGAAATAAGAGGACTGTCAGAATTAAGCACTCATAAATGCCAGAGTGGAAAATGGCAAAGGGAAGTGGAACCACAAACAGTGCAGGAGGCTGCTTTTGTTACCCCATTGTTTGGTGCTCAGAGAGGTGGAGGGGAACATATGCCCCCACATGTCGCTGAAACAGTATCCGAAGCAGCGCGTCTGACTGTTTAAACAGGCTGAACAAAGTTGAAATAGGCTACTGAGGTGCTGGAGGCGGAGCCTGGGCAGGTGCCCTGGGGGAATCGGCTCTGAGGACACTGCGTCCCCCCAGCTCCGCACTTAGCAGGAGGGTATTGAGTCAGACTGGGCTGAAGGTATAGGCCTGCATTCATCCCTGCCCCCCCCCCCTCCATTCTGTCTCCTTCTCTCCCTCCCTCTCTGTCTTGCTGGTGAGGGCTTTATATAGCTCTGACATCTCCCTGACTACACCTCGGGGCAGTTGCTTTGCTGTAGAACACGCCGTCGCCTGTTCTAATCACTTCCATCTTAATCAATGCACAAATCAGGCGGATTCACCGTGTGCCGAGAGTCTGCATCCCAGTGGCTCACACTTCACATTTCACATGCCATTTAAATTGAAGCCCCGGTTTGGGGCGGCTGAAGGACTGCCTGCTTCCTGACAGCACCATGAATATAAAAAAAAAAACGCCTGAAGACACTGAGCTACACTTTCACCGGTCTTGTCATAGTTAACCTGTCAGTACCGTTTTACTCTCCGTGGTTTTATTCCCACGCGGTTACTGCTGATTGGGGAAACGTTTTTATTTACAGCACATAGACACACACAACGCACACAGACCGGATGAATGAGCAAGGTGGAGAGGAGACTGCTGTGGGTTTATGGATCATTGTTGAAGTAAATAATGACTTATCATTTTAGCAGCTCAGGTAACATGGCACATATGAGAATTTCCCTGAAGGGACCCTGACCACAGATGCGGTACAGAGCTGACTGTAAAAGACAGGCCACATTGCATGGAAAGATGGATGGATAGACAGTCGTATGAATGATGCCAGCCTCTCCTAACCTGCCACTAAGTGATATGAACAATGTTTCCTTCTAGACTGCAACAACAATTAGCGGACCTTTAACTCGCCATGGTTCGCCTTCCGGAGAGACTGCAGGCAGGCGGCCATTTTTCACATTCGGCCCCGGTTGTTTTTAACTGAAGGGAACTCGTTAGCGGCTGATGAGCGCCGGGCCCGCTGTGTGTGCGCGCCTGTGTGTGGGAGCGCATGGAGGCCGGAGGGACACCGCTGATTTATGGACCAGTCTGACCGTGCTTTTAGCCTGTCGCGGGAAAGCCAAGCTCTGCCTGGCCTGGCACTTAGAAATAAAAAGCCAGTTTAATATTAATGCTCGCTGTATCACAGGCTGGTTAATAGTCACTCACAAGTAGCTGAGAATTTCTGTTCCTTTTTTAATGCAGTCAGTAGTTAAAACGTGCCGTGGTACAGATGGGTGAGTTTGTGCGTGGATATTAATTCTCACATCCTGAATTACAGCACCTTGCTGAGAGTCTAGATATGCACCAGGTGTGGGATTAGGCATCGCCGACACCAGCTCAGAGTCTGTGTTATTAACAGCAATGTGTTAATGAGGCTTCAGGTTAGAACCTGTAACACTCATACAGAAAGTGTTAATTTTTTTAACCTATCTATCACTTTTGTCCTAAGCAACTCGTACTAGAGGGAAGGGTTGTCAACTATCTGT